>NC_086316.1:16845907-17447390 GCF_963924245.1 Chroicocephalus ridibundus
GAAATAGCCATTAGACCGATGGCCTGAGTTGTTAGGAGTTCAGATCTACATCAGAGAGAAAAGAGACAGGCCAGCAGGGGAAAGAACAAACGCTCAGTAGGGCTGTGCTCCCTTGCACAGATATAGACGTCCCACGAAGTTGCAGTTTTCCATCCAGGTGAGCTTAACAGTCCCAGTGCAGCCCACTGCAGTATCTAGAATCCACACTTGGGTTCCTACTATGACTCCTCAGTTATACCCCTGCCCCATACACAAAACCAGAATACTCGCAAGCTTTTTCTTTAAGTTGAGCCTATGCTAAATGCATAATACACAAGCTCAGACACAGCCAGTCCATTGATCAAAGTTTCTCACGAACCACAACAGGCAACCAAAATTTATTTTCCTCTATTCATGTTGCACTCTGTGAAGAACACAGAAACCTGCTTCCTAAATGAAATTTAAAAAGCCTTCCATACTGACCAAAGCTGCAGGATTGAGGAAGATTTTTCCACTCCCTTGTGTAGAAGCCATCCTGCAGGTACTCCTACTCTTCTCAGTTAACACTAAACCCTGCTGTAGGCCACCTACTGGTTTGGTTTAGCCAGTGGATTCTACTTTAAGACCAGCACTGGCTACCGTTTGGAGAGCAGGATACAGAAAATGGAGGAGGCAAGTTCCCTTCATTCTCTTGCAGTTTGCTATGAGATTTTTAAGGATGGTGGAAAAGTCAAATGTATTTTTCTGGTTATGTTTTCTCCTCAATCTTTATCTCTTTGCACTTCTTGAATGGTGCACACACAAAACCCCACTTGCTCTTCACACTCTTATTTCCCTCTTAAACCATTTTGAATGCAGGCACAGATTCAGATTTTCAATCACACACTACAGCTCTGAGCTTTCTGCCAAGCTTCTACGCATAGAATGGCTCTTGCTGCCACAGGCCAGATGTTTTATTGTATGTATACTAGCTTACAGTGGTAGATTTCATAAGATACAATTTCGATGGCAATTACAAAGCAGCCAGACTCCCCTGGTCTTATGACACTAGAACCCCTCTCCCCCTTGATTTCCTGCCTATAAAACTCTCTCTCATCCTTTGTCTTATCTGTTCCTACTATAAATGCTTTGGGGCAGGAATTGTCCCTCACAAGACACTTGGCATTGTGTGTAGAGAAACACCACTAGCCTCCACTCCCTTTTGCTGAGGAAAAGGGCTGAAGCAATGTGAAGGAGAGCTGGTCAAGAATACCTATGCCACAAACACAGTTTCAGAGCTTCATTTTCAAATCAGTTTCAAATTATGTGGTTCTAAGTATGACTGTAATGACAGCATTGGTACGTAAAGCATAATTCAGTGAAAATGGGAAACAGGTGACTGGTGAACAGGGAAAATGGTGGCTCATACGCCTCAAAGGACAGATTTCTGCAATTCGGAGAGGTTCCTGGAGCAATCTGACACATGCTACAGGTCACACAACTGCACAAATTTGAGATAGAGGGTTTATACCTCTTGATTGCAAATTCAGGACTGGGTTTATAAATTCATCCAATCTACAAACAAGAAGAGGTATAGCCTCCTCTGCACATCATCTTTGTAACACCTTGTTTCTACAAACTAAGAATCACACAATACATAGCAACTAAAAGTAAACAGTCTTGTGACAGTACCTCCTTTATGCATTCTAACAGTCTAAAAATTCTTGCAGTATACAAACATATTTTAAACCAGCAAAAAGTCTCAGTAATAAAAAAATAGGTTATACATACCTTGCCGTAAGGAGTATCAACATATTTTTCTGTTCTTCCTTCTAAGATATCTGGATCATCCAGGCCAGTTCCACCAATAATTCCAATCTTAAACAGAAAAGTACATATTAGTCTTCTTGAGATCACACTTCATTTAACAGCATGTCTGAAAAACTAACTAGGCAGCTAAAAATGTATTTTCTGACCGAGATGGGGCTAAACTACAGATCAAAAAAACATAGTATGCCCAGCACAGTTTCCCAGAAAGCAAATTTCAAATGACTGATTTTAAACAACTGTATTTAACTTGCCAGTTTCTACACTATGATTCTCCATTTTAAAGATACCACATTAAAAAACCTATGGAAAATACACAAAGATGTGCCAGCTCATCATTTATTCCCAATACAAGAATAAGGGGTGTTACTTTGGAATGCCTCTAATGAGTGAGAAATACCTATATAAAGCACATTATAACAAAGACTTCTTGTTCACATGGGGAAAAATAGTCCTATACATAACTACCATACTGAATACCAGGCATTACTATATAGTATTATACCTACAAAATAATGAAAAATTATTTCTCAAAAAATCAGAAGGGTTTTTGTATTGACTTGTCAAGATCTAAGCACTTCACCATTTCTGTAAGTCATCTCTGTATAGCCTCTGAAAAGGAGGACAGGTCAACAGCATCTTCACAAATGAAATAAAAAGAATCGCTGACAATTTCACCTGCTGGGAGCACTGCTATTTACAGTTAGGTCATCTGGTACCTAGGAAGGTTAAGTGCTCATTCAAATTTTGCCTGCAGCTGGGTCACTAACTGTCTCCTGTGTAGATGCACTAGTGTCATTTTTTATTAAACTCACAGCCTTTCCCCAAGTAGAAACTTAACAGACTCTTGCTTTTTTAATGAAGTCTTTTCAATGACTTTTCCCCAAATGTTTTTATGAAATTGACTAACAAATTCAAGGCATAATGGAAAGGGAAAAGGGAGGGCAAAGCAATGCGCCACTTAAATAAAACATATTTTATTTCCTTAAGAAATCAGGCTAAAAGTCCTACGACGAGTTTGATATAACTTGTAGTGAAGAAGCATGAAATGACTCACAACTACCACCTATCTGTCATGCTTTCACTGATTTCTTGTTCTTGCTCATTGCTTATCTGTCCGAATTGTTTTTTAAAAAGGGGAAAGAAAAAAAAAGGTAATTTGAAACATATAATCTCACTGAGACTAAACTCACCTCTGATTTCATATTCCAGCTAAAGAAAAATGCATCTCAACGTTCTTGTTTCTAGTTCATCATTGGAAAGTATCTTGGCCTTGTCTTTTTAGTGACGATTCCATTTTCAATCAAGTCAACTTTTCTCTTGATTTCAGAACACTTCTAGCTCTTTGGATGGAATGGGTACTCTCAGGCCCTTCACAACCTCAAGCTTAGTAATGGTATTTAAAAATAATGTCACCATTTATCACACACAGGGCAAATGCTACTGCTTTTTTCCCCGCTTCCAATGAGACCAGTTGTTGCAAAGTTTGTCTCACTTTTAAGTTGAACAATTCATATAATGGCCCAGTTGCTTACCATGGAAGAAAAAATTGGAACCATTCTGGCATGACTTATTACTGCACGGTTCCACATTTTTTTATTATTTTTAAAGACAGAAAATTTCTCAAGTAAAACCTCCAGACTTCAATACAAAACAGCCCCCTTCCACAACGCCCACCCAACTGTCTCTCACTCTAGTTTTTTCTTAACTTTCACATTCAGAGAGACCTCATTTGTTCAACCACTATAATAGCTGGCTCATCAAGCATTTTGTTTCAACAAGCAGAGGCCCTGTGGTCTTCGTTATATATCAAATACCTCTCTGAGAAAGCTTTCCACACCAGATGGTGTAAACGCTGATACGCTGAATTAGTTTTAACAGACTGCCTATTTCTTTTTGCTACCCCCCTGTGGAGCATGAGGAGCAGCACAAAGGAAAATACCAGTAAAAATCCAAAAATTCCAACCCTGAATATACTCAAGCATTAGGGAAGACCTAGATCATTGTTTGCAGTAGTACTGATGCATCTGTTCCCACGTTGCTTATTTTTCACATTCAGATTGTTCGATTGTTCACAAAAATCCTGAAAACTACACAAATTTTAGGATAATTTTTTTTGCCTTAAGAATCACATAAGAAGCGTGCAAAAGGAGCAATCATAAAACTCAAAATCAACAAAAGACCACCTTTAACATTGTTCATGCATGCATTCAGTAAACATGAAAGATTACTACATTAACAGAAGCCAGGGACAAATTGGTGCCCCCCCGCTTTTTTTTTTTTAATCCAGAAAAAAAAATGGTTCCTTCAGTAACTTAACTAGTTTTAGTTTGGTATAATGCTTGTTTTATTTGTGCCCTATGACTTCAGATCGAGAATATTCAAAAGGGAGTGCTTATCTGCCTGAATTTTTATGTCTGACGAAGTGAAAACGCCACTTTTGGGACTGAGGAAAACAGTGCAATGCTGGAGGTAACAGCTACAGCTACATGACATAAAAGTTATTTTGGAACTGCAATGCCTTAAGGTCGTTATGAACACACAGATCCAGCACCGTAACAGACCATTCCTGTACCAGAAAGCAGGACACCTGACCTGTGGCAGCACAGAGCTTGGTTTGTTCAGGGCAGCACAGACCTGGTGAAGCTCCTTTCAGCCTTGCTCTTGGGCTCCCGACTTCTCCTGCTGCAGTGGCATCAATGCCTCCCGGCGCTTGCACAGCTCAGTTCCAGAGCAGGCTTTTACACCAAGGGCCATGCTGTCAGAAATGGCAGCAGTGCAATGAGCTGGCAAAACCACCAGGTGGAGAACCCACAGCACGGAAGAAGAGCTAGACTACCCTGAATTTGCTTTTGCCTTCCTCCTCAAACACCTCAGCAGCAGTTTGGTCAACCTTCAAGCCACCTTAGGCAATACTGGCTAGAGAAACACTGGGCTCCCTATAATTCACAGGAGAGCTACTACAGTGGAAGCAAAATTCGTCCAGCAGAGATTTATTGAAGCAGTTGCTTCTCCAACCATGTAACACCAACTTGGAGCTGGCAGCTCCAACCCTAAAAATAATTTGACCTCCCTGCAAGAGAATTATTTTTCCTCCAGTTTACGTAATCTCCAGGAATATCAACCATGTCTGTGGGCTGGAGACCCAAAAATCTGATTCTATGTTAAATTCTGCTTTACAGACCTTTCCTTTTAGTGAATTATCAAAAGCAATGCAGCTGCTCTAGGCTCAGTGGGGAGATTTCCTGCCAAGGGAGCCAAGGTCTATTTCCACAGGCATTGTGGCAAGCAGCCCAGGCACTGAAGGCAAGAGATGGCAGAGAGGAGCTGACTCAGGGAGAAAAGTCTCCCCTTTCCTCAAAAGGCAGAGACAGTCACATCTAGGAGTGACCCCAAAAATGGAGAGATGCAAGACTGTACGCTCCATTCCAAACTTTGCATCCTACAAAGGGACATGAAGGACATAACCTGTAAAAATTACTGGAGGCTGTAGCTGAGGTTATCTGGAATTAAATCTAAAGTAAAATGGCATTGCAGCAGAATGAAACATTAAGTATTTTACTACGGTATAGTCCGCCTCAAACATTGGGATGAAGAGCAACAAAAGTGAAACCTAACAAAAAGTTATCACACCAGTTAACTACAAAATCAACAGCATTTCTCTGTGTGAGTCTAAATGATGACCACACTGTAGTGTATGCCTTTCTTCACCTGCTGTTTGGCACAAGACATAGAAGTATCAGTGCGGTAACAGCTTACACTTGCCCATCTGAGGGTCTTAAACGCTAGTGTATATTAGGCATTGTCGTAATCAGCTATGAGTCTTTGTGCAAACTAAAAACCAACAAAACCATCTGTTTTGGGGATAATGAGAAAAGGATGGCATTAAAGACTTTCACGTAAAAGGAGATAAACAGCAAGCTGCATACAATTTACAGCTAAGACAACCTCTGTAAAATAAAGACAGCTTAGAACTGATTTCTACACGCCAAAATGACGGGGAGAGTTGCTTCACCTCGGAAAACTTAATTCGTATTTTGGTCAGAACACAAACCCAGAGTTTCAGCCTAACAGGCCTGCTCACCCCTGACGCAGGCGGGCACCTTTTGGAGCCATTTTGTTAAGCACATGGGACGGACAAGGCGCAGGCGAAACTTTTCTGCCGGCTGCCTCCTGCCCTGGGGCAGCCGCGGGGTCTGCGCGCCCCGCCGCGGACACCAACCCGCCCCGCCTCCTCTCACGGACAGATCCCACACGCCGCGGACAGGTCGGGAACCCTGACAAAGAGAGGCATACGGCTTTAATTTTTAGGAAAAAAACTAAAACTAAAAATTAAAAATTCGCCTCTTCCGGGCGGTAGAGCCAGGGCAGAGGCCCCGAGCAGGGAAGGCGGCGGCCTGGGGCGCCAGGCGCGGGGGGGGACGGCCCTCGGCCCAGCACCGCCCGCCATGGCGGCCTCTCTCCCGCCTGCCACCGCTAAGGGCCGCCGGGGCGGCTCCCGGCGGGTGGAGCAGAGGAGAGGCGGGAGGCCACTATCGCTTCCTTCCCAACCCATGGCGGCGGCGCGGACCCGCGCTTACCTTCACGGCGGCGGCGGCCATGTTGGCAGGGAGGGCGAGGGTGAGGCGGCGGCGCCGCGTGTGGCCCGGCCCCGCCCCCGCTTCCCGGCGGGGTTTCGTCCGCCGTCCTCGCCGCCGCTCGGCGCTCCTCGCTAGGTGGCAGCGCCCGCCCGCGCTGAGGGGAGGCGGTTCCCCGACACCTCCGGCCCGAGGAGGGCAGGGGAGGCCCGGCGGGTCCGTCCCCGCCGCCCGGGTGGAAAAGACCAGGGACGGCCGAGGCCTCCGCTCTCCCCGGGCCTGAGGGAACGGTGTACGGGTGTGAGGCCGGTACTGGCTGTCCTGCCTCATGCAGCTCGCACGGCTGGGAACGATTACGAACATGCGACGGCAGAACAGTTATGGTGGTTTTGTGTCACAGCATGCAACATAAATGCTTGTTTTCCCCCTTTTCCCCCGCCCCCCAGAATATCTCCTCTCCAGAAGTGGATGTTGCCTTCCCGTTATTTCTGAGTGTGTCTGTTCTTACGTTTCACCGGTGGCTTCATCAGAACGTCTCCAGCCTGCTTTTGGAGCATCGCTATTGTCTGGACCGTAAGCCCTGAAATGTTATTACATCCTTGAAATGTACCCTCAGTGACCGTCTTAATACTTCTTTAAAAGCTTTCATCTTGGGAGTTCTTTTATTAAGTCTGTGAGAATGCTGGTGTGTTTAAATACCTCTTGAAATCGCAGACAGGGTACCCATCCTGCTTGCTTTTTAATATTTCTGATATGCGTGTTTGTGTGTGACTCTGGGAATCTTCACTGATGGCATGCAAACGGAGAGATGCTGCAGGTGGTGGTATGTAAATACTTTCCTAAATTATGCTGCAGTTCCAGAAAACAGTGTTCTGCAAATGTTGTGGTATAATAGAAATAATTTATCTACTTGAGTGTGTAAACGTGCTGAAAATGCTAAGCATTGGCTTGGTCTCTCTGAAAACTTTCAGCTAGTCTGTATTTCAGCAGGACCACCTACCATATTCTTGGAGGCACTGTGGTTTATTTGACTCCCCCCTCACCCCCGCCAAATTCCTTAATTTGTCAGTAGAGTGCGGAATTCAACAGCACCACAAAATCCCTGGAACATCCTATAAAACAGTGACATCAAGCAAGAAATGCTGATTAGTCCTGGATTGCCAGAAATGGCAAAACAAGACCAAAATTCGAGCTCTAACCTACGTGAAAATTCCTAATTTATAGTATTTTTAGAACATACAGTATAGTGTATCTATATAGTAACTAAGTGGAAGAGGTTTGTTTTCAACTAAAAAGCAATTCATTTAGAAGTTTAATATGATTTTAAATTAAGGGTGGTCTTTTCAATACCCAGAAATTGTTCTGAGAAGAAACTGGAGCATATTTTGGAAAAACAAAAGTTTTATTTTCTTTCTGAAGTACACTTACATAGAAAGTACTATGTTTAGCTCTGCAAGCTAAATATAGCTTTAAGTGATATGAAAAGGTAGACACTATGTCATTATATATTAATAGTTACAGTTTTCCTATTTGTGGTATTTTTCTTGTTGCCACAAGTCCAAACATTTAAGCAGAATATTTTTTTTACTATAACATGATCTTACATTTTGAGAAACATCACTGGTTTTGATATATTTATGTATTTTATTACTGTATTTAGATATAAATATCAAATGTAGAGCTTTCAAAAATAGCCTGTATCTTGTCAATTGGAAGTACTTATTTTTAAAAGTATTTGTCGTAGATTTTCTTCAAAGCAACTTTATCTATTGGAGAGACCTCAGACATCCAGACGTGCCATTCTCATGTGCCGCTCAGCGGTACCTGTCTGTTAAAAAATGTCACGTATCTGCGAGTAAATGCAGGCTCAGATTCATCACTAAACGTAGAAGGATATTCCTGATAACTTAGGGCAGTAGCAGCTAGTGCTGAACTTGCATTTCAGCTGGAATTTGCTCTCTGTGCAGCTTTAAACTCTTGTCTTCAGTGTATGTTAGAGATCTTCATAAACAGCTGGAACGTTTGTCACAGAGGCTGAAGTCTCTTACTGCAGTTCAAAATGTGAGACTATGCTGATGAGAAATGGACTTTGGAAAATCATAGTTTAACATTAAGGGAGAAGGAAGGACATGGGTGAGATTACACGTTAACTTTTTCAGTGTGGTGCAGTATAGCCATAATACCATATTAAGACTGAAATTTACCCTATTTTTCTCATTCTAGGTTGGCCTTTCTATTGAGGGTATACCTTCCCCGTTTCTATGATTCTTCTTTCAGTGCACAGAATCTTTTAGAGAATAATTTTTGGTAATTGCTTCTGTTTAATTCTATTCAGTTCTTCTGCTGAACTGCTTATAAAAAGTTTTGCCAGTTGTGTTGCCGTATTCCTTTTTACCACAACTATTTGCAATCCGTTTGCTGTTCTGTGTTTTGCTTCTTTTTGAATACGAGAGCTCACTTTGTTTAAATAGCGGGGAAATACTCACTGTTTGTACTCTCAGGGACCAGTTAAGAGAGTCCTTTCTTACTCCCATTTAAAACTTGTGCTAGCTGTTACTGCACAGGCTGTTCCTATGGGAGTTTGATACGGTAGGTGTCCACAGGGGTACCAGCTTTCCAACTTCATGCCTATGAGCTCTCTGTACTGTATGTACTTTGTAGGAGTATTACTCTATGTAAAGCTCTCTATATATCCAGGGTGAATCTAAACACAGAAGAGCCTGCTCATGGTGAATTTTAATGACATAGATACTTCAAGAAGTGTAGAGCTGGAAGTTTGAAAGAAACTTCATTAGATGGGGTCTCCGAAGTTGCCTGGTCTGTGCCACTGTTTTGGCACATTTCAGAGAGTGGATGGACAGCTTATATCAGAATCAAAAAAAGGAGCTGAAAAACTGTATCCTTGCAGACTAAGTACCTTGTCAAATTTAATACCATGCTAATTTCAATTTAGCGGTTAACCAGTAAGGAAAACCTGTATCAATATGAAATTTTGCACTTCTTCACGTGAGCTCACTGTGTATCAACAGCTAGTGAACTCCCATTACTTAACGTGCATTTAAGTCTTCAAAATGATTTAACTGTTCAATAACAGATTAGAAATAGTGCTTTGTGAAAGAAACATTTTAAAATGCTTTCATTTCTGTAGACAATAGGCTTTTGGTAACTCAGTTTTGAGTAGCTTATAATTAAAATCCTGTTATAGGGCTGAGAGATGGAATGCGGTTCTGTGCCTGTTCATCAGTAAACTGTAATCTAGAAATTCTTAACGCATCGTTTACCATTGTGAGTAGTCAGCTTCCTACAGCAGCCATTTGAAATTGGAAACAAGCACCACCCCACCAAAACCACCACCATACTATTTAGGAAAACATGGTGAACATGGATGAACATACACTATTAAAAAGACACCAGTTACAGAATTACTAGAGAGGCTGCAATTTCAGTTCACAATTCCATTTATGACATTACAGAAAACCTTGAAATAAAATGATAGCTTTGTATTTTCCCAGAGGGTGCACTTTGTACTTCATATTCTAAATAATGGAATGTAAATCGATTTATCTCTATAAAAATGAATCATTTGGTGGAGTTTCACTTAACTTTTTCAAAAATAAAATAAATGCACAATGACTTGGAGTCTCTCTTCTTTGATTTCTTGGTATTTCTTGGTATAACTTGGTATTTCTTGGTATAACTAAGTCTCATTTACACCTTAGGCCACTCAAAAATACAAAAGAACAAAAGATGAATGTAAGTAATTTATACATCAGATTAAGGCCCTTCAAACTTAAGTGTGAAATGTTATTTTTCATGACTCAAGAGAATCATGGTGAAAGGCCACATGTAGTGAAGACTTGAAGACCCTGTCCTTGGAAGTGCTGATGGCAAGGTCTAGACAGTTTAAGGTCCCCACAACTATCTGAGAGATTTGAGAAATCTTGGCCAAATGAACAGAACCATTCTTGTTTGTGTAAGAAGCACTTTAATTATACAAATAGTATGTTATTTAGTTAAATATAGAAAACAGCCTATGCATAAGAAGATAATTCTTCACAATGAAAAGCCAGGTTGGGAGAAGAGGGTCTAATGTTGTGGGCAGATAATTAGCACATAGTGACCCTTGAGTTTTAATCCGTTTTTAATCCAATTTAATTCTGACATCAAATACTTCTGTTCGTTTAAGTAATTTAAACTCTGTCCCTCCTGTAAAGTCATAATCATAATGATAATCAACCTTAACTACGTTAAAGGGATGTTCATATTAACTAGAGTGTATTTGTGAAAATGCTTTGAAGATGAAAAGCACTGTAGCAAGGTAAAAGGTCTTATTATTTTCTTTTGTTGCAAAAAAAGTTGCTGTAAAGCAATAACAGTGCTGTGTAGACATCTGAGCTTTGAGTTGCTTTTGCTAATGTTACTTCAAAGAAACAACATTCGCATAGAAGAGGGGGGAAAATAAAGGCTCAGTCAAGTCGCATTTACCTTCTGCATTCGTTCATGCAGATCTCAGTGTCGAGAGTTCCCGTTATGCTGTACTGCTTGTAGACTTTGTCATTTCTGTCTTAAAAATTCACAAAGTTTGTTTCAATCGGGATGGATAACTGCACATGTTAAAAGAAGAGCATTGTCTGTGTTCTGTATCAGCCAAGGCTTGACCCAAAGAGGAAGTCCGTAGTAACCGTATGCTCTTTACTATGACAGTAGCTTTCTCTTGCACATTCCATGTAAGTTTTATGTTTTCTGCTGTATACTGGAAACAGTTTGTTGGACCCTGTCCCCAGAGTAATTTAAGATTTCAACTGGCTTCAGAGAAAAATGAATGTCTGTGATGTTAGGACAAATAAATTTTAAGCATAAATAAAGTTCAAGACTACTGCGTGGAAGCATCCAAGCATCACGTTCACAAATACTTGAAGACCTAAGTTTCCAGCTGTTTGTTAGGATCCACCACCTGGAGCTTATTGTTTCTACAGGTCTCTTGTGGAGCAGGAAGCCCTGTGAACCCTCAAAACCATGCTAGCCAAACGCTGACCAAGGAAGTTCAAGCAACCTTTTATCAATAGCTGAAGTGAAGTGGCTGTCTCCACGTTGACACGTTGGTGCAGAGCAGAGATGGAGCCAGGGCAGGAGAGCTGCAGCTAGCGCTGCTGCGGTTGCTCAGCCGGCCGAGGAGAGCAGCAGGAGGGACAGGTAGGAAGGATGAGCTCCTATGCTGACATCTGTGTGTCTAAGCACGCGCAGGGCAGCACTGAGGGAGGTTACCAACACTACGGAGTTCGGTCCTACGTGCATCAGTTTTATGAGGACTGCACAGCTTCCATTTGGGAATATGAGGATGATTTTCGGATTCAGAGATTGCCTGGCAGGTGGAGCTCTATGTTCTGGAAGGTCGGACTCATCTCCAGGACGGCTTTTTTGTTGATAGGTTTAACGGTTCTTGTAGTGGGTTTTCTCGTGCCACCGAAAATTGAAGCTCTTGGGAAAGATGATTTTGTTGTGGTGGATACCCACGTTGCTCAGTTTAATGGGTCCCTGGATATATGCAAGCTGGCAGGAGCAATCTTGTTTTGTGTTGGAGGGTCCACCGTGGCAGCATGTCTGCTGATGTCTGCTAAAATTTTAAACTTGATTTGTAAAACAACTCTCTACGTAGAAATAAAGCTCCTCTCTTAAAAAAAAAAAAAATTATAAAAAATAATAAATCCAGTACCTGAAGGGGGCCTACAGGAAAGCTGGGGAGGGGCTGTTTGCAAGGGCATGTGGCGATAGGACGAGGGGCGATGGTTTTAAACTAGAGCTGGGTAGGTTTAGATGAGCCATTAGGAAGAAGTTCTTTACACTGAGGGTGGTGAGACACCGGCACAGGTTGCCCAGAGAGGTGGTGGAGGCCCCACCGCTGGAGACATTCAAGGCCAGGCTTGATGAGGCTCTGAGCAACCTGATCTAGTTGAAGATGTCCCTGCTGACTGCAGGGGGGTTGGACGAGATGATCTTTAAAGGTCCCTTCCAACCCAGCACATTCTATGATTCTGTGATTCTATGACGCTGCTGTGGGACTGTAACACTTTATGTTGGTCCATCCCTTTGCAAAATGAACAGTTGGTTTGTCCCTCATTTGGAACAAGTTGAAGTATCTTCAAGGGACCATTTTAGCAACAAAGAAGCACCAGAAAATCCCTTCCTTAGCATGATTTTTTCTCAAGGAGGAACCGTCAAGAAGCTGACATCATCAAAACTGTGATGTGCTCCTTGAGTGCTAAATAACCTTAATGAGGTGAAGATTGCACAGTCCACAGACACAGCAGTTCTGCCAGTTGCAGGTGAAAGGAGGAGAATTTTCAGCTTACAGGTAATTTACTGATGTAGTATTTTGGAAAGCTTCCATGCAAAGAAGTGCACACTGTATGAGATCAGGTATATAAAATCTATTACAAGATAAGACAGTTGGGTCCAGAACCTTGACATTTGACCTTACTGACACAAGTTACTTCAGAAAATAAATCCTTTCTGCAATTACGGAGTCATACTTTTCTTCCCAATTGTGGTGTATGGCCTCAGAGTCCCCGTTATCTTCAGTGATGCCCCAGACAAACAGGAACCCCAGATCATGTAGGAAAGGATTACGGAAGATGAGGATTTTAGTTAATAGCTGCACTGGTCTGTTAGAATTAGAGGTGGGTGCTTCTCCCTAATACTGCCCCCATACCAGTTAATTAGTTTTTGTGCATGGAGTACATGAGTGCATCTGAATCACCTGTGCATAGAAGTGCCTATAAAATTAATCTAGGTAGCTACAGTATGAGCTGGAACTTGCTCATCTGCATGCTTCTACTTCCAGCATTTTTTTTTAACATACACCTCAGCTTAGCTCCACATCCATCACACAAATGTTAAAAGGGGAAAAATGAAAAAGGCTGGCATAAATTGTCCATCGGTTTATGTTGAGGTGCAGTTATTCGAACACTAGATGGACTTTGTTTACCCCCTTAACTTTGACTGTGTCTTGACTTCACGTGCCTTCCTTGGATCTGCTCAGGCATCCCTTCTGCATGACGTTGATGACTGTGAGTTAGGTGCTGGCGATTGCAAGCTGCAGCCCAGGGGACTGGCCCAGGAGGCACAGTGACTCAGAGGCGCCTGACGCAGGCTGCCTCCCCGCTTCCTCCCTGCCCCAGGCGTGCAGTCACTCACTGCTGGCCCAGAGCATCCTTCAGTTATTATGTGCGTTGCCGTGGACGGTGAGTAGTGGGAGTGGGGCCAGATCTCCACCTCGTTCATGCCTCTGCGTGCTCCCATTAAGTGGGCTCACACTCTTTCTCTATGGTTAGACCCCTGTTCCTGTGGGTCCTCTCTGGAGGTAAACAGGTACCTGGGCATTTAACACTTTGTTCTGAGGTTTGCTGGTATTTCTAGACAACATCTGACTACGCTACGCCAAATAAAACCTACATCAGTCTTCCATGTGAGTCCATTGCAGGTACAGCTTATGTCCGTCAGCAATGTGATTTAACTCCAGCAGCAGAATAGCTCCTTTTCCTTGTATGAGCAGCTTCTTTGCTAATGCAGCCTGTGTGGAGGCAGGCAGCTGGTTAGGCCTTCATGTATATTTCATTTTCTAGCTCATCATCCAGCTTTAAATAGCAATTAAAAATTAGGTACATGCATGTTACCTGCAAAAGAGGAACTTTATGTGTCTTCTTTCTATTGCCATCTTCCCAAATAACGAGAGGCTTGAGCCCAGAAGGTGACAACTCAAAAAAGAGTTTAATTCAGTAACTATTGTAAAATATTTGGAGTGAAGCTAAAGAGGGTGACCAACAGGATGTAGTAATAGGAGTAAAATAAGACCCCTAAATCAAAGGACAGATTACTTTCCAGCTTAGTGAAGGGATAATGCTTTAAGCATAGAGCTCATGTCTGCTGGTATCCATTACATGTATGGCATTCATCTTACTGTAGTTGAGAAACATGCAGTATTTTAAAAGTATTTCTCCTAACAACACCCAAATGAGATGGGAGAACTACTTACAGATGATAGGCTAAAGGCTTGATAAAGAAAGAGGTCAGGGTGTTGAAATACTGAAGACCTCAGCTGGTGCTTAGGTCTCTACGTAGGTGATCAGTGAATGCGGAGGGCTGTGCAACTCGTAATGAGAGCAAAGTATCCCAAATACCAAGAGAGACATCACCCAGAGCTCATGGAGTAATTTCTGTATTTTCCCTGCTACAGGTTGAGTCTTTCGGCAATCTCGAGCAGGAGGGCAGTGCAATCATAGTCAGTAATTCTGCCATGGTCACATCTGCGTAGAGAAGGGAAAGAATTCCCCAAAAAGCCTTTTCCAGGAGAATTCTCTGGGTCTTAAGCAAACACAGAGGTGCATCCTGAGACATCACTGCTCAGGCACCTGAGTCTCACCCAGAGTCAGGGACAAGGAAAACAACTCGATTGTGGCAGGGAATCTCTGTCAGATGCTCACGTGACAAGGAGTTTTCAGAAGCTGAAATTTTGTCTATGAAGAAGAGTCTATCTAATTTCCACTATTTGTCTTTAAGCATGATTTAAGAGATAGCTATAAGGTAAAAATCTCAGGTCCTGGGGTCAACATCCTTTGCTGCTGTTTTTTAGCTGCTGTAATAACTAGAACATGATTAACAAGAGTATTGTCGTACAGGGCATCTCTCTTCTGAAGCTATGCCTTGCTGTAGCCACCAGTGCACCTTTGCAAGGAAAAATCTTCAGTGTGTACAAGCAAAAGTGCTATTAATTGTGAGGGCAGTGCTTTGCAACTGCACAGCATGTATTGAGACAGTCGCTGCTCCAAAGAGCTTTCTGTTTACACAGACCCAAACAGGCAGAGAGGACATGAGACAGAAACAGAAGCACCTGAAGCTACTTGAGCAGTGAAAACACAGAACCCAGGTCTCCTGACTCTCAATCCCATACTTCCACTGAGGCAGACTAAGTTACAGCCAGCGAGCTTCCTCAAGCAATGATGAGTTGCAGTGGTCTAAACCCTATTTTTGAACTCATTTACATTAAGAATTCATCCTGATGCTCCTGTGCACTCATTGCCCCTCCGCCCTCCTAACAGCTCAACCTGCAGTCCTCCCTGCTGAAGAAAAGGACTTTGCCAAAGCTTCCCCAGCTTTCCTTGGGATAGTGCCTAACAACAGACTTAAATTTTAATGGCTTCAGAGAATTCTCAAACAACTGGAAAAGCAGACGGACAGCAGCAGAAGACCATGATTGTCTTGTCTCTAGAGTTGATGAGCCTCAATTAAATAAAATGGGAATAGTCTAAGGAACCTAAAACACCACATGGGTATAATGAACAGTTTAACATGTTTGTGAGCCCTGTGGAATCACCACTGTGCTGCTAAAATATCTTTTTTTCCTGTTTTCTGATTTAATAAGAGTAGATTTATTTAACAAGATCATCTTCTTTTTCTAAGCAATTAATATATCTTCGGATGAAGAAAGGGGAGGGTTATGCTGGGGTAACTGATTTGTCTTGTTACTATAATGCATTATCAAAATCATTTGAGTTTAACAAGCTTTAGCAAACTGTCAAAAGCTGTTAGCGGTGTAAAACCCTGCAGCCATAAAGAAGCTTCATGTGTTGATAGTCCTGCCATGAAGAAAAAGCAGAGGGGTAGGGGAAACAATGCACTGCATAGACATACTGCGGGCCCCTGTGGGGATGTTTGCAGCGGGCCTGTGATTGGGATTTGTGCGAAATTAGGAGCTGTGCAGTCTGAGAGACCACGTGGTTGAAGAGCACTTCTTGGCAGTCCTCAAACAGGATATAACACATTTTATGGATTTAGGTAGGAGCTAAAAGACAAAAATATTGCTGGAGGATGCATTATGGAGCTGGAGTACGTCAGCTGCTAAGTGAAGTGTCATCTAAAGAAGTAATTCGCAATGCGCTATTTAGAAAGTACTTAAAGTCAATGCCTTTGGTGGGGCTCTAAGGAAACCATTTTCAACAAGTGTGTAGGAAAACTACTTCACTAGAACAGATTGCATGATCCCATGACTCATTTGAATTGCGGAAAGGAAGGTTGACTGGGAGAACAAAGAAAGATTGGCAGAATAACAAAATAAATACAAATTGATGTGTGAGCAGGCAGGACACAGTGCTGTCCTGTGGGGGTGTATATACTGATGGTCTTAATGTGCTGCTTACAATTGTGAAAAAGGTGCTAGCTTGAAAAAATGGCAGGAGAGAAGCAGGGGATTTCAAAAGCTCTTGGCAAAGAGCTACTGACTCCGTGGGAACAGAATAACTTCAAGCCCATCTGAAAGCCAGCAGTGAATGCTCCTTTATCTTTGGTATTATTAACAGCTGTGTCATGCACTTTTGAGTGAAGTTAGCCTCTAATAGCCTTTTATATAAGACAGAGAAAATTATGGCTATGGAAGGAAAAAAAACAAGCACCAAACTAGAATACACAGTTAATATGTCTAGATACTTTGGCCTGATTATCTAATCTATTTTTAAGCTGACATTCTTGTTAAGAGAAATTTCTATTTAGTTATCTCTCTAAGTCGGTAAGGAACCGAAAAGAATGCAAGAACAGTGTTCTTGGTATGAGTTGGTGAGTTGGTGATCTGCATTGTATGTGCTCTGATGTCCTGGACCACAACAGAAGATGACAAGGCCTATGGAAACAGAGCACAAAGCTTGTGATCCTTATAGACAAACATAGCCATTTGAAAGCTTTCAGCCTTGACATTCCTCTACAAAGAAGAGCAAGGAAAGAGACAAGGACAGAAAAAAATGAATTAATGCTTAAACTTCACATAGTTTTTTTCCACATAGAGGATTTTCCTGGGAACTATTGGACATATTCAACCATTCTGCCTCTGTGTGTATCTGCACCCTCTTTTCTTTCCCCCTCCCATTAACTTTTGACATTATTGTCCAATGTCAATCCAAATCAAGAGGGAGGGAAGCTTCAAATATACTGATTCCTTTAAGACATGTGAAAAGATGTGGCTGGGCAGAAAAGGGAAGGCCAGTTAATAATCTCTTATTTCCAACTCTTCTTCCAAAAGAAAAGGCTAAAATCCTGTCCTTTTATTGTCAAACAGAAAGTCCTTCTGAAATGTACTGGAAACCAAGCTTCAGGGTTTCTGCTACTCAGATGAGTACTTTTATTTTTTAGTTAGTTACATTCTGGCCAAAGAAGCAAGCAGGTACCAAGGCACATTTTTAAAATCCACCTATAAGTGCGCAACTGAGTTAAAACGCATTAAGCTGAAGTCAGCAACAGTATGTGCATGCTCATCATTAAGAATAGGGATAACTGTAGATAACTGCTTTGAGAGAATGGACATGTTGGGTCAGGTTCTGTTTTAAAGAGATGCTTCCAGTCCAAGTTCTCTTTACCTTTTCTCAACAGTGGTAATCTTTTTCATCTCTGCAGGATGTAATGACTGGACAACATGAAAGGAAATGGAAATCTCATTTTTTATTGATTTAAACCACAAGCTAAGGAGCACTTGGAGAAAAAACATATCCTTGGGCACAAGGAGTGCAGATTTACGCCATGAGTTGTTTTTTTTAATAGCAGGTTTTATTCCTTTTTGTACTTTTTCCCTTCTTGTTCATTGTAAAGCTTAAATCATATATTCCTATATTCTTCTTATTCTCCTCTGTTTCTAGGCTTCTGCTTTGTCCATCTCATTCTGTCTTCCCAATTTGCCTGATTAATTCTTCCACCTATATTTTGAGGTTTCTGGGGAAAAAAAGGAAAAAAAAAAATTCTGTCCAGATAAATACAGTATAAATGCCATGGTAAAGACTTGTGGTAATGAGGCTTCAGGCTATTTCTTTAATACATGGTTTGGTCTCATGCATGTATAATGGAGACAGAGAGACCATGGTTAATAATAGACTCAATTTGCATGGGCAAAGAGCAACAATATTACATGAAGCTTTTTGAACAGGGTCCATCAACTGCTTGTAGAATGGAAAGCTGGTGTGAAGAACCACGCTCCTTTACCTTTGAACTGAAGATATACAACATTCAAAAAAATCTTACTACAAGAGAAATGATTAGCAAAATCATTCAGGATCTGCTTCTCCAAATCTTAATTTCTGTAAATTGGAAGTACTTCGCCTTCCCAATCTTTTGGCACTGAGCTCAACCCACAACATTTGCTAAGCATCCATTAGTACTATTGATTTTGTAATGCTGTATTACTGAAAGTAATCAGCACTGGTTTTGAGTTCCTTCAATTTGATATCACAAGCAGCAGATGCAAATGTTATTACTTCAAATTAGAAGCTGAATAATTTCTTCATTGATCTCTTGTGCAGCTTAAATTGCACACATATGCCTTACATTACTTTTCTTCAACCCTAGTCACTGTAAAAATTATTCTTTTTGTGAAATCTCTGAAATCATGAACACCTACAAGATTCAGATTAGATGTGTTAGTTTTTTTCTGAAATTTTTGGCGCTTGTCGAAGATTTTGAAATAAGACCAGTAACTAGCATGGGAAACATTATTTTTTGCTTCCTTGTCCAGATGATTGTTTTATATGACTGAGTCAGCATGAGTATTAAATCCATATTGACCTTTAGGCATGGATGTAGTTGCATTAACTTCAGCACTGAAAATTGTGTGCAGAATCAAACAGCCCCTGTTCAAGCAACATATATTAATGCAGAATTGGAGGAAAAAAACTATATAACCACCACCACCACTCCTCCAAACAGTATAAAATGCCTGAACTTAAAATAAACCCTGGTGTCCTTGATGAATACCATTCACAGCTACTTGAGAACCAAGCATTCAATGCCCAGTAGTCAAGCAGATTAAGGATTTGGTGTCCACACTCAAGTGTGATAGTCAGCAAACAAAATGAATGGGGGGAAGCACCATGGGTGGCCACCCACGGCCAAACTTTAACTATGGGAGAAGTTCCTACTTCTGTTCATTTAGCTGCTTTGCCATGAATTCAGTTTCTTTTGATATTGGGATGATCCTCATGGCAGCAGAAGTGGGCCAAGGATGAAGGCATTCCCTCTCACTTTGCAGAAGTAACGGTATTCCTTAATGAAATACAGTACTCGAGAGAGTGGCAGAAAGACCTTTTCAACTCTTTATGTTGGTGGTTTGAGTCCTCCTGCTTTGGTGGAAAAATATGGCGATACACGTGTAAAAAGGTTTGGCAACTGGCAGTTCATTGTCAAATAGATGGGGACCACACTACAAAGTCACCTCTCCTTTGTCAGCTGCTGCTTCTAGCAATAATACCAATAATTTCTCATGCCAGTATAAGCTCTCCCAAAACAGGATCTTGATATATTGCTATAGCAGTAGGCTGCTGACTCTGTTAGGCTTGGCATGCGTATTAATAAGACTTTAAAGGTCTTAGCCCCATGGATATGCTGCCATTCACAGCGTAAAAAACGTCTAAAATAAAACCTGTTAAATGAGTCAGTTATAACTGTTCTTGTGCTTTGACGTGTTTAAATTTACTTCCTAAATACCTTGAAAACGCTGTTCTGAATAGGAAGTGATAGAGATTGGTAGTACTCATGTATTACATGATGTTTTATTGCACTGAGCATTTGCTTTGATTACCAAAGCTCACACTGGAAAACACCGCCTGCTCAGGTCTAACAGTATGTGCTTCTTTTCTTCCCTTTTAGGCTGCTCACCAAAAATTACTTTTGATTGCGCAATTTCACTGATTCTTTCTTTGGATTTCACTGGGAAACTCCTGATGAAATGGGTTTGGCTGATGCAGAGCGGGAAGTTTGACAACTACTGCTCATGTAGTTAGCACCTTTATACACTGTCGGGGAAGTGTCAGGGGGCAACATGCTTTACAATTGAAAAAAAGGTCTTTAAGGAACTAGTACAATGCTGGCGGTATGGTATGGCCTTATTTGCTGCCCTACCCTGACTTTTCCTCAAAGTAGTCTGACCCATACCTTTTATATTTTTTACAAAATACACTCAAATTCTTTTAGCAGTTGTAAAGAACTGATTGTATTGTATTGTATTGTATCGTATAATAGGAACCTGCAGAAAAAAGCAGCAGTATATTATGTGGGATCACTGGTTGAAATCCTGCTTACATTCAGGAAGAACATAATTGTTTTACAGGCATAAAAAGTATTTCACACTACTTTCAGATATGAATTGTTACCCATAGATAAACTACCCACCATGAGAAAGAGCTATTATTTAGCAGTTCACATAAGTTAATGTATGATCCTATGTATCTGAAAAACATTACTTAAAACATTCACCTAATAATTAACAATTGGTACTCTGATCACTTTTGTGTTCAAATCTAGAAGGGCTTTTCCAGGCAGCAAATATTTCAGATCTGTGAAGAAGAATAAGAATATCATCTTAATTGAACTGCAAAACTAATACAAGCAAAATGTGCAATTAAAGTAAATTACCTCTGTATTAATGCATGAATCTCAAGAAAATATGGAGGAATTGTAAGTCTTCATACATGACACAGCTAAATGGTTGTTACTACTGAGATTTTCTAGCAGGACTTACATGATTGAAGTGTTGAAATTGTTGATGGAGACCTATTTACAAATTGGTAAAAAGAGGACAGTATATTGTTGATTTTATCCAATTTATTGACAGGTTGGAGGTCAGGTTATTGAGTCTGGCAAATGACCGGGTAAAGCACTAGCAGAAAACTTTTTAAAAACCCCAGTCAATTCAGATTTAAGAGATGGTGCATTAAACTGCTCATCTCTTCTCTAAGGCACAAAAAAAAGGAGGTTGTTATCCAGGAGAAGTGCAGTTATGAGGACACATGCTGAGAATATGAGATGCCACCACTACTAATATGGCTTTGGATTTTCTATAGTTCCCAGAAGTTCCACTTCATTTACCACCAAAGCAATGCAAAAAAGTGACCAATGCTCTGTGACAGTTCATTCTGGTAATGCTGGTATAAATTTAATCACTAAATTAGTAGTAAGTGCTTGCAAATGATTAATGACCTGTGCAAATTGGACACATACCCATCTATTAATTTATGCACTCAAATCTATGGAATTGCCAATGTTCCCAAGAAAAAATTATTATTGCAGGGAGACATTTCTACAAAAGTGTAAATAAAACACAGTTATGTTATGACACTCTATAACTGAAAAGAAAAACAAAAGAAGCTTGAAATTCCTTATTTTATAAAAAATTGGCTACTTCCATAAAATGCACCTTATTAAACCAACAAATGTTTGAAGCACGTGTGCAGTTCAAAATCTAATCAAGAAAATATTTCAGGATAAGTTTAACTTTTTGCTGTTCTGTATGTTAAGATTTTCTTACTTTTTCTACTGATTTCATTTTTCATTTGATCATTCTTTTTAGCCATATTTTATTTTTTAAAGAGTCAACTTCAAAAAAGTTGAAAAGTTTTTGTGATAAGGGGTAGGAGAGATAATCTTACTCAAAAAACAGCTAGGCAACAGAGGGAGGCAGTCACGCAAGCTGTAGTGCCCTCTGGGAACACGGCTCAGGGGTGATGTGAGCTATGGGGCAGGTAAATTACAGCTTCTGCATGGATCAAACATGCAATTTCCAGTTCCTGTACAAATGGGGCAGAGAAAAAAAGCAGTTAGTTCTGCGGAAAACTTACAGTTCTTTATTTTACAGATTCATTAGAAATACTAATGAGAAGAAAAAAACCAACAAACTTCTTTATATGCATACATCTAGGAAATGCCGTATTAGATTCAATATATGCCATAAATTTTAGTAGGTACCAAATATGCAGCTAGTCTCCTAGAAAATGTATTTAGCTTCACAAAGGGATCGTTACTAACTACGACTTGGAAAGATACTAATTTCCAGACCCTGGGAAGAACAAGAAAAATAATATGGGAATGCTGGATGGTCATGTACAACAAATGCTCAGAGCAATAAATCATTGTATAATACATGAGTACTACCATATAAGTGTTCTCTTCTTAGAGAACATTAACGAGTGCATACAAGACACCACCTAAAAGTAGGTGAAATGAGGCTTGAAGTCCCATGGGCCTCGCTGGGTTCAGGTAGGATGAGAAGGAAGATAAACACCAGTGAATTCAATCAGGCTGTGTCCTGAGGGGTGACAGGGATGGGGGTCCTGCATCCCAAGCCCTCCTTCCCACAGCCTTCAATAATAACCTTCTCCTATCATAACAAAACCAAGCTGATGAGTCATGACTCTTGTAGACATTTTGCCCTGCTTAGCCACAACTCAGCAAATCCCAACCGATGGCAATTTATAGCAAATATGCTGTTAGCTTGCATAAGAACAACAGAAACAAATGAGCGCCTTGGATGTGTGCCCAACTCTGTATAGCACACACATTAGGGCAGAGGTTACCAACTTATTCATCTCTTCACGCTTCCAACCTTGGCTGGTGAATTTGTGCGTGCAAATATTATGGCTGATCTGAAAATCTCCCAAAGCTTTTTTTGAGTATTTTATAAATCAGATCACTGGGATAACACTCTGTAACAAATTTCATTCAAAGTACATTTTCCTCAAAAGTCACAAGACAGGCCGCCTTCTTCCTTCACACCTCAAAAATAATTTTTGTCATTTGATGGGAGATGTAATGGGACAAAACCACATTGTAATAAAGAAACTAGTACAGACTAAGAAATTCTGTGGCTACCACTTAGGGAGGATCAGGTCTGTGTCTGATTCATTGTAATTACTTAGGAAAGAAGAAACTCAGCCCACTTTAAATGGTCCGTGTTATGTTACATAGCACAGAAGGTGATACATACTTTGTAAATTACAAATGACACAGACAAAGAAACAAA
This sequence comes from Chroicocephalus ridibundus, assembly GCF_963924245.1. NCBI lineage: Eukaryota > Metazoa > Chordata > Aves > Charadriiformes > Laridae > Chroicocephalus > Chroicocephalus ridibundus. The sequence goes on from NC_086316.1 coordinate 16,869,092, forward strand.
GCAAAGGGAACAATCCTTGTATGAATTTGTAAGACAAGAAACCCAGTGGCAGTAGGGGTCTCACTCCAAAGCAAGGAGAGGGGAACACTGAGCCACTATAAGGCCTTGATGTAACTTTGCTTATATTATGTAATAAACATAACGAATAGATTTACACTGTTTGTAGTGAAAGACTAATGTACTAATGTACCATTGACCCAGACTAAGTGTAAAGCCTTAGTATATTTATAAGACCCCAATGAAATCGCTGATGTGCATTGTCATAGAGATTTAGCGTTCTGTTAATTTAACATTATCTGTAGAATATAGGACAAAAAGTGCAATAATGTCATGGTTAAGATGCCTAGAGCAATGAGGAAAGCAGCGTTCACTTCTGAGCTGGTTTCAGCGAACAAACTCCCCTGGGAAAGAGCTGCAGGACAAAGACACAGTAATAGGAGGGGTGCTGTGGTTGGTGACTCTTGGATCAGCTCAGCAAGTGACTCAGGAATGATGAATCTGTCCATAAAATGGAGGAAATGAAACCCACGTGGCCATAGGTCATGGTGTCCTAAACAGCTAAATGGACAACCCAAGGATGACAAGGGTGGGATCAGCAGAAAAGGGCCAGTATTGATGACACTGGGTCATGAGCGTCAGCTGCTATGGTGGCCATCCTCTTCTCCAGATCACCATGACCATGTGTGACACCCTGAGGCCCCGTGCCATCAATGTGGATGATGGCTCAGGAACAAAAGACAGACCTTGTAGTGCCTGGAGGATCCAGGGATTTGGGAGAAGCTATCATAACCATAGCAGTGTACTACCAACTCTTCCACGATTGCATGCCACTAAGCTCGTTGTAGCTATCCACTCCCATCGTCATACTTATCTCATAGGTATCTTACAGTTGAATACTGCTAAACCGTAATTGTAACCACTATTGTTATGCTTACATTATTATATTTATATACTACGGTTGTATAAACTATCACACTGCATATGTTATTGAACATCATTTTATAGACCCGACATAGTCACAGTCCCTTTTCTTGCTGTGTAATACCTCTGTATGCTCTTTCCTTCCTGCAAACAGAGCTCCTCTTGCTACCCCTACAACATAGTTAATTTCCAGGACAAGCTGTGTAAAAATTTCTGCCTGTGCCTTCTCCACCCACCCCTAGAGGCACCTGTAAATCATATCCTCTTTACTGTGTCAGCATTCACAGTGACATTTCAAGATGTCAGAGTGGGCAGATGGTTTGTAAACAAGGCCTGCCTTTCCAAAATGCTCCAGGTGTTTTAAAAAGGGAGATATAAACCCATCAAACTAGAAAAAAAAATTTTATGAAGCGAAAAAACTAATAGAAGAAGGTGTGCTGTGAATACCAGGAATGGACCTAGTGTTTTGTTTCATGGCATGTTAAATTTACGGATTAATTCTAAGTAACTAGAGAAACCTGTTTTGATGGAGGAGCTGCAAATACTGACATGAATACGATGCTCAAATGCCTGTTCTCTGGACAGGTGTGTTATTTGCTCTAATCTATGAAGAGAGTCTCTTGTTGCATAATGATAACTTAAAAATTTGCAATAATATGGAAAATTTTATCTGTGCCAGGTAGAAATTTTAGCAGTCCCAGAGTCTTGACTAAATGACAACCCAACCATTTTCTGGGATAGCTATTTGCGGGCTAATACATTGGTCTTGTAGCTTAGCTCACTGAGTAGCAGACTGAGACTTTTTAATGCCAATGTACAGTTACGACTCCAGCAACAACATTGTCTTTGCTGAGTTTTCGACTTACCTGAGAGACATTAAAACCCAAAGACATCTGGATAAAACCATTTCCATTCCAGTACTGACACAGGTCAGAAGGAAAGGGATGAGTAAAGATATCACAGGCTTTTTCATAGAATAATGCCTACATTCGAATTTTTCCACAAGCAAATCTCTTGAGACTTAGCATAAAACTTTGGCTCCATCTTCAACATGGTAATGGAGTAGTGAGGTGCTGAAAATATACGTAACCCCTCATTCTCTGCCTTTCGTGCAGAAGAGACAATTTGACTTTTTGGGATGCTGTCCTCTGCTCTTAAATGATAAAAGAAGGGAGCAAAATTTACTGCCAGTTTTGAGTGCTTGTGAAAAGTCTATCTCATGGCAAACATGGAAAACCCTTGACTTAGAAAGTGTTCCTTTGCACTTCTTCTGGATACATAGATGTTCTATTAACAGTTAAGTAGTTTCATCAGTTCCTTAGAGAACACTCAATTAGGCTTCATTTAGGATTCCTTGCATGCTTATGGCTTTTACTCTTCTTGTAAACAATAAAAAAATCAAGATTAAAATACTAATGCACTAAATGCTGCAATTGTAGAAATTCCCACCTGAAGAATTCTCACCCAGAGATAAAGGAAGCTGAAAACAAATACAAAGGAATCTGGAAAATACAAAACAGAACAACAGTCTGCCTACAGAAGAAAAAAAAAGGAGGAAAAAAAAAGAAAGAGAGAGAGAAAGATTATGAGCCATATGGAGATGGATATTATGTCTATTCCTGCCAGACAGATTAAAAAAGTGAATCAAACCACAAACATTTAGGTATAATTACTGTTTCATCTTGCAAATATGTTTGCATGTTCAGAACTCATTTAGTCTTTACCATGAACCCCAGCACCCTTAAGAAAAGTCCCGGCTCCTCACCCGTATCCAGGCTGTGTCTACAACCAGGGAAAGGAGGTTTGGCGTTACAATAAGCAGCTGCAAAATAGAGGGTGGCTTCACCTCTCTGTGTCCATCTTTCCAAGGGATGTCCCAATCGCCCAGCTAAGCACTGCCAGGGCACAGCAACACCATAGCTGTATCTGCTTCCTCCCAGCAAACCATCAACTTCAGGGGAGCTTGGCACTGCCAGAGTAGCAAAAATGTCTAGGGCATACCATAAAAAGAAGACAAAGTATTTAAAAGCAGCAGTAAGGACCTTTTGATTTGCAAAAAGGTTATTTTCAAATTGAAATGGCTGAGGGTCTATGAATTCATGATACTGAGTTTCCCTCTTGAATATTGAAAGTATTAGACAGTCTCCTCTGACTTTACAGAACATACATCACATAAAACCCAACACAAGACTGCACATTTACCAAGTGTCTTTTTCCATGTATGTCTAAATTTCTGTGACCTTTATTTATGTAGCAGTTCACCACCATTGCATATCATAAATTAAAAGCATCAGTAATTGTATTTATCAGCTGGATTAGATTTAGTAACTGGAATCAACTTAAATTCTATATCCTGCTTATCCTGGAAATATATATATTTCCAGTTCAGAGGAAGTGTCAGAGCTACTTTGGAGTGAATGATACTAACAGCATGGTGGCTACAGAGAAGCACAGCAGGTGACAGAAGCAGAGGACAAAATATACACCTTCACCTTTTAGGAAGTTTTCTCCATGGTCCTCCTAAGAGTACCTCATAGCCACGTGTACACACATCAGCGTATATTTTGGTCAATGCATACAGACCAAAACAGTCATGCGGAGGGGGGGCGGTATCTTTGTACGCATGGGTTCAAAAGTCCTGTTGTGATCAGTTGGTTTGCAGTATCATACGTGGCACACCCAGAACTATTTTCTCCCTCAAAACCACCCTTTCCCCAGTAGCCATGTCTCTCAGCCGTTGGCATAGCCTAGGGCATGAGCCAGGAATTGAAGTGTATTTCTTTCCTTTTCTTGTTCTCCAGGACTGAACCTTCTTGACAGTAGCTCAACGGAGAGAAGGGGCTAGAAACACTTCTGGGAGCTGTACATACTACAGGGGTGCAGCTCGTTCTGCCGTTTGCTGTCTATTGATGTCCACCAATGTCCTCTGGTTTCTTCAGCCTGTGACATATTCCCTCCCCGCCTTGCTGCCTGACAGTATTTACTGGCTGTCTTGGGAGGAAGTCCTCCCTCCGTGGAGAAGGAAGATGAGTATTAGATTTTCTGTTCTGAAAAACCATTACAGCACTTCACCTTCACAACAAGTTCACACACGTGTTCAGATTGCTCCTGCCTCTGTTTGCTTACTGGGCTCTCTCATCACCAGACGTATGTCCATAGTGCATAATGCTCCTGCGTGTCTGCTGGAAACAGGCACAAAATGCAGTTTGGTGAGTGGGCAAAAGGGCATGGCTTCGAGGAGGGAGACTGGAGGTAGTCCTGACCTCTCAAATGTGTGTGAATTTGATCCATGAGGGTGTTTAAAATAAAAAAGGTGGTATTTGTTCTTCCATGGCTTTGTGTCTGGGGCAGGGTGCTGAATCCTCCAAAGGGAGGGTGGAGGGGAGAGCAGGAGGCAGAGGCAAACACCATCTCCTGTGTGGTGGGCAGTGGTGGGCACTCACCTGGAGATGAGTGGTGGGCAGCATGGAGCTTGGCTCAACCCTCTGAGGCAGTCACTCCTGTGTGTCTGATGTAAATAATCTAGCTGCATCGGACCTTCCAAAGCCACAAGCATCCGTGATGTCAGCACAGCTGCTGTGTACAGCAAAAGCGTGAGGCACTAATGGGCTGAAAAATTCCTCTTTTCAAGCCTGTGTTTATAAGCCGTCTGGACGTGCGTCTGACTGTAAAACCTATTTGGAACAGAAATTTGTTTGTACATTTTACTAGGTGCCTCTGAGAGGCAGATAAGTAAAGATGATTGCCTCTGATGATTGCAGATAAGTAAAGATGATGACAGGAATTGAGTCTGGGACAGAGATGTGGATCTGTTTAAAGAGGGACTGCTTGGCAGTACATGAAGGGATGGAGAGGGAGAGGGGAAAAGATGGGAAGACTTACGACTGTAACAAAACTGTTACACTTCTTCCAGAAGCCCTTGAACACCATACAGTATGGGCTTTGAACACCATACAGTATGGGCTATTAATTTCTCCTGATGGCTAATAGAAGACCCCATGTCTACTATTAGTGGGTCACTGCCCCACTTGTATCAGCCCTGAAGCAGAGCTCAAGCCCCCTGGGGATCCTCGCCAAAGCAGCAATTGCCCTATGAGCAGCACAGCTAGTCAAGGCTAGTTGTACATGATGCTGCTATGTCCCCTTTGCCCCCTCCCCTCACACCCCATCCTCTCCCAGGAGGGGAGACTCCTGATTCTGATGGGACCCCCCACTCCATCCATGTGCACAGCCGGGAAGACCTTCGTGCGTTACTTGAACACCTGCAAGTGAAGGAATCTGCAATCCCCTCTCTGCAGCGTCACCGTCAGCCTCCCTCTGCTGCCTCTGTGAAACACATCCCTGAACCTTGTCGCATCAGCTCAGATTTGGTCAATGGGTTATTAAGCAACGGGCAAAGAGCGGAATTAATACAGTTATTATTAAGCAAAGTAGCTCCAGCGCTATTTCCTGAGGGAACCCAGGCTACATATAGAGAAGCAGTGCCTGCATGCATAGCTAAAACACGTGGGGCTGGGGAGGGAAAGAGGTCAGAGGGCTGTGGTGTACCTGAGAGCCTGCCCAGTGCTGCACATCCATGGCCTCCTGTCAACAAGAGCGGGGTGCAATTCTCTGTCCACATTACTGCTTTGACCATGTCTCATGTTAAGCAGTTTTGCTTCCAGTAGCATTCCAGGTTAATTTTTCCCTGGTTAAAACATCACTGAGCACATTACACTTGTCATCACTGGGTTCCTCGATTGGGTTACTTCACACATATGTCCTCAAATGAGTAAAAAGATGCTGCGTCTGATTAGGGCCACTTGAGCTGACAGCAGTCTGTAGAGTTTCTATATATTTTTTTAATGTTATAAGAGATTTTCCTATTTAACCCTCAAGGTTACACAAAGACAAGGCTACATGAGGGAGACGAGGGAGCCACAGGCTACTCCAGGTCAGTTTCATTCTCAAAAATGGGGTCTTGTCCTGTGTCTCTCTCATCTCTTTCCGCATGGCTGGCTGTTGGCTCAAGTTCAACAAGATTTTGAGCCACCCCTCTGTCTTGGTAGGCTTTCCTTACTTTCCTTTCTTCACACTTACCTACCACACAGATTTTCAGTCAGTAATATTGAATTGAGAGTCTCAGTGCCTGCTCTTTTAAGTCTTGGGCACACGTGCTGTGCCATGTTTTCTGTTTCTCAAAGGTATGGCTACTCCAAATGACATACTTCAGTTCTTCCACCCTCCAAATCCCACACCTTCATCACAACATTACTGTCCCTGTCTTTGGCAAGCAGGGGCTTAGATCAACCCTTTATGTTCCTTTTTCCTGCTGCAAAGGATCACTTTTTTAGCAACTTAGACAACCTCACTCTTTGTCCCACAACGCTGCTTCCGTCTTCTTCTTTCTCACCAAATACAGGTGACTTCTTGTCACTGTAAAGGCTCTTCATGTTCCAGTGTCTACTTTTTCTCTCTCTTTTTATATCTACAAAGTGATTGATACTACAGAGTATTTCACAGTGCTAGAGTTTTCTCCACTCCATTTCAGGTGAACACCTTCAGACTTTTTCTTTCATTGCCCTTTGCACTCAGCAAACCGCATCAATGAGCTGTACTATCACCTGTCTCACACGAGTAACATGATAGCTGCTTCTGCGTAATTGCCTTGCTATGCCTTATCAGCTCTTAAACAGGCTGTTATTTCATTCCATGTTTGCACACAGTGCAGCACAACTAACCTTGCTTAGACTCCCTGGCAATACAAACACAACTCAGAACAGAAGGAATTCAGATCTCCTGAAGTTTTAGCCACTGATGCTCACAACCACTGGTGCTTCAACATTTACTGCAGGAAGAACAAACCCGAGCATTTTCACTTCTGGGTATGAATTACTACATTATGAATTCAGGTCTGCGCCGAGATGACACATTACTCACACCATTAACCTTAAGTCCTAAGGCACTTTTTGCAAGCTTAAAGCTGAGCGTGTTTTTAAAAGGTTTCAGGAATGTGCCTGTAATCTTTAAAATTGCCACTGTACTTTAGTTTTCATGAAACTTGTTCACATGGAACAAATTCACATTTCCTAGACTTAGTTCCAACAATAGATGATCTATTTTAAAATATAGCTACAAAGTTTTTATTTAAAGGGGACTTTGGGACCAGTGCAAATGGAACCAAGAAAGTATGTAAAAAGCAAGCAAGTTACTTTTGCCAACAAGAGAAAAAAAGGCTTTTTTTCTTCTGGCTGAGCTTTTACATACCTTTGTTTTAATAAAAACCTCTATGTGCGCGTGTTGTCTCTTCGTTGTGAAAAAAAGGCATGGGGGCTCTGTGTGATACAGGGCAGGAGGGAGCTGTGAGTAAAAGGACTGTATCTGTCCTACATGAACTTAGGCAAGTAATTTTACTTTTCTAGGTCTCAGCCTCTCCCACCAGAAAATGTCAATGCTTGCAAGACACTATGTTCTACAGACGATGAACTGCTGCAGGAGCACCAGTTAGTATTACTGTTAGTAAGTTTCTGACAAGTCGGAACCTCTAGGAAGGCAGAGAAAAATTGTGAATGTACCGTTACATTCATAACAAGGCCATGACTTCATTGCAGTCACGTGGTAGGAAAGACTATCAGATAACTAGCAAAGGGGTAAAGAAAATAAGAAAAAACAAGGCTTGTGAACTTTTGCACATGCTGCTGTTGAAACACTCAGGAACAAACTCCAAACAACCTTTCAGATGTTTCAAAAACATTATGTCAGCCTTTCCATCTCCCCCCACGCAATGCCTCACACTCCTATGTGGTCTCTGTCCTCCTCCATAATGCATCAGAAATACCTAATCACCGTTGTTATCATCTTTTGTCATGACATTAGATCAGTTCAATCAGATGCAGACAGTGAGGTCAGCATAAAGCCTTCAAATCATGACAGAAGCAGTTTGCTATGCATAAAGGAGTTGGTTATTATATCACATGTCTAAATTTATAGGTTCGGTTCATCTTTAGCTAAATATCTAGTTATTTAACAGCTGTTATGAGTCAGCCAGAGAGAGGATTAGTCAAAAAAATGTAGTGGTAAGAAATGCTTTAATCTTGAGCTACAATAGAAGAGCAAGCCTGGTCAGGTCATGTCTAATAAAGGTGTAGTACCTAGTACGTAGGACTTAGGAGTTATCACTGTTCATACAAAACAGGAGATGGTTTGATATAGTTAATCCTGCCATCTTCATATTAACCCTACGAATTTCAGAAATAGTTGGCAGAGATTTTTTTTTCAGGGCATGGTACCATGCTTAAACATTTTCAGATAAGAAGTTTGCAAATGGGTAATAAAGTGCTTTGTCTTATGCAGAGCCATGTATACTCATAGTTCTGTCATGATTCAAGGTTCTTGGGATTTTCCATGATGGTGATATTTTAATGACGTCTTGTTAGCATGTCTTCATGTCACCTCCCTTGTAAGCTTAATGGAGACATTGAGATGTGAAGTCAGTGTTGCAGTTTTTGTCCACGTCATTCACCTCTAGTGAAGAAGCATAAAGAGAATGCAAAGCTGTAAAGCTCTCAGAATGGCTATTGAAAACATCCAGTTTTGTGGTGTCCTGGTTTGAGTGACACAGGACTAATTTCTCTTCTAATGCTTGGGAAAACTGTGCTTTTAGAAGACTGGTGTCTGAATTTGTGAAAATATTTACTTCATATTCAGCTATGGTATGCGGCTTTCAAGGTCTCAGTGTTTTCAAGCCTTGCCAGGTGCGGGGATGATTAAGAACAAGACCCGGGCACTTGACCCAAGTTGGCCAACAGGATTATTTCATGGCATGAATGGCACATTCAGTATAAATTAGAAAGTTTGCTGAGGAGCTCTCTCTCCCTTGATGGCTGCCATCCTGAGAACTTCTTGCCCTGGGGCCGGACCCCTGAGCCCTTCCCTTCCTCCCAAAGCCGCAGCGCTCGCAGTGCCCCACATTTGCTGTCCCCTGCTGGGGGCACACAGCTTCCTGCTGGTAGAATGGGCTGAGTATAATCCCTGTGTATTTTATATTGGTATCGGGATCAATATTGGTTCTTTAGTGTTATTAATGTTATTTATTTAGTCTTATTCTATTAAATCTGTTTATATTTCAACTTCTGGGTTTCCTTGTTTTTTCCTGATTCCCCTTCCCCAGTGGGGAGGAGTCATCAGGTGATAGGATAATTGTCTAAATGACAATAAATTGTTGTGGGTTTCTCAAACCGTAACACATGGGTTTCCAGTTTAAACTCTCCCCCCGATGCTTAATTCAGCTTGGTAAACACAGGCACAGACTGCCAGGAGAAGAGGCATGGAGATGAGGCATATCCAGGCACTGCTAACCCGTTACTCCCGAGCTTCAGGTGGTCACTGACGCCAGTGAGACATGTTAGAACAGCCAAATAAGAGCAGCCCCAATACAACACAGAAACACGGGTATGAAAATGCTGACTTTAACTTCTCTCCAGACTAGCGAAATAAGGTTAAGAACCCTGACCTGACACAGTTGTGATGGTTAGGTGCTAAATGACTCTGAGCACAGTGTGAAAATCAACACAGCACACGAACAGCTGCAAGGCTGAGGGTCTGTCGGCCTTGAACCCCTGCAGCCCATAGCAGTATTGCCTCTGAAAAAGTTTTCTGAAAACTGGAATATCTGCAGACACCACCACCCCCACCCCAAAAAAAACCCTGAAATCCCACTGCTGGGAAATGGCTAACTCACTGAACTCCCCATGGAAAAGGTGGGGTCTTAAGCATTTCAAGCATTTACACTTACCTTGTTTGCTTGTTTTTTAATTCAGATTACATAATACCCGTAAAAAAAGAAGGCAACATTTCTTCACAAGTATTTATAAAACTAAAGACTGCTTAGCCAATGTTCAGGGACTCATCGAGGAGCAGGGTACCAACTGGAAACTAAATAAATACAACTGAATTGCTAGTCACATTTCTAAGTATATGTTAAACTCAAACTATGGCTACCTAGGCAATTTCTGAAAACCCAGAGTGCACAAGGAGTCAATCACAAATCAGACAAAAGAACTATGAAGACAAATCACTAAAGTAAAGAGAAAGTTTCTGGGAAAGTACAGAAACTGTATAGTCTCTGTGACACTTGTTCTTAGCCTTTCCATTTGCTTAACTGGAAAACAGGATGGTAGGAACCAGCAGGCAGCACACTGGTTTGCATTTGGACATGTAAAAAAATTTCTGTAATGAAAATTCAATTTTAGTTCAAATGTGAGCCCCATTCATTTTTTTTTCTCTTTTCGTTAATACCCCAGTGGTGTCACAAAAGATACAACACATAAGATCTGTCAGAATTATTTATTTTCTTTAATTATAATAATGCTAGAAACCTGCAAAAAATTTCAAATAGAAAAACAGTGAATTAAATCCAGGGAACTTACACTGTTTATGCAAGAAATCCAGGTCTGTTCCTAAGTAAAATAGAAAGCCTGAGGGAAACCCCTTAAAAACTGCTCTAAAAATAGGATTACATTTTTTTTACAAGAATGTATGTTTCCAGTTTGTAAATTTCCTTATTAGTAAGAATTATGTGCTACACTCAGCCTGGTTTGCAGCCTTGAATACTTTAGAAAGAGTTTTGGTATTTATTCTTATCATGTGGTCATACACACATGGAAACCAGTATACTTCCTGGAAATTCAGGACACTGCTGGAAGCTGTTTTAAAATCTAACATTTTCCAAAGGCAAATTCCATATTTGTAACTGAAGAAATATTTAATGTATTCAGCATTTTTTAACCTATCAAGTTATCGTCTAACCTTTTGATTATGGATCTTCTCAAAAATAGACCTCTCTTCACACGGGCACACAATATGAAATTGCATTTCATTCTTGACATGGCTGTAGAAATTATCTACATCAAGAAGGAACAAGGAAATATCAATGCTGAGTTTTCACTAATTTTTAAGGCATTCATTTTCCACCTAGAAGCAAGGAGGGAAGGAGAACAAAACAAAGAAAAATTTAGTTGTGCAACATTACAGAAATACATCCTTCAAGTGGAATATGTGCTTCTGTCCTTTGATGAACAGGGACAGAAATAAGGGTGCGCTTATGTGCTTTGCTGTACTTTACCTGAAAGCCAGCTTGCTCCTGAGAGATGCTCTCAAATGCACAACTTCAAGCATGCCCAATTCAATATATTCCACATTCAAAGCCTTTCCTGGTTTTAGTCCATTTCTTTTTAAGACTGTAAAGAAAAAGATGTTATCAGCATCTTAACAGAAAACATAGTTTAAAAAAGTAATAAAAAGGACGTACCTCCTCAATTCTCATGGAAATTTCCATGATTTCTTAGAGAAGAGCACAACACTGAGCAATTATGTGCCTGAAACATTGATTTGGATCTCATGATTTAATTAGCAAATTACACCTTTGTAGAACTTTTCACAGAATGATAGAGGAAAAGAAAGTAGGTCTTTAATTAGTCATTCTAAATTATCTCCATATCGGAATTGTTATTTAATGAACACCTCTGATTAAGTTTGTTTCATTAAATTATGAGATCTGAATCATACTATGAGACCTGTATAGACTTATGAATGTTAAGGGCGAAGGAAGTTAGTCCAATATGTGTCAGCTTGACCTCTAAATTATTCATCTTTTGGCTAATGTTCTTGTGAGCTGTTGATTTTTTATTTTAATAATGACCATACCATCATATGGCTGAACTCCTGTTGTCTTTTTCTTTAGCCTGGCTTTATGAAACAACAATTAATACATAGGATCGTAATTTGCAATCCCTTAGATGTAATGACAACCCTTAAGACTAAGCTTTGGTTTGAAATAGTGTTCAAAATATTTACTTTGTTTTGGACCACATGGTGGTTTCTTTTTTTTCTGATTGTATCTTTTTTGATTAAGGCTGCAAATTATAAAAAAACAGAAAATAAATTAAAATAGTTTCAGAAAATAAACTAAAATAGTTTCACCATAAGAACCTTTACTGTGGTGACAATCGTAGTGAGATAAAGATGGGTTTTGCCTTTCATTAGTAGAGCAGCTGTGGCAATCTAAACACCTTTATCTCAATGTAATTCTGATCACAATCATATTGCTTTATCTTTTCCATTAAATGTTTAAACACTTTAAAAGTTCTTTAAAGATCAACATTAGGCAATTTATGTCACAGGAATTAAATGTGAAATGTTACCACACAGACAATTCAGGATCTATTGCATAGCACTGTAAGGCTAAAGATTAGAGTCGTAAATCTGAGGCATTCACGATAAATACGTGTCTTGAACACGAATTAAAAAAAGGCCCTTGATTCATTCCTGATATTTTTTTCCTTTGTTCATGATGAGTAATAGCTAACAAACTGCTTTCAATTCAGGTACTTCCATAGTAATGCTGTGTACAAAATAAAGAAGGTTAAAGGAAAGAGTTCTTACTGACAAAGTTATTCAGAGGAATAAATAGGTTTTGCTTTTATTTTTTTGTTGTGGAAAGATTTAAAATTTAGCTCCCATATCATTCTCTTACTGCAGTAGACATTTCTTAGAAATACTAGAATTTACACCATTCTGTCATTAGAATGACTAGAATAACTAGAATTTACTAGAATTCCTAGAATTTACAGCATTATCACTAGAATACGCCCCAGTGAGAGGACAAGGAACTCCTCATTTACGAAATAAAATGTCTACAGTATTCCAAGTTCATTTCAAGAAACACAAGCTTGGGAAAAAAAACACATAAACAATAGGAAAAATGTCCTGAATATTACTTCTTTAATTTAAAAATAAGTTTCCTACCCAGACAAAAGTATATCCCTGAACACAAGCAAATCAGATGATTCTCCATTCATAACACACTGAATGGAATTGCTCATAAGGTGAGTTTATTGTCAGTGTCGTCACTGTCAGCTACTGCCAGAACAATATCCCAAATTTTCTGTCAAGTTTGGTCCTGTATGGGTAATTAGAGTAGTGTTCTTCTAAATGCCTTTGAGTCACTCTCATGCAACATTTAATAAGGGCAGCTTTAAGGGTAGACAAAAAGTTACAGTGACAAAGAAACAATTTCTTAAACCCAAGTTATCAGAGCTTAATTAATCTAGTATTTTATAGAGAAATAGTACTTTATATATTATATAGTATACAGTATTTTATAGAGCAATTTTAATGGGCGTAAATGTGAAAAGTGTCTCCTATTCCCCCTTGAAAATAGGCTGGTTCTGGTCTAAATTATTTTCACAAAATGTCTCCTGACATGTTGTGTATTATATGAGCCATTTGGATTTGTTATTCACCATTCACAGCAGTTGCATGTTTTCACCTCTTCCTGAACATTTTATCTTAAAAGAAAAAAAAAAAAGGAGTATATGTCTAATTCTAGACAGAATTAATAACAAAATCAATAGGAAATGATTCAAGTTTAAGATCAATTCTATTAAAGATTAATCCATACATAATAGAAAAACTGAAACAAAAAATTTCTTTGGGATTATATTGCCCCACGCAAACGGTTGAGTTCACTGCGTCCCCCGGTACACAGACTCCGTAGTCTGCAGCAGTGAACTGCTACACCAAAAACTCAGCATTCGTTTTATCCCTCGATTAGGTGGCAAAGTAAGAGGAATTAGCTGCCAGCGCTGCAGTACCTCAGCACCTCAGTGGCAGTGAAACCCCCCCACTTCCAGGCACAGTCCTGGTGTGCTGGAGGGGGCACCACACCAGCCTCTGCAGATCGGGCTCACACAACCCGCTGCAAGCTGGAGCAGCAAAAAAACCAGTTTCGTTATCCTGGTTTACAGATACGAAACCAAAGTTCCAGGAAAATAAGGAAAATTGTAATAAGAGGGGTCCTTGCCAGAGAGAGGATCTAAACTGGGATCATTCAAATTTGCTAGCACTGGGATACAACTGTCCACACCTCCCTTTTATTACTCAACAAAAGCAACTATCTTTTTATGACAGTGTACGATGGTCAACCGGACTGGACGGTAGGGCAGCCCCAGGTCCAAACACAATCCAATCAATATGCAGCCAAAGTTTTCCTTCCACTAATTGGAAATTTAAAACTTCTGGGTAATGCTTCCCAAACTACTTAGCACAGGGTTATAATGGAAATTTCCCCCAATTTTCACTACAGAGTTATTATTGTGGCCCCACAATGTGGAGCTAAATGACCCAAAAGCATGTTAACGCCGCCGTAGGACACATGAAAGTCATACAACAGCATTTTCCCTGAGTGGGTGTATTCAGCTCATTTAATAAAGATCGTGAGTGACTGCACCCCTTTTTTGGCTACGACACAACTCAAGGATAGAGAAGTTTAATAGCATATTAGTCATCTGCCCAGAGGTGAAGTATTTCATAATGAACTGAAAAGCCAGCAAATTGTGTATATGTGTGTGTTTTAACATTACTCTGTTCCTACTAATGAAATTTATGCAAAACACCACAAAAAATGATGAGTATACATCTATAATGTGACTGAAAGACGTTGAAGGTTGCATTAGGGTGAGGTGTTAAATTATTTATTACATGTCAAGTTTGGTTTTTTTCTTTTAATTGCTTTCTTGATATTTTGAAATTATCCCTGCCAGTTAGTATGAAGCATAAAGGTCAAGAAAAACGTCACACATTTCTGTTTCTGCTGTACCGTGTGCCTTGCCCAATGAAGAAGGCGAAGGCAGGGTTATATAAGGAATATCCCCAAAACATCTGTAGGCAGCAAAGTTTGATTTTTTTTCATCTTTTAAAAAACATCACGCAAGCTAGGGGTGGGTACAAGTGAGGGGGAAGCAGGGAAGGACACGGTGATTCAGAGGACTGGCAGTGGAATAAAGAATACGTGGAAAATGAGTTTTGCTTGCAGGCGTGAGGATGAGTGATGGCATGGCTGAACTGCCTGCTCACCTTTTGAGCCCTGCCTGATAGACCCGTGGTCCTGCCATTTGCCCCATGTGTCTTTTAGGTGTTGGGCTTGGCTGTGGGTGATGCGGGGACACCATGACCACCGCTGACCCTGCCCTTGGCTGTTCATCTTGCCCATGGACCACCAAGGCGACATTGCTGGAGAGCACCAGAAAGCCGTTTTTCCTACCATCTTGGACTTAGCATGGCTCTCTACACTTCTGTCTTGTTGACCTGATGCCAAGGAGAAATGAGAACATGCCTTTTACACCCATCTGGGACTTGAAATCAGCTCAAGGTCCATCAAGCCAAGAGGGGCCAGCAGATCTGCAGTCCTGGTTCCTTCACCCGAGAGGAATTCCTCCCATCCTACCTAAGCATAGGTGCCACTGCTCCTCAAAAAACTCTGCAAGAACCATTCTTGAGAGCCCCACATGCCCAGTGAGCCCCTCATTCTTCCTGTGGAAACAGCTGCTCATTTTGGGTTTTGCTCGAGGCCTGAGGGACGAGAGATGGCTCCCTTCAGTTGGAATGCATCCCCCGCCGGAGGATTACTCACATCGCCCAGGTGCCAGCCAGGAGCCGGATGGCAGAGTGCTGCCTCGCAGGTCTAGCGCTCCTCCTGCAAGTACAGATCTGCGAAAGCTGGCGTGTTCCCTGCTGCTGCAAACAGCAAGCCCCAAACCAGGTTGGCAAACATGATGGAGACTAAAAATGTCCACCACTTCACCTGGCCTTCAGCTGAAGGCACCTGAAGCATGGCCAGGCACAAGCTTACAGGGTGTCTTTTGTGGCCGTCGGTTCCTTGTGACGAGGGAGAGAGAAAAAAGGGGAAAAGAAAAAAATAATCTTCCATTTTTGGCTAAAAGTTTTTTAAAACTCATTGTGAGTGCCTTGGGCACTAGACACTAAATTGACGTCTTTAGATTTCATTTGTCTGGATTTCTATTGAATAGGATTTTTACCAGTAGGTGTATCATTGCCTGAGAACTTAGAGACTAATGAGCGTTTTAAAACCTACAGGGATTATCAAGTTTTCCTCCAGCCATCTTCATGGCAAACTTTGTCCTTGTTGGCAGTGTGCAAATAAGAAGAGGGTAAGGCTTAACCTGGAGTAGCCGCCTGTCCATATTAGCACACAACGCTTTGTAATGACCAGCTGCAAATTATTTTAAGGAAAGAACAGTAAAAGCTACGTATCCAAACGAATGTGCAAGTATGTACTGCATGCAGCTGTGCACATGCTAAGAGCAAAGATGTGCTTAAATGCATTGCTGGATTGAGATATAATGGTACAAATTATCTCCCTACTACCAAATTTGAGATTCTTAAATCAGTTCAAGTCATATGTTTGATGTCTTAAGCACAATACTATCATAATTTATTTAAATGGGTCATATACAAACAAAAAATACCCTTACTTTCAATCACCTCCACAGTGTACCTATCTATTTTTTAGATTTTCAGAATACACATTTTGGGAGCACCAGGCTTGCTAAACACAAAAAACTTTTTTCAGTTGATTCTGAAATTTTTCAAAACCAGCTCTCCCCACCTTTATATGCTTTTGAGTCATGATTAGCACTAATGATCATGTAAGGTTGAATGAAAACTTTTGGCTTTTTTCAGGTTTTGATGTTTACATAAAACGTCTTTGCAAAGATCGTCTTGGTCCTGGAAATGTCTCATGCGTGAAATTTCAGAGTACTTGAAGTTTTGCTGTCCCTTGTGAGGGCAAAGAAAATTCAGTCATGAAGGAGAAGAGAAAACTCTGGCTTGTTGAAAATCACCTTTCTGAATACATGCCTGGGCAGAGGTATGTTATAAATTGCTATTTCCAGAAACCAGTGGAAAAATCTGTAACAGTATAAGAAGAAATTATTTCCTTTTCATGTTAGTATATTTATGGAATTCTAACCCACCTGTTGCTGTTTTAGAAGAAGTATATACAGTGCATTTTACCTAACTGGAGGGAAGTTTGCTATTCTGATTTTTAATTATTGTTATGTAGAAACAGTCTCAAAGACAAATCTGTGCAGCATCAAAGCACCATGCTACAAAGGGCCTGATCCTCTTATGTATTGACTAACATCAGAGATAAATCTTACTGACTTCAAGTAGGACTGATATTAGCCTGTGCTTCTCTAACTACTGCTAATAAGGCATTGTTTATAAATTGTGCACTCCTACTTACATAAACCACTTTCACTTCACGTTATTGACTCTCTCGCAAATTTCTCTAGTTGAAGCCAACGGGGATATTGGCTGGCAAAATACTAGTAGGAAGCACATAGATAAAGTAGAAGCCTCTAAATGCTTTTCTTCAGAAATTAAAGAGTTATTTTCCTTACATTCCCTAAAACAAAAGTGTGGTTCCTGGGGCTTACACTTTGCATGTCAAAACTCAGCTTTCTGTAATATTTCTCCTGATTTATGGTTTTAGGGCTGGTTCAAATAACACCATTTTTCTTTTAAAGTAGACATACAAGCAAGTGGTTCACAATTTTTTCAATCTTGTCTTTTTTAATTTGTATCATGTTGATTTTGTTCTGTCCCTAAATAGGTCATAATCACAAGGAAGTCAAAATGCCCTCTTTCCTTTTTTAAAAAACTATTTCAATTCCTGAGAAAAAATGTAATCATTGAGAAAGAAGAAACAACCCATTGGCATAGGAGCCTTCAAAAGCTACATGAGATAGCAGTCACACGTGATATAATTTATTAAAGAAAGCATATTTTAATTTCCAGCTTCCACAGAATTTCACTGAAAAATGAAATAAGGTGATGATGTCACTGTGGGCTAAGTAAACACCATTATGTGTATAGGTCACTTTATAGTCACGCACACAGAGCAATGAGAAAGTGTGAACAGGCTCCCCAAGAAAGGCCAAAGGTTTTGCAGGAACTTTTGCACCTTACCCCACCAACAATTTATAAATAGTAGAGAAGAAAAAGACCTAAGCAAGTTGTGTAACCCAGATCTGAGGCAGTCCCAGACATTACATACCATACCATGACTTCTTTTATAAAGGATCCCATAGCAACATAAGCTGCTTCTGAAGTTTCTGTTAATATTTCTTAAAATTTAGGTTAAATTTAATGTCAGGTTTTTTAAGCATTATCAGACTCTCATGAGTCATTCTTACTCACCCAAGCAACCTGTTTTTAGTGTAAAGGGGTGGTAGACTCATGCACTGTAATTGTACATCTTTTTATTTCTATTTTAAATAAAATGACTGTCTCACCATGCACCTACTTGTTAGGTGATAGGGAATATGCCTTACATGTTGTAAATTAGATAAGGAATATGAAGTTCAATCACAGTATTGCATAGTCTTACGGACAATTACTGGAGATCTGTCAAACCAAAAAATGCTCAGCAGGCCACCTTTACTCCTACACAGGAACATTTTCATTACAGCAAAGGATGTAAAATAATAAATGCTGTACTTTCTATGATATCAGAAAACAATGAAATAAGGGAGACCTAGTGTACAAATGAAAAAACATGCTAAGTATGTCGGGAAAGAGGAGGATGCAATTACTTTTGCAAAGCCTTTGACCTCCCCTATAAGTGCATTCACACGTCTACATTGCTGCGTGTAAATCTGAATAATGTATTCAAAGAAGCAATAAATAAATAAAAAAAAATCCAAGCAAAATACCATCTAAACAAAGTTCTTCCAGGATCCAGTGTCCTGAATTCAGGGTAAGAAGAGGAAAGAACAGAATCATCCACTTCAAATATATCAAATTTATAAGGACACTGGCATACATGGAAGAAGCAAAAGAGGATCAGCTGTGGCATTTCAGAGAAAATACAGCCAGCAAATTCACACCACAACTTGTTATTAGGCAAACAACCCAGGCTCCATCCTACAGCTGTCTGGGGCACAGAATGTGGACCAGCGTTGAGAGTCTGGGAGCAGAACGAGACTTCCAGAGACAGGCAGGAACAATTTAATCTCGGATACCACTCCTCCAAACCCGACAGCCTGCGGTGGCTGTGAGACAAGACGAACCGTAACTTTACACAAACGGCTGCAGGCAACTTGTATGAGCTGGGAACAGTCATTTCTGTACCAGGCACTGGCTAGAAGGGTCTGACAGAGCCACAACCCGTCCCTGAAGAGCAGCCTACACCACTCGGCTCATGCTGTGCTTCCCTTTGCCACTCCAAACTCTATCCATCTGTTTGAAGCTTTATATGCTGTGCTTTTCTTTGCAAAGTGCCTCTGAGCCCTGTGTAAGACCAGAGAAGCAATGGGGAGCAAAAGAAGTGAAATGAATCTTTCGAAGCTTCAGATACTACTAAATGGGAGGACTCCAAAATGGCAAAAAGTGGTTTTGCAGACCACAAAGTCCTTAAGTCTGTCTCATTTCAAGGAAAAGGCACTTGTTTTTCATAGCCATCAACATTTGATTGAGCTTTATAGGCCAGCCTTCACTTCTGCTGTTTTATGTGTGCTTATACATAAATATATATGTTTGCGTGTGCATATTTCTGTGTTTGGTACATACACAGAGGCGCAGATATGTACTGACTCCCCCTCTCTCCCTATTCACACAAATGCAGATACAATTGCTTATAAAGAAGCCTCTCGCCATAAACCTATTTGCAGTGCCTTTATTTCATTTGTTATCTAGAAATAAGTTGGACATCCAATACCATATATGGATCCTGAGAAACCTCTGCAGGAACTCTGGCCTAAAATCAATTCAGTTCTCTCTAAAATGGCCAAACACACAGCAGCAGAGACTGTAGTGACGAATACATTGAAATAAAGATAATGTCTATGAAATTTTTGTCAGTGTGGAATGGCCCTCAGCATTGAATTAGCATGCTGGTTTCTTAGTTTTTAAATGCGCTTGAGTTGAGCATACCCAGGGAATGCATGAGATTTTGCACATAAGGGAAATCTTCAAGCCCTCTTTTGCTGCATTTATACCCGAGCGGCTGTGTTCATCAGATAAAATCCCATGTAACGTTAAGTAGGCGATTCTGGAGTACAAACTGTGGCTGCACAAGTGGTTCTGTTCCAGCCTGACGGCATCTCCATGCCATGTCTGAATTTTGCATAATGTCAATATGTAATTTATACATAAGCACATGTGCAGATGCATGCGTGCGTGAACATGCCTATGTGAAGGACAGCGAACATTCTCATCCTTGTGATTCCCTGCTCAAGAGGAAACTCAACCTAGGAGCAATGGTCAGCATACCAAACCATCAGTATCGGTTTTGGTGTCTTACATGAGTCTTAGATGATCACATATTTTTACTGCACTTCTGTCCACCAAAACCAACAAGCAAAGTGAAAATCCTGACAGTTATTGTGACACTGCACATGTGCAAGACCCAGTTTTCATGGGTACTTCTGTCAGTTCACATCCTTACAATTTCCTTCTCCATGTAGACTGGACGCACAATGATGCCTGGTTTCAAAATGAGCTTTTTTAAGACCAGTGCCTGTTCTTTGAAAAGCAATAGAGTTTTGCCTTTGACAAAGTAACATGCTTCAAATTTATCTCTGACATTAAAAAGGACATGAAAAATGCAGCTATTTTCCTACCATGATGAGCAATTAATATAATCAAATGGACTGTTTCAAGTCATACCAAATAATTATTCTATTGCTCTTCGTTGCTCTGATTTCTTGCCTCTCGGTATTTGGGGAAAAGCTTTAATCTCCTACAACATAGCTCATAAAAAAACAAATAAACATTCTGTTATAATTCCAAAATTAAGTTATGAATAGAACAAGTATGCAACTTTTGTCTACTCTGGCATATTTTATAAGCACAGTAAATGCAAATATTGCAGGTGTCTACAGCATTTGAACATGCTAATATTTACAGTTGGAATTTGTCTTATTTTTCTTATTATTATAATTTATTTTATTATAGTTTCTCTGAATTATGAATACAGCATCAGATTGGTAAGAGAGGAAATGGAAGAAGAGTATAGGCAACACGCATCAGCAGTTAATTTATATCGAACCTAAACAACTAAACTGTGATATTACTGCAATAGTTGACTTTTGTCTGCTTCATAGTCACACTTGAATTATCCCTACTATCTTGAAAGTTTTGAGCTCTGCAGGCTGAAATTCTCTGTCCAAACAACATGTGCCTCCCAGGCAACAGAATAAAACTCTTTTCTGCAGCATGCCAAGTGCACGGGTAACCTTGGAGTTAAAGGCGATCATTGCGACAGTAATGAGAATATCGTCGGTCTCTCTCCCTGCTCAGTTCGTTCCACTTCTCGGGGCAAGAGGAGTCTCAGCAGGCTGACCTAATCTATTTGTATGACAGAAGAGCTTTCATACAGTAAACATAGCTTTTGGGGTGAGTAAGGAGCAGCGTATGTTAAATATTTTGGTACAAAATTTGTAAAAACACAGTCAGCGTAAATTCAGGCTGCTGAAAGGATGTCCTCCAGGAATAAGTACCGTGAAATGAGGGTATAGGAAGACAATTTTTTGCAACATTTTTCTTTTCTGTCCTGTAGCGTCCAGTAACCAACACAGCCCAGCGGGTGCATCCGAATGCTCCATTTCAGTAACTCAAGTAATCCCCCAAACTTTTTTTTTTTTGACCGTGTTCTTTGATGTGCAAATTGCATTTAGGAAGAGGACGTGAAACACCAGGCAGTCCAGCAATATAACTGAAGGGAATCGTATAGGGATTACAGTGGATGACAATCGAAAATTAGCCAGCAGATCAAAGCTTTTGACAACAAACAAACCAACCAACCCACAAGCAAAACAAATCAAACCAAACAAAAATCCTCTCCAAATTGCAGTCAACGGTGGAACTAACGAAATGTGAAATTGCATTTATTCTCTTCCAAACCAACACCTGCAGCTACTCCCTCCTGAGTTTCACCTTCCCCAAAAAATACTTGCAGTACATTGTCACGTTTTTCAAATCCCCTTCTTTATGGTCCCGTATCTGCCTCACACTCCTAGGCAATGGGGAAGCCAGGTGTGAAGCATAAGGACAGAGCGGACAGGACATACATGCCAACCCCTCCAGCAGTCAGGTATCTCCAGGAGGGTCACTGAGCTCTCTGTTGCCTTCCCAGCCATTGATTTTCACAAAACTCCTAAGAACTATGGATCCTCGTGCATTCTTCTGTCAAATTTGGTTGAAATAGACAAATATGTTAAGCATTTGTTCAAGAAAGCTGGCAGATATGGAGTGGGATAGGGAACAGCATAAGCTCCCTAGAAAGAATCAGGAAAAGGAACTTATCCTGGAATGCTATTCAGAGGAGTGGTATATAGCAGACTTGGGAGCTAATTATTCTAACATTCATTACTGTTTAAGTGCTGTATCCTTTCTAGGATCTGACTTTTTAAGAGAGATTAATTGCAAAGTGCTCAGAAAACAAGAATGGTAACAGACTGGGGAAATATAACCTATAGAGTAAAAAGTGAGATGAGTGGATAAGTTTAACTTCAGTATAAAAAGACAGAGATGGGAGGTTATGTAAAAGATTTTAATGAAGCGATCAATCACTCTCCATGCCCAGGAAAGAAGAGACTGACTTAATTAGCAGCCAAAAAATCTGGATGAAATATTAAAAAAAAAAGAATTCTGGTAGAAACAGTCAAACAGGCTTTCCAAGGCAGTGCACAATCACCTACCATGGAGATTTTTAACAGCAGTTCACGTAAGCGCAGTCTTTCGTAGGGACTTTCAGCTCTACGTTGCTGTCATTGCACCTTAAACCTTTTTCTCTGGAGAGGGTCTGGACACGCACTGAGGACTACTGCAGATACAGCAGCGCAACTTGGGCTCCATTTGCATAATTTGCTAGATTTCTAAAATGCAAATCAGTGCTCCAGTGATAAATCTGAGAAAAATCCGGTCAAGAAAATATGAATCTTGCCACAGGCTTCAGTTAATTTAGGCTCAAGATCTGACTACACGGAAAGAGTATAGCTGTGTATTTTAGCATCTAACAGGGAGAAATGCTCTTTGTTCATGCGCTTTGTTTTACCAAACCAGTGAAACAAAATCACTTCCAAACAAAGTAAAAAGGAAATATTTCTAAAGTTTTCCCCTTGTGGGGATTCCAGTCTAAGGATTAAAGCAATGAAAATTGAGCTGTGGGTCCAAAGTCATGTAATCATTTCTCAATAAAAGTTAACAATAAGCTATGTTTTGTGGTTATTTCCCTCTTCTCCCTCTCCCAAAACACTTTTTTTTGAAACTAGTTAATGACTGTAAAGACGCCTCTTCATTTAAGGAGAAGTTATTTTAGCCAGTTCTTCCATATAGGGCAAACTATGTGGAAGTTTTGTTTTGTTTTTCAACAGGGACACAGTTGAGTTTCAGTCCTACGAATCTGTACATCCATGAACAATCCTCAATCACCTAAGGGCTTACTAATTTCAAGTGGGACTACTGCATGAATAAAAACCCATAAGCAAAGATTTCCGAAGATCAGGACCTAGAACTACATTCTGAGTATAGGAATTGAAAAGCAGATTCTTTCTTGCTTGTTATACTGCAAAGGGGATTTTACTACAAAGCACTTCATAAGATTTAAAAAATGCAGAAGCTGGACTACAGCTGACATTTAAAAATGATTATTTAGAAAAAATTGAGTTGCAATAAAAGTAATGTATAATTCATTTATAAATACCGTATTTCATGCATCCTTTCATATTAATATGTAAACGTGAATGAAATTTGTTTTTTTAGGTTTTGGAAAAAGGACAATGCCAGAATTATGCCCCCTCTTACTTCTACACTTCATATCTAAATAACACATCATTTTCTTGTTCTTACTATATTAGGTCTGACAATAAGTAATTTATGACTACGGTGCTGCAAACCAAGCTACTAAATGAGCAACCATTCCAAACTTTGATACAGGAGGAACCAAAATACGAGAGAAAGACACGGGCACTTACTGAAACAGCAACGGAATAGATAGGAGATCTCACATGTTTGTACCTGGCATAAATTTTGTTTAACATGGCAATTGAAAGGTGGATCAAAGGATCGACCAGAATGCATAATATCCCAATTGTCTAGTGAAGTCTGCCTGTAATATTCTCTTAATACTCTGTTTAATTTTTGGGGAAGAAATCTCTCTAAATCCAATGTTTTGAAAATCATAACTGATGATACATGAGCCACATTGCTTGGCAGCTTTCAAGTTGTTCTGATGGGTAATGTCATGTAGCTATCTTGGTATGAGAATGTCAGGTCTCGGGGACTCAAAGCCCTTACCACATGAATTTTTCTAAGCATGTGAGTTGTCCCATGGGAGCAAATATGATAACTCCCGTGCAAAATGTGTGGCTGGATCTGAGGCCAAGGATTACATGTATAAGAGAGAGAAGAGAGGAAATTCCACAATAATGACTGGAGCACAGTCAGAAGAAGGGTAGAGGTGCCAAGGCAGTAGCCGTTTCCTGAACCACAGCCCTGAGCTGCACCATTTAAAGTTATCATGTTTGGTCACAAGTCAATGGACACATAGGATCAAGGGCTAAAGAAAAACACCTCCAAGAAGACAGCACCACATTTGCACCATCACAGGAAGCCAAGGTTGTGTTTGCACCCCCAGAAATTAATGCAATGATTGCGTATTCAAAAGATTTCAAAATCAGCAAACGCCTCGCTTTGCTAAAAATTCCGGTGCCAGAAGCCATACGATTGACTCAAAGCAAAAAGCATTTCAAGTGAATCATACATCCAGGCAAGCCCAGACAGGACACTACATATCAATTGGCCGTCATAATGGTTATCTCTCTTTAGGAACTTCTGTGTCAACAAAACCCCTGGCAAACACAGACCAATCTCACATGCCGGGCCCAGACCTGTACTTCTTCCCGTGGTAAAGTTCCCACAGGTAGCAGTGGAAATTTTACCCTAGGATCTGTGCATATCTGCCATTTGTGTGAAGGTCAGAGCTGAGTCTTCTGTAGGGAACAAGGAGCTACACACATCTTCATACTTCTCTGCGTTGCATCCTAAGCCAGAGAGCCTCCAGCAGAGTATCTGAGGAACAGGGAGCGAAGGAAGAGGAAAAGTGTGGTCTCCCTCTCCTGACACAGTTTATGCATCAACTTATCACCCTTCCTTCCTAACCACCCCTCTACAACCATGGCCAAGTCACTCAGCAGAAGTTTTGTCCAATGCTCAACCTTTATTTTTTGCCATGCTTCTGTGCCAAGTGGGTAATTTACAAAAAATTTACAAAAATCTAGCTTCGCTAAATCGTTCTACTGTCAACACGGTGGGTATGAGCTCTCTGATCTACAATAAGCTGAAAATGGCAGACAGCTTGGTCCAGTGCTTCTATGGGTAAGCATCAGCAATTCAGGCTTATGGGAATGTATCAGATGGGCGTCCCCTCTCCAGTCCTTAATTAAAACTCTATCTAATTCTCCAGTGAGTCAGGCTCTTCTACTAAATTCAGCCATAGGGTTCCTTAAAATGGAAGTCGGCTGATGATGAGGTGGTTACAGTAGTGCTAGTAGAAATACTTAACTGGCAACCATGGTGTGAAAAACACCTAAAGTTAGCTGAAGCTGAGGAGGGGGAATTTTACCTGTTTGCATGTTATTCTGTAGTTCCCACCACTGGATTTCTAATATCATATTAAATCCAGAAAGCTAAGTAGCCTCCACCTGCTGGATTGTCATACTATTCAACCATAACTGAGACATTTCTCTTCCAGCTCTTCCAGCTCTGTCCACTTGGAGGCAGTTGTCCTCACCGAAGGCAGGTATATATGGTGGTACAGCGTTTTGCACATTTGCTATAAACTGTGTAGCATGAGTTATAAGACTTAACCCATAAAAACTTCAGAGATAGCCAGGTATAATATAAAAGCAAAATCTTTCTTCCAAGTAATCGTTAAAAGCCTTGCAGCTTTTCTTCCAAAGAGGAGGCATCTCTCTGTTATTTCATTCACCCAACTATCTTGCCTTTATTGTCAACTGAAAAAAATTTTTTGTACTCCTCCTAAAAATTACCACACAATTGTTTCAGTGCCAAAACCCTCCCATTTTCCACCCCACAGACAGTTGCAGCAGATAGGTGAAGCAATGGCAAAATGCTGCCTTACTTCTATGAAATTATGTGGGTAATGAGATTTTTTTCCACGAAGGTCTTTGGGACATTCATTGCAGAAGCCGCTGTCCAAAATCAACAGAAGGAACTCGGACTGTTGATGAAAGTGATTCAATGTAATCAGTGCATAACCTCTATTTTAGTATTTATTAACATTTAATGTCAGTCACAAAATACAACTAAAATGTATGTTAGCATTTTAAATTAATAAATAATCAATAACTAAAATAAAGTCTCTTTCATGGCATGAAAGTAGAATTTTAGGATGAAATAACCATTGCACAACAACCGTGAAACAAAGACAAGTCCAGTCCCAGTGGATCATCAAACTATCAGAAGAACTCTCTTGCTATGACCAAGTAATGATGATGTTTCATCTTGGGCTTCAGTGATTAGCCAATATGCTGGCTTCTGTGGAGTTATTTCAATTTGGAAGATGAACTGATAGTATGTATAATTTTCAGTTTTATGGATATTTGTTTAACAAAAATATAGATACATACAAATTTCCTGGCATCTAACAGAAATAAACAACAGCAGTAAATTTCAGTCAACAGCGTGCTCAGCGGGCTCTGCATTTGAGAGCACCATATTCGCAATCGCTTTCTTTGATGGCTTAGTTGACAGATAATTCCCTCCTCCCTGTGTTTTTGCTGGTAGTACCAGTGAAATGCCTGAAACCTGGCCCTGCTGTAACTTTGCAGCCACTGCTATTCAAGGCTGGGTTTAACTGTTCCTTACACTCAGCCTGGCAGAAAGGATGCCAAACGTAACTATTGGCCCAAACCAAGTCTCCAGCTGTGTCTCGTTCAGCTTCTGATGTCTGGCAGGCATCGACACTCTCCACAGTAACAATTCCATCCCAGCAACTGCCTTTTTCTTCTACTGAACCTGGCAAAACATCACTAGGTCTAAAACTAGAAGCGTAGACATTCAAAACAGGTTCAGGCAGCTACATTTTATAGACTGGGATGAAAAGAAAAACAATCAGGAAGTATGATATAATTACAGGGTAATAAAACTATAAACATTGTTAATATATTAATTTAATATTTGGCTTTCTCATCTGGGTGTACGAATCCACAGATGTCCAATTGTTTCAATTTTTGGTTTGAAAAAGTATTTTTTTTGACTGATATCCATCAGTAGATACCTAATTTTTTCATCAGCGACACAGAATAAAAGGTACCAGGAGTATTACCGAGGGAAGCTCATCACCCCAAAGAAAAAGCAAAACATATAAAATTAAAAATTCCATCGTATTACAAAGATTTAATTTGTCTGTGTGTGAAAAATCCTCTACTGGGGGAAAAATGTTTATATAAAAGTAGGGAAAATGTTACTGCTACTATAAAAAATGTCCTCAATAACCAACTTTCTGACTCCTTTCTGAACACCTCTGCTGAAATTCTGAAACCCTCGGAAAACACATTGTTTCAGATGAGGGCCATAAAAGCACAATTGTCCTGGCTAAAACATTCTCATGCTGAAAACAAGGTCCCCGTAGGCAACAGAGGGAAGACCATTATAGCCTTCATTTCCAGAGGGGCAAGAAAGTTGGCTAATGACAGCTTGGCTAGTGAGCCAGAGATTTGGGGTTGTCCCTCCTGAAGAGAGGAAGGGACAGCATGACACAGAAGATCCGTGACTCACAGCAGTAAGGGCTGGGTGGGAGGGAGCAGAGTTGAAGGCAGAGAAGTGGGTGGGATGCGGGATTTGTTCCAGGGAAGGACTGCAGATGAGGGCAAGAGGGAGACTGCAGGAAGCAAGGATGGTTACGAAATTTGGAGAGACATCAGGTGGTCATTCACCAAATTCAGAGCTGGACCAAACCTTGCTGCCCATAGAAAATTCGCAGAGGTTCACCAGTTGCTGGTTTGAATAAAGTGAGTAAGCATAATCGTCTGAGAATACCAGCCATTTTTACATGCAGAATAAGCCTGTGAAACTTGTTTTCATTTGCCTAATTTAAGCTACCTCTCCAAACAAGAAGCCCTGAGACTACTTGGGAACCGGACACTCTATTGTTGTTCATTTACTCTTTTTTATACTTGAAAAAGTACCAGAAAAAAATACTTTGGATGAAGAAAGAAACACCAGTAGCATTTAAACAGCCGATCTTGGGTGTCAAAGAGAGAATTTGTGTGTCTTTTCCTTGTTACAGCAAATGCAAAGCTGCCACAAAGCACTCCACCCCCTATTTAAAGTGAGAGTTTCTGAGTATGAAAATCACCAGACCAAAAGCTGTTTATGCCGCCTACAGAGGACTGAGATGTTCCAAGTATGCTCCATATCACTTATCAACAATAATATGCCTGCAATTAACTCATGGTTCTGCTGAAATCTGAAAAGTCTGTTGCAGTTTTTCTGAAAAAAACCCCAACCAACCAAAAAACCTCCTCCAAAATTATATTAAAACAATTGCATTACATGCACAGTGCTGTGGGGAACTCTGCATATGCCTATTACAAATAATTTTGAATCACTCATAGGTAGGGCAGAAGCCTCTGAATGACAGCAAGTAAGATAAAAACTCAGCTAAATCAGCTAGCCATTTGACCAATGATGTTCAGGGATTATCCTGTGAGGTTTTGGGAGGTAATCCCATTTTGTCCGCGTGGGATGGAATGAATGTACCCTACCGTGGATCTCACCGTGTCCTCCAGAATCTTCATGTTGCCTTTCTGCATAATTGCTGGTGTGGTACAAGTTGAGAACAAAGCACTACATTTTTCAGACGATCAAATGCCCCTTTGCAGATTATCACTTTGAAAAACTCATTATTTAAGAACAGGTCTGAACAGAGGACACATCTTAAATCCCTTCAATTCAGGCAGTGATCTTCTCATGAGCCATTTTGCCCCAAATTTCCTTTGAAGAGGACGCAGTGCTTGCTTACTTTACTAACAAAAATATAATGTCAGCTTTGGGCAATATTTAAAAATAATATGAAGAACTGGGAAAAAAGGAAACTGTTGAAAAATTGCAATTTCTTAGGTTATGGCTATAAAATTCTGTCTTTTCAGCTATGCACTTCCAAGTGTTACTATAAACAGGATCACAGTGCCCTTTGCTAAAATGAATGATTTGAAAAAAGATCATCACAGTTACTTATAAGTATCACAATACTTTTGTATCATTCCACTCAAAAAGAAAAAGCAATACAATTTTTAAGAATTCTACAGAGAACTCAAGCCTATGACATATTTTTATAGAAGTTTCTCTCTGTATATGTACAAAATCTATATACACATAGATACATAAATTTATATAGATAAAAAAATAAACCCCAGCCTTACCTACAGTGAAAATCTTGCAGTCATATAAGAGTGAAGTGAGATGAAGCCCTTACTCATAATAAGAATCAGATCGTGAGAGGAAAGAAGGTGAAATCTGGAAGCTAGTTCCTACTCGAAAAACCACAACCGTAAGGAAGGCTGTAAGTTTCTCTATGAATCAGCCAAACGTCTGATCTCTGGGGATAATTAACTGCCTGAAAATAAATGCATCTGGAACCTTTTTGTGGAATAGGAGGTAGGGAAAAGAATAGAAGCAACATAAATAACAAAGCTCAGGAGCTTTTTGTAGATAACTGCTGTAAAGGATTTCACAGTTCCTTGGTAAAAATAAGTGACTATTGAACACAAAGCAAAGAAAGTACAAATTTTGGCAGCTGCCAGTACTTTTTGATCTACACAAATGAAGGAAAGAGAAATTGCAGAATTTCTGAAATAACAGTATCACATTTTTTAAAACAAAAGTGCTGCAAATTAAAATGTTTTTATGCTTTTTTAGCAGAGACATATTGACCGGCTGCAGTGCAGGCTTCCTGCAAGACACAGATAACACGGATGTTTCTTCACAAACCGACAAACAACAGGAAATACAAATCAAAGCCGAGACACCATTTCTCACACAAGTGCAGCAAAAATATGACCCCACTTAAATTCCCCTAGGCAAATTTGGTGGTCTTGGTCCCCATGTGCTCTGTAAATACAGTCTAGATAATGATGACTGTGACACTTATATAGAAAAGCAATCAGAAATATGGTCTGAATGAGAAGTTTACTTGCCGCACTGTGTATACTGTAATACATATTTATGTATTATAGCTTTATCGTCCATAGAGTATTTAAAATTGCTTTAATTAACTCAAAATATGATAAATACTTAGAGATGATTAGATATTTTAACATCTTTCTGATACACATTGGAGGCAGAGGTTAAAAATACTCATAAAAGGAAATAGCCCTTTTATTGCAAGTTATTTAATTACTTCAAACCAAACATAAGGGCCAGAGCTGCACCATCCCAATGATGCACTTTCCTCTAAAACCACAAGCTTGCAGAAATGGTCTGTTTTGTTTGCCCACTCCTGCATACAATGTGGATATTCAAATACTACTCTCAAATTGGGAGGATATTTGCATCCTTTAGAAAAATCGGATTCCTGGATGTGAAGTGGCTCTTCTTTGCATTTGGAACATTCAACGATATCTTAAGACAACGAAACCAACTGATAGCTGCCATTACTATTTTTCCTTTAATCAGTAAATCCCTGTAAAAAGTGTTAAAGAAACACAAAAAGGGATTACAAGGTACTGAATGGTAAGCAGTACTTTACATGATTCTATAAAAAGGAAACTAAAATCAGTTCTGGCCTGCTGAGAATGTGAATGCTATGTTCTGGGATTTGCTCCTGCTGCTAATAGATTTTAAGGGAAAGGTAGTGCCAAACACTGAGCAGCTACATGTCCTTATCGCAGAAACATATTCCAGCAGACAGCAATCACACAGAAACAGAGCTTAAACTAAGTTGTCACAATTTCCAAAAAACGCTACAACAGAGGAATCTAAGAAGGAAGAAGGCAAAAAGTACCATGCAGAGGGTACAAGTACACATGAAGAAAACCAGATTCTTCCAAGAGGAGATCATGAACCTTTGTCCAGGTGGTAACACAACGACATTTGTTTCTCATCTCCTCTACCTTTCCATCTCCCACACACGGGTTTCAGCCTGGATGAATGCCTGGGTGGATGAAAAACCCTAGCTGCGTGCACAGCATTGCACAAAGACTTTCCTTGGGGTGCAAGTGAGCTTTAAACTATTTTTGAGTTCCCAGCTGTAGTACATTGGTAGAAGAATCTCTGCAGGAGGACATTTTGGTATGGCACCCTGAGGGCTGGAAGTCTCTCCGGAGCACGCTGAGCACAGAGCAGTTATGGGCTGCCACGACAGGTTGCCACCATGCTGGGGTGCCTGCGCCACCACCAGGACAGAGGATTGAGGTTAGCATGTCCTGTGGGACAAGGAGGGTTAAGTTTCACAACCTAGTACCCCCATGGAGCACAGAAAGAATAGAGGGCAGCCCAGGGCTCTGCAGTGGGAAAAATTATTTCAACAGGAACATGACGAAAGCTAGTGCCAAGGTCTTACTGCACAAAAAAACTGTTGAAATTTAACCTAAGAAAGCAAACTTGAAACATGCTGAGCTTGCAGCCAGACTAAAATCAATTTCTTTTGGCACCTTTTCCCTTGTCTGGCGTTATCTGGAGACTGGTGCCTTTCCAAGAGCAGCTGGCGCTGGGCAGCAGTGCGAGGTGGTAATGGCATTATGAGGCTTTGCTTGCATTGAGACAGGGCCATCACGGCTCCTTCCTTATGGGCAGTGCTACCTCCTGAATGTGGTCCTGTCCTTGAGGCATAACCCAGTCCACTTTCCATTAATGAAAAATTTATTTTCTTTCAGTTCTTATTTAGATCTTTCTTAGACCAAGTAGATGCTTATTCTCTCATACCGTAGTGCTTCAATCTACATCTAAGGTCCACTGATGTCTCTGACATCTATTTTAATTACTAGCCTATTAGCTAGATTACAGGCCCAGTAGCGTTGTCTGCTAAGATATGAAATAAAACCTTCCAGCCAACATCTCCAACTGCAGGACTTCAGTCTGAACACGCAGAGACCCAGACGCAACTGGGTGCAAGTGAACTCAGGGTATAACATATTCACCTTCGCACACAGAGCTCCTGGGCAAAGACGTCAGATGTAGGGGACAGTCCTTAAGGGGTGGTAGTGGGCAATAAGGCTTCCCTGCTACAAATGATTAAAATTAAGGCAGTCTGTCAGAGCAGGGCTGCCAACCATAGACCTTTCCTTTCAAAGGCAGAGCAGAAGTGCTGGCTGTTGGGAAATATCTTTCTGTGTTTCAGTCCCTCAGCAGCACACGACTTGAGAAAAGCCTCCCTGAGCCCCTGCATCACACTCTGAGCAGCCCACCCATTCCTCAGGTACCCTCGTGCATGACTGCCAACTCGGTGCTGTGCTGCCCGTCACACATCCCACATCAGTGAGGAGGTTTGCTCTAACCACACCCATTTCTATTACAGCTAGATTGTGGTTTTATTCCTCACAAAAATGATCATGTGTAGGTGGATTTTGAAAGGCCCTGGGTTCCTCTCTGCTTTGAACAAATTCATACACTGGTGTTCAGAGGGGTTCCAGTGCACAGCCATGAGGCTCTGTACAGATGCCCCTGTCAGAAGAGCTGGGTTTTACTTGTGTTTTATCAATAACTCCTTGCACATCTTCTCCCACCTCCTTTTTTGACTGTTTATGTCTTCCATGGGCTGGGATTCCTTTCTACAATGTCTGCATAGACCCTGGGAGAACCAACTGGGTCTTCCACGTATTTCTGCAAAAGAGGGTAGTATGCATTTTTCTGCTGGATTTTTTAGAGCCAACTTAGCCACTTTTGTACTTGCTGTCTCCTAACTTACATACCGTCATACCTATTTGCTTATACAGATGCAAAGCTCACCGGTGGCAGGAAGTCTGCATGTGGATTGTCATTTCATCTAATGTATGAATTTTCTCTCTTATGGTCCCTTCAGTCCTTAGCACTGTGGTGATTTCCTTTTCTACCTTTAAAAGGTTTTCATTAATGAGGAGACAAAAATGCTGTCATTCCAGCAGCAGGGAAAACCAGACATCTGTCCCATTGGGCCTCCTCTTTCAATTTTCCTTAAAATTGCACAGTCTTTGCTGCCTTGTGTTACCTCTGCTTTTTTTTTTTTTTTTTTTTTCCATAAGGGCCAGCCATTATGGCAGGCAGCCAAGTCTGAATATGCTTTATATTAATTTTTATTCCCCTCATGTGATTAGCAGCCATTCTGGGAAGAAAGCAAGGAGGAAATTTCGCACACGCTGGAATTTTCAGAAGTGTGTTTACTGTTTGTAATGCCTTTCGGAGATTTCTGACCTAACTGAAGAGAGTATTATCTCCCTATGTCCAGGGGCACTGGAAATATTGCCTCTCTGATCATCTGCTGTTTGAAAAGAAGAACATGTTATATATATTTATCTATAAATACATACACAAAACTACAAATGGGATAGATTCAACTCCAAAAGACTCACGGTCCAACCCAAAGAACAGCATGGCACACATCCATCATTCTGGAGGTGCTCCCATGTACCTGAAGCCACATCTCATGTAAGAGACAAGCCAGTGCACAGAGGTGACATTAGATGTTTCATTGGGTCGTAGTTGCAGGGATTCCTTTTGTCACCAAGACTCCCCAGCCTATTCTTTCTGAGTCATAAGTACCAAGATCAGCCATGGGTAGCTCCCCAGCTTTGAAAGAGCAGCACAAATCCTGATTTGGACCTGGTGAATACATATGGGCTGTCTCCTCAAGAGTGCTCCAAAGCCACTCACAGGGACAGACCAGCTACCTGTGCAGACAGCAAACCTGTCAGTGCGGAGACAATTAGGCTCTTCCTACTGCATCCTGGTACAACTCCACTGATAACTAAATGCTAGATAGAGATTTTCAGTCACACAAAGTTAACAAGCCCATTACCTTTCCACCACTGATAAGCAACTGATGGGGCAGTTATTGACTGGCAACATGTAACATATCAACCACTCCAGTGCAATTGTCTGTGTCTGACAGTCTCAGAAGACAGAAATTACATATAAAGAAGAAACTACCCCCTCTCAACTGTAATTACTAGGAATAGATAAATGAGCTTGTCCAAGATGAGAGAACCAGCATGACAGAACCAGCATGATTACCAATCTGAAATCTAAATCTAAAGACCTGGATGTTCTTCAAGCCTTCTCCTTCTGTCCCAGGGGATGTACTCATTGCTGACAAGTCACAGACACAGTAATTGCAAGGTTTTCTGGTGACTCATATCCACGAAAATTCCTGGCATGCAACATCTAATGAGTAAATCCTCAAATGAGCTTGGTCATGGTGTCACCACACGGGAGAGCTGAGAATGCTGCAGAAGGGTGTGTAAGAAACAAGAAGGTCATGGGTAGCAGCATGTGGACATGGGAAAGCAGGTGATATTTTACTCAATTCCTTACATAGGAATAGCTATGGCTTTTCTTGATTTTGTTATCTAGACCAGCTGTGCAAGGAAAAACAGTCTAGTGGGAAACAAGAATCCTGTTGGTGGGTCAGTAGAAAAACCATCACCTTTACAATAGAGGGGTATGCCCATAAAAAAGGTCCAGGTGCGATAAGCAGCAGACCTTAAGTGTTATGGGATGGTATCATAATACCTCCAGAAGAGAGGTGTCACTATATGGGTGCAATAGCTAGATGACTATTGGCTGTAGGAAGGGGAATCTGAAGTTCCAGGTGATTAAAGAACAGCTTCAAAAATATACACCTCACATATATTTGTAAGGCAGATTGATCAGGAAGGGACCAACCTGGGAATTTTTCCAGATCCTGCTTTTTTCATCAGAAAATGATAGTTCACTGAAAACAAATGTTTGCCAGGAAAAGCTCAAGCTTGACAACCGTCATCTCTTCACACAACTTTCACCCAGCTTTCCAAACATTTAGTTTTAAAGTTTGTAACTAAAAATATTTTCTCTAACATGGAGAAACATAAACCAATACTGTAAGTAAAACTAAACTGAATTTCTTTACATCTAATTTCTTTAAATTTAAAAATCTTTTATGTGTAAGTGGTGAAAACCTATATGAATAGTTTCAGTGCTATCAAAACATCTCAAATGATACGAACCATTATTGTTTTTCAATGTTCATTAGTAAAACAAATCTATATATTTAATATTGGGGAGGAAGTAAGTGCTATTTAGCTCATTCAGCAGCTGTACTCCTGATGTTCTGGTTAGAAAATGTTACAGGGGGGAGGTAGGTCTGTCTCTTGAAGGACAAAATCACAAATATAACTTTTGTATTATGGCAAGTGGCACTATGAGGTCGAAGATCTTCTAAAAAAGAAGTCAGGCCCAAGTAATTTTACTTCATCAGTACATATCCACTCCACCTCACAGCCGATATACCTTTAGACAACTGCTCAGCAAAAAAGAAATAAAAATGAAATAAAAATCTAAATGGGAATAAGTGGAGCATGAAATGGCTCAATCCAGGCAATTAGGGCTTGGTAAGTAAATAAAAATATGGAGCACGATTTTTTTCAAGGCTATGAAGGGGGGGGAAGGAGAAAATGCCTAAGAAGCATTATCTGAGTCATCATGCAATTAAAGCCTGTGGGCTGATCTTGGGTCTATTCCACCTGCTTTGCACCAGTTCCAGTGGTATTATACAGTTCAAAACTTACCTCAGCTGCCCATCAAATTATGCCTTTGGCGTAAGGAAATCCCCAGGAGATAATCTTTAAACATTCCCTCCTGGGCTTTTGTGTAAGGGGCAGAACCAGTGAAAAGGAACGTGGTTTCGGACATCCACAGAGTCCAACTCATCTTTGGCTTCTGGGGTGGTCCCTTGGGGCCACAGGCAGTGGGTGCTAAATTCACTAGCCCATGGCTACTTTAATTTACACTGGCAGCGGTTATCAGCTAGCACCAAACTATGGCACATAAATATTATGAACCAGAGACCAACCACAGGAGGAAAGCAAGCTGCACTTTGTGCCTGCAGGTAAGATAAGTTCACTGTTCATGAATGCAAAACTATTAGACTGATTCTTTTAGAACAAGTCTCTTCCTTAGATTTCAAGGAGATATACAAAAGGAGTTGAGTTTCGACTGAATCTACTTAACTCATGCAACACTCAGGGGAGGGATGTGAAAGACCAGAGGAGATAGAAAACAAAAAAGGACGAGGTTGCTTCAACATAATCTTCCTGAAAAATAAAGTGATGCTATGCGAAGACTGGGATGAGTCTGATTTCTGTAAGAAGTCCACAACGGCACGGGTGAGCAATAAAAGGAAAGGAAACAAAGAAGGCAGTTCTGCCTGGCCACCTTGAGGACTTTCTTGCAAACCAGATTAGCATCTAATCAAAAGCCTTTAAAAACGTGTCAGAAGCTGCACAATATCATACAGTATTGTAAAGGTATTGCAAAAGTCCATAGGACATTTTAGAAAGACTGCCAGTAAACCAGAACGGTCCCTTAAACCCAAATTTTGCTTAGAGAAAGACCGTCCATAGCCCTCCCCGACCCCACCAACAGGTATGGCACAAAACAGAGTGCAAAAATCCCCAAAGCCCCATACTCCACCACAAGCAAGTACCGAATCATGCCTTTTAGAAGGGAAACAACTGAGCTTGGTCCTAGTATTGAAGGTTTTATCCAAATAATAACTGAGAAAGATTATCTGGACCAAAAAAAGGAGCAGTTTTCTAATGAAAGCTGTATTCCACATTGCAGCTTTTGCTGGTAGTATAACACACAGGAGCCTGCTACTTAGCAGTCATGACTGCAATCAGTCAATTTTGCCCATTTCTCATCAGATAACTCAATTAATTGGTAATTCCTCATTCTAAAATATTAGTCACTACAAAAACTCTTTGACATTTATCAGTAATCGCTCTGAAACTGCATGCTTTTTTCTACTGTTGTTTACGTTGCCAGTGCCGTGCGTATCTGCACACTTAGCTTAGACAAGGAAATACTAAAAATCTTAACATACTGTAAGGATAAATGTGTGTGCATGTGTATATAATATTTTTATGTATATATTCATACATGCACAGACACATACCCAAAAATACTTCTGCTGAAGTGTAGTGAGTTTTGAAGAGAACTTGGCACTACTGAAAGATTCACATAAACTAACCTGAAAACTGGTTGTCAAATAATGCAAACCAAGGCACAGAACACCATATAGTATATTAAATACTTTGAGCTTACTGAGTTGCTTGCTTGGACTTGCAGGAGAAACCTGAAAACTGAGATATATAGTCAGTATGAAACAGCACTTAGGAGTATGTGCTTTGCCTCCTACTCCTGCATACTTTATCTTTTATGTTAATTATGACTTTTAATGATGGGTAATCTTCAAAGAGGTATAGGAAGA
Source organism: Chroicocephalus ridibundus (assembly GCF_963924245.1). NCBI lineage: Eukaryota > Metazoa > Chordata > Aves > Charadriiformes > Laridae > Chroicocephalus > Chroicocephalus ridibundus. Next base: position 16,906,320 of record NC_086316.1, read on the forward strand.
TCTCTGAGAGAGAAGTTGAATACAAGGGGTAGACTGGGTACAGTCACAAATCAAGGGGTGGGGTGAGGAAACAACCTTGGATCTGTGGGACAAACACTCAACGGCATGAGGGGGCTAAACGTGGCAATGAGTCAGAGACAAGGCAGATTTTCTCCTAGGGGAAAGGGAGGGGAAGATCAAGGACTCCGGTGCAGGGAGGCAATCTGGAAAGAAGAGTTTGTCTGACATGGGGAAGAAGAAAGATTTAGGAGATCTGTGGGTGGCAGAGCAGGGACATAAAGCCATTGTTGAAACGACAGAAATTTCAGATTTTGTAATCTGCAAGTCTAAGTCATCCTCTGGAAGCTTGTATCCCTCACTGCTGACTGTAGGTAGCATCTTAGTTAACACCTACTTCAAAGTTTCAGATAGGAGCCCAAAGACAACTTGAAAAAACAGAGTTTCTAGCAAGTCAACGTATAAAACTTATTCAGGAAAAATGGAGAAATCCTCCTGGACTTATTGGTACAATGTATCCTAGGCCTGACCACTACTGTCTTAAAAGAAAGGAAGAGAAAAATGCCGTTACAAGTCATTACATAAAGAAAAAGTGCTGACGTTTTATAACCTTATACCCTCTCTCTCTCTATACATATAGTATAGTAGTGTATATCTATAGTAGTACCCTCTCTATATATAGATATGTTTTAGTATAAACAGTGTCCTCTCCTAGTTTCCAACAAACAGATGAGAATGAACTGAAGAAGTAATGATGATCTTATAATCAAAAGGAAAACCACTGGCTGTTTACATCCATCCGTAGTTTGGTTAGAGCGGAACAACACTGGGCCCTATCAAAGGACTGATGGCAATTGTCCATATGTCGAAATACAAGAGACTGCAAAGCAAACTCCTTGTCTGAACATGTATCAGGCTTCCAAAATTATCACGGTGTGTGACAACTATGGCACAGCCCCGCTGCGTTAGCTGTTGCAGTTGCACTGCAACAGAAGGAGAACAGAGAAAGAAATCGGAGACCTGGCACCTCGTTTGCTCTTAGAAATGCTGCTTATAGCCTGAGCCTGTGGGAGTTCTTGTTTGGTATCACCTCCCGCTTCTCCTGCTGAATGTATGAATACTAAGGCAGATGGATGTGAACCAGAGACAAATTACCTTCTCACACTTTAAAATGACACTCTGAGATAACCCCATCTCGCTTTAAGGAACCTAACTTAGAGATTAATTTTATTGAATACTTGTGTTTGAATATTCTTCATCTGTTAAAATGAGGTATATTACTGTTTTTAGTTGATGTATTCAAGCACTGTTAGATGACTCATTTGATGAATAATAGCATCAGATAGTTCAATTGGTGTTTAGTTCTTCCTGACTTTCAATGCCTTTGTTTTCCATCAATATCAGAAGACCTTCTATTGTGTGGAAATGCTATCTTCCTACATCCAGGAAATCAAAATGCTACTATTCTATGTCCAGCAAATTTGGGGTTCAGAGTGAGAGACACAATAAACCATCACTGATGTGTTTCACCCTATTTAGTATAATCAAGAACCCAATCCTGCAAGCTCCTGAGCAAAGCAGTCCTGTGGGTTTTCTGTGGGAAGGACAGCACACCCAGGAGGCTTCCCTGCAAAGAACACTGGACAACCATCAGGTGCTTTGAACAGGTACCACCCCTCAGTTGTTTCCTAAGACTTCTGTAATTAATTATTGATAATTTGAAGGAGTTAGGGCAACCTCTGAAACCAAGTCCTTTGAACTGATACATTCCAAAGTGCAGAAAAAATATATAATTGCTCAACAGTATGGATTATCATATGAATAAAATGCATTTAGAGATAACCACTTTCTGTTAAATACAACCCTACAAAAAGGAAGAACCTCCACTTCGTTTCTTGAAGAACAGGCACAGAAAAAAAAGAAATTGCACATTAACAGCCCTTGAAGCTCCTTCATACTCTCATTTACCTCATGGAAATTTATTAATCCTGTTATGACTAAAATAAAATGGCTGAACAAGACTACAGAATTGAAGTCAAATGCAGAGATCTACAGATTTCCTTAAGCAGATTAGGTAGCATTTGAGAATGGGGATCTCTATTCTGATAAGGAATGCTACTAGTACATTTACTAGGCGAGAAGATGCAGCAAAATAACATTGAAAAAAATTCTGTCTGGTCACAAAAAAATGGCTTTGGCAAAAGAATAAATAATTCTGCTGAAGAAAGAAAAGAATTGAGACAGGACCCAGTGAAAGCAATCACTCAACCCATTTGAATTCAATAAATCTTTTAGTTGTACATGCACTTCTAGCTGTTGTGTTTTCTTGGCACAAATATTCAAGAAAAGCAAATATTAAACTCCAGTGCTGGGATACTATGAGTAAAATACAAGCCTGAGCAGGGTACAGCATTTCATTTATGCAATATTTGCACTTCCACATATGCCTTCAACAAGCAGGGTAACATATTAAGTAGGCCTGCTCTGCACAAGGGCAAACTTCAAAGAAAATGCTGAATTCTGTAGTCCATATGAATGTTGTTACCTCAGGGTCCGACTCTCTCCCTCCTTTTGTAATTTGCACAACAGCAGTTTACCACGTAAGTCTTTGAGTCAGCAAGGAAAAATAACATCACAGCAAGATAGTGCCTATTCTGCTTGCAGGCTGCTTGTATGGAAAAAAATAAAATAAAAATTATGCCTGTATTTTTAATAAAGAACACAAATGTTCTGCAAACCAAACCAGCAAATGCTCAGTAAGAGGTAGCAGTGACCACAGCACAAGCAGCTCACTTTAGGTGTTGCGCTGACTTGTTTTGATTTTTTAAGTCTTAGCGTAGCATGGGACGAATAGAAACCGCTCTCAAGCAATGGATATCTGACTTGGCACTAGGTGCCACTTACCTGCTTTTATGGGAAGAGAACAATCACAGGACGGTTTTATTGCCATCAAGTTACTAGCACATTTAGGCATGAATAAGCATCACTAGTCAACAAAATCACAAATAAACCCAATCTTACTTGTAACTTTTGGAAAAGATACTGCACAAGACACTGATTAAAGCTTCATACATGGGCCTAAGTTTAAACATAAAGGAGACACTATTAAAGTTGTTTTACAGCATTAGTTTCATTGAGATTCATCATATGCTTAAACTGAAGGGGTTCTCTGTGACAACTGAGTAATTTTTCACTCCAGAGAGTAATTCCTAGAGAATGGTTCCTGAGGGACATGGTTTAGTGGTGGACTTGGCAGTGTTAGGTTAATGGCTGATGATCTTAAAGGTCTTTTCCAACCTAAACAATTCTATGATTCTGTGATTCTCTGTTGGTGAAGCCATGCATCCATTGAAGACGGCAGCAGTTTTGTCCTTGACTTTAGTGAGGTCATAGTTTCACACATGTGCTCAAAATTTGGCGCACGAATATACTGGCATGTACCGGGTTTCACCATAAAAGTATATTTATGCCTCACCTGGATTATGTTCACAAATTCTAACAACTTATCCTTTTAATATGCATTTCACAATCATTTCAGTAGAAATTTCTCCCTTCTAATCTGATAAAAAATATTTTTTCTTACATTCTTGGGGTTTTTTCCTTTGATGTAGAAAAAAAAATATCAAAATGCTCCATTTCTGTGATCACTGAACTAGGGCAATTGGTAAAGAGTTTGTATAAAACTGACAGTTAATATACGCAAATTTCACAATGCCTAGAACAAGAAAAAAATCTGTTTGCTGTTTAACGCAGAATCTTTTAAAAGCAAGTATTGTCTCAGAGCATTTATAATGCAAATATTACCACAAATGCATAAAAAAATAATGAAGTCAATAACCTAAAAACTATAGATAAAAATTTAGATTAGGTGTCTAGGTAGTTAAATATCCAGGCTGAGAGAAGCAGAAAGAAAAGAATTAACTAGAAGCAATTCTATTATTTTTAATAGTTAGAAAGAAATATTTCTAATAAAAGTGTGGGGAAATCCAAACCCAGGAACAGAAATGCTCATAAAAAAGATTAATAAAAAAAGAGAGAGAAATCACTCAGATAGGTCTAAGGCTGCTACATTATAACTGTATATTCAGGGATTAGGGAGGTATTTCTATATTCATGCAAAGAAATACCATTTTATTTCTACTTTGAGTGGAAAAGAGAACATGTGTAAGAAGCAATACAAAATACAGACTGCCATCTAGAAACGAGTACTGCCTACTCCAAGAAGTTCATGCCTGTGCTGGGCTCATTTAACATAATCAGAGTAGAGATATTTTTCACTCACTGTGTTATCAACATTAGTAGGCTGAGAGCTGAAAGAACTGAAAATGATTCTAAAATTAGGCCCTGATCCAGAAAAGCACTTACATATGTGCATAACTAGGGTCAACAGCAGACCAATTTGCCCCAGCAGCAATATGCAGAGTTACAGACATGCTCAAGGGCTTTGCTGGACACTTTTCAGTCACACACTAAAAAACATATACTCTAAAAGAAAATTACTATGCTGTTTATTTCTTTATGCAATCCTCCTATGCAGGGACCCTTTGTCAAGAAAAAAAAAAAGTACCAATTACAAATAGAAACCAAATCAACCCCCATTTAAAAAGTCAGTAGGGACCATTTTAAACCCCAGAGCACCGTGACTCAGGAAAGGGGGTGAGGGCACAGGATACTACTATTTTTCTGCTTTCTCCCAACCAAATACTAAGTTTACGTCCCATGCTGAAAACTCTGCTCGTTTTTAAGGTGGTCGGTCCTCACTGAGGTCCTGCTTTGGCACTGCCCAGGCTGCTGGCAGCACAACATGCTTCAGAGAAATGCCTACCAGGAAGCCCTAAAGTCTCAGATTACTACAGCAATCCCAGTTAGTCCATAATACGGCTCTTCCTTTGGCCAGGAGGATCTGAGAAGAATTAATCTGATTTCATCTAGAATAGGGGTAGCTACCAGATGTTTCTGTAGTCACTGCCAGCTTGGGTCACACGTCAACCAGTGATCCAGCATGGATGCTCCTCTTGTCCAGCGAATGCTCCCAGGCCTTCCTCAGCTGCCCCTTCCCAGCATGTTAAGATAGGTCACAAACACAAACCAAAGTACAGTGACGGGATTTTGCTTTAAAAAAAAAATTAAAAATCACTAAGTAGAGCATGTTATTTCTTTTGATCTCAACAAAGAAGTATAAGGAAAACATAAAGGTACACCATGTGGGTAAAAATGTGTTTTAGAGCACACACACATATTGCTCTTGGCACAAAGCATAATGTATAAAATTAAGACAAATATTTACAATTTAAATTTGATTTTAATTTATACTATTTGTTTTCTTGTGGATGTCACCTTTGACAGCAAAATTATATCAGTCATATAAGTTGTCATCATTTTAATACTAATATGTATTTAGTTTTCACTTGCCAACAATGTACAGGCGTCCTAAAGTATTTACATTTCACTGGTATGAAAACGTATATTAGTATTGTAGTCATAAATGAAAACCTACATGGCTATTTCACAGGCTTTCCTTTTCTCTCTCTCTTTCCCAAAACAGCACCCCAGTTCTACTAAATACAGTCAGATGAGAAATTTTAGTTACAAGAGCAATGCCAAAGATATCCATTAATAAATAAAGTTTATGTTTAAAAGCAGAACTGCAACTCAAATGAAGACAACCAATCAGAAAAAAGCAACCACTCTAGGAAACTTTGGCATTGTACCTCTTCAGCATTGTACCTTTCAAAGGTTTGAGCTTCGGTAAATGATTTGTACTGTATATAAAACTAAAATAAACCATAAAGACACAGAACAAACTATAAGTATAATGAAGTTGAATTTTAATGCTTTACTGCCTTGATATTGCTAACTTTAATGTACCAATGCAGTTTTGCAGGTTTTTTTAACTCCTCGCACATACAGACATTTCACGGAAGGCAATGAAATTGCTGCCAGGAGGTCAAGTCAAGATAATCACAGACTGCAGAACTTGCTTATAAGTTAGGATTTACAAAACCACATATATATTGCCACATACACACGATTCTGTACATATACTGCATTGAGATTCTGCTATTCTTTTCATTATAGTTATATGTGTAACTAACACAACCTGTCACTAAATCTCCAAACTTTGCATTTTAGGGAGATGTAGAATTTCTGTTTTGTAGAGAAGTAAACATGAAAAAATGGAGAAGTAGGCAGCTTTTCTTAACAGGTATCTTGATCTCCTTTATCATCATGGCCCAGTGCCAGCATCTAACAGATCATACACCAAGACAAAGACAAGTTAATTACTGTGTGTAAACCTAGTTCTTTTTATGACTCATTTGTTCTCAATGAGGTCTTCCTTATGCCAACAGTTAAAACAGTACAGTCATTGCATTTTTTACAATTAATGCAAATTCCAGAGCTCTGCTGCCGTCAAAAAAATGACAACACCCATCCAATGTTAAAACTTGAATATTTTTTTCAAGTTGTCAGAAGATACAGTTATATTACATCCGGTGCTTCATCCTGCAGTCTCTACTCATATGCGTGTTTTATCTGATTAATGATTTTGACACAGATGCCCTTGAGTCAAAACTGTTGCAATGTAGTTGCTGTCTTCAGGGTAACAGAGAGCTGGGATTCCCAAGCATGGCCTGCACAACTTTTGCATCCAGCTTGGAAAGGTATTCAATAAATCTTCGCCATCCCAAGTCGTATGATAGGTCCACCTTGCTGCCTAGTCCCTAGCGAGATGTCCCGTTCCCTGCCTGTCCCTCCTTGAACACACTTTTGAAGCCTCTGTTTTAGGCTTGTCCCCATAGGGGATGAGGAAGACATTCTGAACATTGTAAATCCTTCACTCACAAGCTACGCAAGGAAACGAGTCAACATGAGAAGGACAGAAAGGAACTGTGGTGCTCTCGCTATATCCAGTGGCAACCTCCCAAATCCCCCCCCCAAAAACAAGCCTAAGGACAACAGCACCCACAGAAACCCTGTATACCCCAGGATGGTTGGACTGTTTTTAAAAAGAAACAGAGCTGCTGTTTTCCATCAGGGAGAGGTCCTGATTTAATTTTGCCATGGCACTTCCCGCTGTGGGTCTCTCAGAGGAGATATCACAGACGTATCATTTGTTAGACACTTGCTGGCACTTCTGGTAGGGGAGTCGTGGCATCCATTGCCAAATTGTTTTCTGTTCGTGACACTAACATTCTGTTTACCTCTCTTTGTTTCTGCTTTCATGCCATTTGCACTGAAAACATTTAAGGGAAAAGAGTTCGAAGACACGGAGGAGGAATTGTGAAAGTAACTGGAAATCACTTGTTTTTCACTATATATTTAGTATAAGATGACCAGCTCGCATACCTTTACATATCCCATTACCTGGCTCCTGTCCTTAAGTTATCATTAAGTGCTTCAAAGATTATAATTTACATAATAACCATGTTGCATTTTGTCTAGCACTGATGAAAGACCAAAAGGAAGGGAGCAAAGAGTTTACGAGGTCCCATATTTGTGAGATTTTATGCTATTACTGTACAATTGTTAGATTTGTAAGATTTTCTGCTACATTTGACAGTCCAGGCAGCAGTCTGGAAAGCATTTACAGATGTAACTTGTTATTTTATATATTAAGTAACTATATATAGAGAATAAGCAATATCAAAATAATATACAAATAATTATTTTCCCATAGTAGGTCAGGACACTGTAACTGTCCCAGAAATTAAAGGGACCAAAAAATTCATACACAGCAAGCCTTGAATCAGAGCAAGAGGAAAACAAACAAACAAAAAAATGGTAACGGAGCTATCTTATGGCTTAGACAACACACTTTACCACCAAGGGATCTCCCTGTGATGCAGGACAAGTCACTTATCAAGAACACATTACAGACTGAGTTGCCAAAGTTGCCATTCCACAGTTTAGAAGGCAACCCAGTCCTTTTCACTCATTAGCATAGAGCACACTCCCCACATGTTACTGAGGGTAGTAATCTGATGAAAAGCTTTAAACTGGACTTATCACCAGGAAACCATACTGTGGAATCTCACCTTAATGTGCAGTGCTAATGCAGCCTTTTAATAAATGTTGCTGGACAAAAATTTACAAACATTACCTCTGATTTTCATTTACAAAGAGCTCAAATAAGGTTCACGAATGTGGATAATGATCTTAAGATACTTCGTGATGAAGGAAAACTATTCCTTTCATTTTCCAAACAGGAACGATGGATGCAAAAAGAGATTAAAAGCATTGCACCATTTTTCAGCACAGCCTATGGTAAAACAAGAACACCGAAAAAAGCATGAGGTAGGTGAATGTTGGAAGAGGGCCAAAGGGCTGAACAGGTCTGACTCCCCCAACAAACTACATTTGAATCAGTGGGCCAAATTAAACTAAATGTGACATAAGAACAGAGGCCTCAGAAATACTATGTTCCCACAATTTTCATAATAGGCAGCCAAGGACGGGAGAAAAAAAAAAAGATCTATTTCTGCCCTTCAAGGCTGGAGCTTAATCCTTAAAAGACTCAGTCTTGAGGTACAAACTCACAGGAAGACAGGATTCCTGATTTCTGCTGTTCACACAACTGTCTGATTGTCCTGTGGCCGCTGTACATTTCAGTAGTGAACTCCCCCAAAATCTTCATGCTTTGAAAGGACACAATCTACAGCTGAACTTGTCAGCTCCAGTTCTTCCCACATCATGCATAGCAACGGTGATGTCAGGCTCTGAGGATCATTATATTTAGTGTTGAGCACTCATCTTTCTAAGGATGTACTATACCTCTGCCGGTCCTAACTCTCCAGATTTCACATGCCCTTTTTGAAAAAAGAACCAACCTTTTGGGACCATGATGTCGCTAGGGCTGGAACATTGTTGCCAAACCCACAGTGTTCCAAGTCGACTTTTACTTGATGAGGCCAAAGAAAATGTGACCCAAAAGTAAAATCAGTGCTATAATACCTGTAATAATAAATATGAGATCTTTCAAAACAAGAAAAAAGAATTATTCGTAGAGCGAAAGAAAGCAAAAATACCCCAACACAATATTCAGACTGACTGAAAAGTATTAAAACATTCTTGAAAAGTTAGAAATGCGATTGTCCCATTAATCCATAGTGAATGGGCACAGACAGCTTCTTCCAGAGGGCTCTTCAGATACCTCACAAGGAGTTTCTTACAAAGAGTCAGGCATCCTCACTGACTACACGCAAATATCCTTCACACAGCAGTCCATGAATGAAAGTTTTCTTCAAGTCATGGCCATGTAACACACTGTCTGAGAGTAGAAGAGGTTCACAAAGACATCAAACCCAAAAGGCAAACAGTTCTTCCACGGGAGAAGACAGACCCCAACTGCGTGTCAGCCCTCATAAGGAAACAAACTCTATTTCCACCCTAGTTGCTGAGACATCAACTCTTGCTGAATAACTGTTTCCCTAATTCCAATTAACCCAGAGAGTCCTTAATCCAGGCAGGGTTGAGTTTTAAGCCTTGTCTTAAACTGTTCTTTTCAGCTCTGGCTGTGGCACAATGGGCACACGCTTGTGAGGCAGCACATCCTTTGCTGAGGGCGATACCTCCTGAACGCAGCTCACCTGCACCCACAGCAGGACATCTGACTAAGGGATGATTAACACACTTAAAGAGCGATAGGCTTCCACTTGAATGTAGCAGGGGTTTAAGGCAAACACTTAAGGGCAGTGACAATATCAGAGTAACCACCTGTGTTAATGCATGTTAACTAGTATATTTCACAACCCTAAATCACTGGAGATAACACTTTGCGCAGGCACTGCTGAGTAAATGAAGTGTAAAGGGGTGGGAAACTAATTTCAATTCATTACCTCAAGGGGAGAAGACAAATGTTCGGTATGCAAAGTAAATCCATGCCTTTCTGGCTTTGCGCCACTTCCTTTGGCAGAATTCTTGCTCCTTGCATACCCCTCAATATGGAGTAACTCTGATTCAGACTAATTCCAACTCGGCTTTCCTAGGAAATTCAGTGCATTTCTATTTGTTGTGTGTCTTGGTTGCCAGGCCTCTCTTTACAGATCCAGTTTGAACCCTATAGTCATCAAATAAGTAGAAGCATCAAGACTGGCAGAAACAGAGCCATGCAAATCATCCCACAGTAAAAAGGGCAAGTAAATTGGATGACTCTTCCATGATATGGTCACCCTTTCGGTTGTCTTTGAGGACACTGATGTGCCATGGGCACAAAGGCTGTGACTGAGGAAGGGATGTCTAATTTCTCTCTTACTTCCCTGTCGTTGGATATACCATTTAGAACTTCGATTTTTGCAGAAAAATATCTGGCGTCTCAAATTTTGCTTGACCACTTTATCATCTACTCTGAAGCAGTGAAAATTTCATCATTTCACCACAAGTTGCTACGCTTGAAGATATTTGCCTCTCAGGTGACTACATGTTTTCCGTCTGGTAACACCAAGAACAAATCCATCCTTTTACCTTTGCTTGCAAGGTTGGATGTATAGCTTTCTTCAGTAAGGTGTAAATAATAAAGGTGTAAGTAACAAAGCCGCAGAAATATTTACAGCCAGAATCTGGTTTTGTCCCTTACACGAGATGACAATTTTCTATTTTTATATACACCTATATTTAATGATATATTTATATTAATTTATAAAATCAGTTCAGAGGGATGAACAACTCAGCCTCCTCTTAGACAGGAAAAGCTGTAGAGAGGTTATCAGAACAGGTTTTGAGCATCTACTCCCCCACAAAAAAGTTCCAAGCACTTCGAAATGGTCAGAATGGTGTCTTGTTCTGTCCTGATATCATATTTCCCTGTTTCCCTCCTCCTGCTTCCTAGACTGAGGTTCAACAACCTCATCCTGGCCATGTCATTCTCCTGGTCTGGCGACGGTGCCCAGACATACACCACCACATTATCTGCTGGGTTTGGGAACACTGGGTTCAAAGCCACACTCAATAAACAGTGATTCTTAAAGAAAGTCTTCAACCTACCTCTCACTGAAGGGAATCTTGGTGGCACAAAAATGTTGAATATCATACTGCTGAAGCCACTGCCTGCGCTTTTCTCCCCAGGCAAAGGCCAAAATCGTAGCAAATTTTACTTTAAAATATTTGTTCCTGTTGTGTCGGTTTTGAGAAGATAGACCAGTTCCTGAGGACACCTTGCTCATATTACTCTACATTTGGAATATGAATAATAGCATGCAATCATATGAAGCACGCCAGCAGATCTCAGAGTCCTTCAAAGAGCTGAAAGGCAGAAAAGGCTTTTCTTAAGCAGAAAATGCTCTTCAGCTTTAAGAAGATTAGACCTACTTCTCTGAGATATTGCAACCCATAATAAGTTATTTCTTAATAGAAACTAAATATTAAAAAATGGCTTGTTCTCCTTGTCCAGTTCAGATATTACCTTGAAATCTACATCTTTTGTTAATTTATTTCCCAAAATGTTCCATTTATAGCTTGCAAAATGAGAAACTTTATAAAGGAGTTATAAATACAGGAAATTACATAAAACCTTCACAGGATGCAAAAGAGCTTTTGTAACCACTGTAGTAAGCCTGTAAACTGTTCAAAGACTGTGGAGGTAGTCTTACTGTAAGAACTGTGATAAACTACGTATCGTGTAAGCTGAAGCTTCTCTCTTTGAAAAAAACATATGCAACAGTTTCATTTAAGACTGTGGTTTTGTAAAACAATAAATTTGCCTTTAGGGTTTCTCCTACCACATGAAAAACACTATAGCCACATGTGGCAAAGTGCTGATCTAGTATAAAGTCATTTTGCTGGTTCAAATTAGTTCAGAAAATTTTGAAGCTTCAATTTTGTATGAAAGGCTGCAGTCAAGATCAAGTATGGTCAACCTGCGCAATTCTAATTTTATATGGGGTCAGGTATCATCGATCATGCATAAAGCTGACGTACTCACTCTATTGAGTAACAATCACACAGAAATGCAGTTGTTGGCCCAGGAATATTTGGATCAACTCTAGAATGATAATAGCACTATATCCAAAGACCTTGGAACAAGGAGAAAGGCTCATGAGTACTCTTAAAGGCATTGGGCTTATTTTTGTTTGTGTTTCAACTGGACCTAATGACACATTGACATGAAAACACCTCTCCTTCCTTAGACAGTAGGTTCAGAATTTGTCATTCTTAAGATGACATTTAGATGTAGATACAAAAAAAATTACAACAAGGTGTGCCTGGCAAACCCAGGATGTGAGTCACTTTAGCCGATATTTGCATTATTTTCTTCCTACGTGGTAATTACATGAAAGCGAGGAAAAAAAGAAAGGGTAACAGAAAAGTGTGGAAATATATTCCCTTGAGGTTGTGTTTTCCCTTTGTCCATAAACACTCGACTGATCTCCCTCATCAATTAATTAGAAGAATCACAAAAAGGATTAGTGAGAAGGATCACAGCAAATCAATCACCAGTGAGAGGACAATTTGTTGACTAAGAATTACGTGTCTCCAAAGACCATAGCTCAAAAGTTCTCCCTCTGGATGGTAGGACTCATTCTGCTCAATTTCAAACCTACCTGAACAGATCAATCTGTGCTTCATATTTGTTTGGTCAGACAAAATGCGAGCACGAAAGAGAAACAAAGCTGAGGAATATGCATGTTTTAGGAACTACCAGCATTAATAATGCCATCGCCTTTAAAGACACTCAGATGCCAGGCACTAGAAGGTAAGGGCAATATTTCAGTGATTTTTTTTTTCTTTTTTTTTTCTTTTTTTTTTTTTTCCCAATTGTAGCACCGATGAGCCTTCAGTGCAACTCTTAACTATTGATAATGATAACATATGTATTTGCATGTGGGTATTACTGTTGTTTTTATGTAAGTGTGTCTGGTGATAGAAAGACTCTGGGCAGTGCTAGTAAACATTCAGAGATTATAGCCCTGTTAGGACAAACTGGTTTTTAATTGAGCAAAATTTAAGATATGTCGTGGTATGGCTTTCAAATTTTCTATGCCATGGACAAACACATGTACTTTGAATTAATTTTAACTATCCATTCATTTATCCACCCTTCCAAGCTTTTTGTGATGGGTTTTTCTAAAACACAGTACTATAGGATGGTTCACTCTCATACTATCCTCATGTAACATGCTGGGTTACTGGCCAGTGGGTCCTTATAAACTTTGAACAGGTCGGCTAAACAGCAGAGATTTATAAGAATAACAACAGGTTAGTGTGAATATTGTTATCACTTGAGCAGACAGCAAATACTTTTGGACCTGAACATTTTTTTAAAGGATGACAGCAACTTCCTCTTCTTCTCCATCCATGTCAACTACAGGATGTAAGATCGATCTCCTTGACATCTTAAACCAGATTTACACCCAGAGGCCAGGATGCCATCCATACAACATCAAATTCGTAAACACATCCAGAATGACTAAAACATATTGTTTCACCCACCATTTTACCCCCTCCTTTTAGTTTAAAACATACACTAGAAATATTTCCTTTTTAGGTATGATATTAGCTTTTGTGATATCATCCAATTATACAGTTATCTTGTAATCCCACTTCTAACACAAGACTCCCCTGATTTAGAGATCTTTCTTCAGGGACATTCCGTGGTTTGGATATAATGAGATTCTGGTTACAAATTAAGATATGTGTTTTTAAGGCACTGTTTACTTCTGTTGGCCACCTAGGGTAAATTCTACTGAATTTACCAATACAAATGACTCATTTGTGCAAATAAATGCCTATGTGTGTTGTTGTGACATGTACTTCATGCTCGTTCAGCTCCCGCTCCATTTGCCTTCACATCACTGATGGTGACTTTGTATATGCACCAGTGGGGACCTTTACACTTTTTACTGACAGCTTTGGAAATTACTCTGCCATTTACGTTTGAAATAACACCAATTTATACATTTAAACCTACCGTGAATCCTTTGAATCCTTTTTCTAAAAAGAATTAAGTGCTTTACATTAAGCACAAACGTTTCAGTCAGTTGGAGTATTCACATGTATGAAGATAACACCTGCAGAAGCCCTTCCATGATCAAAGCTGGCTTAGTAAAAGGGTAAAGGACACCTTGTTTTCAAATGAAACTTCAAACGAAGCCAACACTAAGAGCCCAGGAGAAACTACCTGCAACACCTGAAGAATGAAAAATTTACCCAAAAAGAGCCACTCTTTTCTGCATTGGGAAAAACATGCATTACAAAAGTTTTCAATCCAGCAGTTAATTCCTTTTCTGGAGAAAAAAGAATGTAAAAAGAAAAACTTAACAGCTGTGCATGTGTTGCATTTTTATAAATTTTTACCTTTAAGTTTGGAACAGACTCTTTAGTACGTATAAAGGAAATAGTCGTTGCAGTATGCCACATCTAACATTCTAAACATATGAATGATTCCATTTTTTTCTACAAAAATAACATAAAAGTAATGACGCAAACAAAGGCAAACATTAAAAAAAGTTGCAAAGCTGTTTTAAAATTTCAGTAAGTAGAATAGCAAAATTTCTTTCTCTGCTGATACAGTGCTTTTGCTCAAGCTAAGTTACACCTTGATTTATCAGTTTAGCAAATGGTATTTTTCAAAGTACTCCAAGTAACTTGAAAAATATCCTTATTCAATGTTTTAGCTGTGAGTAACTTAATTACAGTAGGTGGTACTACCATAAACCTCTGCTTTACCGTTGAATTTTAGGACACTGTCACCTTTCTCCGTTAAGCCTGAGTTCATCCAATTGCTGGTAGAGTGTCTGCAGAATAGATCTAGGGGTGCAATGCAAGATTTTCTTTGCCTTTTGTAACAGATGCGCAAAAGTGCCACTTGATCTCTTCCATCAGGCTTTTCCAGTGAAACGGCAGATAGGTTGGGTCACTGTCATTATGCTCCAGATAGCAAAGATCAGGAAGCCACTAGAGATTAAGTAAAAGATATATTTAGTGACTCTACATGGCCTATAGCCATCTCCAGCCTTAAGAGGACTTTTCTTCTGGCAGTTGTACATAATCACAACAAGTCAATGCAGTATGTCTTAAGCCAATTAGAACAGGGACACCTTGTCACTCTTCACATCTTTAAAAACACCCTGCAGGTGCCTTGCTTGCGCCTTTATAAATTTAGTCTTACAGAACAGGCAGATATTGGAAGTAGGTGGTGCGCTAGTGAATCAATTACCATCAATTTCACAAAAAGATGTAGAAATCACAGCAGATATCTGCGATGGAAAGCCACAATGAGTAGCTGTTCAAAGCAGGCTTAAATCTGGAACTGAGCAATATATGTTAACTACAGTGTTCAAATTTTAAAAATAGATGAGTAGGCCAATCTAGCCTGCATCTATCAGCAGAAGATTTTTTAGGACATTTTTTTTTTAGCAGCCCAGGTGCTCAACCCTAGGGTAACTCATTGTGGTAATTGCTATCCTAGCATGTATGTCAATCATTCTGCAGCTGAAGCTGGGAGCAAAAACCCCTTGTCTCCTGCAGCCCCACCAAGAACGTGGTACTTTCCAGATTTCCTCCAAAGGCAAAATATTAATAGTAAGAAAAATCTACCTTGAGGACACCACTGCCTCTAAAGTGCTTTTCCCCAGCTGCGGGGTGAAAGGAGAAGCATTCGTACCATAAAGATTATTGCCTATCTAGCACAGAGGGACTTATCAAAGGGAGATGAATAAAATACAAAAGAAAGAAAAGCAGGAGGAGTTGACATCTGCCTTGCAGCAACAGAGTTAAAGCCAGATGGGACTTTCATCAGAAATAGCTTGAGAAAAATTACTGGTGAATGCAGAGAGCAGACTACACCAGGAACCTTGCTTCCGCCACTGCTAAAGCAAGAAAATGTTTGTCAGATTACTCGCAGGCAACAGACAGCTTAATCCAGGGCTCACTGCTAAGAGTAAGAAGAAGCAAAGCAGCGTCTCATATAGCAGTGCAAACAGCTAAAAATGTCAAAGTTAGTGTCACATTTGTGCAATTGGCACTACAAACTGCAATTTAATAATTGATTTTAACTGTGCTCCACCGAGCAAACTCAGACGTAGCCTGTGATCAGGCTGGAAGCATCAGGAGAAGCCAGAAAAGAAGAGCAGCTCAGCACCCATTTAGGGTGAGGAGTCTTACTGGTCATCAGTGTCTTCACTGATGTGTTTTAATAGAAATCTCAGCAGCTCCACATCTGTCCAAATGCTTTTTATCAGATTGCTGAAATAAGAAGTAAAGTTTTTAAAGTATTTGGCCACTCAAGGCACTTTCTGAAATTCATTTATATGGTAAAATATTACTTTTGTTCTCTTAGCCATTTAGAGAAAAAGAACACTGTGTTTTGGGAGAGCAAAGGACTGACAAATATTAGTAAGCTACTATCCTAAATCGTATGGCTTTCTCTCTTAAACGTGCTTTCAGTCAGAGGTTCATTAAAGCAAGCCATTAGCAAGCCCCTTCTGTACAGAAAAGTGACTTCTGATGACACAGAAATACCTGTAAATTCAGCCGGTGTTTCCACATGATAGGTGACTTTCCACGCTTCTATTCCACATGGAAAAGACCCATTTAGGAGATTGATTTCGGGAAAACCACTGGGCTTTTTCCTCAAATAAAAAGTGAGCATGTCTCAGAGGAAGCCTCTCTTCAGATGTATGGATAGTCTGAATATCTAGTCTAGGCTTTCCAAGAAAAAAAAAAAAAAAGAAGGAAATTTTTGGCCAACTACATCTCCATGGTCAAAATGGTGAAAAACTCCCTGAATATGGATTAATCATTAGTTAATGTCTTGGAGCAAATATTTCTCTTCAGAAGGCCTGTAAAAGACTGACAGACCATTATTCTCTATGTTGTTTCCTCTGAAGCTTTAAGCCCTCTATTTAACTGCAAAGTTTTCTGGGAGATCTCAGAGTTCACTTATCTGTGACCACATTTTCCCTAGCTTATCTAAGCAGAGAATTTCTTCATTCATAACCCCTAAGTCCTGAGCAGTGTTGTGTAGAAGTCCAACAAATTGAGGCATTTAAATTAAATTACAAAATTAATATCAATATAAAAAGGTCATATTTGACCAACCATTTATTTGACAGCAAAGCCCAAAAAATGCCCAAAAGACCTGGGAAAAGATCTTTGTACACAAGAACTCTCAAGTATAATCACAAAGACCTCTGTAAATCCAATTCGGATTTATGCATTGTGCTTAGCAGTTAAAGGAATCTTTCACAACGTTCATTTGCTGTTACTTTAAGGTTCTTTTCTGTGTTCAGAGAGGTGCAAAGGAATTTGTTGTAAACAGAACAAAAACCACATCTAACTCAAACTAAGGACTAAATAAAAACAACTTGATGCCAAACAATTAATTAAATTCAAAATTATTTTCAGAGCAATCTAGGAGATTTAGACACACTACCCTTAATTAAAAAACCCACTGAATTATTTCCAGTGCAAAAATGTGTCTAGACAGATTTGAAGATCTCTCTGTTTAGTGTAATATAAAAATCACTACTGAACCATTTTGTTAGGTGCTGCATAAAGGAAGTTACTGCTGAGAATTATAATAGGGAGTAAAAGATAAACCAAACAGCAAAGGCAGCCTTGCTATCGATCCATTAACCTCCGTTTCCAATGTAAGGCTTGTACCGTTTCTACAGGACACACAGATGATGTGGCACTGACTGTGTATTGCTCAAAACATTTATTGACATGCGGGGTGAATTCCAGACACAAGTAGAAGAAACAAATAACACAGGAACCACTGATCTCAATTCATACTGGCATAAAGGTGACTTGTGTGTCATCCTTGGGTTTGTTAAATAGAGACCGAAACGTGTCCAAGAGATACTGCATGTATAGGTGGGTTTATGTAAGGTATTTCTTTTATTTTAAATTCATTCAGTCTGACCTCATAAAATGAGCATCTCCTGCTGGCCCTAAACCTTCTTTAGTCCTGCAAAAATTGTTAAGGATTGAAGGTGTTCAACATCCAGCCAAAAAAAGAGCTATTATCTTTCCACATTGGAGACAATTTCATGGATTGTGGGCTGAAAGTATTTCCCAGGTGTATATAATAGGCTGTTAATCACCAAGAGATGGTGATGAGGACCACATCTCTCATGAGTATATTTTCATTTCAACTGGTGGTTAAAATTTATGCGTTTCCACAAAGGCCCACAAATGCCAGCTCGTAACAAAAATATTTGGAAATAACAGGCCAGCTTTACTAAGTGGTGGGCCTGATCCTGATTTTGAAGTGTGTTGGATTTTATTAAACTTGACAGCAAAGTAACTGCAAGTGAAGACTGCTGTATCAGGGTGCCCCAAGACAAAACCTCTGGTTGGATAACATGCACACACAGCTGAATCAAGTGCTCCATAACAACCGATCCAAGCTGAACCAGGTGTCACAGAGAAAGAAACAAATCTAGGGATTAAAATAGCATCAAGAGTAAGTCCTTTCTTATATCTTTTGTATTAGTAGGAAAATGCGTTACTGTTGCATGGGTGGAAACAAAACCATCCACTTTCTTCAAGCAATTCAAATCGCTTAGCACTGGTATCTATGACACACTTAAAATACATAGCGTTTAAACCTGTAGTCTTTATGAGAATATTCCTTACCATGCATTGACAGCTCTAGAGACTCAATGAATAAGTAGTTACAGGGGGAAGATATGCAGAACTTGATCTGCTTCTCCAATACAGAAATCTTTCCAACAGTACTGATAACATCCTTAAGAATATTTCCTATGGGATATAATCTTAACAATAGCCTTCAATCTCAAATCAACTCGCCTCTAGAGGAAGCAGGAAGGAAACAGAAAATCCCAAACTGAACACCCCTCTGGTAACAAGTTATCAAATATACGATGTTTATTATTATGAAGGGCAAACACACCAACAGATGTGCAGATAAATCTTTTCCAGAAGTTTCTAAGCATAAAATTGGTGTGTTAAAATAATCGTGTCTAGGCAAGACTTTTCTCACGGATGCCATAAAGGAAAGAGTGATTATGTCCTTCAACAGTATTAAACAACTCGGAACTGTATTTGTTACCCTAAAAACAACAAAATATGAGTTGTAAAGGAAAAAAGGCAGCAAGTTAGGGTAAGTCAAGAACTATACTGTGCTTTCTGTAATAAGAAAGCCTGTGCTGTCACCCTTACATTACACAAAACTGAGAAGATAACTATATATATCACTCATTTTATATAATACATAAGTGACAACTTCAATATGGTAGAAGAGAGAGTCCAGACTTCCTACTAATTGCCATGTTTTGCAGAAGATGAGAAGCAAACTAAGATTGGGGACAACTAATACTTGAAGAAGTTGTAAATACATATTTGCAATATTCCACCAGAAAACCTGCCCCCCTAAAGCACGGACTACTTTGTTTGCTACCTCTAATTGTGTCTGATACTTCATTATCACTAGAAGAAAGAGACAGTGAACTTATTTATTTGTTACTGTCAGAAAGGGCTAACTGGAAAAGGCAAAAAACTGTAAATGAGACAACTCCGTTCCTCCATACAGAGGAGCGTGAGAGCAGAGCCACACTGTGAAGAGCACGCACCGTGCTCGCTGCCACCAACTCAAGTCACCCGAGAGGGCTTGGCTGTGTCTGCTGTTTGGAAGGGCGAGTAACAGCTTGTCTACACGGGGAACCTATTACGAAATGAAGTGGGGTGCACTCTGCACACACCAAATTGTTTCCCAACCAATTTACTCCAGAACAGGGTCTCAGTAAGGTTTATCTCAGCCCGTGACGGCAGGCCTACAACAGGAAATTGAGGGGTACCCTTGTGGGTGACTAGTAGGGGAAAACTGTTCCACAGGAGAAGGTCAAAACTAGACCCCAGACCCCATCTACTCTAATTGGCAGTCTCCAGGGAAAGGATTGAAGAAGGCAGCTGCCTTTCTCACACACCGTGTATCTGCTGCTAAATGCAAGAGTCCTCTCCAGCTCCAGGCTGCCCTGCTTCACTCCTTTCTCTTGCTTCTTGGCTTTGCACTGCGAAGCTCGTTCAAACTTCTTTATACGCCTTTACGATTGCACAAGGAGAAAAGCTTTAAGGGTTTTTCTCCCTGGTTTTGAAGGAAATAGTTGCTGATCTTTGTCCATCTGCTCACAGAGGTTTGTAAGCGAACAACAGGCACGGTGTGAAAAAGCCGGAGCGAGAGGAACCACAGGAATGCCCACTGTGGTCTTTCAGGATCACTCTTAATGAGAATGGTTACAAACAATCTGTTTCACCACTTCTTCCCCGTTTCCACCACTGACCGTCTCCAAACTGCAGGAACGCCTAGAAAACAGAGGGAGAGGACCCAGATTAGCATTGCTTAGGTCTGTAAATCTCCAAAACTACAAAAATCTAGTTTTTCTAATGTTACATTCTGCTTTTTATAGGAAGCTCCAAAACTAGAAATACATTAAGAAATGAATAATCAAAATTCAATAGCAGACATCAGCAATTTATTGCAACTCCTGATCTCGCTCACAAACACATCCAGCAACTGCTTATTACAGCAAGTTGTAAATACATTGCAATTAATTGTGAATTATTTCATTCTTTTAATTTATTTTCTCTAATCTGCAACTCATTACCCCTTAAGTGCTATTGATAATACAAAACTGTGTTTACCTTTAATTTTGATCTCTAATAATGGGAGATCATGAGACACTTTGAAGACAAAACTGTGAACAAATCAACATGCGATTAGAAATTTCCAGTGGGGCTTTGAAATAAGAAGCAGCCAGTCAGAAGGAGGTATACCTGGGTATTTAGTCATTCCAATAAAAAAGAGATCATAGGGATCATGGACAAAGAAGAAAAGGTTATTTATGATTAGTATCAGAGCTAGTGATTGGTTAAAAAGGCAGGAAAATGAGGTAAGACAGAAATATCAGGTTATTTGGAAAGAAAACATGTCACATCAACCATGAGAAATTACTGGGATAATGTTAAGTGCATGTTTATGTATTAATATTGGCTTTCATATAATACTTCTGGCTCCTTTGAAATAATTGTACGGGCTTTCTTATTAAACAAATTCATGTGCTGTTTCACCCAGGCTTTTCTCTATTTATTAATACGAAAGAAACATGGAATTTGATTTGTCACGAGAACTATGTTACAGTTAAACAATGCCCAGGAGTGTACCTCTAGTTGTGCCTGAATGCCTACTAAAGAAAGAATGGCAAACAAAGCTAAAATACTTCTACAAATAAAAAGCTCGCCGCTTTAGTTCTGCTTATCTAAGAGAAATCTGAGACTTGACATGGGCTCCTTTCACCTGTATTTAAATTAAAGCAGGTCAGTGGCAAGAAATATATGGGATGCAGTCGTGCTCCAGTGTTTGCTGGAAGGTTCACACAGATTTACTTCAACTAGAATAGCCATGAGGATCTTAGCCAAGGGTCCTTTGGTTCCTAAAGGTATGACACATTGTGGAAGGATGAAGCCACCAGATGCCCCCCATCTTCTGAGATTTACAAAAAAATACAGTTCATAAAGGAAAAGGGTATGTTCACTGCCGTTATCTTGCCTATATATAGCGTATGTATATGTGAACGATCTGTGAAGTACAGCTACTCAATTCTAATAGCTACTACGAGACAAAAGCTAAACCAAAATATTTTCTAACTTATAAAATGTGCCTATCTATGTGTCTACAACATACTCATGTTTGAGATACATCTTGACTACTACTTAATTACTTTCTTTGTTGTATTCTTAGTGTCATCCACTTTTATGTCAGACCTGCGCCACTATTTAAAACTGGCTGAGGTTTATGCACCCGACGTTCACCCAGCATGTGCCTTTCTTTGTAAATGGACTCCACCGTAAACATGGGGTTTTTTTATTTTTTTCATACTGCAGCTGAGAATCCAAAGCTGTATAATGACAACACAGAATACAGACAAAAGGATGTCCAAAAAGAGCATTTCAGAATAAAGTGATACCTCAATCAGTTGAAACAGATCTCAGACTTTATAAGGACTATTGATTAAGAAAGTGGACTCACTTTACCTAACTACCAGTGATGCAGGGGCAATCCCATTATGTCAAGCATTTCTGCTCTCCTTGCGAGGTTTTAAAAACAAAACCAAAACTATTCAAAAGAATAAGAAGTGCATATGTGGCACACTAACAATTATTTCTACCACCAGACTTGGGAGTGGTTGCAATCTTACAGATGTAATCTCTCCATCCAGTGATACAAATTTTATGAATGTTTATTTTGGCACTCATCTGTAGAAGCCACATTGATAATGAAAAATCGAATTACTTGCTTCCACAGTGGGTGTGGACATTATGAGATCAGTAGATGCCTCTTAAAAGAGATTGCAAAATACTATTGTCTGTGTTTTAGAGCCATGTTGAAGTCAATGAGAACGTGGTAGAGATTTTGATAAACTTCACTGTAAAATTTAAATCTGGTAGGTTTCATTACCATTGAAATTCTGCTTGACAGCAGAATTTCTGTAGTTACCACTACGGAAAAGTAGCCACTTTCACAGAGTTGTGAAGGCTGCATTTCCAGCACGGTTCAGGTAGTCTGCAGCTATCCTACACAAAATTATACAGCAGGCTGTCACGGGAAGCAAGACAACCAGTCAGCTTAGTAATTAGTCCTTGAGATTAGGCACTAGCTCCGTTCTCAGAAGCCATACTATTCCATTTACCATTGTTATGTCCAGCTAATCGATTCCATCTCTCAGAGTAATCATCAAAAGTGCCGTGCCCCATGGAGGCAGCTCTACGCCTGACGAGTTCTGAAACTCCTTCAGTGCCACATGGAGGGTCTTCGTGACTCGTTTTAATGCACCATTTCAGCATCTCCCCAGTCTCCAAAGCACAGTTGTGTCGGACAGGGTTTGTGTGTCCGCATCCCTTAAAACGTTTGCGTGCCGGTGGCCGTAGCAGCATGGAAACTCGTCAGGCTGCAAATCCTGCTCCCCAGCAGCTGCGCAAATATTCACGCGGTGGCCTGCACCCTGCTCCCCGCTGCGACAGCGGCTTCGCCAGCAGCATCCAGTGAGGAAACCTTATGCAGGTGTGTCCGCAGGAGCTGCGGCCACCACAGCGTCAACACCCGAACCAGCCCTTCCAAAAATTCCACTTTCACTGGACTGACTGACAAGCATAATCTGAAGCAAACTGAATTGCACGCTGAAGCATACGACAACGATGTTTACTTTAATCGAGGCAGCTCTCTAATGGGGGTTGCAGCTGCTTTCTGCATGCGTATGCACACAATGTTCGGGCCCTGCCTTTTTCTTCTAGACTTTTAAAAAACACAGTTTATTAAGGCAATATCCTCAAAACTGCTATTGACAGTTTTCCAAACGTCTGCTTCCTTTAAGGCTTTACAGAATAATCTAAACAGATAAGGCGCCCGTATTGCCTTATACATGGAGCCCTCCTTTCCCAACAAAGTTATATCATTGAAGTCAAAGGCCTTCTTTGACATACAATGGCAAACCTTCCCCCCTCCGGCCTTATAACAAAAAAAATCTTATTCTGGTCATCCTTTTTACCTTATTCTAAAATCTCCTTAAAGGCTCTAATACAGAAAAAACTGATGCATATAGCTAGCTATGTGCATGTGTGTAGTCCAATTAAATTAAATGTGTGCTTAGACAATGCAAATTTGAAATATAGGATCCCTGAAAAGTACCCTAGAATAGCGTGAATAGAAACTGCAGCACTAGTTCTGTTCTTGACCATCAAGATACAGGACATTATTAAGGCACAAAATTAAAAAAAAAAATCAGCTTATAGCAACCAGATCCTTTCCTCTCTACCTCTATCATTAAGAATATATTGTAGTCATATTGTCTAATCTCGTGCTATGCTATAATTCCAAAACATTTCTGTACCAGACAACCCTGTCCCTTACAGCGTAAAGCTTTGAAGAGACTCTGGTCTGACAATTTTGTGCCTTTTTGCATTACAGTCTCTCATTTAAAGTCCCGTATTAGAGGTTAAATGTATAACTGAACTACTGTAGAGTAACGAACTCCAGAGTCTTTGGCAAAATCCTGACTCTCTGAAGAAACAGAATAAATGCATAGAAATGAATGTATCGGAACTAGTAAAGGTCTGCTGTCCCGGATGCCAAACAAAGATTTTAGGACAAGCGCCACAAGCATATACAGGGGGAAGATGAAGAGGAGGGAAATAATCTGTTTTCTATTTCATGAAAATAAATGAAAAAGGCTGCATTTCCAATTTCTTGCGTTCTAATTTCTTTCTAATTTCTTGCTTTTTTAAGCATCATACTTTTGGTACCGTAGTCCCATTGAAGTTACTAAAGATTAGAGAGAAAACAAGAAGATTAAATAACCTCCTGACTTAGTGCCTTTGTAGGGCTTTCAGAAAGTACTTCCTCCCTTGGATGCCAGTTCTCCGAGGAGCAACAGGGTCTGATCCAATGTTTGTTCAGTTACACACACCAAATTTTAATAAACACACTAGGAGGAAGCCTGTGAGTAAACACAAGCAACTAACGAAGCGGATCCAACATCACCAGGGCTTAAGTCCGTGAGGTTGCTACAGGTAAATGTGGTTGTAGGGCTGATTCTGGTAGCTTGGGCTGCCCCGTCTGCACAGCAAACGGCTAAGAGAGCTTCCTCAGCCTCTGCAGGAAGCCTCAGGTTTGCCTGAACAGAATTTAAGCTGTTCCCAGCCACCGCTTTCCCTCCTTTCTGTACAGACACAGAATACTTTAAACTGTCAGGGATGCTTGGAGACCTCTGTTATGACACCCTCCTCACAGCTGGGCCACCTGAGATCGGGTCACTCGTGGCCAGGAAGCACAAACAAATCGAAGGAACTACCCGGCACCAACAATAAAATTTGAACCCTGCCAATGCTAATCGTCCAAATTAAAAAAACAGTCTATGACACCTAAATTTTCGTTTCAGTCAGCAGCACTCCCAGGTTTTCATTCAGCTCTGGCTTAATTCTGTACCCTTATTAAAAATATATGAGGTAAGGTAGGAACCAATCACTTATAAATTCACAGCTATAAGAAGAAAAATTTAAAGGGGGTAAAGAAAATAAAAGGAAATTCTAGCTCAAGCATGCAATCGTAACTGCCCTGTCTTGTCTTTTCTTTTAATGCTGGTTGGCTACGGTAATAATACAACAGGCCAAGAGTACTTTAAGTGAGACAAGACAACCTGGGCTTTCAAACACCACCAACGCTCTGGAGAGAAAGTAAAAGGATAATTGTAAAGCAGTGCAAATGAGGTAAAGTGATCCGACACAACACTACCTGCCCAAGGAAAAAGATTCTGCCATATTTTAAAGTGTGAGCATTTTAATTCCTGTAGCAAGAGCTTTGCCTCCGCGAT
Organism: Chroicocephalus ridibundus; assembly: GCF_963924245.1. NCBI lineage: Eukaryota > Metazoa > Chordata > Aves > Charadriiformes > Laridae > Chroicocephalus > Chroicocephalus ridibundus. Next base: position 16,931,639 of record NC_086316.1, read on the forward strand.
CCTTTGCAATGCTGACAAATCAAACAACAAAAATGATAGGTATAAATACTTAATACATGTTTGTATATACTTTGCATATGGCCTTATATAATTTGCAGATATATGGAGGTGCTGTTGAGAATAATGCTGTTCATTCACGGACACCAAATTTTCACGCTGACAAAAGGGATCTTCTTTAGATGTCTTAGTGCGGGGCTCTCAACTATTTTTCTTTTATTCATTCTTACAGACAAGGCTGTCAGTACTTTGAAGTGAATATAACTTTCTCAACCAAACTAGTTCTTTATCCTTTTCCTGTTTCTCTATTCAATTCTAAGAATATGCAAGATAATAAGTAGTTTCAAAATAAAAAATATATTATTTCTGCTTTAAAAAATTTTGCAGGAAAATGTGGTACAAACATATAGAAAGTTTTCTCCCTTTTTATTTCTGTTAGATAGAGTCTGCCAAAGAATTCATGTCTAGGGACTGAACAGTTCATTACGGGCAATAGGCCTGGGACCTCACAGAGCTGCTGTGTTTTCTTCATCTAGGGCCAAGAGAAGATGCCTCAGCTATTTGGAAATGAATCATTCCTATCAACAGCAATAAAAAAATCTTGGGGGGAAAAGGGAGCTTAACATTAATTGAAGTGATGAATTGACTAGTAAACGGTCATGAATTGCTTCCAGAAAGCCTAATTCATATTCAATTAAATTCAAATGGTGCTTTTGTACTGGCTTCACACGACAACAGAGTACAGTAAAATGCCGCTCTCCTCCTCTCCTCAGCACCTAGAGGTATTGCATATTGAAGACTCTATTCCTCAGATGCATCTGGTTAGAACCTTTATATATATCAGCATGTTTTATCAGATGCAATACCTGTATTAAACAGGCAGATACAATTTAGACTGAGTTTTCAAAAAGAGCCTTATAAATGGAATGTGCAAACTTATAATAAATTTGTAAGATAGATAACAAATTTAACACATTCCAGACGCATACAAAATTAGGATTTTGTTTATTATCATGGCTGGTCTTCAAACATCCCTCTCCGTATGAATTTAGTTTAGTCATAGAAAGAAAATAGCAATTTCTAAATGTATTTTCATTGAACGCTTGTGGTTTGCATGACCTTTCCATGCCTCAGTAAAACTTTTCTGCTTCACAAGGAACGGCTAATACCTGCCTAGATAAAGAAAATCCTCATCAAAAGAGGAGAGTTAACTGGATGTCTTGAAGCACAGGTTCCGAGGAACCAGATCTAAGCATAAAAACAATGAGGTAGAAATATGCAAGACACTCACACTGAAAGTTGAGGGATGAAAAAATTACCACTCCAATCTACCAGACATAGCTAGAGATGGAAAATTAACTTGTTCTTACTTAGCTTTCATGCTCTTAATTTAAATCACACATCCTTTTCACCTCAGACTGAAAAAGGAGAGCTCTAGAAGCACACAGCAGTTATTCAAGCATGTCAGAAAGGCAACAAAAATTCCCCTCCAAGGCTGCAAAGTATCTCACCTGCTTCGGTGCAACCCACGAAACAGAGGTAAATAAAAGTGTGTTACTTCTTACGGATGTTCCCTCTCTTTGCTGCTTTGAGAACAGAGTTGTGAGGGAAGGGATAGTCACTGCCAGCTGTACAAACCCTGGGGATCCCCAGAAGGAAGCGCCCCTGCGTCCGTGGGCCAGTTCCAATGGCCGTCATTCTGCTCCCTTCTTTCTACAGCATGTGGGTCCCACAAAGGACAAGCTGCCCGTGCGTAGCTCCACCATCCCAGCAGACCAGCAGCAGCTGTGGTGGAAAGCCCGTCTCTCTTCATTCCTTCCTGACCTTGCTGCTTCCTGTAGCACCATCTGCATAAAGCCCCCAAGGAGAGGGGCTTGAGATGCAAAGATGAATGGCTTTTAGCCTGTCAGGCGCTCATGGCATAGGTCTGGAGGGAAAAGGGAGACCAATAAAGTGTGGATACTATGCTCAGACCTTTAAAAGCAGACAAAGACTAAAAAGCAGACAAAGACTAAAAGCAGACATAAGCAGAGATGGTAATTTTGCTCTGTAACTGATTTGGTTGAAGAAACAGGAGGATCTTGCGTGATAACCTTCTAGGAAGCCTTTTCCTGATTAGACACGAACAAGGCTTCCCAAATCAGTGGTGCTGACAAGCTGATGAAGCCCATGCAGTTAAACCGAGCGATTTGGCTCAAAATCTACCATTGTCTTTTTTTGCTCAAATCAAAGGAATTCCATAGACATCTCCCATATTACAGTTTCCCTGACACCAGTAGGGGCCTCCTAAATCTGCCTCTGTGTGTGTAGCACATACAAGAATGTTGCTCAAGTAAGGGACATTTTTTCTAATCCTCAGTTTCACTTTCATGCAACATAAAAAATCCGTGACTTATCAGTTTTACTTAATTCGTCGTTCTTATCCTGTTGCTCACCTTCAGTGGTCATCGAGTGCAGATGCAAGCTCACAACAGCTGTGAAAATCACGCTGTTCACAGCAGAGTCCAACTTGACTCACCCCACCCCAAAACTTCTGTCCCTTAAGAGAGCGAGACTGGGATCTCTGTTTTAATGCAGAAAATGGAAGAGACCTTTCTATGACACTGTGTGTCCTCACATGAATTAACTGTGTTCCCTGACCCTAAGCTTCCTCACTGGTAAAATGAGGCCATAATACCTACCTACTTAATGACACTTTTCAGGCATTTTGTGAGCGCAAAGTACTAAGGTAATAGAGGTGACAGAGAAGTGCTGCTGCTTCTGATTCCTACCTGAACACTATGGGCACTGGAACTTACAGCAACTTAATTTTCCAAAATTGCAGAAAACTGGTACTGGAATTTTACAATGACCTGGAAAATGGAAACTTACATAGATGGAACTTGTTTGATTATCAGTCCAGTACTTCACTTCAATAACTATTAATGCCAAGCCTGTATGAATAGATATTTACAAACGTATACATGTATATATACATGTATCTTGCTTTCATGATACACCATACTGTAACTTACGTATCTATTCTACATGCAATGTACCAAGAATTTATCAAACTATGGTCTCAAAAAACAAGTAAGCACAGAGCTGGGGCTCCTGTAATGAAGTCAGTTTGTGGAAATGGTAACCCACAAGTTCCTCACTGAAGTGTGTGAGGAAGCCAATATATGCTGTAGCCTTGCTTTGTGGGACAATTTCCTTTTTTAGCGGTCAGCCTCACACACACCGGTATTGCATTTGACACATCTGCAGTCTCTTGTTAGGCTTCTGCAGGGGTACACTGAAATATGTATTTATAAGGGTCTTAAACTCTTAATGAAGAACTAGCTGGTAGCTGTGAAGGAAAAATGCCTGCCACGATTAATATGAGTAATAGCACAGCTTGTTTTGACCTCACTGAAGTCCTTCACCTTTTAATGTAAAGCAGGGTAAAACCAATGAATGCTAAACACTGCAATCCTTAGAAGAGGGAAAACACCTAACGGAGGACAGTAATCAACATGCGTATTACCAGAGTAATATCTGTAGGTTTTCATCTTGACTTGAGATGACACAGGGTCTCCATCTCCCCTCCGAACACAAAAGCAGGGGTGAAAAGAGCAGACAAACAACTTTCTGTCCTTGTGTCCTGCTCCCCAAGATGACCAATGTTGCCATTACTCACACAAAGCCCAACTGGAAAATGGTTATTTTTTGACTTCACAGAGGTCAAGCTTGCCAAACCAGGTGCTTCTCTCCTTCTTTGGGTCAGCCAGCAATGCCTGCCAGTTTATTCTAGATGCAGAATTGCTACTCAGTGAGAAAGAGCATGTCCCTCTTTGCCCATCTCTACAGAGGTGGATCTGGCAGATGTTCCATCCTGTGGGGAGAGCACCGATACCCATTCAGGGCAGCTTAGTACCCACCTGAGGGACCAGAGAGTCCGTACGAGACACAGCCTGGGCTGGAATCTGTCTTCTGCTTCAAGCAAGAGCTCATTCAAAGCAAACGCAGCATTCATCAGTGCTTCTGCACAGACCCTAAATTCCAGAATCCGCAGGCTGCTTATTAAGTGTGGAGAGATTTTTTTGAGGAATTTGTTTCCTACGTGAAGGAAATATCTTCATATTAGCAACTTCTGTTCTTTTATTCACATGGCTTTCTCGGTCTTGAGGTATTCTAGAGCACTAGAAATTTTCTCTCTATTTCAGGTTATCCACTAAAAAAGAAAGCAAAAGCTTCACTGCACTCTGCAACACAAAATTTAGTCATCTGACTGTTAACAGTGCTGAGCTGTTGACAAGAGAAAGGCCTTACAGAAATTCAAAGAGGGGGGGAAAGCAGCAGGAAACTGCTCTGTGTTCAGTAACTTCAACGTGAAGCTGTTCAGTCACGTTTTGTGTTTAAAAGAAATAAGCAGAATTTACTTTGAGCTTGGCAAGAAGAGTGGAAGTGATGTTCCACCGTAAACCCATGTGAAATGGTACGTGCAACGTAAGGAATTTTTGCCTTTTAAAGAGACACTGTGGAAAATTGGTTCAATTACCTGTTCTTCAGGTAAGAGGCTCTTCAGTTTTACTGAAAAGCAACCTTCAAGAAACCACCTGCCATTCTGCAGGCTGGCAGCTCACTCAACTTTTGATATTTTTGCTGTGGTCAGTAACCAGCTGGAGTGTTGGTCATTGAGAGGCAGCTCTTGTGTGCTATTCATGCCTTTATCTTGCAGCTAAAGGAATTAATTTCACAAAGAATTTCTCTTTTACCCTGAAACAAAGGACAAAAGATTATCAAAGAGCCACAGCCAAATAAATATTTTACCAATACAGACTATACAGGGTTGAGTGGTTCTTTCATGCTTTCTGCATCTCTGCTGTGCATCTTATAGATTTCCTGATGAAAGTCAGGAGTTTGAAAGTTACTCACTTTCTCTTGAATCCTCTTCTCCTTTTTGGCACGTCTGCAGCCTCAGTGGCCTGTCTGAAGGCAGGGAAGAAGGGACGTGGGTTGGGGCCAAGGAATGGGGCAGGTAAGCTGGCAGACAGGATGCTTCATGCTGTTTCTTATCGCTCAAAAAGACCTACCATTGCCTCAAATTGGACTAGCATTTCTATAGTACTCAGGCTTTGTAGTACGTATTTAAGACTCTCTATATTTTTAATGTCCCATCTATACTATGCTTTTTATCCCTTACTATTCTTCCCAATAAATGGAAAAAAATAGTGAGATCCAAGAAAGAAGTTAATTTCCATAAACTACGAATTCTAAACATACAATCTCCTACACCTTTTTGCTAACCCAAGGCTTTCAAAAATCCTAAGTCAGTTTTCCTTTCCCCCTCCCAGTCATCCAGTTAGGCTACAAGATTAAAGAAACACTGCCTTTTCATTCTGAAGAAAAGCTCTTCGTAATTTTTAGTTCTCAGACGTTAGTGCTTTAAAATAAGAGCACAGTTGGCTAGAAAAAATGGTAGAATTTTCAGGTCAAAAGAAGAAGAAAGGTGCTCTTAAAAACCCTGTATTAAAACTCTAAAATGATAGGAATTTTGATTCACTGATAAAACTAGTAAAATGTTCCAGACAAACAGATAATTTTAAAGAAAAGTATTATTTAATCATATACTGAATTTTCTAGCAAATTTTAAGGGGAAGTCAGCCTTGACCAGAGGGGATAAAACTGGGAGAGATGGTAGTGTCATTGAGCTGATTAACTTTTTATGAGCTTTCTGTACCATTCTTCTTTTTTCCAAGGGACTGCATAAAATACAGTTTGAATAAAAGTTCGCTTTGTGCAGTATGTTGGTAAAATAACTATTTACAAACTGCGAGGAAAGCGACCAGAGAAATTTTCCACCTCCTCTATGTTTGCCTTGTGTGTGGGACAATAGATAGAATTTATGGATTCTGAGTGGGATCCTTACCTGTACTCTCACATTGTAATGTTGACGGGAGGGGCCAGAGCTGTGTGAAACTCACGGCTTTGCCTGAGAAGACAAGATAGATATGGTCGACTGTGTGAGCGGCTTCTCCTGGACCACCTCAGATCTTGATGCAGAGGAGATGGCACGCTGCAGATAATCCAGGCAAACAAGGGAGAGAATAATTTGAGGTACCATCCCCTCTGCTGACCTCGCTGCCCAGAAGTTTCCAAATTCTGCCAGGGAACTTTTTTGTCTTTGGAGGCGGTCAGCACAGTGGGGACGCAGCTGTCTGGGCTGAGCTATTCCCCTCTCCCGGGCGTTCTGCTCTATTTCTGACAAGCGAGGACGGAGTCTTCTTTTTGGAGTTCCTTGCCCAGCTGCACCCCTGACTTGTTACACGACAACAGACAGCTCACCCAACCCTGTCTCCTATCCGCGAAACTCAGGTAACGGTGTGATCAAAGAGCTCTTTGCTCCAGTACTTACATCCTTGAGTAAAAACAGTTATACGGGTGTGAAAAAGTTGCATTTATACACGGTCACCAAACCTGGAGTCAGGAATTTAAGTTTTGGAGCTTTAACGTTCAACAGAAACAGGGAGGAGGAACTACGCGCAGTATTTCAAGCCACACAATGTGTCCCCAGATAAAAGTTTCTGTCAGTGGATTTGTAGGTGCTTCTAAAAATAAAGTGCTTTGGACAATGACGGGTTTAAACTTTAGGTGGACATACATGGCATTCAGTTTATTGACATTTGTTGAAATCAAATTTTCAGCATAAAAATGCAGTTATTCTTTCAGTATACTCCTTTTTCCTCTTTGTCATTTCATCTACAATTTTAAGTCTGAAAGCTTTCAGATTTTGCCAGATGGGGAGAAAGACATACAGAACTGAGCTTAGTTCTAGTTTGGGCTTTCATTTAAGATACATCTTTAAAGCATTTGAAAAGTGAGAAAGCTGTGCTGCCATGAGCTTGTGAAACAAATCCAGAACAAAAAAAAAAGCACTCCTGCTCAACAGAAGTGTCAGAATAAATATTTTTTAAAATATTTACGTCCACAAAGCAGTTTATAATCTCTAATGCGTCATCATATCCTGTGAATCAAGAAGCACGTATAGCTCCAATTTTACTACGAGATAAGGAACAAGTTTGACTGGACTGGACATTAGTATCACAGCACACATGGACAATATAAAGTGTTTTAACAAACAGCAGCAAAATTAATGTACACGCTACTTCGTAAACCCACAGAATCTGCAGTCAGTTCCTGCTATGTCCCAACTCACTAAGCATAACCAAAACCGTGGTAAGTGATAAGATCAACTTGATACACCCTATTTTTCAGCCTTGTGTGGCTGTCGTTGCTTTTCTCTTCTGAATAATCCTATTGATACCTAAAAGCTATGACTACAATTTAATCATTAAAATAATTACAATGCCACTCCTGCAGCGGGCCTGATTCTGCAGTAAGCCGAGTATGCTCAACCCCCTTTGCAGAAACCAACTACCCTTAAGGTTAGAAGAGTGTTTGGCATCAGCAAGCGCTGCAGAACAGCGCGTGGTAGTCAGCAGAGAGCTGGCAAGAAGACGGTCAGGTTTGGTGGTCCCTTTCTCCAGCTGTTCTCTTCAGTTTTTCCTACTCTTAATGATAAAAAAAAATATATATACATAAATTTTGCCAAACAACGCCACAGTTGCAGCCCTACATCCACGACCAGGATATTTATAGAACACTGCTCTAATGTTACTTTTAAAGCAAGCATTTGCTGTGTTTCTCAAAGTTACGCTGCATTAATCGTGATTGGAAGCAGAGGAAGTCTGCTCAATACATGTGAATATTGCCCACGCCATGGAAAACACCTGAGCAACAGCTCCCACAGCGAGAAACGTCAGCAGTAGTCCCAGGCAGATGAACTGAGTTGTAATGCACTGACACAGGCAAAAAGGGATTTTGCATGAGCTGGGTGGTCTGTCCATGCCTCGCTTGGTCATGGAGTAAATCAGTAGGGCGCTGCTTGTGTAGCGTATATGCTTTTCCTCCCCCACCAAGCAGAAGGTGATTAAAACCGGCATAGCTAATTTACAGCTGGTAAATGTACGGCCAGTTGTTCTGCAAGGCAAAAAACAGGGAACCAATGGCTGTCCTGAGTCAGCAAACTTTCTTCTGGGAGACCCTTGAGCCATCTCCTACAGAGGGCATTAAGGAAAAGCAGTCCACATGTGGCATAACTGCAAATCGTCTTACCAAGGCACCTGAAGATTTTATCTCAATAGCTGCTCTGTCAGTTTTGTGGGTTTACAATTGCCTTCTTTTAATTTCAAAAGAATGTTTCAAATTGCTGTGAGAAGACTGTACAAAAGAGCATGGCACTATGCAATTAACTGAGCACAGAAGGAAATATTAAAAATTAATATATACAAAGATTTGATAAGAGTACAAAACAGAACTGGAAGAAAGAAAAATATATTTGCTTAATCACTGCTTTATAATAGCATGTATTGGAAGTAAGTGTAGTTAAATTGAGAAATTAGCATGATTTTTAATTAGTAGCACGCTTCTGTATGGTGTATGCCTATGTACTTCTTGGAACGAAAGCTCAGAGTTGTTTATCTTGTATGGACGTGTAACTTAGAAGGTCACACTTTAAATTATTTTTTTTCAGCTTTTCTGTGCCGCAGCTTCTAGCCCAAATTTTCCAACTCAGACTACGAGTAAGACACCGAGGGAGAGAAATCATGTGGGTTCTCCTTCCATGAGTAACAGGATACAAAACCCACCTATCACCCTGCTCCACTCCACAGGTGTTCACCACCTTTATTCTCAAGCAGCCCAACGGGTTACTTAAACAATTCTATCTAACTTCTTCCTTATTTTTAATCTTGCATTTTGTGGCTTCTTTTCGGCCGTGAAAAGGAAATAGGTCCAAAAATTTGGCTGCGTTTCCCAACTGAGCTGGCAGGTCTCATGATCGATGATTTTTCTACATGGACAGACACGAAGACGTTTGAATTGGAAAAAAAGATAAAAATTAAAATGAATAAGATGTGGTTGCCTTTACTACTGTAAGGACTGTGGAAAGGAGCAGCGGCGTTGATATTCGACATAGGCTGCAATGTCGTGCTGGTTGCCCTAGAATAAAGTGGCAAAAGTAGGGTAAAGTGAAAGTGGCAAAAGCTGAGTGAGCGCCCCAGGCCGCAACCCCTGCGCTGGAGATGCGCGTGTTTGGAGGTAGGTGTACACTCGACAATACACAACCAAACCAACCCAAAGGAGGGGGGAGGCGGCACACGGGGGCAAAGCGGGCCGGGGAGGGGGGGAGACGAAGGGGCGGCGGCCGAGCCGTCCCCGGGCCGTCCCCCGCCGCCGGGGCAGAGCCCCCGGGCCGCGCCCCCGCCCTGTCCCGTCCCGCCCCGTGCGGGCCGGGCGCGTCCCCCCGCGGGGGCGGGCGGGCGGCGGGGGCAGGTGAGCGGCGGGGGAGGACGAGCCGCCCGCCCGGCGCTGCAGGTAGGGACGGGGCCGCGCTGCGGGGACGGAGACACCGCTGTGGTCTCCTCAGCGGGACCGGGGCCGCCGCCGCGGCGGGGAGCCCTCCCGTCGGGCGGCCCGTCTGGGGGCTCGGGGGGCTCGGAGCGCGGTGCGTACACCGCCCCCCCCCCTCCACGGAGGAGGAGCGGCCCCGGCCGAGACCCGAGCGCCCCGTGTCCACGCCTGCGGGCGGAGGCGACGCGAACCCAGGTTTCCCCGCTGCCGCGGCCCTTTCGGAAGGTCGGTAACCGGCGGCTTCCCCGGCGCGGGGAGGACGCGGGTCCCCCCCGGGCCCGGCGGCGGCGGCACCCGGCGGCCTCCCGCCTCTGGTCGGGCGGAGAGCCGGGGCGCTGAGCGTCACTTGGCCGGGGCAGGGGGGTCGCGGTGCGGTGGCGCGGGTTCCGGCGTAGCTGGGAGGCGGGCGAGGAGCGAAGGGTGCGGGCTGCGGAGTGAGTGTCTCGTAGTAGGGAAAGGGATGAAGCCACCGCCGGACCCTGCCGTGGTTCTCAGGTGCGGTGCAAGGAAAACGCTTTCGCAGGCCAGCTATCGCTTTTTACAGCTAGCTGCGGTCGTAGCGTTCCGTCTTGCGCCCACTCGTGTTTAGCCCCGTGCGGATCTCTGAAGTATCTCTTCCTATAGATACTCCCAAACATACTGTTTTTCACTCGCACGAGCGCTCCTCCATCATATTTAGCCGGATCCTTTCATTCTTGTGACTGGAGCTGAGGCCGTAGTACAGTAAATTTCTGAAGGCTGTGCTCTTCCTAAGCAAAAGCTTATAAACACTACAAAGTTTTTCACTTCCCTGCTGTTCTTTCTCTGTATATACACTTCTTTTTTTGTCTGTGAGCTACTGTAGCGATATGTCTTTCAAACTGGTTTTGGTTGTTTTTTTGGTTTTGTTTTGTTTTGTTTGTTTTTTTGCAAGCCAGTAATTATTCTGTGTTTGTTTGAGACATTTCTGATAGAGGCTGCCACTGACATCCTCATAAGATGAGACCTCTAGTTCAGCAAAACGGTGGCAGAGATTAGGGACCTGCAGCCCGTGGTTTGCCGATATCTCTGATTTTCATTTTTTGTGTTAAGAAGGAACTCCTGAAGGCTATTGCAGTGTAACCTCATCAACAAGCTTCCCTTTGGTAGTGTATCAGTTTAAGTCCATTTAGCTTATTTTTTTTCAGAAAACTTCTTAAAATAAAACAGTAGCACTAAGACCAAGAATTGTTTGCCCTGCACGTATACTCAGGGGACACATAGTTTTAAGAGGGGATTTGCTTATGGATTGTTTCAAGGTGGAACTTGTACTAGTGATTAGTAAAGTACCGTTTCTAAAAAGAAAAGATTTCTGTAACTTGTAATGCTGAGGAGCACCTGAGACCACATGCAGTAGGATTCAGTACAAATATAGGCAAAAAATCACACTTTTACACCACCTGACTAGCCAAAGTCTATTCTGAACAGGCATAATCTTTAATTGAGTATTTGAGTGAAGAATAGATTTTGACTCTAAACCAGGTATCATGGTTTTGTGTAGCCATGGATATTTTAATGCTTTCTGCATCTGGTCTGGGGAGGAGTAGAGAAAAGTTAGATAGGCAATTATAATTAGTCTCAGTTTATGATTGAATCTTTGATTTAAACAAAACTTTGCTTCATAGGAATGAGTTTCGCACCTTTGAAATCAAGAGTGGATTTTCGCTATAGAGTGAAACAAGATCAGTGTTGTTTTCAAGGCCGTAGTCCACTCCTTATAGGCCATAGCGTAACAGTATGTAGAAACAGAGAAATCTTTAGGTGTCTTTGTTGCTGTAAAGTTTGGATACAACCTTAACAGTTAAAATAAAGTGCATTAGCACAGCTGACCTCAGATTTTGAGCTTTGTGCAAGTAATTGTGGCAGCGTTTTTGTCCTTTTTTTTTGTTTTGTTTTTTTTGTTAACTTTGAAAAGCGAACAGGCTGCTTTAAATATTTGCAGCACTGAAGAGTTTCTAGCCTGGGAATAGAATCAGGATTTTTGCTTTAAGGTGGTGTGTGTCAGTGTCCTGGGATGCTTGGCCCCACAGCGAAGGACGAGCCGGTGTTGCCGTGAGCTACAGCAACGGCTACCCTGTCCCTGCTTAGTTTTGAGCAGTCCGTTGTCTTGAAGCTTCTCTTTCTTTGTGTTTGACCAAAATTATTCCACGACATGAAGCAAGCTGTCCTCTTTTTGGAGGCTTCTTACGACTCTAAAATCCCATATACAGGAATGACGTTGGTTCTAGTATGTGCAATTTTATTTTTTTTATTTCTTAGTGCAAGAGAGTTGCACGAAGGAGCTGTGAACGAAAGGAGAAAGCACAGGGATGGAAAAAATGAAAGAAATTATGAGTAAAGAAGAAATCCTTGTGTAAATCCAAATTATTGTCTTAGTTAGGGGTTCTGTTTCTTGTGTTATTTCCATTTATCTCGGCAATCCATGGGACTATCATTGTGTCTGCTCAGGAAACCGCTAGGTAAGCAGTACTACTCAAAAATCAGTAGGGAGGACAGTCAAGTTCTGGCCAGAACAAGGCACTGCATCCCCTCCTGCGATGTAAGAAGTAACATGTCTGGAGGGTGGAAGAGTTACAGGATGGGCAGAATTAAGGAATCTAAGGAAAGTTTTATTCTTGGCAACTCAAAACCCCCAATAAAAGTACGGTTCAGTGAAGAACAAGACTGTGGGTTTGGTTGTTTTTTGAGGGGGTTGAAGGAAGAAGACAAATGTGCCTGTACAATATAGGTGAGTGTAATGTCGGGTTCAGCTCAGAATAGCTCCGGCTGTCTCTTGTGTCTTGGTCTTCCCTCGCTTGTTAGTGATGCTGCGCAGTTGGCAGATGAACAGATGCTGTGAGAACTTTCCATCAGAGGAAAGGTTAGTGGTAGGAGGAACGTCTTTATGGGAAGGAGCTGTGAAAAGTTTGAGAATGGGGCAGATGAATGAGTTACTAAAATTTGCCATTTGTTTTTAAGAGATGCTTGATGCTAGAAGATAGGAGGGTGCTGTCCTGCTGTACGGTCAGTAGATCTTCCTTCTCTGTATTTTGTCTCTTGCTGCCTGTTTTCAGTGTAAGTAGATGTGTTGATACAAGTTTTAAAATAATGTAAGTCAGATGCCATTCGCTTTTAGAAGAAATTACATCTTTCTGTTGTGACAAAAAAAAAAAAAAAAAAGGAAATTTACGACTTGCAAAGGCAAGAACTCCTGTTAAGGAACACCAGCATTGGTGACACAGGCAGACTCATTTTCTTCCTGCCTTGGATCTGCTTTATAAGCCTGTATATGCGTTGCCAAGCTTGACATTGCTACAAATTGACTTTTTTTTCTCATATTAGAGTCCCACCTTAATTTGGAGAAATATTTTTTTTTTTTTGTATCGCTCACCTGGTTTATTTAATCAGGTCCTAGATTTATTTAATTTTATCCAGTGTGCACCAAAGACCATTTTTTAAATTTCTTCCTGAATGTGCATTTAGTACAAGCATTGTCTGTGATTTCTGAGTGTCTCAGAATAAACTAATTAAATTTCACACAACCTGCAAATCTTGTGTAGATACCAGGGAAATACGGTCCGATGCCTGCTAGTTCTGGGTATCCCAGCTGGGTTTGAAATCCTTTCAGTGACTTTCTGCAGCAAAGCAGAGAGCTTCTCCTCACATCTGCTGGTCCGCCTGTGTGCATATCATCCTGGCTGTTCAGAAAACAAAGAGCTAACAATTAGCAGGTATTTGCGATAACTTTGAAAGAAGTCAAGTCCCAGCTTTGCATGGGGAACATAGACTTGGGAGGGAATTCGGCTTGCCAAGAGGGCTTTCAATGTCTGTGCAGCAAGATCACATTTTTCAAGATCACTCTTTTCCTTCTTCCTGTCCGCACTTATACTTAATTCACATATACCCTGCATCTTCTGCAACAAGCAGAGCAAAGTCTGTCCTTTCATGTACGATGCTTACTGATTTCCGAGAACCGCCTTCTGAATGGACTGTGCAAGGTAGGAAACTTTTGAAAAGATATTATATGAGCATGTAGCTAGGAGCTATTGTTAATGCAAATTTCTTAGTGAAAGTCAGTGAATTAAAAAACTAAGTTAATTTTTGGCAGTAGATAATTATCCGTTGAGATCTGATCTGGTAAAGTACTATGCACCAGTCATTGCCACTGACTTGGTTATCAAAATAAGCCCTGGCTTTCAGAGGGATTGAGCCAATGCTTCATGCAGTAAAATACAAAAAGCAGTTTTTCTTACAAATAGTATTCACAAATTTCCAAGATAACCAGGAAAAGGAAATTACAGAGGGTAAAATATGTAAGGTCAGATTTTTAAAATGGAGCAAATGAGCGGTGAACTATTACTCTCTGAGTGCATTTTAAAGCTTCTTTGCACGAGCCAACAAACATACATTGGCACGTATAATTAGTAAAAAGAGTAAAAAAGAAACAAAACAAATGCGTAAGACCAGGGTCTAATGTCAATATTCATACTATCTTAAACAGACGTAGCATTGATGGTTACTAGTAAGATGCGTTTTTTCTTGAATGCATGACTACAACACAAAAGGGGCGTTTAGAAATCTCTTGATGGAAATCTTAGCACCACCAAATCCTGGTTTAATTAACTAGTAGGATTTAGGGGGAAAAAAAATAAGGCTGTTTCTTCCTATGACTCTGTACTTGTATATAACCCGCTTCAAGACACAATAAAATTCATCAGTAGATTTCAATCCATTGTAGGGTTTTTTTTAAATATAAAATATGTGCCTCAAATGACTCTTTCATAGGTTTCATTCTTTTGTCTTAGAATTTAAAAATTCAGATAATGGTAGCTCACTTAATTTCCGAAGACCTAAACAAGGACTAAGTCAATATATTTTATGTAGATTTACTCAAGTAGACTTAAAAAGAGAAGGTAGCTCCATATAAGCAATAAAATGCCATGGCATTGTTTTCAAAGTCCACTGACAGGTTAACATTCCCTGGCAGTAGCTATGTAGATTTTCTTCAATGAGATACTGTTTTAGGCAAATCTTTCTGTTACTGGGTGCAGCAAATAAAGCAATTCATTAACTGCACAGACTTTGTGCTAAAACATTACTCTGGAAAAATCAGTCATGCTCAGATATCTGGAAAACACTTACTGAGTATAAAAATCTTGTCATGTTTCTGAACAGGGCAGGAAAAAAAAATAAGTTTTCTTCTGTTACTGTGTTGGTCTGGACATCACTCGCCTCTCAGAGACTAGTTCAGCGGGTCTTCCCCAGCAATGACTGCCCAAGGAATTCTCCAGCAGAAGCAATCTTTCCCTCTGGAAATTCTTCTGTAGTGATGCCTCTTGCACGGAGTGTAGGGTCCAGCATATGTATCCACCAGCCACAATACTTGTGCTCCCCAGAAACATACTTTTTAGAGGCTGCTGGGTTTAACCACTTGCACAGAGGGCTTGGTTCTTTAACCTTTTCTGCATGAAGAAGAGTAATTCCTGTCTGCTATCCGAACAATTTTTATTATCTAATCAGGGTAAACCTTCCCTTTTCCCTACCATTCTGCTTCGTAACTGACAAGTTATTAAACTGTAGCCATTTCCTTTAAAAACTCCACATTGAAGAAACAGGAAATACAAGAAAATGCACAATTCCTGCAACAATGTCCATGTCCCCAACGTATCGTCACTGATTCACCTAAAGTTTCAATAACCAGTCCTACCTTAACCGGCAGTGTAAATGATGTAGGTTGTGGGATGAGTGGGGAGAAAGGCAGTGCTGCCGTAGACATTCAGTGAACTGAAAAGGTCTGAGCCCAAAATTGAAAAACAAAACTTTCATGGATTGGCCTGGAGCCAGACGAAACCTTACTTAAAAATCAGAAATCCAGACCAACCCCCGTTAATTTGCAAATATCTTTCCAATAAATATGTTCTTGACACAGTAGGGAGCTTTACTTGATCAGTGTTGGTTAGACCTACTTAGGAACGTGCTGCCCACAGCAAGCTGTTTTAAGAACATTTTAAATTGCAAGAACACATTTGCAAGACACCTGCCCCTGTAAGAAGTTACCCATGAATAGTAATTAAAACCTTTCTTTGAAGTGCAACAGAGAATTTCGGATAGACAGAGTCAGGAACAGTAAAATGAAACATCAGAGAGCACAGTATAATTGATTTCATAACTAGATTAATTTTTAAAAAAAATATATTGGTTGCAAAATCCATGATGAATAATGATGTGTTTTCAAATCTCTGACTCCTTATAGATAGACGAATGTCTGCACCATCCTTGCATTCATTTGTAACGTGGTGCAGTTCTGAAAGTCCCAGTCTGAACTGGAAAAGGTGACAAAAATCACTTATATGGTGGGTAATAACAGACATATTTCATGCATGTTATGCCTATGAGCCAATCATGACGCAAAGTTAACCTGTTACATATTGAATACCCCCCTGAGGATGACACTGCAGTAACATTTCGGATAACTTCAGAGCTTTCTAATGTTGAGGAGTCAGTTTCTGGTATCTACACTGAGTGGAAAAAACGGGCTGAGTAATTTGGACAACTGGCAGCCTGTGAGCTGTAGAACAATTTATACTGCGTGATGCTGTAGCTGATTAATATTTACAGGTTTAGTTGTTCATTTGTTAAACTGGAAAGGACCAGAACATCAACAACTAATGCTACTATATGCATGCAAGTCTTTTATAAATTTTTTTTTGGTAAGTCCAAGTGAAACCCACAAGGTAGAAATAATAAAAGGCTTAGACATTCTTAACAAATCACGATATTCTTCTTGGCTTTATACGTCTTTATTAGTCACCATAATCCATTGATGAGGGAGTGGTTTTGTTACATGTTTGATTTATTGTTCAGACCCGGCTGAGCCTTTACGTCAGCAGTGATGCATCATGGTGCAGCTAAATAGAATTTAACGCACCAAAGCCATTGTCAAGTATCTTACCACGTCCCATGGCCGTGCAGCGTATGCGTCCCGCACCGTCACGTACAGAGTGGGGATTTTCATTTTAGGACAGCAGCAGTGACAGAGTTGTTTGGATGAACAGGACGATGTGGGTAACGCTTCCATGTTGCTACAGCACATTTGAATTTTTCCATTGTGCTGCTTCTTAGTCGATTTGAACAAATAAAGGAAGTAGCCAAGGCCTTTTCTTTGCCAATAGAGAATATACAAGTATGTAGTTGACTGACATTTTCACAAAACAGCCTTTACCCTTGTCACTCCACTTAAGAGTGCTGTCATTTGTATCAAACTTTGTTTCCAGCTCAAAGGAAAGATGATTATCTTGTCAAGCAATGGGTAGAGAAGCTGTCCACTAGATCCCCTTCACTGTGGAAGCATATACTAGCAGTATACTGCTGAAAAAAAGATACCCCTAAAAAAAAATCACACACGTTATTTTCATTATTGAAATAGTATTAAAACGAGTCTTCCAGGGACAAAGCTAAATTTAATGCGAGCTTATAGAACGCCCTGTTCCTGTTTAAAGCTTGTAGAATTTCCCATCATCACTGACCTCAATTCTAGAAATTTATTTAAGATAAGTTTTATTGCATCTGGCTACACATTAGCTGACTGACTTAATCTGTTCTCATTGGAGAAAGAAGTACTCAGAGGATATGACCTGTGTCTTTTTTTTGTGTGTGTGTGATAACCTGCTATTTCCCATGACGAACTAATGCCTCACAGAGTGTGCTGGAAGGACAGAATTTGTACAGGGGAGTGGAATACTGTTACCAGATGCTAGTTTCATTCACATTCTGACTTCCAAATGTAAGTGTTCGTCTATCTCAGACTTCACCCAGTCAGTGGCAAAATCCCTTTTACGCAGAAAGCTGAGCTGTCAGCTGCTAAATGATTTGGATGTTTGTAATTTTCCCATCCAGTAAGGAGGGGAGATGCTCACCTAATACTGATTCGGAATTCAGATATAGAATTGAGAAGTCCAAGGGCCCTGTATTCCAGAATTCTTCCTACTGTATCAATTTTTTAATCTTAAAGGCAGGTAAGAAGTTTAGCGTAATTGTGACAAACGTCTTTACCAGACTTACTGATGGTGGTCATCACTGTGTTTGATCTTAAAAAATTACTGATTTAATTTTTTTAAAAAATATTTTAATGCCTACTTTCCTGCTTAGTCATGTGACGTACTTTACTGGTATCTCCTTTAAGTTTGTAGTTCAATTTTTGGATAACAGATAGGATGACTTTCTAGTTAAACAAAATTAAGTATCTGAAAGTGTAGTATCACTTTTGACTTTCAAAAATTGACATAATCAATGGAGCTTATAGATAAGTGGAAAAGTTATTTTAGGAGCTGCATCCATCACCTGCAGTGAAGTTTAAAACCTGTGGCTTTAGTCTAAGAATTTTTTAATGCAAGGGCTCACATTAAAATCACAGGGATTTCTTTTAGAGGTAAGGACTACAGGACTATTGGTGTGTCTGTAGCATCGGATATTTTGGCTAGTTATATGTGATATTATCCAGTTCTAGCTGATTCCATTGAAATTGGTTTTTTTCCATCTGACTCATAAACAACGTGGTTCAAAGTTGTTCCTCATGTTGCAGACTACCATTGGAACATGCTGAGTGTATTGCTTAATTCAAATATTGGTGAAATGTGTATTTTATTTATATCTGCATAACTATGTGTGTAAGGGAATGAAGTTAAACTGAAGTAACACCGTCTTCAAACAAGCTGACGGGTCAGTGTTTTTTGAAAGTGAATAGTTAGAATCAGACCCCTGAGTAAGGGTCAGCTTACTCGTTATCAGGTGAAGTCAGGGATACTCGCCTGTCAAAGTTCAGTGCTGCACAGTTAAATTCCAAGACAGACCCATCCGAATGATACACCTCAGTTCTGGGGCCGCCTTTAAGATTGATAATTCTCCCAGAGCCTTAGAATTCAGCAAAATCTGAGAAAGCAGGCCTCATGGGATGCTTCAATCTGGGATCTTCCAAATAATCTCTCATATTGAAACTACGCATTTTTCAGTATCCAGAGAAAGACGGATAACACAAAATTTCTCAAAAGACATCGTCTACACTGCGTATCTCTGTTATTCCCACAGACACCTGCAAAAAGTTAGATATTTTCAAGGACAAAAGTTACAATTTAAAAAATATTAGTTCAGCTCTTGAAATAACGTCCATTGCAAAGATCAAAGGAGCTCAGGCTAAACTTCTTAAAAGTAATTTTAATTTTGTTTTTTTAGCTTGAGGTAAAAATTTATCAGAGGGATGGATATATTAATTTGTGGGAGAAGATGAGAATCGGTCATACCTTAGCCGACTTCAACATGGAGATTTAAAGGTCTACAAAAATTTGTACATTCAAATTATTTTTTTTTTATTTCATAGATGCAGAATCAAAACATACGTTAAAAAACAAAACAAAAAAAAACCCCAAATAAAACAAAACGAAAAAACCACACGTAGACCTAATAGACTCAATTTAAAACCCACAGAAATTAAATTAATCTTTTCAGCAGGCTTTATAATCTGGGGCATTTTTTGAGACCGTGCAGGAAAATGATGTGGATTGGGCTCTTGGAGTAATCTCATAGGTGTTGGGAGCAGGGTAGGGAAAACGGGAAATTTTTCATTTAGCCCGAAGAATACCCATGCAAAACTTAGTAAAGAAGAATCCTGTGATTGCAGGAAGAGGACAGTTCTATTCAGTCACTTCTGATTAGAACTAATAATGTTTTATACTGCAATAAGTGAATAAACATTTCTGTATGAATAATTTATAAAATTCTCTATGGCCAGGTATTTGGTGTGAGGAAGGAATATGTATGAATCTTTTTTAAAGAAATATGACAACACTGCAGTTTTTCCTCAGTGAGTATTTCGATCAGCTGTATGTTTCTCTGTTTCCAGCTGCTGCTGCTTTTTTTTATTGTTGATGCGTTCCCAGCTGAAAACTTACCACGCGAACTGTTGATTGCAGGATCCGCTAGGAAAGCGGTTGCCTGCTCGTTCCTTTCATCTTCTTCCTGGTGCAGAATGTTTTCAGATTTTCAGAAACCTACCAACCGTTCTTCGGGAACCCAGTCCCCAGGAGACCGGCCACATCCTCGGCATCGGTCTCCCCACAATTCGGAGCACATCCTGATTGTTCACCCAGTCCTGTAGGATTACGAGCGTGTCCCCTCAGCAGTGTTGTCGGTGCTTACGTCGGGTTGGTCTCCTTGAAGTAAAGTATTTCTTTCCTTCAAAAATGTGCTTATTCTGCATTTAATGGGAAAAAATACTTTAGCCAGTGCAATAAATGAAAATTAATTAAAATGCAATTAAGTCAATTTATGACAGACTCTTATCTTTAGAAATTTCAGGCTATTATTCTGAGGAAATTAGGCATAGTCTCTCTATAATTAGTGAGAAAATGTACTGAAATGGATAATGCATGTCAGAGGCTGCCAAAATACTTGTTTTTAAAACAAAGATTGTTCAGGGAATGTCCCAAACTCCCAGTTTTATGGAGCTTCAGAATTTGTTTGCAGACCTTTACATTAGCAGGCCTGCATAATTACAGGGATTAAACCGTGCCCGTAAGGCTGCCTGCTTTCTCCCAACGCTTTCCCTCACACACACACTGCTAATGCCAGTGCAGCTACTGGTACTGATAGTGGGAGCCCTATCATAGAAGAAGCTCCAGGCAGCTGCCAGCACTTTAAATATTGGTTGTCTAAACCTGTTCAGAACAGGTCTATACACAATAAGCAGGTGATGCTGGGGGTTGGAAGGCATCTTTGCCTTCTCTACTGCAAGGTTCCCAGTGAATCAGTATCAACAATGGTTATTTCTCCCTTCCTTTCTCCCCTCCCAAAAGCTTAGCCTGCAACGTTCGTGTGGAGTTTTCCCTTTGTTTCAAGATCCTTTTATACCTACGGCTTTTCTTCTGTGAGGTGCTGATTCTTCATCTGATTCAACCCATTTTTCCCGTCTCTCTGCCCTGCTCCCCTGTTGCAGCATGTTGGAAAACTGCAAAGAGCAGTCTGAGAGTGGGAGAGGCTTTAATGCATCAACATGAAGTCAGCCTGTAGCCTGTTTGCTCCCCCCCCTCTCATTTTCGTATCTGGCCACACTGAAGAGAAGTTGTGTACCGCTACTGAACTTTTTAACAGAGAGAACAGCTGAAGCTGGAGAGACGTTAAGTCAAATGCAGGGTCTGCCTTCCCCCATCCCACCTCTGTTCTTGTCAGTGACGGTTAAATTTTCTACTTAATCAGAAAATGGTTCTTTCAACAGCTGGTTTGCTTTGTGCATTTGGTAGCATTTGATGTATTGTTACAGGTAGTTAACTTGTCTCGTTAGCTAGTAGGGTCTGTGGAGAAATCTACAAAATCTACAAAAAAACATTAATTATATTAGATTATCTACAGTTTCTTTTATTCTTTCATGATAAACTTCGTGTATAAATGAGCTGTGGCAGCAATGGTACTTTATCAGCAGATTGTCAGAAGTGCCCTGTCCTGCAAGTTACGGGTGGTGGTTCTGCAAGCTTTACACAGCTCTGCTTCCAGTTTCTCATCAGTGGATTTTTCACATGGGATGTCAACTTCAGGCAGCCCCTTACTGCATAGCCTTGCCGGTAGTTTGAACTGATTAGATTTTGGGTTATCAGAGCATGCCAAATCCTGACTCTTTGGGTTAGTGGCGCAGCTAGGATATGCAGCTTTGAAATAATACCTCCCTTGGCCTAAATCCAGATTAAGCTGCAGTTCATGCACTGCCCTCCAAAACAACAGGCTTTGTTCGGACAGAAGTGATTGTATGAGACATCAGATTGGCAGGTCAGAGAACATCAGTGCTAACACACCCTGATCTTGTCTGCTGACATTGCTGTTTAGTTTAATTCTTGTTTTTTATGTCATGTCAGAGTATAAAAACCCCTTACTGATGTGAGTGCGCTTAGATGCAAGCATTCTGCAGCATCAGATCCCAAATACAGCCAGTTTTCAAATCAAAGAAGTCTTGGAAAAGTTGTTAGATTAAGCAAATGCAGAGATATTGCAAAAGTTTTAACATAACCGTACTCATTTACAAGAGATCAATGAGGTAATGGTAAAGAAAAGCTGGATATGAACATACCTGCTTCAGATATATTTATAACTTAAATTCTTAAGGCAGAAAGGCTTAGCAAACACAAAGTAGGTGACTAAACATGTTGTTCTGTATATCCACAATTCTTATGAAATAAGTGTTTTGAACTTAGAAACTGCTTCCCATTTTGAAGAATTAAAACTTTTTCCTATCCTGAGATAGAGTAACCCGAATGGAAAATTCTAATGGAATTCAGGATTAATATTGCCAAATGGTAGATTTAAGAGCTTTTCCTTAAACTGTATTTTAAACTAATTCCAAAGGGACTCTTTAAAATGTAGTGTCGCTCACCTGTCTTCAATTCTGCACTGTTCTCTTACAAGAGAATAATTGGTGGAAAAACAGACTTTCAAATGTGTAAGACAGCGACAGCTTGCATGCTCGTTGTAATGTTAATTAAAGACACAAGTGTGAAAAAGGACAACAAAAGGTGCTCTCTTGTGGTATTTTGAAATGTGCTGAAGTGCTTAGTTCCATAATGGTTTCTATTCTATTTATGTAATATGGAAAAGTGTGCCTTCCTGTCTTCACTCCTCTTTTTGGACAGTTCTGGGTTGTACATTGTTAAGTGACTTGATTGCACAGATTGATAGCACAGTAACACCCGAAGGAGTGCAGCCACAGCTTTGAAAGGATTTACCTGAACACAGCTTCTTCAAAGACTACTTACAAAATGCTATGCCACCAGGGTGGCTGATAACCATGAATGCACTTGTGTTTCGTTGTTGTAGCCAACATAAATAAATAACTTGTCCTTTGCTTTTTTCCTCATCCCCAAAAAAATCCAGTAGCAATCTGGAAAAAAAAAACAAAACTAAAAGGCCCCAGTGCTGATATAACATTAAGGCATCAGGTTTGAATATGGGGTTTGGAAATTAAAATTAAAGGTACAGTTTACAGTTCCCACAGTTGACAATGTTGTCTGATCAGTAACACGTATGTTTGGTGTTGCGAATGACTGACCTAGTCAATGTGTTCTAGATATAGTTATCTACATACAGTTATACAGTTATCTAGATACCTTAATAGACACGTTTCAGTCTTGTCGTTTTGGCTACTGTACAGCACCAGGTACGCAGTAACAGAAATACATTCAAATATCTCCCTCTCTCTCCCCGGCCCTCTTTTGTTTAAAATAAATAAATTTAAAACAAACAACCAAACAAACCCTACAAAACAAACCATCCACCAAACAGTAGAAGCATGGCACTGTGAGCAAAGTAAATTGCAAGAGACTGTCTCCAGTTTCGTAGTGACTACCACTTTCCTCCTGAAAATCTGTCTCCTTGGCAAATCTGCTGCCCAAAAAAACCCCTCTGCAAATATTTGTGCAAATGGAAATAGATTACAAGAAGGTGGCAGTGTGATTTCTAAGTATGAATGAAGCTGCTGATATATTTTTATAACAGCAGATGTTTGTGGTTTAAATCTCTTCCTTTGGCATCACTTTTTTGTTTAGGTGAATCTAGGACAAAGACACTGACGAAATCCAGAAAATGAGAATTTAAAATAAAGTCTCTTGAGAATATGCTTCTACTGTGGTATATAGGATACGTCCCTCGATCGACCATCCTCCCTCTTGGATTTTGTTGATGCACTGGTAAGGAAAGTCCTGAATGCATTATTGCTTTATGAAAAATAGTTAAGCAAACACTGCGTCTGCTCTGCAACTGTTACAGGCACAGAATTAAAAACTGGGTCCTTTGTCAGGGCTTTTTTTCAGATCTCATATCCTAAGGGGTAAAAAACCAACTCACATTAGAGTCACTGTACACTGTACTGTAAGATTGATATTCAGATGTCTTACGTAACAGTGTGAAGCTTCTGCCTCAGTGTTGGGTTCCTATTTCAGATCAAACAAATCACAGTAAAAGATTATACTATTCCCACAGATGCCTTTCCAAGAAGTTCCTTTATGCAGAGCTGGAGGGGAGGCAAGATGTTGGCATAGCTGTTGACCTAAAAACCTGCTATGCCAACATATTGTCATCTTTCCTGTCTGTTTGCGGCAGAGGGATATTCTACATTGTAATGGGCATTTGGAACAGCTTCAGTCCTTATAGATAACTTGAAATGCCATTTCTTTGGCCCTGTGTATGAGTCAATGTGGCAAGTGTTTATTAGTTGCATAACTACCGAAAGAGGGACAGAATTGGAAAGATTTTTTCGTTACTCAAACGACAAACAGCTTAACTTGCTCTGAAACAGTGCAGAGGTGCAGTAAGAAAGGGGCCGGGGAGGCCTGGGGACGCTGTCAGGGGACAGGACAGGAATTGAATGTTTTCACTGCCCGACCTGTACATGTTTGCAGAGAGATTATGAGTTGTCAGTTAGCAGCCCGCATAGCAGCAATTCTGTTTACGTATTTTTTCCCTAATTCTGATTGTACACTCCTTCCCTATGTACTTTCAATGTTTGTACTCTCTGTTAAAAGCCGTCTGGTAAAGGCTTTTGACCAAGGAGAATACAGCAGAAGTCAAAAAATGAATGAGAAGTCACAAAAGAAATGTTGTAACTGCATTTCATTGATCTGTTTCCAATACCTAAATAAGAATAAAAAACCAGTAAAATTTGATCTTGAAGACTGTCTCATGATTGCTCTACAGGGAACCTCAAGAAAAATTTAAATTACGTGAATGATGAAATTGCTACATGTACTTATTCTACATCAGATGTTACTTCACAAAATTAGAGTTCTGCTTGGGGAATCTAAAATTAGAGTATTGATCAGAAGTAGTAGTGCTACATAAAAAAACCATAATGAAGCAGAACTTGATTTCAGGTTGTGTACATTTGCAGTAGTTCTTTTACACTCACAACTCTTCCTGTCACTAAGGTATTGAGTTTGACCTGTATGTTAAAAAAAAATAAAAAAATCTGTCGTGACTAGGTTGTGTCATTGCCAAACCTAACGTTGGGTTAGTATCTGCACCCACCATAACAAAAGGATTACCAGTGAAATGTTCCCATCACTTTCAGCTATCTAGTATTCAGTTTTATTTAATCTCTACATTTAAGCTGTGTATCTGCAGTAGGTCACGCAGGTAATCTATGAACTTCTCATTTTAGTATTCTAATGCACTCGTGATCACAAACAGAGCAGCGTACATAATGTAGTTGTAGAAAATTCTGTCATTCTTGCAAACATACAGAACTCTCCTCTCCTGATCCACACTGAAATTAAACTGGTATATAAATAACAAGGTGTGAAGGCCAAAACACATTACACTGCTTTTTTCCTTAAAGCAGGATGCAGAGACAACTAAAAATTCAGCTCCTGTGCCAAGCCTGCCGTGGGTCCACAGAGCAGCTGTACCTTTCTTGTGGCAGGATGACTTCTTGCTCTATAACAAGAAGTAGCATCCCATTATTTGAGTGCCTACCCTGTTGTTACTGGACCTTTTATCAGTGCTTACTGGTCTAATAATAAAATAAATCCTACTTGATTTTCTGAAAGGAAAAAATGGTGGGGGCCTATCTAACCTGTTAGGATGAATTAAAGAGAAATGGAGAAAGATGCTTGATATAGGAAAACAATGATAATGATCTGGTCTTCATTTTAGTGGCAATCAAGTCTTTCAGTAACTGCAGTGGAACCAGTGTTCTCTCTAGCACCTCACCAGCAGAGACGGCAAAACGCTTGTTTCTGCAAAGCAACAACTCATCTCTCTCAAACATTAAAAGGCAACTCAGGCCTCTGTATTACTGACTTTTAAATACTGTGTTTTGTCTGCAGTTTAGTGAAATTTGCTAGAGTGCCATTTCGTTACTTTCAAGGGAACAAGTTTAAAGCCTGTGTACAATATTCCAGTCCTAAGCAAATTATACCACTGGTGTGATATCTGAATGCTAGCACTGGAAGGGGTTTGCGTTTCTCTTTCACTGCCTCAGGAACTTAACTCTGAAAATAACAGAATGGATCATACTTTGTGCTTACTGATGCAAGTTTTACTTGCTTATCCAATATCACGGACCTGCTGTCTGCGTGTTGTCTTACTTTTTACAGAAATTCTTCCAAGTTCAGGTAAAATGTAGCCTTTTGAAGATTGCGTTATCCTAAATGTAAAAGATGTTATTGATCAGACAGTGTACAGTTTGAACTTAATAAAATTGCACTCCTGCTGTCTTCAATAGATTCAACAGAAATTAGGCTTGATATTTTATCATCAAAACCAAAAATTCTGATCTTTTTGGTAGTTTTTGCTAATGTTTAAAAGCTTAAGCTTTTTAAATGTAAAACATAAATTCATTTTTCCAGCATCCATCATGAACAAATGCTTCTTTGTTTAGAAAACACTTTGTGCTTTGCGCAGCAGCTGTGGCTGAGACGAGCAGCACACTAACCCAGCACGGTGCCGTTGCCTCCTCTCTTAGCCCAGGGTATGACTATCTCTGTGTCTGGTAACTGCGGATTTGAAGGGAATGCACTTCCTTGCTGATGAGTTTCTAGGCAATACCTTTTATTTTTTGTTCCTAATAAGCAGGGGATATAGAATGCAACACAAGTACGAGAAAAGCCCAGTTTTTGAGTAGCCATATACTATAACTATATAACAGGCCCTGGGTCTTGCGAAATAAAAGTTTGTGTCTAAAGGGTAGTTTGCAAGTTCTAAGACAGTTTTGGTCACAATTCTTAAGTGTGACATATACTCACGATGTTTTTCCTTTCCCTCCTCTCCTCTAAACTCGCAAGATTTTCAGAAGCTTTTTGTATTTTTTTCAACTTATGCTCACTAAACACGTGACACTGGAATGGTTTCTGTATTTTTCATCTCAGTTTAGGCACTGATAAAAGTCTTTAAAACTCATAGCACCATTTAAGAAAGAGTTGCATTTTTTCCCCTTCATTTGTGTTCTTTTAAATTTGTATACTAATATTTCATAGGTGTTTCATGGCATCTCTTTTGTTTTGAGCTCTCTTTATGATTATATCGCTGCATTGTGTAGTCTGTATTATGATGGAGCGGTGAGCCTCAGAGTAGTCTTGCAGTTGTGGGCAGGCAGCCTTCTTCCTTCCCAAAACTGCCTCAGAGCCTTAAGTCTGTTGTGTGTCACCTCCTGAACCAAGTAAATCAGAATTGGTCTCAGAAAACCCCAACCAAACCCAAATCCCCAGAAAATGGCAATTCCAATTTTAAAAGGAAAAAATTGACATAATTCCATTTGAGACTCCTCAAGTGTTTGACAGGCCAAAGAAAGACAGGTGAGCTTTTTCTTTCCAAATCTGGAGTCATATTTTTTAAAGAAACCAACACCACTCCATGAATCAAATACACTTTGTATGACCCTCCTCACAAATAAATGTCATTGTCATAATGCAAACATGTTACTCCTGCCTTTAACTTCAAGGTGTTAGAAAAGGTGATTCCAGGTAAAACAATGCAGGCAAGACATACCTGGATCTGTACTGACACGCAGACTATAGTTTTCTTATACTCTTCACTCCGAAAAATAAGCATTTCAACAGTAGATCTTGAAGAAGTTTTGGTGTGGGTATTGACTGAACTGACTAAAGTAAACCAGTTAACTAGACAGAATGTAGCAGCATTCATTGCAAAAGACAGCATGATATAGGATGTTTTCGATGATAATCTGACATTATATAATATTAGAAATTCCCAGAGTTTATTAGAAGATGCAACTGCTTAGGTATTTATTTTAGTGTGTTATGCAATTCCTTATGTCTGCTGGCTTTAACCTGGATTTCATTTAAGTAAGAATGGATTGGAAAGCAAAACTTGCATGTTGTGAAGTATTCGGAATTTTCTGAGGTTTGCTGGACTGGGCCGAGAAGTAAAATTTTTTTTTAAATTCTGAAAAGTTCTGTCTTGGCATTTCTGAAAAATGGTATTTCGGCTGCATTGAAACTGTTTATTTCAGCTCCAACTTAACACATTGCAGTGTTTTAGTAATACACCTGTAGAGCCTAGACAATACTGAGCAGTATCAACAAACTACAAAGAAATCAGCACATTCTGTGAGGGAAGAAGAATTACTGCAAAATATTATTATTTCTGTAGAAACAACTGTGCTGTAGAAACAGTATGTGTACTATACTATAGATACTGCAAATCGTATCTACTATATCATAATAAACATATTCTCAATAAGTGTACTTCAAGTAAAGGATAACTGGTTCACTTGTTTTCTGTGAGTATAGATTTAAAATTTATGTTAAAGGTGGTCCGATATATTCAGAAGAATGATAAACGGTGCAGGAAAGAGCTGAACAAGAACAAAGAAAATGATCCATATCTTTCTTGCCAAGTACAAGACTGGGCAGAATTACAAGGAAGGGGAAGGCAAGGGCCTGGGGTGAGATTCTGACCTTGCTGCTGTCAGCATAACTACTGTTCCATCCTTGTTTAGGATGAAGATACAGCCATGGAATTAAGTTTGCTGTTAGCAAAGTCTGTTTTATGACTTCTACGAACTACAGTCTTTAAAAATGTTCCAGTACTGTGCCTCACTGATCATCTTAATAGATATTCCTTGTTACTAGCACTTATATACGCTGCTCCCTCTCTGACACAGCAGTAGGGGGAACTTGGAGGCCTCTGTGTTGCCAGGGAAGGAGAGAATTCGTGCAGGAGGGAGATGGGGAATGCAACACATAAGCAACTCCATCAGGCAGACCAGTGGGTGACCTTCATTAGTCAGCAAGATTCAACAGCAGCTGGGAAGCTTGGCTCCTGTGATCATGGAAATATACTGTAAATATAGCACAAAGGTTGTCCAAAATAGGAAAACAGTACTGCAGGGGGGAAAAAAAAAAAAAAGAGAGAGAGATGGTAATTGAAAACTAGTGACACAAAGTGTCTTCAGAGATAAGTGGAAGAGGAAGCAAAGAGACTTTGTATCTTTGTATCTCCAGTGATGCCATTATCCTCTGGACTGGATTTGTCCATGTTGTATATGGCATTGCTTTTACTCTCCCCTGCTACTTGGTAGCTGCTACCACCATTACGACATGCAGCGGGGCAAGAAAAGGCACAGAATAAAGGTTTGTGTTTGTTGTGGTTTAACCTGGCAGGCAGCTAAACACCACACAGCCATTCTCTCCCACCCTCAGTTCGCTGGGGAGAGAATCAGAAAAAAAGGTGACACTTGTGGGTTGCGATAAAGACAGTTTAATAGGCCTGAAAAGGAAGGGAAAATAATCATAATGATAAAAGAATATACAAAACAAGTGATGCACAGTGCGGTTGCTCACCATCTGCTGACCCATGCCCAGCCAGTCCCCGAGCAGTGGCCACCTCCGCCCAGACAACTCCCCCAGTTCTACTGTTCACCACGATGTCATATGGTATGGAATAGCCCTTTGGCCAGCTGGGGTCAGCTGAACCGGCGTCTTGTGCACCTCCAGCCTCCTCCCTGGCAGGGCAGTATGAGAAGCTGAAAAGTCCTTGACTTAGTGTAAGCACTGCTCAGCCACAACTGAAACACCCGCATGTTATCAACATTATTCTCACCCTAAATCCAAAACACAGCACTACACCAGCTACTAGGAAGAAAATTAACTCTACCTCAGCGGAAACCAGGACACTGTTCTTTCTTTCATACTTTTGTGATCATGGCACAAATATAACCACACTGCTTGTCTCAGTCTGTTGACTTACCTGAAGAGCAGCTGTCAAACTGTTCAGGAAGACGAAGGTCTATCCTCACCCAGATCAACTGCAAAACTTCTCCTCCAGAGGGAAATTATAACTGTTCTCTCATAGCACACATAGACCTACCGCATCAGTCAAAACAGGAAATGCTCCTCAAACAAAGCGCTGTACTGGAAGCCATTTGTCAACCATTGTTTGCTTCTTTACCTTGTAAATTTGTTCAGTAAATGACAAAGATTTTGCTGGCCTGCCATAATGGGTGCAATTGGAAGTATAAAAGATGGCATGGTGAAGTTACACAATTAGATAAATCAGTTTGAATCTGGGTTCCTGTTGGTAACGTTTTCCTAAAATACTCCCTTTCATAACCAAGCCCTTTCACACTGTATCCAAGAGCATACACATGCCAGTACTTGGAGAATACTCAGTTTTCGATAGCTGCATTGACAAATGTTCCCTAGCATTAAGTATTTCGGATGTACTTAGAAGCAGTTTCATTCATGGCTTCTGCCAGCTCCATAGAGCATGTCTGATCTTTAATCACTCAGGGATAACTTGCATTATTTTTTATAGATGGTTTCTACACTTTTAACTAAGATTACCTTTTCAGTTGTAGGAGCTCAGTTTTTATATTCACTGCTGCATTTGTGTTCTTTTAGAGCGGAAAAGTTTTCCAGTACTGAAACACATGCCTAACTGGAGAGTAAGGAAAAGGAAAATGGACTTAATTGAGTAGGAAATGGAATGGAACTGGAATGAAATGGAATGAAAGGAGGAAACAGTAGGCTTACTTGGGAAAAACAAGGCAATGTTAATAATGGTACTAAAGAAAGTAGTTCTGTTTGCTCAAGAACAAGAAGGAAATGGAGGAAATTTGGCAGGTACAGAAGGAAAACTATTTAAAAGCTCTTCCCTCCTTTTCTATCACCTGATGAAACTTGCTTATATCTGCTGCTGACCTGTGTGCATGTGTGTATACAGAAAAATTTATTGACTGATTCATAGCTGGGTAAGTATGTGTGTGCATAGTAGCAATTCTGAAATATCTTGGTGAGGGTCTACTTAATGTATTGTAAAATTAACACAGCACCAAGTCATGCTTTAGTTAAATTTTCCACCTCTAAATTGGTCTTTCTTGAACCACAATAAACACAAAAAAGCACAAACACAAATAAACATCTCTTTCATTCCCTAACACAGCACAAAAAGGAGTAGCTACAATTTCCATGAATAAAGTCAACATTTCTTACACCCCTGTTTTACAGTCAGAAAGCTGGTAAATACATTCATATGATTCATAAGAAATTATCATTAAGACCACAAGAAATTGCTCATGTCTATCTCTAAATGCCTATTGTTCTTCTCAAAGTGTGCATCTGGACTAATTTTAATTAAGGTGGTGCCTCTTCAGGCAAGGTACTGGGTCCACTGAAGTAACCGTCAGCTGGATGGTTGCTAATCTGGGCCCGTGGCTACTCACTTATGCAGCTATCCCATTCTCTGGCACAATATACATAATATAGCAAATTGATGTGATCATTACTTTACCAGTGGCTAAACTGTTCTCCAAAAATAGCCCAAGAAACACGATGCACGCTCCACTGCTTCCATCTTCTGCTGAGTTTATAGAACAGGAAGCAATAATTCATCTGTGTGTGTATATATATATATATACATATTACAGTGCTTGGATGAGCATATTCTCATGATGGGGTGGGTCATAAAGCAGGTCACAAGGGAGTAGAAAAGCTCATACAGAATTTGAGTGGCATGAAAGGTCTCCAGAGCAGTGTTACTTCTGAGCAGGGGGTGACTTTCCAAAAGCCTCATCTGGGAGAGTTCTGCAGCTGCTTTATCCAAACATCCAGCCCTGCTGTAATGATGCTACAAGACTGCATTCTTTTTTAATACTACTATTTTTCACTTAGACGGGGTAAAGAAAGGATGAAGGATGCAAACAGTAAAGACATAATATCCATAACTTCAATACTGTTTAAAAGCTTATTATTTCATGCATACTGCTTACCTTGATCATGTCTCTTTAGTTCCCAGCATATAGTTCTTCAGGGCAGCATATTTCCCTCTGGCCTTTCCATTCCAAAACTGGAACAAAGTTATTTCCAAAAGCAAGTCTCCACAGAATAACCAGCACCCTCTTGTGTTCATGGTGCGCAGAGGCCAAACCCTGCTCAGGTAACTGGATAACTCCAGAACTACATTCAATGCTCAGAGCACCTTCCCCTGCCCCAAATCTGATGTGACAGCAGGAATGTGAAGACTCACAGGTGTTCCTCCAATAACTTGCTATTGCCCAGACAGGAGAGCAGTGATTATCACAGCTATACGTACCTCATATGTTAATTTGCACAAACACCATCAGAAATTTTCAATCTGAACAACTTTTGCCTCAGTATTTCTTTGGAGCTAGCATCCAGGAAGCATGGAAGTTTCTCAAAAAACAGTTTTCACCATGTCTTCAACAGAAGGCAGAACATCCTCGACAGGCCTTCAAATCTCCAGCACTTTGTAAATTGTGCAAGAAATAGTGCAATAGCAATGACATGACAAAGTAGATCCACACACAGTTTGGCTAGGGTACAGCACTTGTATCTAAATAAAAGCACAATTGATGGAACTACCAGTGGACCAGTTCTCTTGTAAAAAATAAAAAGGACTGCCAGCCCCTAAACTGTCCATATAGCAAAGACTTTTTTTTTCTGGTCAGATTACTTCGTACAGAAAATCAAAGCTGCATATAGTTTGTAAACAGCTCTCTGTAGAAACTACTCAACAACTTGTTGTAGAGTTTAATAGAGAACTACATATTTTTGCCGCTTTTCAAAATCCTCTGTCCTGGTTTAACCTCATCTGGCAACTAAGCACCACACAGCCGCTTGCTCACTACCCACCTCAATGGGATGGGGAAAGAATCGGAGGAGTAAAAGTGAGAAAACTTGTGGGCTGAGATAAAGACAGTTTAACAGGTAAAGCAAAAGCTGTGCACGCCAGCAAAGCAAAACAAGGAATTTGTTCACGACCACGCATCAGCAGGCAGGTGTTCAGCCATCCCCATGAAAGGAGGACTCCATCATGCATAATGGTTACTTGGGAAGACAAAAGCCATCACCCTGAATGTTCCCCCTTTCCTTCTTTTTCACCCAGCTTTATATACTGAGCATGACATATGGTATGGAATAACCCTGTGGTCAGTTGGGGTCAGCTGTCCCAGCTGTGTCCCTTCCTAGCTTCTTGTGCCCCCCCCAGCCTACTCACTGGCGTGAGGAGCAGAAAAGGCCTGGACTCTGTGTAAGCGCTGCTCAGCAACAAGAAACCATCCCTCTATTATCAACACTGTTTCCAGCACAAATCCAAACCACAGACCCGCGCTAGCTACTATGAAGAAAATTAACTACCTCAGCCAAAACCAGCACATCCTCCTACGTGATTATGTAGCATATACTGTTCTTATTGCACAGCACTGATTCTTCAAGAATCCTCCAGTATGATCACCATTTTCTGTTTAAATCTACATGTTTCACAATGAACAAAGTCAGTCCAAGTATTTTGCACATTAATGTAGCCATATCATGATTTATCATGATTGTATTATCTATGTAGATTTTTGTCATCTTGAGTTTTGAATAACTTTTCCACATAGGGATATTGGTATAACTAGGTAAAATCTGAATCCAATTTAAATTCACAAGGTGCCAGGTATAAAAAGATGCATAAGAGTTTGTAGCAGGTGAGTTGATTATGTATAAAATATATTTTGAAGAATGAGAAGCAACAATAGTGCTGAATGCACTCGTGAAGATATATTTAAAGAAATAAATACTTCTGGCCACAATAGTTAATTCAGCACCAGGGAAGAGACTTCAAGCAGATGTGTGGGCCTGGCACTGTTTCATGATTACCATCAAAATTACTAAAGCAGCTCAAAAAACCAGCTTTGAGTCCTGAACCACAGTGTTCCTTATGTATATGATATGGGTGAAATACTACATGCTAAAAACTGCTAGACAGCTCAAATGAGGGCGTGCCATATTCCAAATTTCTGTCATCCAATGCATATCGGGAATACAGAAATGTGTGGGTATGAAGCGATGAGCAGCAGGCAGCCTGCTCTTGCAGTCTAGGTGGGTGATAGTGCACCCAATTTAGGTGGTCTGCCTTCACATCCACGAGCCTCCACTGGTGTATTATGGAGCACTACCTGCACCACTAGTGTTTATAAAATACTGTCAGAAGAAAAAAAGTCCCACTTTTTATTTGGTGTCATACCTACTGCTACAAATAAATGAGCGAATCCATCTTTGATTCAGCACTTTTAAGAAGACTTAGAATCACCATCTTTTGCCTACAAAAAGTAGCTCGAATAATGTGACACCCAGACTTACTGGTCTGTTCTTCAGGTGAGTTTAGTAATACACTTTTAAAAAAAATAAAAATATCTGTGCTCAAATGCAGAAAAATATCCCCCTCTGCTGGACTTTGTAAGATTTGTTAAGACTTTGTTAATTTCATAAATACAAACGAGAGGTGAGGTTATAATAAAATTACAGCTTCTACATCATCCTCCATGGATATGGTGCAAAAAAAATTATAATCTCTCATTTGTCTTCATGCTTTTCATTATACACTTAATTTTAGTTGCATTTTGTTTAATACATCAGCCCATTGTCATCATTAGTCTAATTTCAGTGATCTTTATTTAGCAAGAATGGCACATTGGTCTAAAGTGTTACCTGTTTTATGTGTAAATAAAAGCAGACAAAAACTGCCAATGTCATCTCAACCACAATTCAATTATACTTTAAACAATTCTGTGGATTAACAAAGGCTTTGTCTTGGCCTGGAAGATACTGAGGCAGACCATTTAATGCTTAGTTATTACATTTCTCAATTGACTCTGTGAGGTGTTTTTTTTTAAGTCCTTATAGGTGTTATGAAAAGGCAACAAAAAGAAAAAAGTGGCAAACCTGTAAAGAAGAGTTTGAAAATCTTGTTGCAAATATTCCTAAACTCACTATTCTGAAGGTAAAAAACAAAACAAAAAAACCCACAACAAAACAAAAACAAAACAAAAAAAAAAAACAAAAACCAAACCAAACCAAACCAAAACAAAAAACCCCAAACTGAACAAATGCATAACTGCTCTACAGATCTTTTTGGATACAACACAGAAGAGTGTACCTGAAAATCACACGCCATTAACTCTAAATACTCTGGAAATTCAGTCAGGGGAAAAGTACCTTGACAAGATCAGTGCAAATAGTCATGCCAGATTTCCAGCTCCAGAAAGGGGAAAATTAGCACATATAGTGTGACCTCTAGCGTGAGTAGGACTGTGGTGAAGAATGGTAGGGTATAATGGGTTTTCATAGAATCACAGAATCAATTGTTTGGGTTGGAAGGGACCTTTAAAGGTCATCTAGTCCAACCCCTCTGCAATAAGCAGGGGCATCTTCAACTAGATCAAGTTGCTCAGAGCCCTGTCCAACCCATTTCCAGGGATGGGGCATCCACCACCTCTCTGGGCAACTTGTGCCAGTGTTTCACCACCCCCACCATTAAAAATTTCTTCCCTATATCTAATCCAAATCTACCCTCTTTTAGCCTAAAAACATTACCCGTTGTCCTATCGCTACAGGCCTGCTAAAAAGTCTGTCCCCATCTTTCTTATAAGCCACTTTTAAGTACTGAAAGGCTGCTATAAGGTCTCCCCAGAGCCTTCGCTTCTCCAGGCTGAACAGCCACAACTCTTTCAGCCTGTCTAGGAGAGGACAGCCATGGCTCTTCTCTTGTCCACTGACGTGATCGCTCCATCATAGAAGGCTGCTAGGTTGGTCAGGCAGGACTTGACCTTGGTGAAGCCATGCTGGCTGTCTCAAATCACCTCCCTGTCCTCCATGTGCCTTAGCACAGCTCCTAGCAGAATCTGTTCCATGATCTTCCTCAGCATAGAGGTGAGGTGTTGGTAGTTCCCAGAGTCCTCCTTCCTACCCTGTTAAAAAAATGGGTGCAGTTTCCCTTTTTCCAGTCTCTGGAGACATCACATAACTGCCATGACTTTTCAAATATCATGGAGAGTGGCTTGGCAACTATATCAGCCAGTTCCCTCAGAACTCTGGATGCATCTCATCAGGTCTCATTTTGCTAGACCACAGGTTTGTTTGTCTACTTTGACATTCTTAAAGGGTGATTTACTTTCTTAATTTGGAGATCAAAAGAGCTGATGACAGTTCAAGAAAAAAATATTCATCAACGCTCCTAAAATACCATTTTTTGCCATTAAACCAAGACAAGGCCAAAAATCAAACCAAAGAACCTTTAAGGAATCTAAGCCAACATAAATTTAGAGGAACTAAGTGGATCTCTAACAAATGTGCAACATCTAGGATTTTTTCCACGTAAGTTCTTAGCTCTGATTTATATAGCGCAAAGCAAGTTCTCTGTGTCATATCTAAGTGCCACCATCTCTTGTTTAAAGGCAGTGAGAATTTTTTTTCCTTTTACTGAAGTGGAAAAAATATGCCTGGCTATATTAACTACACCTGAAAAAAAAATCACCCTCTTCATTCCTTCAAGTTAATCTGTAATTAGAAGATGATTTCCAAAGTACCTACTTTATGCCCCAGTCCTCTGTTATTTAGCATCATAAATTTTGTTTTCAAAGGTCAAAAAGCAGTACAGGAAAAAGCCACAACTAGTATATGTTAATCTAAACTGAGTAATCAAAGGATACATTCATAATGCTGTATCTTTAGAAAGGTAGTCTAAAGAACTGAAGAAAACGACTTTTGAGGACAAGAGGTGTGATCTATCAAAAAGAAGGGCTCTTTGACAGGAAGCTTGCAGAGGGATGCCTGTCAACAGCTGGCTTTGCCCAGACCCAGGAGGCCAGGATTCACAGAAACAGGCACGATAAGCAACTGCTCCTCTTCCTTGGCAAACCCTTCACCCAGAGGTAGACAGTGCCTGTATACAGGAGGCCCTATTGTGCTCTGAAGCAGAGGCTGGAGATTCATTCTCTCCTTGTGAGAAGATGACAGTACACATTTTTGCCTCAGTTTTGCATCAGGACACTCCTCCATAAATGACACACTTCACTGCAGTGTTTGTGGACCTGGTGTAGCCATCCTTTTTCCATTTCCATGACCAAATCTGCCCCTGAGTCTGGGAGGAGTAAGAGCAGAGAGAGTGGTCTACCCAGAAATGCATCTGTCAGACACTGTGTATCATCTGACACTATTTTGTGGTCACTACACTCTTCTGAACACAGCTCAAGCAAGTGCAGTGACTTGACTTCTCAGAAGCAATAAAACCAGAAGCAAATCCCACCTCAAACCCTATATCAGTTTTCTTCTAGGCCCTGTTCTGATATCATGTTCTCTGTAATGTCTGCTGCACTAATGGGAAATGCTTTGGAAAATTACATCTCATTCAGTGTATTTCAGAAGTCAGTCTAGACGGTAAGGTTTCAGCTCACCTTGAAGAGTGAACAGTTCTGGACAGAGTTAACTGTGATAACACAAGTGCAAAACAGGACACTGACAGCATTTCCACCACCAGGTGTTACCAAAAAGCATTTTTCTTCATTTCATGTTTGTCCTGAGGGGCCATGGCAAAACACAGACTGTGGGATAAGCTGGGTTGAGTGACGTTGTTTCCAGCCCCACCAGAAATGCCCTTCAGCTAAGAGCATCACTCTCAAAGCCTGTGCTACTTGTGCATATGGAGGACAGATGGTTAACATCTCCTGTGAATTTTGTGAATTTTGTCACTGAACTTCTGGGAAGTCTTCCAGTAGGAAAACACTGTCATAGTGTCTTGAGCACTCAGAAACTCTTTGGCTTTTCACAGATGCAGTAACACTTTAAGGCCAAAGCACCAGCAGCCCCAGCCTGTGATGGTCCTCTGTCCAACTCCATACCTCTGGAGTTGCCTATGGGCACTGGTGACTCCTCAACTGAGGGATTTAGAAGGCAAGCAATCTCCTTTCCAAATACTTCCATGCAATTGTTAATAACGAATTCCACCAGCACTTTCACCTGTACACATAAGACCATTGATTTCAATCCAAGGGGCAGAAAACGCATCAAACAGCCTTTCTGACTCCTGACCCTTTCTTATGTGCAGAAAGTGCAGCCATGTCACCACTCTTACACGCTCCTTCACAAGCATTCAAGAGAGGAGACAGCAAGGTACGTCTCAACAGGAATGCTCTGACTGGCCCAGATTGGTAAATTCAGCAAATCTTGTGTTTTACCTCTATCAGCACCTCCAGTGGGAGCTGCTTCTCCTCACTTAACATATTTGATGCAATGCAGATGGCAAGACTACTGGAGTCCATCCTGCTTGTTGATGAGTTTTGCCTGATGATGCAGTAGAGAAGGAACTGCTTGAGGATGAGGAGATTGGCTCTAGGAATCTGTCAGGCATCCTAAGGGAACATGAACATAATGTAACACCACTTCAGTGGCTGCTACTTCTTTAAAAGCATATATTTCAATTAAACTCGTAGAAATGACATGCCTTCTAAAGAGAGGAAAACAAGCCTTTTCCATGACTTAGCAGCACTAACATTCAAAGATCACCACCAGCAGCTCAGTAGTGGGTTAACTGTAAGATCTGCACTGACATGCTAGCATTACTGAAGCCCATGTCTTTGAGTAGATTGACAACATTAATAAATCATATGTTGTCAAGAGAAAACACTGCAGGCTTTCCTAAGGCAGATGAAAGCCTGCAGTTGTGTTGTGCAGCTTTCAAGGTACTCTAAGCCAGCTTCCAAATCTACTTTTCAGGAAGGAAGCATGGTGGTGTTCGCCAGCTCCTGGTTTCACTCAAGACCCCTCAAAGGAAGACTTGTTGTCCATGCCTGACTGACAGCAGAAGGACCACCTCCACTAACACACTGCAACTGCTGAGAGTAATTTTGTGAAACAATCTCAAGTGCCTTAAGGAAGTGTTATGACTAAAGAAATGCTTTTCTGTGCCACTTTCCCCCTAAATCCCACTCCACAGCAGACATAATCAGCCATCAGAACCAACAGGATTTTACAGGAAACTCTCAATTTGCAATGAAGTCCCAGGCCTCTACCAGTCCCTCCATACCAGCGGCACTACTTGCAAAGCTTACTCTTTCAGTTCTCCCAGTCTATCCTCCTTGCTCATCTTCTCCAAGGGTCACATCCAGTCCTTGATACAGGTCAGCCAGCAAGAGTTTCAACGAGATGTTTCAGATTAAGTTCTGCAATGCCAAGAGCTTCAGATAAGGCTTTGAGCTCTCCTTCTGATATCACAGGGAACATCCCAGTGACCCTGGCTTGGAGGAGGCAGGCTGGTTTCAGTGACTTCCTCTCAGCTACCTACCAATGCTGACACAGCAGGAAGCTGCCGGGGTATGGGCCAAACAAACTCACACTAGCCTGCTAACAGGACTCCCCACTCTTCTCTGCCCTCTGCTCTCCCCTAATCTCAGTCTGCCCCCAGAGGAGAACACTGAGGAAGAGCATGAAGTGAGTTTCCCACGGACATACTAGAAAACAGGGGCAGAACAAAAGGAACAGAAAAGGAGACTGAGAAGAAAAACACCAAACTTAGAATTGTAAGTCTGAGAAACAGAGTTTGGCTACACTGTGGCTTTTGCACGGGCTCCTGGCTAGGTCAAAGCCAGTCACTGAAGAGGGACCTGCAGCGTAGCAGGGAGCTCCTGCAGCTTGACATGATAAGAATTGACCTTCACAATCACTGCCAGCAGGTGCACAGTTTGGCTTTCCCGGTCAACATCCTCTCTTGCGTCTAGGGCCTCCTTCAGTTCTCAGTCTGCTTTCTTCCTGGCAGCTGGTCCGAATATCCCCTCAGCTGATGACCCTTTCACATACAATATAACCAGGAGCTCCTGTGGGAAACATGGGCCAGGATGGGAGAACGGGGACGTTGATGAAGATACACCCTGTGGCATGTAAACCTCTCTTAGAGACAGAAGCAGGTTTGGATGGGGAGGCGCACTCTGCTTTCACTGAGATGTGATCTAGATGTTGCTCCAGGGAGATCACAGCGGGAGAAGGCTCATGTTCTGCCATCACAGAAATAATTTTGTGCTGGTGAACTCCCCTCTGCCATGAAGACAGTCCTGCTTTCTTCCTAGAGGGAAACAGGGCACGGGCCATTCTTCATGTCCAAATCTCTCCCTGTCCCTTCCCACTCAACCAAGCCAGGATGTGCAGAGACTGCTTAAAAGGGGTAAAAAGCCTGTCTTTGGGAAAAACATCCTGTGGGGAAACTGTCCAAGAACCTTGTTAGACCAAAGACAGCATTCAGCTATGGTCAGTGCTAGCCTATTGCTAACTTTTTTTTCTGGGAACACAGAAATCCCTGGAGGTTTCTGATGCTGAGAAGAGTTATTTGAAGGATTTCTGTGAGACCACAAAGATTCATGCAAAAGACCGAATCTCCTACTCTTATTCACAGCCCTGGGTTTTCTCCCCTGGAGCTTTCTTCTAACAGAAATCACCTGGGCCAGAACCATGCCCAGATGTGGCTCCTGCCATGTTTAGGCTGCAACCTAACCTGCAGAAGTGTGCGCTGGGAGGAAAACAGGCAAATCACTCCTGAGGTCAATGGTATCTTTCCTAGGAATGCTGCTTCTCAGGAGAATCCCGAGGGATTGGTACTCCCTCACCAGGCTTGCTTGCCTGGATCACCTTCGTGACAGCTACCAGAAGCTGGACAAAGGATGCCCTTCTGCAGCTAGATCCCAATTGCCCTGGCACATCTGCAGCAGTAGAGGTCTGTCGCAGAGCAGGCAGCACCTTCCTTCTCTTTGTTGCTTCTCCTCCTGCAAACAAAAACAAAAATCAGTTTAGAAAAGAATAGGTGCATGCTCTCCTAACCTCTCCTGTGTGCCCCGCAGTCCTACGCAGTGCAGCAGGAAAAGCAGGGGCAAACACTTGAAACCACAGCTCAGACTCAACAGTGGCTGTGGCTCCTCAAAGGGAGTACGCCATGACAGACTGTCCCAGATCTCACCCTGCCCCTGCTGATGCTCTTCTCCAGGGTGTCGACATCAGCGGGGGCTGTGTGTGCTCAGAGAAACAAGTTCAGCCACTGCTGACAAGGCTTCCTTGCTTTTGCAGGAAACATCCTCACTTGGGGTGCCAGACCTCTGTTGCAGCACTCCTGGGAGAAGTAAGCACAGCTCCTTCTGCTGAGGAACATGGACCCACCTGGCTCTGAGGCCCAGAGCTGAGGAAGACACCGCTTGTATCTCCAAGCACTGTACTCCCTGCCGCTGAGCACAAGGGAGAGAGGTTGCCTGGATGGGAGGGACCCTCCGAGGGCTCAGCTCTGTCTCTCCCTGCTGCCAGGACAAGCCGCCCCTTCCACTTTCCCCGGTGGTACCTCAAAACAGGAATCCCCACCCCCATCTCTCTGCGCAGGGAGCCGCCATTTTGTTCCAGCGGCCATTTTGTTCCAGCCACCATTTTATGGCAAGGTGCTGCCAGTGTCTTGCCCTGCGATTGGCTGGCTGCTGCTCTACCCACGTGCCCCTCGGCCTCCCTCTGATTGGCTCCCTGCGGGCCAGGAAGTGCTCAGGGTGGGAGAGGTGTGCAGTCATTTACAGTGCTGGCAATGTGGATGAAGAGATAAAGGCGTGTACAAATGTGTAGAAGTAGATATTTTATTTATTTATACATAGATACACTGGTTTTTATATATATATATGTGTGTGCCTACATCTATATACTTATATATTGGTGTATGTATATATGCATTTCTAAAGATACAGAAATTAAATACATATATCTCTGTCAAAGCATAGGTGTGAAGCAGACAAAAGGTC
Organism: Chroicocephalus ridibundus; assembly: GCF_963924245.1. Classification (NCBI taxonomy): domain Eukaryota; kingdom Metazoa; phylum Chordata; class Aves; order Charadriiformes; family Laridae; genus Chroicocephalus; species Chroicocephalus ridibundus. The sequence goes on from NC_086316.1 coordinate 16,972,653, forward strand.
TTTTACTAATGGCCAGTGGAGTGAATAATAAAATTTCAACGGGAATGAATGGTAAGGGCAGGAAAGCACACGCAGGTTCGCCCTCCCCACAGGCGTGCGCAGAGCGTGGCCGCCGGCGGAGTGCCAGCACATCAGGGGGCAGCGGGAGAAAGGGCCCAGACCCCTCCAAGGAGCCCACCAAGGCTGCCCTGTGGATCGGTAGCAGCGCCGGGGTGTTGCAGAGCTTTCCATCTCAGACCACATCACAGAATCACAGAATGGTAGGAGTTGGAAGGGACCTTCGGAGATCATCTAGTCCAAAGCAGGTTCACCTAGAGCAGGTTGCACAGGAACACGCCCAGGCGGGTTTTGAATGTCTACAGAGAAGGAGACTCCACAACTTCTGAGGGCAGCCTGTTCCAGTGGTCTGGCACCCTCAAAGAAAAGAAGTTTTGCATCACATTCAGATAGACTTTCCTGTGTTCCAGTTTGTGCCCGTTGCCCCTTGTCCTGTTGCTGGGCACTACTGAAGAGTGGCCCTATCCTCTTGACACCCACCCTTTAGATATTTGTAAGCATTGATGAGATCCCCTCTCAGTCTTCTCCCCTCCAGGCTAAATAGACTCAGGTCTCTCAGCCTTTTCTTACAAGAGAGATGCTCTATTCCCTTGATCGTCTTTGTAGCCCTCCACTGGACTCTCTGCAGCAGCTCCCTGTCCTTCTTGAACTGGGGACCCCAGAACTGGATACAGGACTCCAGACGTGGCCTCACCAGTGCAGAGCAGAAGGCGAGGATGACCTCCCTCAACCTACATGCCACAATCTTTTTAATGCACCTCAAGAGACCATTGGTTTTCTTGGCCACAAGGCATGCTTCATGGTCAACTTGTTCTCCACCAGGACTCCCAGGTCCCTTTCTGCAGAGCTGCTTTCCAGCAGGTCAACCCCTAGGTCAACCATGATTATTTTGGGGCATGGGGGAGCAGGATGCTGGTGGTAACAGGGCTGGGGGCTTTTACTTCTGGGGCCCTGGCTTACAGGTCAGCAAAACAGGAAAACTGCTACAACAAAGTGCTATTTGGGAAAGCTAAATGAATATTACCTCGCTTCAAGCATGTTGGCAGGGGGTTATGGAGACAAAAGGATCCTTAGGTACAGATTGGCCCACATGGTGGGCCAGTTGGTGTCTCACACTGGTGCAGAAGGTGACCCCAGGAGTTAATATATGCATCACCCTCTGCTCCAGGGGGAAAAAGTGTTGGGAGGTCTTCAAGCCAAACAACAGCCCAGATATGCCAAGAGCAGTTTTCTCCTTTTAGACAATGACATTGTTATGGCGTTAAGGATGGCAGGAAAGGATTTGAGGTAAGAAGGCTTTGTGGGCTTTGTCATACACTATATAACTTTTGCCATAGCTGTAAATATTATTGCTGTCTCTGTTATCGCATGACTGTGCAGTTAACTTGGGCACAAGGATAAGATGCTCCGGATGCAGGCTGCTGTGTCCAGGGGAGTTCTTACAGAGGCACAAGGCCCTGGCTATTAAAAACCAAAATGATTGTTTGGCTGTAATTTTCTGAGAGACATGTAAGGTCTGTATAAAAACATCATGAATGTAAAGGCTGGAAGTGTGCAACATGCTAGGAACAAATCTAGAATATAAACAAACATAAGTGATCAAAAATCATAGTATTATTTGGGTTGTAAAAGGCCTTTAAGATCATTGAGTCCAACTGTAAATCATGCCCATGATCAAAAATCCAGGAGCAGGGCAGGGTTATATTGTCTGTGGCATGGAACACATGCAGGAATCTGCGACACATTTCCCAAACTACATTTTTACAGGAAGATAGCCCTGGATGACCCTTTGGCTGAAGAAAAGGCAGAAAAGAAAACTGAAAGAAAATGATAGTTAAAAGGGGACACATCTCGTGCACTTTATTCAGTTGTTTATTGACACAGAGTTCGGGGCTACACTTTCCTAGTGCACAATGCCAAAGGCTTTGATGGCTACTTTATTTTAGTCAGCTTCTGAAGGAAAAAATGGATGTGCAATTAATCACCCAAGGCAGTAAAGTCATGTGTAGATGTGTACCCAGCCTACATAATATGTTTCATAGAGTCTTTAAATCTTTTACCCACAAAACCAAGCAACCTCCCCCACCCTTTGGGTATCAAGAGCTGTAAAGGTTATGTACCCCGTTTTTTCAAAACTACTGAAAAGGACCACCTAAAGAGAACGTATTTTAACACCTTTGTGGGCACATGAGTGAGTTGATGTGACAAAATGAGATGGGGAGCTTGCAGAGTGCTTAGCCAGGACCAATCTGCCTACACTGTTGATCCCCAAAGATGTGCTTTTTGGTAGCAGCTTAAATGCCATTTTTCTGTATTACAAAGCACCTCCCGATGAAAAGCTATACTGCTGTCATTTTACTAGCCTCTATCCCTTCATCAACAGAACAATACCCATTTGGGCACCCCAAAGTTTTTTTGGAGAATTTTGACACAAGCTGCAGAATATACTTGTAACACCTGCACATAAACCACAGGGACGCCTTGAAAACCAGGGAGTGCACTGCCAGCCTGGGCTTTATAATAATACATGTACATGGATGGGTTAAAACCTTTCTCAGATCTTTCTTTCATTCTAGACACCTTGTTATGGTCTCCCTTTTCGAGCAGAGGCACAGGTTCTTTAATTTTAAACACACCCCAATGGAGGGTTTGAAGCATTCATGCCCGCATGTTGCGCTCTGATCACTCTGCAGACGTTATGACTGTCGTTCCTTATAAATGCTGACAACACATCATTGCAGCAAAAACAGTTGCATGCTCTAAAATATCTCACAGAATCATGGAATCACAGAATATCAGAGTTGGAAGAGACCTCTAGAGATCATCTAGTCCAGCTCCCCTGGTAAAGCAGGATTGCCTAGAGCACATTACTCAGGACTGCATCCAGACGGATCTTGAAAGTCTCCAGAGAAGGGGACTCCACAGCCTCCCTGGGCAGCCTCTTCCAGTGCTCTGTCACCCTCACCGAAAAGAAGTTTTTCCTCATATTTGATAGTACCTTCCTATGTTCCAGGTTGTGCCCGTTACCCCTCGTCCTGTTACTGGGAACCACTGAAAGGAGTCTGGCTCCATCCTCCTTAAACCCATCCTTTAGATACTTATAAACATTAATGTCTCCCCTCAACCTTCTCCGGGCTAAAGAGTCCCAGCTCTCTCAGCCTTTCCTCATAAGGGAGGTGCTCCAATCCCTCAGTCATCTTGGTTGCCCTACGCTGGACTCTCTCCAGTAGTTTCCTGTCTCTCTTGAACTGGGGAGCCCAAAACTGGACACAGTATTCCAGTTGTGGCCTCACCAGTGCAGAGTAGAGGGGGAGAATGACCTCCCTTGACCTGCTGGCCATACTCTTCCCTATGCAGCCCAGAATTCCGTTGGCCTTCTTGGCGACAAGGGCACATTGCTGTCTCATGGATAATTTACTGTCTACCAAGACCCCCAGATCCTTTTCTTCAGAGCTGCTTTCCAGCAGGTCCACCCCTAACCTATACTGATGCCTGACATTCTTCGTCCCCAGGTGCAAGACCCTACACTTGTCCTTGTTGAACCTCATTAGGTTCTCCTCTGCCCAGCTTTCCAGCCTGTCTAGGTCACACTGGATGGCAGCATGGCCCTCTGGGGTGTCAGCCACCCCACCCAGTTGTTATCATCAGCAAAGTTGCTGAGGATACACTCTATCCCCTCATCCAGGTCGTTGATGAACATGTTAAACAATACTGGTCCAAGTATTGACCCCTGGGGGACACCACTGGTTACAGGCCTCCAACTCAACCCTGCTCCATTAATCACAGCCCTCTGAGTCCTGTCACACAGCCAGCTCTCAATCCACCTCACTGTCCCCTCGTTTAGTCCACACTTCCTCAGTTTCCTAAGGAGGATGTTATGAGAGACAGTGTCAAAAGCTTTGCTGAAGTCAAGATAGATGACATCTACTGCTCTGCCCTCATCCAGACAACCAGTTACAGCATCATAGAAGGCTACGAGATTGGTGAAGCGTGATTTACACTTGATAAATCCATGTTGACCGCTCTGCCCTCATCCAGACAACCAGTTACAGCGTCATAGAAGGCTACGAGATTGGTGAAGCATGATTTACCCTTGATAAATCCATGTTGACCACTTCCAATAACTTCCCGCTCCTGAACGTGCTTGGATATCGCATCCAGAATGAGTCGCTCCATTACCTTCCCAGGGACGGAGGTGAGACTAACCGGTCTGTAGTTACCTGGGTCCTCCTTCCTGCCCTTTTTAAAGACTGGAGTGACATTTGCCTTCCTCCAGTCCTCAGGCACCTTGCCTGTTCTCCAGGACCTTTCAAAGATGATGGAGAGTGGCCAAGCAATAACACCTGCCAGCTCTCTCAGCACTCTCAGGTGTGTCTCATCAGGGCCCTCCACCTCTTGGTTTTGAGCACCCTGATAAAATGGTCTGTGACAGAGACTTTTACTTCATTATTTGCCAAAAAAAAAAAAGGTGACTATTACACTGCTTTAACAGCTTATTTAAAGGTTGGTTTAAAAATTCTTGTGTTGAGTTGATCTGTAATTTCTGAGGATAGTGCTCCCTGATAAAAATTGTTGTAAAAGCCCCAGCTATTTCAGAGCCTGTTTTGCCTTGCAGACCAATGGCTTAGGCATGCTTGGATAATATGTCTGTTACCATTAAGTTGCACTGCTGTTGTGTTTGGAAGACTGTTGCACATCCACCAAGTCTGCCTGCCACCGTGCATCCACCTCTGCCACAATTACCTTAATTCTTTTAAAGTGTTTTCTTGCTGCTTTGTGTAAGCTGCACGAGTCCTGGTTTGCAAGTCAGGCTTCTCTTCAAATTGGCAAATCTCCTTTTAGCAGCTTCAAAAAGGGCATTTATACCGCCACAGCTTCCCACCTCCTCAAGAACATCATAAATGTCTTTTAACAGAAGTGGTGGTGTAGGCATGTCTACCAACATGCCACTAATAAACATGTACAAAATGTAACACTGGACTAAACTTTATCACAAATATAGAGAAAGTTTAACAGGGTGTGAGGGGAGCTGGTTGCCAGTCAGAGTTCTCCAGGCTTTTTCCCTTTTTGCCATTGAACGCCACTGTCACTTCCATACCTGTTCTTTTTTTTTGGCTGCTGCTGGCTTGGACAGGAACACCAGCAGGTTGTGGAATGCTTCTGAGTTCTCCATGCTCAGGCTGACAACCAGAGTTTTTCTGAAATGTTCAGTAGGGTCACCAACCTTACAGGAAGCACATAGAGCATCAGCCTGCACCCTCTCATAGTCTTACAGGTTGTTGTAAGATCCACCAGAACCACTGGCAAAAGGAGCTCCCTGCCACCATCTGCCCTGTCTGTGCCACACCTTGAAATGTCATGTGTGGTTCACAGACCCATCAACTGGTTCTTTGGGTTGGCGTGAGCATTTTTGGGAATCCCGTAGGGTCCTACCAGCCAATGACAGTGGACCAGAAGAGGGGAAGGACTTCTGGGACAAAGTCTGGCTGATTTGTAGTCTTTCTGTTGCTCCCCGGAGTGCCTGCAGGGGAGAAGACATTGCCCTGCCATGCAAAACAGGCAGGATCCCTCCCATCAAGTCAATTACCGCATACAAAACAGTATTTGCCATTTACTAGGGAGCAATTAAAAGGGCAATACTTGAACTCTTAACCAGTACTTGTTTTCATTCCCGATCTCATTACAGCTGCCACTGCAGACAGACCACATGGAAGGGCTCGAGGCAGGTCCCACACACCTTCTGCGCAGTCTTGCCAAAATCATGGGTACAGCCACCAGCTGCAAGAGGAAGGGCACAAATGGGCATCTCCTCCAAGTGGCTATCCAGGGCTGCCAGGCTATTTCCCAGGTAACGGCACTGTGTGAGAAGCACTGAGTTCCCCTGGGCATGCATGGCCTTGTCTTTTAGGTCCTCAACAAATGAACACCCCCACCAGCTGTGGCAGAGCAGGGTCCCCAAGCCCCTGCTTGCCATGGCATGGCATGGGGGCAGCTTGTTTCTTACTCAAGAGCAAACAGGAGTGAGACTTAAGGCGGAGCAACCTTAAGTCTCCCATGGCCGCAGAACCCCTTTTTCATTTGCGTGTAAGTGCTGTGCCCAAACATCATTGCAGCAATGGTTGTCTGCTCCCCAGGGGAAGATGAGCTGGGAGCCAAGGTGGTCCCTGGCACAGGCAGTGCCCTCACCAATGAGGTACAGCTGGCTGCTGGTAACATGGTCCATCACCAGTCCCAGAGAAGGCAAGCGATAAGTCAGGTCCAGAATCCACCTGGGGAGTGTGGTCAGAGGAGATGGGGCTGGAGATGGGACTGGAGACAAGCTACAACATCCGGACGAGGCATCCATGTAGGAGACAAGATGCCTACAGCATAGGTCTGAGCTGCCTCCAGGAGACAGGGCTGGAGCCTGAAGGCCCACGCCTGATCTGAAATGGGGCCCACAGGTGTGGTGAGGGATTGGGGAGGGGGGTGTGAAGGCCCCAGGTAAGTCTGCTCAGGTCCCTGCCTCCCTTTTTGTGCAGGGGGTGTCGTCATACCTTGCAGAGATCTAGGTTTAAAGGTGACTTGCTGCGGGTTGTAAGGGGTCACAGATCCTCTAGCCAGGCAAATAGCTGTGTGCTCCGGCTTACTTTATAAAAAAAAATATCCGATCCCAAAAACTGAATAATCCAGCCTTGCATTCAACACAGTTAAAACACACTCATTTAGAACAGAGACAGCTGCTTGCTGAGAATTTTATTCCATTACAACACTGCCACCTCTTGTTCATCTGCAGATTTCATTTTGCCCAGCTCCAGCCTGTGGTGGATCCACCACCAGCACAAAGGCATAAAGCCCCCACTACTTCTGTTGAATTTACAGGGAATAGCAACTGAGTGGGTGCAACATCATTTAATTCCATACAGGTTACAAACAGGTAGAAAGCCTGAAAACATCCACAGACACATTATGTCGGTAATCATAGAGTCTTCATGCTTGGAAAGGACCTTTGAGATCATCGAGTCCAACCAAACAACCTACAATCTCTGCCACTAGAGCATGCCCTGAAGTGCCACATCTAGACGTTTCTTAAACACCTCTAGGGATGGTGACTCAACCACCTCCCTGGGCAGACTGTTCCAGTGCCTCACCACTCTTTCAATAAAGTAATTCCTCCTAGTATCTAACCTAAACCTCCCCTGCCGCAACTTCAGACCATTTCTTCTGGTCCTGTCATTATTCACCTGGGAGAAGAGGCCAACACCCACCTCTCTCCAACCTCCTTTCAGGTAGTTGTAGAGGGCAATGAGGTCTCCCCTCAGCCTCCGCTTCTCCAAGCTAAACATGCCCAGTTCCCTCAGCCTCTCCTCATATGACCTGGTCTCCAGACCCCTCACCAGCCTGGTAGCTCTCCTCTGGACACGCTCCAGCACTTCAAAGTCCCTCTTGTGCAGCGGGGCCCAGAGCTGAACACAGTACTCGAGGTGAGGCCTCACCAGTGCCGAGTACAGAGGCACCATCACTTCCCTGCTCCTGCTGGCCACGCTATTCCTGAGACAAGCCAGAATGCTGTTGGCCGCCTTGGCCACCTGGGCACACTGCTGGCTCATGTTAAGCTGGCCGTCCACCACCACCCCCAGGTGCTTTTCAGCTGGGCAGCTTTCCAGCCACTCTTCCCCAAGCCTGTAGTGTTGCTTGGGGCTGTTGTGACCAAAATGCAGGACCCGGCCCTTGGCCTTATTAAACCTCATACAGTTGGCCTTGGCCCATCGATCCAGCCTGTCCAGGTCCCTCTGTAGAGCCTTCCTACCCTCAAGCAGATCAACACTCCCACCTAGCTTGGTGTCACCTGCAAACTTACTGAGGGTGCACTCAATCCCCTCATCCAGATCATTGATGAAGATATTAAACAAAACTGGCCCCAAAACTGAGCCCTGAGGGACACCACTGGTGACCGGCCACCAAGAGGATTTCACCCCGTTAATCACAACTCTCTGGGCACAGCCATCCAGACAGTTTTTAACCCAGCAAAGAGTACACTTGTCTATGCCGTGATTCGCCAGCTTCTCCAGGAGAATGTCAAAGGCCTTACCAAAGTCCAGACAGACAACATCCACAGCCTTCGCCGCATCCAGAAGGCAGGTCACATGGTCATAGAAAGAGATCAGGTTGGTTAGGCAGGACATCCCTCTCCTAAACCCATGCTGGCTGGCCCTGGTCCCTTGGCCATCCTGCACTTGCCGTGAGAGCTCACTCAAGATGATCCTCTCCATGATTTTTCCTGGTACCGAGGTCAGCCTGACAGGCCTGTAGTTCCACGGATCCTCCTTCCGACCATTCTTGTAGATGGGCGTCACATTAGCCACCTTCCAGTCATCTGATACCTGCCCTGTTGACCAGGATTGTTGATAAATGATGGAGAGAGGCTTGGTGAGCTCTCCCACCAGCTCCCTGAGTACTCTTGGGTGAATCCCACCTGGTCCCATAGACTTATGTGCGTCTAGGTGCAGAAGCAGATCATTGACTACTTCCTCCTGGATTATGGGTGGGTTGTTCTGCTCTCCATCCTTATCTTCCAGCTCAGGAGGCTGAGCACCCTGGGGATAGCTGGTCTGACTATTGAAGATGGAGGCAAAGTAGGCATTAAGTATCTCAGCCTTCTCCTCATCTTTGGTTGCAACTTTCCTCCCTGCATCCAGGAAGAGATGGAGATTCTCCCTGGCTTTCTTTTTGTTGATGTATTTATAAAAGCTTTTTTTGTTGTCCTTAATGTTAGTGGCCAAGTTGAGCTCCAGCTGGGCTTTTGCCTTCCTAATTTTCTCTCTGTATAACCTAACGAGATCTCTGTACTCCTCCTGAGTTGCCTGTCCCTTCTTCCAAAGGTGGTAAACAATTGTTGCATAATTGTTTTCTCTGGTAACTCAAAGAATGAGGTACCGAAAGAAACAACCAATGAACAAAAAACCCCAGAAGCCAAGCAGCAGCAGCACCCCCGCAGAAAATGTCATGGGATTTTCCCAGGGAGTGTGAAATGTACTGTGTCCATGCAATGTTATCTCCAGACTCTGAGACTTCTCCTGATGTGAATCTCAATTGTCCTCTCAGTACTTGCCCCATCTTCTACCCCAGACGCTGCCGCCCAAAGGTGTACATTTTCCTGATGCTGCTCTGCTGCCACCAGGGACACCAAGTCTGTAGATTGTGTGGAAACCTCCTGGAGAAGATGTGGTTGTAGAAGAGCAATATAAGTTGGTCGTCTTTGTGAGTTTCTGACTAGGTGATTTCTGGGAAGAGGTTCAGCATGCCCTAGAAGACAGTGGACCAGGAGAAGGTGCTAGCAGGTAAAACATGGGAAAAGCCCTCAGAAAAAAAGGAGAAGAGACAAACAGCACAATTTAGCTGGGCCACTTTGTCCCGCTGCTTGCCATTCTACTAGCTCATTTGGTTGGTGTTAGACTAGTGACAGAGATGGGTTTTCTGCATGGGTTCTTTGGCTTCTAGCACTGTACTTTTTTTTTTCTTTCAGGCAGATTTAGAGATCAGTGATAAACAACACCACCTTGAATTAACACTTTTTTGCTATGCCTTTTCATGATGTCTCTTTGTGTTTCAGTCTTGGTGTGTGCAGTTGTTGAGAAGGGGTGTAATGTGTTCAGACAGACCCAGGTGCCTGGGAGCTGCCAGAAGCCCCAGGAGCTGATGAGGAGCCCAGGCCCACAGCAGCGATCCCCTGGACAGTGGGGCCAGCAGAAGCTGCTGGTCAACGCACCGTGCAGAAAGAAGGGACCTGCCAGCCAGTCTGTCAGGAGTAGTTTTCACCTCTCTTTCCAGCTAGAAGATCCAGTAAAAAGAAAATTATGCTCTCAAAATGGAGTTGCCAGCAGGCAAGCAGAATTACCATGGCTGAGTCCTAATGGGCTGACACTTGAGGCAGCTGGTTTTTTTTTACTTCATACTCAATAAACACATTATTTCTGAACTGTAGGATTGAGTCCAAACTTTCTTGCAGCCCTCTCTGCTGTCTAAACACAAGGTGAACCCTCAAAAGCTGTGGTGCTTGTTTTGGGCACTCAGCTAAGTTGTGTATAGGGCATAGGGCACACCTTGGAAGTGTTAGTACGTTCCCTGGCCCCCTCACTGATGTTGACGAAGACAGCCTCGCTTCCTGCTCTCATAGGTGCCCCAATCCAGCCACAGGACTCTATTAGCTTTTCTGCAGAATACAGAGTCAGCAGAGACACAGGCTAGTCCAAGAAGGGTTTATTCCTGAATAGCCTTTCCACAACAGGTCAGGACCGTGGCAATAGGCATTTGGTCTCTGCTGTCTGCAAGACTGTCTTCCTGTTTCATCCTGCAATCTGTTGAGGAATGTGTCCATGATGTTGATCTCATCACTGACCTTGTACTCTGGATCAATGCCCACAGAAAATATGGTAGGAGCTGCTCTGCCCCTTCTCTCTTTCTTTTTGGTTGGTAAAAAAGTGGTACTTGCAGAACCCAGAACCCTTTGCAAATAAGATGTGAAGCTGAGACTGCTGCGAGGCCACTTTTAAGTTGCTGTTGAGCTGCATGGTCCTCAGCTATGTGGTAGGACCCAACTCTCCTACTTGGGCCAAAAGACCCCATCCTGGTGCATGGGGCTATTCCCCCCCAGAGGCAATTCCCTGCATCAGGACCGTCATCCAGGTCATTAGTGAACATGTAAAACGGTGTTGATACCAGTGTTGCCCCTGGGGCACACCACTAACTACTGCCTTCCAGATGTCCAGGTGGCAAGGCAGACCCTCACAGCCAGCCCCATCCCACCCCACAGAGAGGGAGCAGGGCAGGCCAGCGGGCATCAGGCACACCCCCAGGGACCGGGATGGGGATGGGCCAAGGCCAGGCTGGCATATCAGCCCATGGGCCCATGGCTGAGCAGGACAGTGCTACAGGGAGCTGGGGACCGGCACCCTAGGGCATCAGTGGGGCATGGGCTGAGGGCCCCAGGTAGGGCTGAAACGGGGTCCCGGGCAATGGGCAGGGTGGGGAGAAGACCTAGGAGGGCAGGAATGTCCCTTGAGGCCCATGGTTGCCCTTAAGGACGTTAAAACCTTTTGTTCAAAGGACAGTGGAGACCCCCAGAGGTATAGGCATTCATCTGCTTCTAAAACACCATGACAGTGTGACCAAACCCCTCAAAAGAAAATGTGAAATCAAAAGGTCTTTTAAATGAAAAAAGGTGTCATCTCATGTCATTGATTTTAGGAGTGAAAAATATGCAAATGCCAACTTTCTCCTGACTGTTACAGCACAGGTTTCTCTCCTCACCTGCTTTTTTTCAACCTGTACAATAGAAGTAACTGTAATGAAATGTAAGTGGCTATGAGCATAATCAACGTGATCAGAGCCCTCAGGCTGGCACACACAATATTGCAAACAGTATTCTCAAAATGACAGCGTCATGCAGGTGAACCATAAATCCCAGTTTCCTTAAGTTAGGTTTTAGATTTATAATTTTGATCTTTATTTAACCCACGTTTATAATTTTGAGCACTATGATCAGGCAAAACAAAAACTATGAAATTAACACACAAGCTGAATCATTCATGATGTATTTTAGTCCAGTATTTCATGTTTCAGTCCAATTTTGTGCAAATAAACCTTCAGTAAAAATGTTACCTGATGAGACAATCTACACAGGTCTCAGTTCACTGAGTTGGCTGTGGTACCTGGGGCTGGACACAGTGCTGAGGGGACCACCAAACAGCCAGCCTATCTGCTCCATGCCTGAAAGCATCCGGCACCTAAATATAAGTCCTTTTTATTGGGGAGGGGGGACACCAAACCCAGATGCTACAAAATTATTTCATTATTCCACAAGAAATGAAGAGAAAATGCCTCTACAGTGTCCCTAGGGAATACCAGGAAGACATCCACAAGCACAGTTACCAATTTACAAACCTCACGCTCGCCTCCAGCCCCGTGAACGCACTGTCACACCTCTCCCCCGCAGGCCAGCACCCACCCACGGGCACAAAAATTGCAGTCACAGCTAGTCGCCACCTCTGCCTGGAAAATCCCACTGCTCCGTCCTTGCTCACTTCTTATCCCTTTCTCTTTGTGAAGCCCTCCCTGAACAGTGTTCCCATTGTTTGCATCATGGCTCCTGCCTGACTTTAACACTCCCTTCCCGGCCCCCCCAGCATACACAGCCCCCCAGAACGGTACTATCTTGGCTGTGCACAGCATCCCCCAGCCCCATCTGCTCCACACTCTCTCTGGATGTTTCCAGCTGCCGTTTAGCTTCTCTATCTCTGGGCTAAGAAGAGCTCATCCCTGTCCTGGGAAAAAGAAACCACAAACACCCCAAAACAAAGAAACAACAAAAAACCCCCAATCACAAAATGCAACAACAATAGTAATAATAATCATAGCAATAACGATAATAAATCAAACAATGACATGTCTTTTTTTGCAGTCAGTTTTTCTGTACCTGTTTCAGCCAGGCTTGCTTATGTGCTCTTACTCTTCAGGAGGCAAGAAGCGCCTTACAGAAATCTCTTCTTTCTCGCCAGCCTCTGGGTTTCTCATCAAAACTTGTGCTCTCTACAGCACCAAATACGAGACCTGTTTGGAGAAGTGCTTTTCCCCCCATGTCTGCCTTGGCCCATGCAGCCCCTCCTCTCCCTGCTGGTAGAAATAAGAGCTGATTCTGGCACACACAGATGAGTTGCTACCCAGTTGCAACCCAAAGAAGCTCCTTCAGTGGTCTCTTTCATGGGAATAAAATGCAACGCAGCCAAGATGATGCAGCCCATGGTGGCTGCCCCTCCTGCATTGCCCCCCCGGCCCAGTCCCTGCAGCTGGGATAAACCCTGTCCTCTCCCAAGGGAAAACCTGAGGTCTGAAGTGCTGTGCTTGGCACAGTCCCTCTGGGCACCTGTGGGGCAGGGAGCACAGCGCCAGAAGGCATGAACCTGAGTTTCCAGCCCTGTCCCCACCGGTCTGACAGCCTGGCTGAAGCACACAGCGATGAAGTAATTTTGGAGTAACCCTCAGCCTCTCCTTCCGAGTGCGAGGGACTCCCGTGCGGGAAATTAAAAATTCTTCCAAAACACCGTCATCAGAACAGTGACTTTATTAACAGAGACAAACAAAGGATTAAAACATGTTATGAGTTTGCTGAAACGCACAGTGTACCTGTGGAGGACAGACCTATTTATATACATCAGTTCATTGTAGAAACGTGAGCAATTTGGTCTAGATGACTAGGATATCCCCTGGTAGTTTGCAACGGATCCAGACAGCTTTCTCTCCGTGGTGGCTCCGGTAAAGCAACCGATTTCCCCCCAGCCCCCCCCCAGCCAGGCTAGTGCCGGTCCCCTGAACGCCACCGGTATCTCATGCGGGACTTTCTCCTGCGTGGCGTGAGCGTGGTTGGACTCGGCCTGAAACTGCCCGTGCGGGTCAAACCCCACCGGTGCGGGTCAAACCCCTCCGCTCCCTCCGGGGTGTTCCGAGCCGGGCCCTCTCCACTGCGGGGCGAGAAGAAGAGGGTGAGGGCGGTTTGAAGACATCCCCCCACGCCATCCCCCCAGGGGATGCCCTGGCCCCGGCCCCTCCGTCCGGCGGCGGGTGGGTGTTCTCCGCCTCGGGGAAGGAGCCGGGCACCCCAGGGCACGGCACGGGGCCAGCCCCGCTCCCGGGCACGGCGACTGGGCTCTGCACCGGTGCGGCACTGCAACCCCCGGTACCGGCACCTCTGCTCGGCAAGGCACGGGCTGGAATTTTTCCTGGACGGACAAAATCAAACGGGGAAGGGTGAAGGAGAGGGAAGGGAAGGGTGCAGGGAGCGGGGAGGGGAGGAGAGAAAGAAGACAGCTCCACGGATGTCGGATGTCACGGACGGCGTTACACGGGCTGCGCGGGGGCTTCTCGGCCGGACGAGCCGCGAGAAGTCTCCGCCGGGGCCCCGGGCCGGACGGTCGGGGCGGGGAGAGGTGGTGAGTGCCTGGCGCTGCCGGCGGCTCGTCCCGGGGCGGCCCCGCTTACAGGCACTTGAGGAGGAAGGAGTTGCACGAAGTGCCCCGGGGGCAGTCGCAGAGCTTCCCGATGCGGGCCCCCTTCCTCACGGCGCACTGCTCCCCGGCGTCGCACTGCGGGCGGCGGCGGGCGGTGAGGGGGAGGCCCGGTCCCGTCCCATCCCGTCCCGTCCCGTCCCGCCGGGGCACTCACCATGGGCACCTGCCCGAACTTCTTCTCGTAGTGCGGCACCCGCTTGCTCTTCAGCTTCTCCAGCACCTCCTGCAGCGCCTCGATCTGCCGAGAGACCCACACGCAGACCCCGTCAGGCCGCGCCCGCCCGCCGCCCCCCGACCCGACCCGGCCCCGGCCCCAGCCCCGGCCCCCCGCCCCACCAGCTCTTTCTCTCGGGAGGCGCCGCCGCCGCCGCCGGGGACGCCCAGGTCGCGTCCGCGGCGCAGCGGGGTGGGCCCCTGCCCGCGGGCGCCCAGCAGCAGCGCGGCCGCCACGGCGCAGAGCGCCAGCGCCCGGCAGCTCTCCATGGTGCCGACGCCCGCCGCCGCCCGCCGCCGACGCCGCCTTTATAGCGCCGCGCCCGCCCCGCCGTGCGTCAGCGCCCCCCGCCGCCGCGCTGCGCCGCGCCCCGCACCGGACCCGACCCGACCCGACCCGGCCGCATCGGCTCGCATCGGCTTTGTGCAGCCCGGCTCGCTTCGGCTCGGCCCTGCTTGGCCCGGCTCGGATCGGTTCAGCCCGGCTCAGCTCGGTTCGCCCCGGCTCTGCTCAGCTCGCCCTGCCTCGGCCCCCTTCGGCTCGGCTCAGCTCGGCTCGGCTCAGCTCGACCCCGCTCGATTTGGCCCGCTTTCGGTTTGGCCCAGCCTGGCCCAACTTGGCTCAGCTCAGCTCGGCTCAGCTTGGCTCAGTTCGGCCTGGCTTGGTTTGGCCGAGCCCGGCTCAGCTCAGCTCAGCTCAGCTCAGCTCGGTTCAGCTTGGCTTGGCTTGGCTTGGCCCAGCTCAGTTCAGCCCAGCTTGTTTTGGCTCAGCCCAGCTCAGCCCAGCTCAGCTCAGCCCGGCTTGTCTCAGCTCGGTTCAGTCCGGCCCAGCTCAGTTTGGTTTGTCTCGGCTTGGCTCAGTGCCCCCCACCTCCTGGCCACCCAAGTGTTGGCCAGGAATTGCCCCCTATGGTGGGGGGCTCAAGGCCAACAGCCAAGCCACCGCTGAAAGCCAATGCAGGGAAAGCTGCCTGCTCACACACCCTTGTGTCTTCTCCACGGCCAAGGGGACACAGCGTGAGAAGAGTGGAAGGCTCTTCCCTCCCCCGTGGGGTTGGGAAGGTGGAGGGAGAGAAAAGGTGGAGAGGGAAGGTGGAGGAAAGAGGGAGAGGAGAGGGTGTCCACCAGGATACCCGGAGAAGCAAGTAGAGGTTGGGCCATCAGGGAGACCAGGCTTGGAAGTCAACAGAGGGATCCAAGAGGAGGGAGAGTTAGTAGCCCATGGGCTATGAGAAAGCGCGGTGTGATGGGAGGAAAAGCCAGGATGGGAGGATTAACCCGAAGGAGTCGGGGAGCAAGGGGAAGGTAAAGATGCTGAGCAACCAGCTGGTGAGGATGGGATCGTTGAATGAGGACAGGTGGCGCTGCCAACACGGTGGGAAGGCTCAGGGCCACGGAGAGCAAGGTGAGAAGCAGCATCAAAAGCAGCCCTTGGTAAACGTAATCGCTGCGTACTTGGAGCGGAACTGTGAAAAAGTGCTTGAGGCCAAATACCGTGTTACTCAGCAGGTGCTCAGTGAGCGTCATCCATCCTGCATGTGACATGAGGCCACCCTTTTTGGAGAGAGAAGAAGCACAGTTGCCAAAAGGAGACCCAGCATCCATGCACTCATCTCCATTCAGACCTTTCTGATGACGCTTGGCTCTGCAAGCTCAGTGGCTTCATGTTCATCAATGTCATGGCTGAAAAGTTCCCCAAACCTGCCAAAGCCTCATGGTCATGGTGAGGGCAGGAAGAAGACAGAAGCAGCTTCCTCCCACTAAGAGAAGCAGTGGGGTGGCAAGGAGAGCATGCAAGATGAGGGGCAGTGCTCAGCCCTCTCCAGGTTCACCCCTGTGGGCCAGGGCTGGGGCAAAACAGCGGGGAGCTGACAGCAGCTTTGCTGCCATAGAATCATAGAACATGCTGGGTTGGAAGGGACCTTTAAATGTCATCTAGTCCAACCCCCCTGCAGTCAGCAGGGACATCTTCAACTAGACCAGGTTGCTCAGAGCCTCATCAAGCCTGGCCTTGAATGTCTCCAGGGATGGGGCCTCCACCACCTCTCTGGGCAACCTGTGCCAGTGTCTCACCACCCTCAGTGTAAAGAACTTCTTCCTAATGGCTAATCTAAACCTACCCAGCTCTAGTTTAAAACCATTGCCCCTCGTCCTATCGCTACATGCCCTTACAAACAGCCCCTCCCCAGCTTTCCTGTAGGCCCCCTTCAGGTACTGGAAGGCTGCTATAAGTCTCCCCGGAGCCTTCTCTCCTGCAGTATGAACAACCCCAACTCTCTCAGCCTGTCCTCATGGCAGAAGTGCTCCAGCCCTTGGATCATCTTCGTGGCCCTCCTCTGGACCCGCTCCAACAGGTCCATGTCCTTCTTGTACTGAGGGCTCCAGAGCTGGACGCAGTACTCCAGGTGGGGTCTCCCCAGAGCGGAGTAGAGGGGAAGAATCACCTCCCTTGACCTGCTGGCCACACTTCTTTTGATGCAGCCCAGGATGCAATTGGCCATGAGATATTTGGCCCTCTGTCATGATGGCTGTGGGGACAAGGAGGCAGTGAGCAGGGTCTGCCCGCAGGGAGGCTCCGCTCCCAGCTCTTTGGTGGCATGGGGACGTTCCTGCCCTCCAGCCCACGGCAGCAGGAGCTGGGCTGGGTCTCCCTGGGTGGAAGGAGGACCATCTGGAGAAGGAGGAATTTGGGAAAACGCGTTAACAAAGCTCTGCTATCTGTTTATTTGTAGGATAGCTAGGAACAGCCTGAAAAGGCAAAAGCAATGTGAGAAAAAAAAGAAAAGTTGTTTAAAGAAAATTAAACAGGCCCAGGGACATATTTCTCCAAACAGGAAGGCAGTGTTTAAAGGGACCGAGAAGATTGTGTCTTAACAAGTAATTTTCAACAGCACCATTTTTTTCTGAGGCAATAAAAAGACGCCAATCTCTCCGACTATCATGTTTCTTGCCTCCAGAGCTGCATGTTCACCTCTTGCTGCTACCTCCTCCCACACGCGCCTATTGATCATCACATCCAGCAAAGGTCTCATTTGTAATTGCTGTTGGGAGTAGAGATCCTCTGCGTGTCTGCATGAATCCTCCAGCCTCATTTTTGCCACAGGAAAGGCAAAGATGTCAGGCATCAGGCTGGCAGTGAACCACTCGCAGCGAATCCCACGTCCCAGGCTGGAGTGAAAACGCAGCTGTGTGACGTACTGGAAATGATGGGTCTGCCGAAGTAAAGTTTAGACAGAGAGAGAGAAACAACAGAGGCTAAGAAAAACGCCACCCTTCATATGGAGAGGCAGATATATGTCCTATTCAACTTCAAAAGCAGCGTCGGTGAAGCCTGGCCATATTCAAGCCATATTTTATAGCGTGAGGATTACTCATGCAGTGTTGAAAACACCACAGGGACGCTCAGAAAACATCACCGTTTTCTCCCCAGCTTGTGCTGCCATGTAAAAAGCTGCATTTGTTAGTTCACCCTGCAAAATTATTATTGTTGAACGTGGAGGCAATTAAAAATTTCTGTTTCCAGAAGTCGTCGTATCTGTCTGGCTACAGACACCCAGGGAACTGTACATTTATGTGCTTGTTACTGCCTGTATCACGCTGTCTCTGCCAACGTCACTGTCCCCTGCTCCCTATTCAGCCGCTCTTGTAGACTTTGTCTCCAGCACTACGGGGTAAAAAAAGCCATAGGACACCAGACAGCTAAAGATTAAACAGGAGTGCCAGAAGATACTGTGCCAAGGAGCAGAACAGGGTCACGGCATGAAGACACAAAATCACTGTTTGCAGCCACAAAAAGGCAGGTACTTTTTGACAACGGCATCAGTAGCCAGTTGTGAGAGAACGGGCTATGGAATTAGGGAGCGTGTGGCACTGCAGAGCTCAGCTCTGCGTAACCTGCACGAAATGCCCTCAGACCGCGGAGACCGACAGCTCCGCTGTAGCCGCGCATTAACTCAAGCTTCTCAAAGTTCTCATACTTTCTTCATACGAGAAAGTATGGAGAAACACCTGCATCTGTTATTGCAGATGAGACAAACAGGACGCAGCCAGTGGGCATTAACATCTGTATATCGAATGTGTAATTTTTGAAGTTGCACATGGTATGTGCTTTTTGTAATCACACTCTTCCATCGTGATGAATTAATCAAATGTACTTCTAAAAGCGGGTGAAAAAACCGAGGTTTCTGTTGAGGCTGGTGTCAAAATAATGGAGCACTGAGCAGTTCTGATGCATTTACGTATTCTAGTTTTGGCTTGACATAGACACAGAGGTGGGTGGATTTTATGACTACGAGACCGTAGAGATTAGTGTGAAGCATTTGTTCAAGTGCTCTACTGAAACAGAGACATGAAAGTGGACATCGGGCTTTAAGTGGGTGCTTTAAGGCTTTGCTGAAAAGCAGCGGGCTTTTGTAAGTGCTGTGTTGAATTGCCTTAATTTATAAACCTCAGTTTAAAAAAGTTTATATAATATACCATTGTTGGGCTTCTGAATCAAGACATTTCTTAGGCTGAAATCTGGAACAGCAAGGAACATCCAAGATAAATTAGGGTTCTGCCACATTTGAAGTAATAATAGAGTCCAGAGGCACACTTGAAAGATAACATCTGTTTCAGAGGGAGATACCGATTAATCTTGATGAGTAAGAGATTGGAAAAATGCCATCTAAAAAAAAGATGGGTTCTCACAAGAACAGCACATACACAAATGCCAACACAAGCACTGAGGCTACAAACTCCCCACTAAAGGAACCCCAAAATGGGTGTAAGAGGGGTGGTAACAGGCACCCAGTGGCTTCTCAGGTATCACCTTTATAGCTTCTCCATTTCTGCAGGCAGAGCCATGGCAGAGGCTGTGCCCACGTCTCGCTTCAGCTGTGGAAGCAGGCGTGCAAGCCTCACAATGAGTGTGTCCCAGAGGCCACCTATTTTGGTTGGTGACCACATCGCAGCTCCCAGTGGTTCCCAGCACGTTCCTAGGTGCCATGAGAATAAAAAGGAAAATGGCAATGGGTAGGTTTTTATGATCCACCCTGAACTCGCCATCTCAGCCTAGGTAATTTGAGAAGTACCCTTGGCTGCCACAGCAGTCCCTGGGACACGACGAGCTGCTTAGCCCCCCTCATTCACAGCTTTCCACTTCCTTCTGCAGAGGTGTTTGAAACACCCTCAAGGTCACAGTATTGTCTGTTTCAAATTCCTTGTACTCAAAATGTTGATTTCTCTTCTCAGCTACCAGAGAGGTGGAACTAGGTAACCTCTTGGCCTTGCCACAGCTCTAAGGCAGGAGGAAGGCATACAGCTGAGAAGAGCAATCCCTGCCCTTCTCAGGGATGGTGAGACCAGATAGGAGCAGAAAGGTCCCCCGGAACCCTAGGCACCCAGTTCGAGGTCCTGGTCCACCACAGCTTGTGCACTTGATATTGCAAAGCCATTTCCCTTGTTCCTCAACTTCCATCTTAAAAATCGGTGTCGTCCTAAGTATCATCCTTTCCAGTAAGTAAAGAGATTAATGGCTGTGAGCTGCTCCAATACTACAGTGAATAGGGGACGCACACTAGAGATGGGTAGGACAAGTGTTGAAATAGTCACCCACAGCTCTTACGTCGCCTCTGCTGTCAGGATCTTATGCCCTTGCAGTGGCAGCTACTTTTTAGTTAGGTTAGAATCATAGACTCATAGAATCGTCTAGGTTGGAAGGGACCTTTAAGATCATTGGGTCCAACCATCAACCTAACGCTGCCAAAAACCACCACTAAACCATGTCTCTAAGCACCACGTCTACCTGTCTTTTAAATACCTCCAGGGATGGCAACTCCACCACTTCCCTGGACAGCCTGTTCCAACGCTTGATAACCCTTTCGGTGAAGAAATTTTTCCTAATATCCACCCTGAACCTCCTCTGGTGCAACTTGAGGCCATTTCCTCTTGGTCCTATTTCCTCTTACATGGAAGAAGAGACTGACCTCCACCTGGCTACAACCTCCTTTCAAGTGGTAGCTGTAGAGAGCAACGAGGTCTCCCCTCAGCCTCCTTTTCTCCAGGCTGAACAACCCCAGCTCCCTCAGCCGCTTCTTATAAGACTTGTGCTCTAGACCCTTCACCAGGTTCGTTGCCCTTCTCTGGAGTCGCTCCAGCACCTCAATGTCTTAAAGGCTTATTTAACATTTCCTTTCACTAAACATCCAAAAGAGATCCTACTGCTAGAGCAATGGCAATGGGAAGTGAGAGTAACTATGTAACGGAGTAATGCCCCAGCACGAACATATCTACCAACATCGCCAAACGTGAGGTGGGCATGGGGTCCAACTCCTCACTCCTGGTGGGTCCACCGAGGACCAGGTTCTTCATCAAACCTCTGGGCAGCAAGAGGCCATCTCTGCCATCGGAGTGCCACCACGCACAGCGCACGTTGCCTACAGGTGGTGCCCACATGTGAAGCACAGCCCGTTAACCTGCAAAAGCTTTTCCAGAACAGGCTACTGTGCATTGGGGACTGATAATTCCCTAGTGATTCTTTGAATCATTCGTCTGCAGTGAAGGTCCTGCCCTGTAACCTCCCCTCACCAGAACATGCTGATAGGATGCTAGGCCCGCGCTGATGAATTTCATTTGTTAAATAAGCTTCCAAAGATAAATATTATCAAGGCAGAACATTCTTATTTATTCAGAGACGTGTTTTGACTTGGCTTGCACGCATATTTAGAGGAAGAAATTTTGATATCCGTAAATAACTGCCCTTTCAGACATATTGAGTGATTATTCTCAGAAGCATGAATCCTCCCAAATGTATCTGCCTCCATTATCTGTATCCCAGGATTATCTGTTACTGTCTCCAACTCAGAATGATTTCGTTACCAGTCTCATTGAACAAATATATTCAAAGCAAAAATATTACTCCAAAGTGATCAGTTCTCGTGGCAGAAAAAGGCAGTACTCCTTATGGCTATGGGGAAAGCAACCCCCATAATTTAGAGCAGAAACTGGTGCCTTAACCGGTTACTCAACCGTAGTAGGAGAAAGTATGGAGTGTTTCTTTTTATTGTAAGCCCTTAAAAGCAATCATTTCAGGGTGTGAAACTTTTGATCTCCCTGGCTATACCTCATATATACAAGTTTAAAAGTAGGGTATTTTTAAAGGCATTTTAGCAGCCATAAATAATGTCACTGCACTTTTAGGATAAAGAAATCCCGGCGCCATGCCCAATGTGTTTACAAATTCATGTAGTGAGACAAGAACAAGAATCAGTGGCACAAAAGCACAGCTTTGTGCCTTGTTGCCATTTATGGCAGTATTTAAAACTATTAGTCCCCGTTAAATACGTATTTAATACAGTAAGAACATGCATGTGAGCACGACGGTGAGATTACATGTGTGCAGACCGACAGAAGTGATCTTTCCAGTGGTGCAGAACACACCAGCATTTGGACAGATTTCTTCTCAGTAAAAGGAGAGAAAACTGGTCTTTTAGTGCCATGTAGAGGCATACCAGAGACCCCACAGCTCAACATGTACTGGGCTCTCTGTATTCTACACCAAAAATGCCCATTCCAAAGAATTCTTTCATTTTCTCTTTTGCACCTGCCCGAGACACAACCGAGAGGCCTGGTTGCGAGCAAACTGTCCTTCTCCCTCCTGGCTCCACGAGGAACGCCTCTGCCACACAAGCCTAAGAAGACTACAGCTAGTGTGTTACCCAGGATGATCACTACCATTAGCAATCTTTCTTCTCGCCACAGGCCAGCACAGGAGAGGGCCTCCATCCACGTACATTAACTTTTCTTGGATTTGATTCCCACTCAAGAATATTTCTGCCATTTAGCAGTCTTCTAATGGTTAACTCAGCACCTGTAGGGCAAAACTAGATAAAATCACCTTCCCAGTACCAGCCAGCACAGTATTTGCCTCTTTATTCTAGACACACTACATGCCAAGCATTTAGTTTCTGCAAGGTGCAATATTTCTAAATAGAAAAAAATGAAATGACAGACACTGAGTTCTTGAGAAACAATACATTGCAACAAGCTACAATAAATAAGATGATTAGCCAAAGCACTCCAGCCCTAGTCAGTGGGATTCAGGCGTGTGTTCTGGGTGAAGCATCGATCCACGCGGGGAGGGAGAAGGCTCTCTCTTCATGAAACTTCAATTGCCAGAAGGACGGCACAGTAGGGCACTGAAACACCTCTGCAGCCAACCCTCATCTTCAGCAGCGCTGCTGGCAACCCACAGCTCCCACAGATACCAGCACACGCTCCCCAGCTCTTCCAGAAAACACTGCGCATCCATCAGGTTCTCTTCTTGTTTTGACTTCAGGGAACTGTACAGAAGAGCAATGGTTTTTTTGGATGAAAGCCAGAAAACAGCCAAAATGCCAACAACTGTGTGAAATCTATAATTTCATGCTGTGTTGAACTCCCTGGCTGCCCTTAGAGCACTTCTCTTTTGCAAAAATTATTTACTAGCAAATGTGGATTATTTTTTTTTGTTGGATTGCAAGAATATTTTACATTTATAGGAGACATACAAAGAAGAATTAAAAGAAATAAAGGAGCTGAGAAGCACCAAATATGTAGCTTATTTTGCAGATTTATTTATGTAAGAGATAGGATCAAAGGTTTCTGGTCAAACATAATGCTAGAAGTTGCAGTTTATTCATCCAATGCAGTGTTATACAAGCACTGTAAGTGACCTATCTCAAATCAGTATCAAAATGCTGAAGCACTGTGTGATGATTACTCAGAGAAAATAAATAATTAGGACATTTCCATTAAAAATACCATTTTTATTTTCAAACACCTCAACACTGTATTTAGTTTGCTCTCCGGCCCCAATTAAAATATACAGAGGTAATTCTGACGTGTATGTTTAAGTTTACATCCTGAAAACCCCAAATTCTGTCTTCTTTGTAGGTGCATTTAATGCTGCGCTGAGACTGAGGCCCAAAACCAGTCTTGTGTCAGCTGGATCAATAATTCCGTCATCCCATAATCTAGAGAAAAAAGAAGGCAAACAATAATAGTTAAAGGCAATTATCATATACAGTGAGCAGATTTTAAAGCACATGGAACTCAAAATAGCTACACTAAAGAAAGTGGATTAAAGAGCTAAATTATACTTGAACACATGGAGTTAATTCACTTTAACTGTCAATGCAATAGACTGGCTTGAATTACTCTGTGGAATTTGTCTTCTAGAACAAAATATACATTTTGTATGAATGAACAAGATCAGATTTACATACTTTAAATCAGATTCTTCATACTTATTTTTAGTATGAAGTCATTGCCTTAGAGAAAAGAGACCTTCTGTTTTTTAATATTCACATGGAAAATGACCTTCTGTCAATGACCTCTCTCTTCTATTAAGAATGCTAGTATTTTAAGTATTTTAATGTCATATCATTATTTACGTTATTCGGGTTAGTTCAGCTGCCAGATGAGGATGATACAAGAGTTCCTTCTTTCAACATTAAAAGAACCCGCGTAAGTTTCAAGTACTTCCAGTATTTGTTGTATTTATTATTTCTGAAGCCCATTTCTAAACAACTGTAAGGTAATACCCTCCTTAATCCAGCCCTGAAGGCAATTAAATTATGAATGAGCAAATACCAAATTCCTAAGTGCCCAAACTCACAAACACTTGTAAATGGTCCCTTTGATATTATCCCAAACTTAAAGTACTTCTGGCATCAGTTTCCAACAACAGCTCCACTCCACCCAAAACAAAATCCTTGTCAAAACCCACAGCAGGCCATGAAACTTTAAGTAGTGTATAACTACTACCTCCCTGGGGTAGGTAGTACCTGGGGTGGCTGACACACTGGAAGGCTGTGCCGCCATACAGAGAGACCTGGACAGGTTGGAGATCTGGGCAGAGAGAAACCTTATGAAGTTCAACAAGGGCAAGTGTAGGGTGCTGCACCTGGGGAGGAACAACCCCATGCACCAGTACAGGTTGGGGGCTGACCTGCTGGAGAGCAGCTCTGTGGAAAGAGACCTGGGAGTCCTGGTGGACAACAGGATGACCATGAGTCAGCAATGTGCCCTTGTGGCCAAGAAGGCCAATGGCATCCTGGGGTGCATCAAGAGGAGCGTGGCCAGCAGGTCAAGGGAGGTCATCCTCCCCCTCTACTCTGCCTTGGTGAGGCCGCACCTGGAGTACTGTGTCCAGTTCTGGGCTCCCCGGTTCAAGAGGGACAGGGAACTGCTGGAAAGGGTGCAGCGGAGGGCTACGAGGATGATGAGGGGACTGGAACACCTCTCTTATGAGGAAAGGCTGAGGGATTTGGGTCTCTTCAGTCTGGAAAAAAGACGTCTGAGGGGTGACCTTATCAACGCTTATAAATACTTAAAGGGTGGGTGTCAGGACGATGGGGCGAGGCTCTTTTCAGTGGTGCCCGGGGACAGGACAAGAGGCAATGGGCACAAACTGGAACATAGGAAGTTCCACCTAAACATGAGAAGGAACTTCTTTACCCTGAGGGTGGCAGAGCACTGGAACAGGCTGCCCAGAGAGGTGGTGGAGTCTCCATCTCTGGAGACATTCAAAACCCACCTGGACGTGTTCCTGTGTAACCTGCTCTAGGTGACCCTGCTCTGGCAGGGGGGTTGGACTAGATGATCTCCAGAGGTCCCTTCCAACCCTATGATTCTATGATTCTATGATTCCCCAGCAAGACACTGAAACAAGATACCACACTGCACATTGCAACCCAAGTCTCGCTTAAATAAGCATGCTTTTTAGTCAGTGTCTGCAAAACATATGCACAATATCTTTGGTTAAGACAGCAATACTCTTCCTCCATCCCACCTTTCCCTAGAGAGACTTATTTGCATTCTTTTTTGAACTCGCTTCAGTGTTGGCTGATGTCTAATTCTTTGTCTGTGGAAAATTTGAAAACACAAGAAAGGGTGATAAATAGGGAGCTAAGGCTGACTCTACCAAGAGAAAGCACAGCCACTCCTTTCTAGCTGAAGTTTCCAGATGCAAATTTCCTGCTGCTAGAAGATTAAGTGACAAAAATCTAATTAGACAGGAAACAATATATTTTGCACTCTTCTCTCAATACTAAATGTGCCAACCTCACCCCCAGAAGAAAGAGGACTGCAAATTGTACATAAAATACATGCTGATAAGCTCAAGGCAACAGCAGCCACTTCTGAGTGTTTTCCACCTTTGCTTTATTTCACCATTTGCTGTGAAAGTAATACTCATCAAATCAGATAAAAATATTAAGAGACTGACAACGTATGCTTTTTGGTTTACAACAAATACACGTATCTATCCTAGGATGCACAAAGTGGAACTGCAATAAAGGACACCTGTAACAAGATGAGTCACGAGGGTTCAGACTCACCTTAGGAGCCTGTGCTCCAACTAGGAGAGAG
The DNA here is from genome assembly GCF_963924245.1 of Chroicocephalus ridibundus. Classification (NCBI taxonomy): domain Eukaryota; kingdom Metazoa; phylum Chordata; class Aves; order Charadriiformes; family Laridae; genus Chroicocephalus; species Chroicocephalus ridibundus. Next base: position 16,998,356 of record NC_086316.1, read on the forward strand.
AGAAGAACAATGAGCCCCAACTCAGAAAGCAGGTTCTACTAGAAGTGTATCTTATCATGGTGCAGCTCCCCAAGTAGAGGAGACTCTTACCCTAAACGGGGCACCAGAACACAGCTGAAGGGCAAAAGGAGAAAGGGGTTTGGAGTAGGGAATACTTTGCTGTTAATTGGGCAAAACTACACTTTCTTTTTTGGGACTGAAAACAAAAGCTTGATGAAAGAGATTTTACACCACAGTAGCTGTGGCGCTCACTGACCTGGCTGACAGGTCCCAACCAGCATAGAAACAAGTCCGTAAAAAGAACAACTTCTTTCAAGGGAAAATAAAATGCCATAAACCCAAATAACAAATATAAAGAAACTATAGCTGTATCTAATCTGTTCTCATTTTCAGATTCTCTGTGAGAATCTCCTTTCTAGTGGGCTAGTAAGTTCTGCGTTGGAATATTGTAACAGCCCCACTTGCATCTGCACAGAAGTGGTACAAACAGAAAATTCTGTTGCAGAATACACACAGAATTGTCTATATCATATTCTAGATAAAGTGCACGGTATAAGCTCTTGCTGTCTGGTTCCTGTGACTAACTCCTTCCCTAACTGTAGCTTTAATTTGTAAGTAATAACTCATTAAAATATTTTAGCATATTTTAACAATACTCCACTTAAAAGAGACTAAGAGTAAGTGCTTCTTACCATACAGCAAAACCAGTTAGAAGTCTTTTTGTTCAAAACAACCAAAGGACCAAGTACTACTTGGTTTTACTGAGAGTTACTTAGAGAGTCATCTGAATTATTTTGTTTTTCCCCAAGATAGTGGTTATACCTGGTCATGTAATCTATCATGACAGAATGGCCAAGACAGAACATTTCGTATACTTGCAACATCATGAAGTATGCACTACCAAAGTTTAATGCATATGCTTTTCCTTCCTCCTTGTATTTTAGATGTTGATTTAGTTTTGATGAATATAGCCAGATTAATCCACAGAAGAGACGACAAAGATCCCAATTAATAGTGAAAATCAAAGTAGTTTTGTGAGGTCAAATCAAGCACAATCCCTTTGTTTTCTAACGACTGTGTGCTGGTTTTGGCTGGGGTAATTTTCTTCATAGCAGCTAGTACGGGTCTGTGGCTTGGATTTATGCTGGAAACAGTTTTGATAATATAGGAATGGTTTTGTTATTGCCAAGCTCATACAGTGTCCAGGCCTTTTCTGCTCCTCACACCACCCCACTAGCGAGGGGGGTGGGGGTTCACAAGAAGCTGTGAGGGAATTCAGCTGGGACAGCTGACCCCAACTGATCAAAGGGATATTCCATACCGTATCACGTCATGTTCAGTATATAAAGCTGGGGGAAGAAGGAAGGGGGGTACCTTCAGAGTTATGGCATTTTTCTTTCCAAGTAACCGTTACGCGTGATGGAGCCCTGCTTTCCTGGAGATGACTGCACACTTGCCTGCCCATGGGAAGTGGTGAATGAATTCCTTGTTTTGCTTTGCTGGCGTGCGCAGCTTTTGCTTTATCTATTAAGCTGTCTTTATCTCAGCCCACAAGTTTTCTCACTTTTACTCCTTTGATTCTTTCCCCCATCCCACTCGGGGACAGTGAGCGAGCAGCTGTGTGGTGCTTAGTTGCCAGCTGGGATTAAACCGTGACAGACTGTGAAAAAAATAACTGTAAGAACAACCTCAAATATGGTAATTTCCACTTTTAAGCAAATTTGGGGTTTTTTTGACTGCCATGTGTTTGTTTGCTCTGCAGATCAACTTTTTAAATGAACACTTGCAATTAACTTTTTGATTTATGAAGCACTGAAATTGAATGAATGAATTCATACTTCCAAGTGTTTAATAAATCTGCTAAGGGCCTGGGAAGGGCAGGGATGAAATGAATCAAAAAGAATCACCAACTTAATGCATTACCTTCCAAGATGCAACTTCATAGTGACTACCACTGTAATAAACACTTCCAAACATGAAGCAAATTTTAATGGCAGATTTGTTTTTCTGTAACAACGCAATTAACTTATATTAACTTATATTGACAACCACAAAGATTTTGTGTTAAATGGAAGTCAAGCTGTTTTCCTGTGGTCACCTCTGGCTTCTGCTTCTCTCTGTTTAAAGAAAACTACATTCTCTACTGGGATGTAACATTAATAATTAAACTATCTATTAAAACACCATTGCTAGAACCTGAGTCACATCTACACTCATAAAATATTTGTAAGAGAGACACTGTGAGTAAGAGAAATGAGGTGCCCAAAACTAAAATGCTCATATAATTTGTTAAGATGCAAACTGCTGAAATCCTTTTAGAAACCTGTAAGCAGATTAATATAACTCATTAAAAAGGGTGCTGCCTAATGACTGCCGTTAATTAAGACTGCTCACTGTGAAAGGTTCTAATCAAATAATTGATTAAAGTTTGATTAGAAAATGCAACTGCAGGGAACAGTATTGACATCCTGTACATGTAACAAGTTATAATTCATAAGCAAAATTATATAAGCAGAGTAAATAGGGAAATTTGCTTGTATTTTAAGATCATTAGGGCATTTTCCTTCCCTCTCATTATGACTGCTAAAAGCTTGATTCAAAGCCTAATGAAGTCAACTGGAAGGGTCACATCAATCTCAATGGACACTAGGGGTGAGGCAGACTGGTCCCGATATCTTAGCAAGAGGACAGTGTGAGGGAACCCCCACACTGGCTGCACCTGAGCAGCAATACAGACAGCAGTCCTTCTGCCCATCTGTCATTCTTTCCTCTCAGTAATGCAAAGCTGTTTTTTGGAATTTTCTTGTTGGTCTTTTTGGTGGAGGGATCTAGGTAGCATCTGAAAAAAACAAGGCTGCTCAGATTGCATTTCAATACAGCACCCTGACATTTGGCTGATGGTCAACTGGTTTTTTGGCTTGGGACCAGGCAGGAAGCATCCTTTAGAGCAAAGGCAAAAGGTTACTTCTCCCTGACCTACAGTGAATGCTTGCCAATAAGCAGCTGCTGATGTTGGCTAACAAATGGGTTGTCTCCAAGGTGCAAGGTGGCTAAATCCCTGCCTTTGTAGCACATACATGGCTTGCTGCAAAGACTGTAATCTTACTTCATCTCATTGCTTGGGCAGCCTACTTACTCCACAGTAATTAAAACTTCTGAGCTATCAGTCTGAGATCTTGCTTAGGAATTAGCAATACATGAAGTAACAAGGCACATGTGATAATACTGGCAGGAAGGCATGAAAGCAGAGCAGAAAACATACGAATATCTACTGACATACCCAATTATCTCTATAAGACAGCAGAGAGCAATTAAGAGCTCCTAGAGAACACAGACCACACCTATGAGAGAGAGAAAGCAGCCTGCACTGTCTTGACCTGAGCCAGTCACACACTGTTCTCGCAAGCACTCCTCAGTGAAAAGGGGCATTTCATTTTCATTGCTTTTAGCTAGATGACCTTCAGTGGGATTTCAGCTCTGACACTGTATTTCATGTCTCAGCTGGGCTTATTAGCTTGAGTGAAGCATCACATGAACCCAACCACACGCAACTCAGGCTCAGGCTAGTTCTCAGCCAGCTCACATCTGTGCATGTTAAGTTGCCCTTCCAAGATACAGGCACAATAAGAAGTACATAACCACCCTGCTTTTTTAAATGACAGACAGGACACCTAGCATTAAGAGCTCTTCCAAACCCCTAGGCTAGGCAAACTTAGGCTATTTACTGAGGTGCCTTCTGGATTTGCAACCTAACTTCACAAAATGGACAGATTTTCTGGAAATATAAACTGGTAAAAGTTGTGCAGTAGAGAGGCACAAAGCTGGTGTTAAATACTCAAGTTTCATTACTAAAAATCACTGGACATTATTAAAAATTTAGAATATGACTTTTTAAAATTATAACCTTAATCCTACACGTAAAACTACTTTCTTGCAGATTAGTAACTTAATGTTGTAAATACATTAAAAGCACTGTCTTCTAAAGCACTGTCTGTAAAAACAGACAACGGTCTGTTGGTTTTTGGAAGAGGGCAAGTTTTTATATTGCTAATATACTGAATATATTGAATGTTAAATAAATACAGTTCTTTTCAATCATGAGTACAAAGAGACTATTGACTGTGTTTCCAATGAACGTAGGAAAAAAAGCAAATGTAAAAAAAATATCAAACCGTTCATCTTCTTCTCCATGGTAGGGGATTAGTTTTAAATATAGACAGTTTGACTCATGTTTTAAAAATTATTTTATCAGTGGAAAATGATCCTTAAAATCCAGTTATAAAAGAGGAGAATATGTGTCTTCATTTTTTCTTCTTGCCTCAGGGCACAAGACTTTGTGACACAGGTACCAGGCTTGATCTTTAAGGGGTACTGAAAGAGATAGCACAAAAGCTTTTAACAGTTGACACCATCTCTCAATTTGGGGAAACACCTATAAAATTTAAATCAATTAAAAAGATTTAAAAAAAAATCAAAACCAGCGTGCCAACAGAAAGTCCATGTCAATAACAATTCAGTATTTTACAAAAGTATCCTCACTGCTGATAGGTAAAACCCCCAATAAACTGCAAGTTAGTAGCTGTGGGGGTTGTACACAGGCATAAAACATCGAGAGGTTGAGAACATCTGACTCTCTGCAACATGACCACATAGGCCTCTGCCAGAAGCACAGACCAAACAGTGATGAGACTAAAATCCTCCCTAAATCCATGACCCACATGCTATGCAACTGTAGCACTGAAATATGCCTAGGTGACACCACAAACCCTGGGCTACATCTCCTACTGAGAATTCTTATCCCATCACAGCACCAGCCAGGGAAAAATGGCAAGGGCTTCCATTTGCTGAAGGCACTCTACTTGATTAAACATTAAAAACAACATGGATCCCCCAGGTATGATTATTTCAGTTAAGTTCACTTCACTATCACAGCAGAAAACAGAGAAAAGCTACCATTCATTTTATATCTTCCTTCACATCATGATAAACAATTCATAAAGGAGCTCACTGTGATGCTATGCTGCTGCTGTTGCTGCTGTACCAAACTTGTCGTACATGAGATTAAGCAGGTATCAAGTTAGACAAAAAGGCCCCCAAACTCCTTCTCTTATTGGCATCTCTATAATACTGACAGAGTACCTTGCACCCACCTGTTCACATAATTTCTGCCCATGATGCCCACATCAAAATTCATCATATCCCAACCACTCTGTACTCGCTTGTTTCCAGACTTCCCAGCTTGCAAGTAAGAAAACCATCAGTAATTCTTACTCAGCTACACAAAGACATACATACAGCAGACTCCGCAGCTGTATGAGACCAATATTCTTTCTGCAAAATAAGAAGCCACAGAGACACAATAAAGTCCTGTTATTATTTGCTACCCCTCTACCATCATTAGCAGCTGAGAGCCTGTGGAGAATTAGCTTTTGGAGACTGCAAGGAGAAACATGTGCAGGAAGGTCAGTACAAACAGGATGAAAACTAACATAGAGTAACGGAGGCCAAGAAAGCCTCCAATGTAGTTTCCAGGTAACAGTCCAGGATGCCACCTTTCGGGCATTTACTAATGTTCCATAAACGTGATCTCAAAATGCTGCAAAGGACTTCTCAACAAACATGAATACGCTGCACCCATCAGCTAATCCCCTATCCAAACTGCCATCATCCAATAGAGTCACCTGACAAGATCATGACCTGAGATTTGCAAATGGCTTCAGGTCTCCCTGAAGCTTGTCCTTTACCACTGGCCTCTTCTACTTGCAGAATTGCACTAAAATTAATTATTCCTAACATGCATGCAGCCACTAATTACACTGTTCAATGGGCTTTAGAAAGGTGATGAGATACTACACTGGAGAGAATCATATAAAACATTCAGAACAAAATGCACAGAATATAAACTCCACGCTACCATATCATTACTTACAGAACCCATAGAATAATTCCTGCAAGTGCATGCCTTCTTCTGAAACAGTGCATACTACAAAGTCTCAGAGACAAGACAGACAAAACATTGATTTGAACCCTGTTGTGTTGTACACCTGCACACCAAACACAATCTTTGTTCCAGATTGCTCTGTTGTGCTGTTCTTCAACACCAAGATTTAGATGTTACTGTTACGTTCTATGATTTCAACTAAGTTTTGGGAAAGTAATTTATATGTTACCTGGCACTGGAATAATAAGGGTTTCCTTCCTCCTCAAACCTCCTAATGATGGGCTCCTTCAAAGCTGCTTCGTCTGCCTCTGATAACTAAAAAAACAGGCAAATAAACAAATATAGGTAAGCTATTCTTTAGTGTTCTCTTCCACAACAAAGCTTTATATGCAGCATAACACTAGAAGAAACTACTTACTTAATCTCCTCAAAGTTCTTCTCCTTTTTTACACGCAATTATCAATTTAGTATATTTGACAATAAAATTAAAATACCACTTTTCAAAAAGTGTGGGTGGGAAAAGGACAATAAAAATATACTTTACTGAGTATAATAATAATTGGGGAGTATCATCAGAAAAATTACTGAAGCTACTGCACTGAATAAACCCCGTTCTGAGTTGCCTTTGGCAAGATTTTTTAATAAAACAAGTCTGTGCTACTCTAAAACTGAGTTTCTCTACGATCCAGAGTGGTCACTGCGGTAAATTAGAAAATGTTCAAGTTTCTAACACATTTTAGTGACATTAACTACAATTATTTTTCTCAAACATCTTTCTGGGCATCATCCTGTCCATCTTAAGGATTTGCGAAATCAAGACAAGGAGAGATGAGGGTGAATATATTCTATTCATAGAAAGCCCAAGTGAAGTGTAGAAAAAATAACTCTTGAGATAACATGTACATACTGCTTCATTATGCTGAACTACTCATGATAAATACAAGCAATTTTAAGACACCACAATAAAATCACTTCTTATGGGACCAAAACACCAATATAAACATAAACCGTGTAATTTAAAAAACACAGCAGAAAAGAGTGTACAGAGAAACTAGAAAATATTATTAAACAAAATACCACTAATTTTCAATTAAAATGTTGAAATGAGTCAAAAACTTTTCCACACCTCTACAGACTTCTGCTGTTATAAGTTTCATACTTCTCAGTCACTGAATAACTGGTCTTTCTATAGCCAGTCACTGGCTTTCTATAAAACTGTCTACTTCAAAAATAATTGGAAAAACACTTTGTTGCCACATATTCCTCCTCATACTCCCAAATCAGAGAGGATCCCTGGCTGCTCATCTTAGGCAGAACTAATGACCGGGTGCATAAAATACAAAAAAGATGATACGGGAAATACACCTCTTTTAAGCAAAGGCAAGAAGTGTCATAAATACTCTTCACATTTAGAAGACATAAACAATAACATTTCAGAAATGCTTCATGTTTGCCAATACACTACATGGCATTGGGAGAACCATAGTTCATTGGTGTCTCACTCTGCAACATCCTTTTCTACCTCATAAAGTGAGTAACTCCAGTGAAAGAGTAAATGACAATGACATTACTGCAAATGAAAGAAAGATGTACCTGTTTTCCCTCCCTTGCTTTTTGGTCCTTAGCTATTGTAGCGAGAACAGTTGCAGCTTGTTCCCCTCCCATCACTGATATGCGAGCATTTGGCCACACGTAAAGAAATCTTGGACTGAAAAAAACCATATTAAATACTAAAATAAGACATTGCTGTATTTCCTAGTAAAGAACCAATTCTCACTTAGCTAAGAATTCATTTTTATGCACGAACATCTTACAATCTATTGGTTTTTAAAGAATTAAAATTAACATATTTCAAGGCTTGCAGCATTATGCTTGAAAATGCAAAAATTCCGCTAATTTCCTATATTCAAGCACCTTAAAAATTTATTTCTCTCTTTCTTGAGTCTCTTCATCTCACACACCCCCAGGCATTTTTCTCTTAAAAAAAAAAAAAAAATCACCAAAAACTTCAAAAGTATCAGGGACCTTGAAAAATGAAAAAAAAAAAAAAAAAAAAAGTATGTGATTCATGTCCAAAGGTTAAAAAAAAAATAAATCCTTACAGGTTCTGCAAACGTTACTCATAAAAACAGGCTCATTAAAGTGAATAAGGATTTTTTACACAAGCTGATACTCTTCATATAAATGCAGAATAAAGGACCAGCCCATGCTGCCTAATGATTGTTCAGGATTGTACAATTTTTCCTCCAACAGATAAATGGGAGAAAAGCATGTCAGCACATTTATTTAGATGTTAGAAGATCTCCTCCATTACCTAATTCAAGGTTAATCATGAGCCTAACAATCTCTACAGTTTGTCAGGTTGTCATTTACTTGTGACTGTATTCAGTGAGAACTGTTTTGTTTTCCAAATGGCACATCTTACCACAGAGTTTAGTTTAGTTTTCAGAACGGTACTTCAAAGTTATGTTCCCTTAACTTAGTGTTCTGTCATCATCTGAAGTAACACCTACCTATACGCTCTTCCACACATCCCATAGTTTCCAGCTCCATAAGAACCTCCAATAATCACGGTTATTTTAGGCACATTGGCACAAGCCACAGCAGTTACCATCTTGGCACCATCTTTTGCTATCCCACCAGCTTCATATTCTCTACCAACCATGAAACCTAATTACAACATGAAGAAAAGGCTCAGTAACTTTATATTATTATACCGTGCTATATGTCATACTATGTGCATTATACAGCACATGCAGAAGAAACTGAAGAATAAATCATAAGGCAAGGCCTTCACCAGCTGCTGACAGGCTGATTTCAGAATAGGCTGGAGATACAGGTAAAACAAAGCATAGAAGATGCTGTCTAAAAGTCACAGCCTTAACAGTTAACAGCAAAGCCTACAACATAGTGAAACTTCAAAATATTGATCTCATTCACCTGTAATATTCTGCAAAAACACAATCGGAATATTTCTCTGGCAACACAACTGGATAAAATGTGTACCCTGTAGAGAGAAAAGAAAAAAAAAGAAATGGAAAAAAAAAAAAAGTAAGCCGTTAGAAGTTGGATCAGTGAAGCTACCACTACCAGCACTGTGAAGTCTGACAAATGTCCTTCCACTGAAGTCCGTGGGAGTATTTGCATCATGAGTTGCCGTACTACCTCTGCTTCACCCAAAGTCAACTGCAAAACGTGCATTCACTCTGGCAGAAGACGACACCAAAAATGTTTGAGTCCAAGGGTAAAGCCAACTCAGCCAATATGTAGTTAAACCACAGACAACTTCACAGTGTGGCACCTGACATGGAGATTTGTAAAACGGTGTCATGGAAATTAAAACAGCCAATCAGAAAACAATATCTCCCCATTTCCTGTACAAAAGAAAATTCTTCTCTGAAATTGAGAAATGCTCTGCTCATGGCCCTGCCAATTGCTGTAACACTTTTTCCTCTTTCTCATGGCAGATAACCTCTCCCCATTTTCTAGGAAAAGACTATTTTCCTCTCAAAGATACAAATAGCAGATTCCAAACTTCTGTTTCAACTAGAAATAATAAATCAATAAAGCTCCTCAGGTTATTTACACACTGCTGGTAAGGAAAAAAAAAAAGGTATGTAGGCACAGCAACTGAAAAAAAGGTCTAACCTCTTCACAACACAAAACCAGCAAAATTTATGAAAACTGAAAAGAGAGAAAAATCATAAAGCATAATCTTTAGCTAGCTTTTTCAGAGAAGCACTTCAAAAAAAAAGCATAGTGATGATCATGGAAAAAAGATGTGTCACAACTCATTGAAAAAATGCAAAACAAAAAGAAAGGAACACTGTAGATTGTGATGCTTACAGAAGCAACCTCATGGATAAAGGTCTCTCTAGAAGTGAAACTTGACCATCTCCTTTTACAGTATTGATACGCCAGAAAAAGTCAGCAGAGGAAGATACCGTACATTTTTTTTTCATTGGTAGGAAAAAAGTTGCAGCACTAAATTACCAGAAAACTAGTTAAAGTATTAGAAGTACCAAAAGAGTTGTTTTAAACTTGGAAATAACTGTGTTAAATGCTAGCCAAAACCAGCATCATGTAACTGCAGTGCTACAAGTTGAAAGTATTCCTTCAGTACATGAAACTCAATTTCATGTATTATTTTATTACAGCAATAAAGCAAGTAGAATTACTTCCTTTCTCCAAATCTCTCATAAAGGCTTCCTTTGTCCTACAGATTTTCAATACTGATTTCCTCATCATTAGTTTGAGAAGCCTGCTAGAACAAAACTACCATATATAGTTGCTATTACAAAATTCAACTGACAGTAGTTTCTTGAAAAAATAAAGAACTGAACCAAACTACACATAGAACAAGGTAAGTAACCACTCTGTCATACCCAGAAAGTCTTTATCACCACCAATCCCTCAAGCCCGATCTGTAAAGTGCTTTTAACTGTAACGCAATCACTATACTCCATCAAAGACGGCCTTTAATTCACAAAACAGCTATTTTAGACCACAGCTATTATGAGACTGCACATGTTTTCACTCATTAGTCTAAGCCAGGAGCTGCTGCAGTGAAGTATGAAAATTAAATCTCTGGTAAGCCAATGAATTGACTACTAGAAACCAGGTCCAGTCCCTTTCATTATTTAAAAAACTTCCTCATTTCAAGACCAACTTGTCTACCAGAATTTTTGTTTTTCAATGGCAAAGAAGCTCATCATCTATTTATTTACCTTTTTTGCTGACTCTGAGAAAAGAACCCCATTGTTTCCAATAATTCCTACTGGATAACCAAATATTCTTGCAAATCCTGAAGGAGAAAGATAAATTCGTAAATTTTCACATAGATTTATTTTACCATAGCATATAAAGGTAATGCTTTCTCTTGGCAACAAAAACTGCTATTCTTTTGAAGAAAAACATTATTAAAAATATTAATGGGTGAGCCAAACAGACTTAATCCAACTATAATACCAGTGGGAACATATATGTAATAATAATAATATATTTCTAAATACCTGTAATTAAAGTATCCCCATACAAGGCTTTGAATTCATCAAATTTACTTCCATCTACAATTCTAGCAATGACCTTAAGAAAAAAATAGAAAAATAAAATGAAATTCCTAATTCCTCATAGTTTATAATTTGTTTAGAAAGACCATGCTAACATATAACTTAAAATAAATGTTTTCCATTTGGAGAACACCAAGTAGCCCACCATATAAATAGTCCGAATGTTAGTCAAAACCCATTTACTTTTGAAAGTGTGATTTAACTACATGTTTATAAAAAAATGGAATTTCAATATTAAGAATATTCTAACCAAACAGTTTAAATTATACAGGAACAACATTTTCCTGATTATTTAAATTTCAAAGAAAAACTGCTACCTCTGGTTATATTAAACATTAATCAATAGATTCACATTTATAAACAGAAAAACATATAAAGCCATGAGTCACTTTCTTACAGATAAGTCTATTTTCAGCTTTGCTTAAGTTTGTGACACACAAAAATAATGAAGATCTGTTCTGAGGTTTCTCTGAGATGCAGAGGACCTATTTTATATAAACATAGATCTATTGCTAGCAAGACATTTGCCAGAAGATATTTATTTCAACTTTAAAAGAACATAAATCCAAGCTATTATAACTTTCGAGAGTGCAGTGTGAGACTCAACAGAAGTGTTCATCTTTTTTCTTCCCTTAATGCAAAGCAAATCCAGTAACTTCTAACAAAGTATTTTAAGAAAGGTACACACTAAGACTCTTCCTAAAGTAAATACTTCCTTGGTAGTGAAAAAAGCTCTGAATATGGGATCTACACAAAATATGAGGAAGGATATGGTCTCGGGTGAAAGTACTGAGGCAAATAACAACACTTGACCTGCAGTAGAGTACAATAGTCTCCATATGTGGTTGGGAGAGCTCTGCAATGTTTAGGGTGCTTATACTCCACCATCTTTAAATATTGGGTCTTTACTTTTACAGGACTGACAGAAAAAGCAAGCTATCATATCACTTGGCAAGTCTACAGAATGCTTTGCCAATCCAAAGTTCCCTATTTCCTGGCGAGTTTTTTAGAATGTTATTGATCCCTAGTCCTTGCTCCTACTTCTTAGACATATAACCAAAAAGCGCTGCATTTTCAACATGTCATTGCTATTGCAATGTATCCGCTGAACAAAAATGTAAAGAATATATTAAAAGATTTTATGAAATTTAAATATTCACTATATATCCCAAATCAGATTTCTGTAGACAAACTATGATGATATAAAGAGTGATTTCGTGCAAGAAACCTGTGTGCAGGCATGTATGGGCATGTGGATCTTGCACTTAAATTCATACCTCTTTGACATCAAAGTTTCTTTTTAGCTGGTCGCCAACTATTCCATATATTTCATCAGCAGGAAATAAAGGCTCTTCTGACGGTTCTATAGTCACCTGTAGCAATTTAACAAAACAGTGTACATAACAAAGGAATTATTAGTCCACATTGTGACTTAAAAAAACAAACAACAATTTATTTACCAACTGCTTTGAGTACATCAAAATGCTTGTACTGGCTTGTCCTCATTTTGCAAAAAGGTCAAGTTCCTTAAACTGACGGTTGACAACATTTTCTCACTTACTGTTACCTTTGTTTCTACTCCTGTGTATACCTCCAAACATGCTCCACTTCTTCCATGTTATCAAAAATTAAGCATGTCTTCCCATTTGCTTACTTTCCCTATGCTTTATTAGGCAGTTAGTATTATGACAAAACAATGAAGATTTTTTCCATGCAACTGAATGCAACATCTTGCCTTCCTTCAGCTGCTGAGCTTTAGCACGCTTTCACGTCTCCTGCCAAAAGAAGTTAGGGCACTTCCTCCCTCATATGCTATCCATCCTGTTTTCTACAAGGGATTTTTAAATCAATACAATACAATCACATGATTTAGGTCTATCCCCTCAGTTTTATACCTCTCATTAATAATCATATAAAATGTGTATTCAAAAAGATGCTTTAGAATGTATCTAATTCTAAGTCCATGGGAATGATTATGTGGACTTAAATTAAACACCTTGCAAGACTGGGTTAATCTTACAGTACAGTTCTGCAATTCTGAAGCACTGTTCTAGTTGCTTCATTCTTGCATGTAATACCAGTGATTTTATTAGGAATAATGCAGTAGGAATGTAATTGCAGAACTCAAACATTAGAGAAATCTTTAAGGACAAAAATCATAGCTTCCATTTTCAAAGTGTCTAAGTCAGAGACAAAAAATGTGTTGTACAAATCAGGCAAAGAAAAACATTCCTAATTTAAACAGTGCAGTGTTTTCAAATTCTATACACTTACATCTACTTTCTTTCGGAGATTTAAACTTCTTACAGCCTTCCTTGCTAGATGAAGTGCATGACTGTCATCCAAAGCATAATGATCTGTTACACCAGATTTTCTGTATAAAAATAACAATAGCAATAGGATAACTTAAAAAAAATAATTTGACAATGAAAGTGTGAGGTTTTAAAACTTTTAAGACTTTAAAAGTTTTATGTTTATCTTTAAAAGATAGATGCTTCAATACAGCTCTTCATGTTTTGTAATGAAATTACTTTCAAAATCAAACCCATGCCATGAACCTTTCTTTGAAACAGTACATTCAAGTTATCAGACATGACATAAAATAGCAACTCCACAAAGTAAAAACATCTAAAGGACAATATAAAAGATGACACACATTTTTCAAATGAAAATGAAAATTCATCTGAAATTATAAGGGAAAAGTATCTATACAAAAACGTTATGAACTGCTCTTAAAAATAATTATTTATTTCAGTAATCTGAAGTAAAAATTAAGCATTTATAGTACAGTAATAACTTATTGTACAGTAACACCTAACTTTGTTTACTATTCTTTGCATTTTAGAACTAGAAAGTGCATAGTAATCTTTGTTTCAATAACAAGTATTCTCTTACAAAAAACAGAAGTTATTTTGATCTTGTTTGTAGTAAGTTCTAATTGACAGTAAGAAAGCTACAAATCTGCAAAATGTATTACTTTTCTCAATGTGTATTATTCTATTAACATTCAGCATTAAACAGTATAGAAAAGTCTTCCATATTACGTATGGTGCTGCAGTAGATTAGACATGTATTTTAAAGTAGTAAATGAAGGAAACAAGATTCTAACTAGAGTAACATAAGGTAACTATGCTACTCTAACAATAAAATAATTCCACAGCACCAGATAAGGACACAGAAAATCTTAATTTTCAAAATCTTAATATAGTTTAAAAAAGATCTCAATAGCAAATAAATGAAGAAGGGGGAAGGGGGAAGACACCGTACTGAAGTCTAAAGGACATAATAAACTCTAGCAAGGTATTTGTTCAAACCTGCAGTGAAGATCTGCCCCTCCAAGATCCTCTGATGATACCTCTTCACCTGTTGCTGCTTTAACCTACCACAATAAAAGGAAAATGAGCTTTATTCTAGGATTAATATGTATTTTTAGTAAGAAAAATTCTTTACTTACTGTTGTATTTATTGCTGTGTCCATTATTAGTGCAAGTATACTTACACAGCCTTTAGATTTATAAATATACATTCTCACAAAACTTTTTTTAGCAGTTTACAAGCAATTTCCAATGTGATACTTTCCTGCATTGTTTCAAACAATACCTCAGCATTCTTCCACTTCACTTTCTTAACACAAACTCTCCTTCTGTGAATTTTAGCTTACTTATTTAAATATTAACCGTAAAACAATCATTAACACAATAATTTACTAAGCATAAACTGTTTGGATCAAGTATGATGTCTTCATAAAAATACCTGGAATGCACAATCTAAATCCTAGATCTGTCAAATCTTAGACCTGACAGGTTAATTTGAGAGTGAGTGAACTCCTTCTTAAAATAACGCAGTATCATTTACTGCTTTATGGTAAAAAAACCAACTATTGTGTATTTCCACTCTACTGTAACTGTTTCGAAAAGGATTCCTTGCAAGCTGGTGAAACGTAGCATTAGAGACAAGGGAAGAGAAAACTATCATCACTTCCAAAACAGCTTTCAGTTTCCAAATCTTGTGCCTAAAACCGAAGCACGCTAAATATATAAAGAAATATCTACACACACACACTCCTCCAAACTGTTAAGATTGTGAAGTATAGGTATTTCTTCACTGGGAGGATTTTTGCCTTTAAATTTTAATGGCTACGCGTGTAATACAAAGGTGTGGCATTCCGATACTAATTAATGAAAAGCTTCTGTCAAAGACATAATTAACTTGAATCTTCATTAAATAACAAACGTAAGAACATAGAAATTAGGAAAAAATTCTTCATCAAAAGGGTTGTCAAGCACTGGAACAGGCTGCCCAGGGAAGTGGTTGAGTCACCCCCCTGGAGACATGTACACTTAGCGCTTAGGGACATGGTTTAGTGGTGAACTTGGCAGTGTTAAGTTTACAGTTGGACTCGATGATCTTAGGGGTATATTCCAACCTAAATGATTCTATAATTTTATGAAATACTTCTATACATCTCTCTTTAAGCATCTGGCACTGTATGCAGTTATAACATATTGTCATTCTGTGACTACTGCAGAACTCTGAACAAATCTGAACAGAGCGCTGATTTCTATTAGCACAGAAATCTAGACACTAATTTTAATAAACTTTACAAAAATTGCTTTTTTCCTCTTCTACAGAGGTGAAGCCTTCCTTCTCCATATCAAAGAATCAGAGTTGTGGGGCCTGTCAGCCACCCTGGGAGATTGTCTAGTTTAACTGCCCTGCTTCCCTGCAGGGTCAATCAGAGGAGGTTCCTCCTGACCACCTAACAGTCAAGTTTTGAGTATCTCCAAGGCTGGAGACTCCACAACCACTCTGGACAACTTGGTTTGGCATGACCACCCTTACAGTAAAAAGGTGTTTGCTTACATCTCAATAGAACTTCCTGTATTATAGTTTGTGCCCCGTACCCTCCTGACCTGTCACTGGGCACCAATGAGAAGTCTAGCTCTACTATCTTTACTCCCCCCTGCAAGGTATTCATACATATGGATAGATTTCCCCTGAGCCATGTCTTCACCAGACTGAGAAGTCCCAGCTCTCTCGGCTTCTCCTCATATCACAGATGCCCCAGTCCCTTCATCATCTTCATGGACCTTCAGTGTCACTTGATTATGTTCAAGTCTGTCTTGGTCCGGAGAATCCAGAGATGGACCTAGCACCCCAAATATGTCTTACAAGCCCTGAGCAGATGGGAAGGTCACTACTGTTGACTTGCTGGAAACACTCTCCCTAATCCCTGCCCAGGATGTTGCTGGCTGCCTTTGCTGCAAGGGCACATTGCTGGCTCATGTTCAATTTGGTGTCCACCGGGACCTGCAGCGAGTTTTCTGCCAAGAATCTTCCCAACTGGTTGTTCACCAGCCTGTTTTGGTGCCCATGATTATTCCTTCCAAGCAGCACCTGCCTGCTCTGTTTAACTTCAAAAGGTTCCATTCAGCCCCTTTCTCCAGCCTGTTGAGGTCCCTCTGAAAGGCACCACAATCATCTGCTCAATGAACCACTCCTCGCAAGTTTTTATCATCTGCAAGTCTGCTGATGGTGAACTTTGGACCACTGTCCAGGTCATCAATGAAGATGTTAAACAGTATTGGTCCCACTACTGACCTCTGGGGTACACACTACTGATTGACCTCCAGCTTGAGCCCAGCAGTTTAGCCAGTTCTCAGACTACCTCACAGCCCATTTAGTCAGTCCGTACTTCATCAGTATGTTGAGGATGTTATGGAAGACATGTCAAAAGCCTTGTCAAAGTCAACATAAACATGCACCGCTCTCTCTGCGTCCCCTGAGCCAGTCATCTCAGCATAGAGGGCCATCAGTTTGGTCAGGCCTGATCTCCCCATTGTAAATCTGTGCCGACTACTCATGGTCACCTTTTTGTCTGTAGTATTTTTGGAAATAGCTAGAATTATTTGCTCCATCAGCTTCCCAGGTACTGTGGTGCAACAGAGCATTCTACAAACTGTTGTTTAAATAGTAGTAACTTTCTTAAAGTTCATTAAATTCTAACAGACTGCAAATAGAGTCTTGACAAGATATGTGAGCATTTTCAAAGAAACACCTGTTCAAGCCACTTCAGCTAGCAATCATCAGGGAAAATGAACATAAACTTTAGATAAAATGTGCATTTCCCACAATGAATCATGCTGAAATGTAGAAGAGTCCCCAGCACATAAATATATGCAAATTTGACAAACTTATCCCTTTTTACCAGACTTTCCTTCACTGCTGAGCACAGAAAGTAGAAAATTTTCCCCAGGAAGAGAGAATCAAAAGTTTCTGGAATGGGATGGAGAAGTCTATAGGTCAACAAGAAATCCTGAGATACCAAACAGTATTGCCACAGGTGAGGATATAGATTCCTCAGCTTGCAGGAGTGCAGAAGAATGGCCCTAGATCGTTACTACTCCTGCGACTTTTCCTCTTACTATGGAGATCCTTCTGTTCACGAAGTCATCACTACTCACCTTTCTAAAACAAAGGCTAAGGAAACTTGCACTTTAGTCTTCAGACTGTACCTGCAATTAACTTTTTTTTAGTATACACATCCCATCACTACTTATAACTAACATCAGGTATTTTCTTTCACTTCCTTAGGATGTTTTGTTTTAGGCAGGTGAGGGATAAAATCCAATCCAATTTTCTTCATATAGGAAAGACATTTTGGGGAACAGAGCATACACAGTAATGGCTACAATATCTGCTACAACATGGAATGGAAGTTTCTATGGGAGTCTGAAGTAATTTTGATGCTTAGAGAAACGCAAGCAAAGTATTTTCAGTGAGAATATGAAAAGCTCTACCAAACTGAAAAGCTGACAGGTAGTGATATTAAAGTTTGATCTATACGCACAACAATAAGGATCATTACATCTGCAGGTTGCTAAGGAACAAATTAAATTGGAGGATAGTTGTGAAATCTTCCTCTGGAAGTGGTAAAAACTTTTCATCCTTTCTAACTTAACATCCTTGCAGTCACTGACTTGCCTAGCCAAGTCTTCCCTTCAGACTTGACTCAGCCCACCACTTTTTCGGCTGCTTATCCTGGCAAAAGTCTCCTAAACTACGTCTCAGTGATATACATGTATGACATAAATTCCCTTGTGATGTTTACCATCCTCTTAGAACAAGAGAGTCTGGTTCCCTTTTTTTCAGCTTCCTGGGTAATACTGAATAATAGCTGTCTTATTTTTACCTGCTTAATGCTGGAACTCGAAAGAAACTGGCTTTAAGTAAACTCTCTCAGTGCACCCAAGGGGTTTCCCAAGGTCCGATGAACCTCTTCTGCTCTAACATAGCTCCAAGCAGAATCACTCAAGGTGCAGAGCATTCCCCAGGACTCTGGCCACTGGAAATGCCATGTCAGAAGAGCTGAGTTTGCTCAGGGCTTTCTGATTTACTAGCAGAGCTTCTGCAACAAATTACACTGAAGTTGAGCAAGCCCCAGAGGCAGTACTGGCATTTTATATGCCACTGGCTCTAAGGTAATGAACTGTGCTGGACCTAGAAAGGTTTTGTATTTGGACAGCTCAGGTGTTCCTGCAACTAGGACTGTTATTTGTAACACAATAACCACGCTAATAAGTGTCTGATGTAAAAGTTCATTTCTTTCATCGTACTCATTTCCTTATCTCAGTAAAAAGATGTATGAATCACCCAATGTTAGTCATTCAACTGGTATTACTATCAACTAATATCTTCATTCATATTCATGCCACTTTTCACCAAGAAACTCCTAATACCTAAATTACAGTGACAAATTTACAGAAAATTGCCTAATTTTGAGGGAGGATTTGTCTTTGTTTATCTATACACAACAAGCTGAAAAAGACTAATACAAAATAAAAGGAACAGAGACCTAGGTAAGACGTTTGAAACAATTACTGCCAAAGAAATTTCAACAGACAAAGAACTCCTAGAACTCTAAATTCTAATACGCAGAAAATAAATGAGCACTAAATGACATAGTTGCTATTAATTACTTCATCTGCTTTTCCTGATTACTTGTCATCTCAGAAAGCCTCCACTGAAATAATAAAATACTTCAAGCTAAATGCATTATTTTATTATGGCAAACACCAAAGTATCCTTGTACTTATAGGTGTGCGTCCTCTGCCGCTGCTTTAGATATGCCAGTTACATTCTGAATGTTCTGGAACAGCAATTAGCATTTACCAGCCATCGAAAAGTATGTCTGTATAAATGGTAAGAATTTTTTATTTTTTTTTAAGCTGCACAAGAATTTAAAATCCATCTATACATTGAACTTTGGAAGAAAAGAAGGGTATAAAATGCTAAATCCGCTTCTAGCATCAAGATGACACAGTGGGGAAAAGAACACCCTAAAGCAAAAGAATGAAATGCAAAAACATGCTGTGGAAACAAGAGCAGTGCTATACAAGTAAACAATAAATGACATCATGGGGTAAGTTATTGATGCTTTTAAGGAAATAAACACACTCATGCCTTAGGAACTGGTCAACAACAAAAATCTGTCAGTGGTTGTCTTCCCATTGTTTCTAGGACCTGCTACATTTTCGGAGTATCTTAAGTGGTTGAAAGAAGTCATTTGCAGTGATTTCCCTCCTCTGTTACTACAGAAATTAAGTGGAGCAGTATCTTCATTAACAATGCTGGTACAAATTGATTTCTCCATTTAAGCCTGCTCAAGTTGAAAGGACTTTTCTGAGACATTTGATTTACACTTGGTTTTGTCACAGGAAGCATGCCTAAAAGCTCCCAAAAGACTATAACCAAAACAGAGCAAACGTGCTGCCTCATAACAGTTTGTTCAATGAGGCAAATATTTGACTATTTCAAAAAAGCAAGTTTATCCAGTCAGAATTCATTAAGACTAGAATAGTTGTGCTAGGTGCTGCCCTGTTAGCTCTAGCACTAACGTAACATTTACTACTGGAAATTCCTTTCTTCTTATGAAGCTTGTGTCAAGTAAAGTAATCTTTGTCACCAGAGATTATCATTTGTATTGGTATAAAACTGAGCCTACACTACAACATACACTGATATAGCTCTTTTTTAAAAAAAAAAAAAAAAATCCCACTCAAGCACTCCCTTTTCTGTTGGAGCCAAGCTACTGTGATTTTAAAGCTGTCTTATGCTGCAATATTTTGCACAGTCACAAATTCCATTATGAGTTCCACAATAAAGCAAGTTTTAATTCACAGGAGCTTTTCAGGTCAGTTTCCTTAGAAAAAATTTCCTTACTACGAAAGTAAGGAAATGATGACAAACTCCCTTGTAAGTGCATCTCTCTTGTCTGTAAACTGACATAAAATATAGCAGATCAGTCCTACTTCTGAAGTTCTCTGATCTTGACTCTGAGATATAGTATACATGCTTGTAATTTTCTTTTCCATTTCACGTCAAACCTAGAGACTACATAATTGAATATATAAAGCATTTTTTAATTTAAAATGTGCATGGCAATCTAAAAGCAGTACTATATAAACACCTTAATAAAGTCTGACATATATGCACCTCTAACAGACAGAAAAAGATGTAATTTAGGATATAAACATTCAGATACACTTAAAAAATGAAAACTAATCTACAGAATATCTGGAAATACCTCATCAAGAAAGGTCTCAATAGTTTAAGCTGTACAATTGTCAGCAGCACAATTTTTTTGGGGGCTATGTTACTAGAAACTTCAATATCCTTACCAGTGGTGGCCCTCCCAAGAATATTGTTCCCTGTTTGCGAACAATAATACTTTCATCAGCCATTGCAGGTACGTACGCTCCTCCTGCTGTACAGGATCCCATTACTACTGCTATCTATAAGGAAAACAAAAACCACACGTTAATGAATTGTCCAAATCTTAAAAATAGCAAATGCACGTGCTACTATTATATATTATACTGATTTTAATATAGGTTCTGGGACAGCACTGCAAGATTATTTTTGCCTGACAGAGAAAATTTTTTATTTATGTTTTAGTTTTTCTTCAAAAAAATAGGGAATCTCTCTAGTTTTCAACAGTCTCTTAAACTATGATCTTCAGGATCATAGAACGTGCACAGGACCCTGCACGAAAATTCATATATACAGTACCATGAGCTACATAGGTGAAATGTTTGAAGAGGCGCACGTTCTGCCATTAAATTAATTTTTACCCATGAATGGAAAAAATCTGAAACCTAGAGGTTGCTCCTGGTATTTACCCTTAAGTCAGAGTTATTGCTTATTGGCATAATTTCACCCATGTATTAATCCTTTGAAGATAATTCCTCACATCTACTAGTATGTAACCTCAGTTTTTCAATGGATCAACTAATTAACTCTGCCCCTTCAAGGTGTGCTGAGTATCTCGTTATAGGCTTTAGCATGAATAATCTCTGCCTCACCGTTTTGCCTAATTTTGAGATGAACATCTACCCAATGAAAATATTCTATCAGTAATATTTTGGTGACACTTTTACAGAACTGACTTGACCCCAGATATGATCAATACTGTAGTAGTATATGTTCCTGAAAGTGAAGTTTCTCACTTAACTTCTCCTCCAGGGGAGCTCTTCCAAAGACCCTTTCAAAACAGCTTGTAATGCAGAAGAAATGGAATACTCATATAAAAAAGGCAGCCAAGAGGAAACACTTTCTTTCACAATTACAAAAAAAGATCCGCACAAAATAATTTAGTGTTATATTTGTTGGGAAATATTTCTAAAGCTACATCGAGTAGTGTTCTGTGTTAAATGATCATTTCATTTTTTCTCTTAATAGAAAACAGCACACAGAAGTAAAATTTTCAAATCACATTACCTGTATCTAAAGCAGGAGTAGATGAACTACGCCAACCTGCTATCATCAAATCAAACAGCTTTTTCAGCAAACAGTTTTCAGTTTCTTAAACTATATTCAGAGTCACATGATTAATCTGCAGCATTTCTGTTGTGCATTTAATAAAATACCTCCTGGTAAATACAAAGATAACATAAGCCTCTAGAAATGGGAGAAACTTGCAGAAAAAGTTAATTTGATTTTTTTCCCCATGATTTGTGGGGTTTTCCTACTCTTAATTTTACCATGCTTATTCTGAAAAATGGGCCTGCATTTAAACTTTAACTTGGGTGTTACTTTTTCCAATACATAGATTGGAATATGTATATACTGGAAAAACCAAAATTTACCTGTCAAATAGTACAACCTAAAATTCCCAACTAATGTCCTACTTCCTGACTCGATTCTTTGAATAACTGCATAGGAAATTACTCAACAGTGCAATAAAACCCAACATTTCTGAATGCACATACAGTATTTCATACCCACTGATCAGCTCTCCATTGTATCCATGCAGCATATGAGTGTGAAAGAGCTTAGGAAACGACTAATTAGAAGCTAATCACAGCTTTCTGATTCACAGCCATACAGACATCAACGCAATTTAAAGCTGCAGTAGGAGTATAATAAATTAGTCACAGGTAAAAGTGGAGGGGGAAATTAAAAGCAACATAGGCAACTGGAGAAAAAAAAAAGCGCAAACAAAAAAGCAAACACTTTAAGGGCAAAATTGAGAAGGGCTGATGAGCTGCTGAAACAGACCTTCAGGCTGGCCATAACACAGAATAGCAGGTAAAAAACTAGCAGCACACAGACTCCCATTTCAGAAAAATTAACCAGAATGGAAATCAGAGGAAGCATAATTTCCTAACACCATTTCCTAATGAAACACCCTCTCAAACAGGGAACATGATTCTTGCTACCACAGTCTGTTAGCACAGATTTACAGATGTTAATAGTGTCTTTTTGAAATGACACGAAGGATAGAAACACCTCCCAAACAAAGTACACCTGTATTAAAACCTTTAAATGAAGGAAGTACTTCAGTAAATGTTTTTCCCAGTCTACCATAAATATTTTAAGAAAGCTAAACTTTCACCAGTGTCATACCAAGCAAAACTGTGTTTTATTAAAAGGAAAAATCTTTCCTACACTTAGTTTTTATTGTATAGGAGTACAATGCTACTCTTAAGACTATATGGTAATCGAAATTAAAAAAAAAAATCAACTTTATAAGGAACTTTACAAATACATTAAAGTTGTTTCAAGATATTCAGGAAAACACCTGCATGACTTCAGAGACAGGCATATCTAGAAACGTCCTGCCTAATGACAGTAATTTCAGCCTTGCAAACTGAGTTTACATATTCATCATTACATAACATCTAAAAATCACTACTCCCATACCAGATAATGATTGGAGGCTCTAGGAAAAATAAGGTTTACCAAAACTTCTCCTAAAAAGATAATTCAGCAAAACAGCCCAGTGACTGTCTCCTTTGACACTTGCTGTTCAACAAAAATGCTGGAACCAATTTTATTCACACATGTCCTGGTTCCGGCGGGGATAGGGTTAATTTTCCCTGGTATTCCATGCCCTGTGAGCCATGCCCGCCCTGAGCTGCCAGGGGAGGGGGCAGGAAGTCGCCGCTCGGAGCGGGCTGGGGCGTCCCGGGTCCGGTCGGGGAGCGGCGGTCCCGTAATCGTGTTTGTATATGCCTCTGTCCGTGTTATTGTTGTTGTTTGCCTGTTCCCTTTGCTGTTCTGTTAAACTGCCTTTGTCCCAACCCACGAGCTTTGCCTTTTTCTTCTGATTCTTCCTGTATCGGGAAGGCCCGAGTGAGCGGCACGTGGCTCTTTGTTGCCGGCTGAGGCCAAACCACGACAACACATGTAAATCTAAAGTACAACCTAGACCTATCAGTGACTCCACTGGATGGCCAGCTTATGAACAGTCTTTTTTCCTAAACATTTTTGTTCTAACTAAACAGTGATTTTCCTCTGGAGACCTAGCTAATCACTACAATTGCTCCACTTTTATGTTGGAAAGAACTGCAGAAGTTAAACTATGGCAGACTTTCTAAAAGGATTTAGTGTGTTGTTGGAATCTTCAGCCTTGGATTTCTCTAGAGGCCATGGATTTCAGGATTCTTTGGTATTGAAAAGATGGTTGAAGATTTGAAGCCTGACTTGCTTCCAAAATGTGCCAGAAAGGTATCAAGGTAACAAATGTTTCCTCAGAAATCATGCAAAGCCAATGTCTGCCATGTAAGTAGGAGTCACGTGGAATACCGTATCCTTGACCAGTGCATCTGCTGCACAGTGGAAGGAAGTATTAGCTTCCGCATCCTCCCTTTGGACTAGGAGATTCAAACAAGCACAGCTTCTCACAGAGAATAAATAGCACTGGTTTCAGCCCAACCATGCCTCTCAATGACAGATGTTGGTAAGAATGAAGAAAATAAACTATTTCCACTTTACATTAATGATGAGTTCAACAGTCAAGTATGTCAAAACAATACAGTGATGAAATACTTCCATGACAGTACTCAGATGAAACAGCAAGTAAGCTAAACACTTACTCTGCTTGAGGTTCCAACACCTACTTCCAAGCCTACTGTTCAAACCAATTTTTCTTCTCAGGTAGAATATCCTGAAAATTTCCTTCACCTTCTTTCATCCAGCCAATTTAAAGTGATAGGCATTGAACTGACAACTACACCCAGCAGCAGGGTCTTGAAATTAAGATAATTCAGTGAAAATCACCAGCCCAGAAGTCAAAAAAATTAAAACATTAGTAACTACCACCAAAGCAATAGAAAAGAGAATAATGTATACCATTATGCTATTTTTATATATATATATATATATATATCAATCACCAGATGACATATTGAGTAGTGCAGTCAGGCTCCCTGATCTCAAAAAATATATAACAAGACCTTGGAAAAGTTTACAGAAGATAAAGTAGGACCATCAAAGATATGGAACACTTTCTGTAGGAAGAACAGCTAAGTAAGTTTGAATTCTTTGGCCTGCCAAGGGTAGAAAGCGACAGACATAGCAGAGGGCTATGTAACCATACGAAGAGGCTGGGAGCTGACTGACTAGACAGCAATTCTGCAAGAATGACGTGGTTGTCTGCTTTCCCAGAACGTTCCTTTATTTGGAGGTTATCTTCATAGACCACGGATGACTCTGCGCTCCCTGGGAGGCTCTCACAGGTCCCTGCTGACAATTCCCTTAGCAAGCCCAAGACTACTCTCCTGAAGACCAGGGTCTTTATCCTGCTACCTGCCTTGCTCACCTCCATTGAGACCTTATACTCTGCCTTCCACTTTCACTGCAGCCAAAGCCGCCATCAGCAGTCACGTGCTCATTCTTCATGAGTAACAGATCCAGAAGTGCACCTCCCCTAGCATGCCACCTGCGTCAAAAAACTGACCCCAACGCACTCCCGAAACACAAAACCACTTCTAAATCCAGGAACTGTGACTAACAGTAATTCTATGCATCATTAATGCATTAGAAAATAACCTCACTGTCAGGGCACTTTTACCATACAGAACATCAATGTACAAAATGGATATATAAATATACGCATACACCTGTTAATAGAAAGCACATCTCATTTACTAGCCATCATCAAGTGGGTCCTCACATTTACAACACTGATGCAGAATAATCAACTGTTCCAAGAGATTTCCTAGCACTTCCTCACGTGGCCCTACATACTATGTTGTCAAGTCCCTTCTTCTCCCACTCCAAGACAGGAGCAGGTAGGTCATGTTATTAACACGAGGGCCAAGAAATAAGACAGCTTCTTCTAAACTATAATGACTTTTTGTGGACAGTTAACTGTGTTTACAGTGCCTCCAACTCCCAGACTGGGCCATCGGGTCAACACAACCCACTGCTGTCAAAAACAAAGCATAGGTACAAGCCTCGAAGCCAGATAAAGGCAGAAAACAAAAAAAAACTAATTAGTACATTTCATTCTTAAGTAAAAGGAAATTACCTGTGGAATTCCTTGTGAGGACATGACTGCTTGATTGTAGAAAATACGGCCAAAATGATCTCGATCTGGAAATACTTCTGCTTGCCGAGGCAAATTTGCTCCTCCTGAATCAACTGGAGTGAATGAAAATGTATTAACATGTCTTTGAACTTGTTAATATACTTAACTGTGAACTTGTGATATACTTAAGTTGTTGGTAAAGTATCTGCACATTACTTAAAATATACAGCAACTGCTATCACTAACACTATATGTATTTCCATGACTTTAGGTATATTAGGATATTCTTCTGGAAAAAAAAAAGTGAAAATTTGAAATTTGAAAATGTCCATGCTGCCCTCCTGTGAAGCAGGGTTTTGATTCTTTCCCCTGCCCTTGCAGAACCGCTCTCCCAAAACAGCATCAACTCCAGCAACTAGACAAACTCCAACCTGGTGTGGTGAAATGAGCCATCCCTGAACACAAGAGAAAATGTCCACTGACTCGGTGAGAAAGGGCCCCAGGTATCCACATCAAAATTAACACCTAGGCGGCTATCACTGAGGGAAAAGGCAGTTCAAATGGCATGAAAATTACATCAGCAAAGTGCTGACTGACTACAAAACACTCCCTCTTGATCACACGACTGAAATGAACTGAAACGAACTGAAACAAGCCCAGGTACAGAAGTTGCAAAGGTAAAATAACTCACCAGGTTTGAGTGATGAGCAGTGTATATACAGGGAGTATACTTCTCAAAGGTTGAATAAAAAATTAAACTTTTGTTTCAAAGGCATATCTATGTCCCACAGTTCCTCATTCCGTAAGATCTTAAAACAGTAGAATCACATGCAATTGCTCACTGATAACTTACTAAAAAAATAAGCGTTGTCTGAACAGATAGAATTTGCTGATAATTCAGACTAAAAAAATCATACAGTTGTTTTGCAAACAGCAAAGCTAAGTTTCTTCTGTTTATTATAACTAAGATAAAACCTAGCCATTCCCTTGCCTCCAAGACTCCTTCCATTGCAGTATGACAATCCCACAAAGTCCTCACCACACCATCCCTGTATTCACTCCACCAATACTTTCAAGTTCACATTTCTCCTAATCCTTCTCTTGGTATTCTTTGCATGTTTGGCCTGCCAGCAGGGCAAGAAATTACAAATGCTTATGCTGGCCAGGACCTACAATTATGTTAACTATTTAACTAGCACAACCATCCTGACCCGCAAACCAACTAATGCCTCTCAGCTGCTATGTAAGCTGCCAAGCAGAACAAACGAGGACTAACCCACCCTATTTTTTAAATGGAGACAGTAGAAGGGTCTTTCTCCTCTGATGTTAACTTAAACAAAATCCACAGGAATACACACTCTCTTAAATCCCTCTGTCAAAACTGGCTGAAATTTGTTAATGGATTCAAAAGTTATTGGGAATTGAGGCTAAAAGGTAGACACTGGCAGAAAGCTCTTGTATTTTTACAAAATCAGGCTAAGAAAATACTACCTCTAATGTACTAAAGACATTTGGCTGTCTGATCTTAATCTTTAATAAAAGTATACATAAGTAAAACTTACATGAAGATCTCACAAAATACTGATTTAATAGACTAAACTCAAAATGCAAAATAATACACAAAGAAATTTCTGCTTCAGTAAAATTCATCACAAATTGTAAAAATCTATTGATCCAAACTATTATTGACGCTTTTGGCACTGACACTTTTTTTATTTCTTTGGTATGGTCTCTCATACAGCTACATACTCCACCAAAAGGCAAAGGAAGTCTTTTTTTTTTTGTTTTAAACTGTAATTTGAATTAAGACTGGTTGAGACTATAGGATGGATTGCTCAAGCATGACAGAAGGGAAAGCAATAAGAAAGAAGTGATACAATGGCACAGTTGTATCTGTTTCTTATGAACTGAGCCCTACAGCACTGCAGAAGATGGTGCTGAGAAGCTATAGGTACCCTCTAGGTTAAGAATTGCCACCAATCTGTAGATCTAACACAGTATTGATGAAAATTCATTTGAATATGTGTGTCTAAAATACATACCTGGTTAGTCAAATCTGGGGACACATCAGTCTCAGCAACATTTATTTAAAGAAACAGTGTCTTATGTAGAGATCCTGAGCTGCCTTTAACACAGGACATTTGCTGTTTCTGCAGTGGGACTTACCCAAATATAGGCAAGGGAGATGATTTTGCATTGCAATTTCTTGAGCACGTAAATGTTTCTTAACTGTGATGGGATAATAGGTACCACCTTTGACAGTTGCATCATTAGCGACAATCAAGCATTCCACCCTAAAAATAAAACAAGTTTATGAGAGAGAGAAGTATTGCTAATGAGGAAGCATGTTTGTTGGTTAAGAACTAGAACATGCCAAGGACTCAAAGCCCTGATGCTCAAGAAGACCCCTCCTCACCAGCACTCCTTCAACGCACATTGCAACAGCATTCTCAGCACTACGATGTCCTGTTTCAGTCCCTTAACTCCCTAAAATAATGCTGTATAGCATCATATTTAATTCCAACAATAATCTTGGAGGTACTTTTAGTGAGCAAAACTAATTCTTAGCCTAGAATGCTGTCCTATTTCTTGAAAATTGCCTTACAGGTGCACTAATCTCTTTCCTTCATCGGACAGCAGAAACTCTATGTGTATTCTGCTTTAATATGGGACACACTAGCCAAAAAAATACGTAAAGTCACTTCATTTTAGCTAAGACTGAACAAATTAAGATACCAACTTTGTTGATTTTTTGGGTGTCAGAAATTAAACACTAAAAATGCTAACAGCTTAACACTAGAAACTGAAAAAAAAGATACCTTCTTCCTTTTCATATCATCAGTAATGTAGATCATTGGTAACTCTCACCCAGATACTCGTCCAATGCCTGTGATAATGCCTCCTGCCGGTACCTCTTCATTACCATACAGCTGGTAACCTGCAAACTGGGAGAACTCCAAGAAGGGAGACCTGAATAATGACAAATATAACACAGTTTAAAAAAGGAACTGGCCATATTTGCTACTGAATCTCATTTAGAAGGTTAAATTTTTAAAAATGAGATTTTTTTTTTAAGAGACATGAGCATTTCGAAGAACGCTTCTGTAAAATTTCAACTGTGTTATTTGCCAGCATTTATGGAAACTAAAGAGCGGAGAAGCCTGCTGCAGTAATTACCCACAAAAGAGAACCTGAAGTGTTTTTTAAAAACAAAAGTACCTACCCGGGATCAATAAGCCTGTCAATTCTCTCTCTGGGTAACAGCTTTCCTCTTGATGTGTGAAGCTTACGAGCTTTTTCTCCACCTCCTGTAATACAATAGTAAATTGCTAGATTTACTGTGGACACAGATAGATAAATCACCACTTATATTAAAACTTAGAATGGAAGCACTGATGAGTTTCCAGTTTTTGAAGTATGGATCTTAATAATGAATTTAATAAATAATGGTTTCCACTTCAAACAGATTTAAGGTATTGATAAAAACACTTGCTTTTCAGAATCTACTCCATTTTCCTCCTCATTTTTATAGTTAGTCTTGAGGTAAAGACTTTAATAAACACAGTTGTCTGAAACTTTCCTCCACTGCTTGGCAATGGACAGAAAGGCTCAAAGCACAAACATACAGACAAAAGCACAGCGGTAAGAACTACAAAAAATACTATTCCCCAAATTTGTTTCAAAATAGGTATGCTGAATCCAATCTTGAAAGACAACACAATCTGGATTCATTCCCTCAGATCACTCCGAAACTGTAAGCAGAGTTCAGACACATAGCATTTAATATCAAGTTTATCTTTACTTCACTTCAGCCCTTTACTTGAGGTCATTCTAAATCATATCTTTTGCTCTCTAGAGCTTTGTGTCATTCAATATGTAAGATTTGTTGACACACTCAGCCTCTTTATAACAACAGCTTATACAAACATTGTCTCTCTGTGTAGACAGATCACTGATCCACCTCATCATTCTAAAATTGTCTTCCCTGTCCAAAATAAAGAAGCTGCTATTTTGCTGACATTTCTCCCAAAATCTCAAGATTTCTTTGTCAGCTAAGCATCACTGAAACAGATCTTTTAAGCCCACCTTTCAAGCCCTTTCTCTCACCCCCTTCCTTGATCACTATGCGCATCATTTCCTACCTGTTAGGTATGCCAGAAAGCACACAATTTATTTCTGATTCAGCCTGTTCATTAGGTCTGTATATCCAGCCTAAGTCTAAATCTTGCAAATTCCTTCTGTACAAGTTTCTTAAGATACAACCTCTTACATGCACCCACAGAGCTAATACTCTCATCCAAGTTCTCAATATCCCACATCATGATAACTACAACATTTTCTCTGACCTCCATCTTGCCTTTCTCATTTACACCCAGACTAATGCTGCACAAACAATTTTCCATCCTGTGACTTTTGTCATCTCTGTGCACACCCCCTCTTCACACACAAATCGCAAATGCTTGCCCTCCAGGCCTTGTTGCCATTCTACTGAACGTTTGTCTTCCAAGATCAAGATGTTTGCCTTATCCTACACGAGCCTCCATTCTGTAGACTGTGAGAAGCACCATCCCTGACAATGAAACAAACCTGGAGGCATTTAATTTGAAATCCCTTCTTAATTTCTCCTTTACAGTAATGTCTACGCAAACCTCACTGTAACTGCTGATGTGCTATGATTGCTGCCAGTCACAGACACTAAAAGTACCTCTGTTGCTTCTTGTGCTTGCTATCAGAAATCCATCTGTTGTAATTTATCATAGCCTGTACATTCTTTCGGGCAGGGACCATCTTCCTGTTGCACAGATGGGGATTACTTGGTAAATGGGATATGGGTCCACAAAAGCCCTCCCCACTGAAGTAACAGATCAAGAATGAAGTATGCCTTACAAAGACCTCAAGCAAGAGCTCATCCTCTGAAAGACAGCTCTTACAAAGAAGATGATGTTGTACTTATCCTTAAAAAGTATTCAACATAAGTACCTAATTATTCTCATATACTTAAATGACAGGCAAAGCAATCTCAATCGGTATCACTCAAAATGATGTATTAACATCCTGGTAGAGCTCCCTGAGATGGAGGAAAGATGAGGGCCATGTTCTTGTCCTGTTATCATGTAATGGGCAAGAACAGGAACACGTGTAGCAATGAAGAAGGCCATGATCACTAGTTCATGAGTCAAATAGGGAACTGCTGAACAGCCTCTACACCTGTAAAAGACACAGCGTTCATGGGTTTCAGCATCTCCTCGGGAAATCTCGGAGCTTTTTTTCACAGCAAGCAAGAAAAAACACTATGCACAAAACCTTCACTGTGTTCCATTCCAAAGCTGTGAAAGAAACTGCACTATGTAAGAAACAGTATATGAAGAGACAAACAGTATCATGATGGGCAAGAAGTGGAGAATTAAAGCTGCATGCTAAACCTCTGCCAGCACAATTAAGCGTTTATAAACCATTTTCATTTTATTGCCCCCATCAATTATAGTCAACTGTAATTAATTCAGGTAGTCTTACAAGTCAAGAAGATGAAACACAGACTTCAATCTTTTAAACTATTACAGAATTGCTTTTGTTTGCCAGCACAACTGCAGCTAGGGTCTCTGAAAATTCTCTTGGCACATGAAGAGACTAACATGCAACTTGAACAGATGCACATTTGCCAAACCAATTTATTATAAAAGCAGGCAGCAGTGCATGAAGCAAGGAAGCAGGTGAAGTGGAAAGTGTATCAGTAAAAGCCTTTTATTAATAATCCTATCTACTTTAAAACACATTGCCATTAGAAACATACATTCTATTGATTACAAAGATCTTAACTGATTAAAAATTAACTGACTCTGAATACCCAGTTTTTGTTATCTACTTGCTTACTTTTTGCCTCTCTGGCAATGAAATTAATCTTCTGTTTGACTAAATCAGCTTTGCTTTCATTTATGTCTGCTTCCAGTAATTTATGGATTTGCTTGCATTAGGATATTGCTCTGATATTCAACTGGCAAACAAAAAGTATGTTAACACACTAGATACTGTGGTAAACAAAGAAATTTTTTCTAGCTAGCCTGAGTTACTTAAAAAAAACCCTAAATTTTGAACCAGTAGCTTGGATGTAAATCTTTTAAGATTTACTACTAGCAGAAGACGCTAAATCTAGGTTTGAACAGATAAGCTAACATTTCAGTATGTCTACTATAATCCAGCAAATATGTCGTATCTGAATGAACTGATTAAAGGGGAAAAAAATTCAAAGAACAAAACTGGTTTTTGGATCAAATTTAAAAAGTGTTTTAAAATCTAGACTATTACACTTACCTAATCTGATTTTTTCTGCTTGCTCTTGGAGTTCGGTTACCAGTGCTTTCATTCGTTCATAGTTTTCCTAAGTGGGGAACAAAACAGCATTTTAAGTTTAACCAAGAGTGACAGTATTATTTTTACTAAACAAACACAGAAAGTACAAGATTTATTTCCCTTCCAAATTCCATTTTTACCTTATTAAATACTGGTTCTGTATTGTCTTTTAAGTAATAACATTTCTACCTCTGCACTGGCTTTCCTCAAGCATCCCAAAGCATTTAATGAACAA
The DNA here is from genome assembly GCF_963924245.1 of Chroicocephalus ridibundus. Lineage (NCBI taxonomy): Eukaryota > Metazoa > Chordata > Aves > Charadriiformes > Laridae > Chroicocephalus > Chroicocephalus ridibundus. The sequence goes on from NC_086316.1 coordinate 17,030,764, forward strand.
GCTTCACAAAAACTCTGAGTGCATTAGGATTGTAAAAGACTAGTACCAAATTTAATAAACAAAAATAAAATTAGTCATTACAGAGTTGAAGTGCTATTTTTCAGGTTTTGTTAATTTTTGTTACAGGTTTGTTTGCTTTTTTAATCTAATTTTGTAAAAAACATCACACAGATTCAAATTAAGTGCAGCTATCTCTCTTGTACCAGAAGATGAATGACCTAGACCAACCAGAATTTGGCAAACACTTTCTACATTCTTGTTGTTTAGGTAGAAAATAAAGATAAAACAAAGCTTTTAAGAAATAAGAACTCTGGTCTTCTTGCCAACAGCCCTCTTAGACAAAGACTCTCAGTTTTGAATATGAGTGATATAGTAGTGAGCTTATAATTTCTATCAGAATTATCCAAAACTCTGTGTGTTCACTACAGTAGTTTTTTTGCCATTTCTTAGGAATTAAAAGATATTAGTCAAGCTTAGTTTTTTTCAGACACATTAAGAGCTATGTTACCTCTTTGAAAAGTGTAACTGCAATAGAAGAACATGATAACCGCTGCATAAAAAAAAAAAATCATACTGCCGTGTTTAATTTGTATTTAAAAGATGTTAGTCTACTTTGACAGAAAAAAAAATCTGGTGACTCGTTATATTTGGACTTGAAGACTCAGAATTAAGGTTTCCCCTAGAAGCAACAAGTGTTGCAGTTCAATTTGTTCAGCTCTGTCTCAGTCACTGATGCAAAGCAGGAAGAAAATAAAAACGTACACAGGCACCTCGCATTCAAACTGTTTTAGCCGCACAGTAAGACTTTCAAAAGAACACATTTCACCCCCTTTGTAATTGCTACAAATATATTAAAAATACGCTATTGAAGGTAAAAACAGGTCTTAGCAATTTTATCAGCTCGTATACACAGTTCCCTTTATAAGGTGAGCATTTAGAGGTCATCCAGCAAGATCAAGGTGACACACTGAAACACCAAGTGCAATTCCTGAGCCTCTGCTAACTCTTGGGAAGGATTCCCCATGTTCTAACCATGTGCCATCTGCAAAATGGCTCACAGCCTGCACTTGTATGAATTTTGTACTACCCAATTGCTAGCCAACAGCTAACACATCTCAAGATACTGATCTTGGTTAACTAAGTCTCTCTGATGTGTGGTGCTATCTCACAGCCCCCGACTACTGTGGCACAGGAGATCACCAGACTTCTGCATCTCCTCCCTCCCTTGTAAGGGTCTATCAGTATGTCCACCACATTATTCCCCTTTCAGACTATTTCTTTTGATACCTTAATCCTCCGTCTCCCTGCCCTACCCACAAGCACAGCTCCAACACCTACCTCTATGACTGTTTTTCTTCCTCCTAACATGTGAAATCACACTGCAATGACCCACCCACTGGCAGTTTTACCACTGTCACAGCATCCCAAAAGAACAAGAACAGAACAAGCCATGTCTTGTTAATTTGACTCTGCTGGTCCTAGGAGAGACTATGAACAGTAACTGCAGCCACACTACCCCAGCCAGCACTGAAGAAAACAAAACCTGCTTTTAAGCCTTTCCAAAAGACCCTATTTACAAGTCCACTTTTCTCCCCTGTGAAAAATCTGTAAAACGGACATTGTCATTCCATACTTTTAAAAATCTGCAGTTGTCACAACACCCAATTTTATTGCATGTGTGAGCGTTCAGCTTGTCCAGCTGGCTCATTTTGCAGCATTAAAAACATAAACATATTTTCCCCATTTCTCCTTGTTCAGACAGTCTGTTTTCTCTAAATATATTCACCTTTTGCACACAGTACTGAGCTTAAAACCTCACCTTTAACATAGGAAAAAAAGGTAACTAAAAATGGCAGAGGAAATTAAAAGGGGCAGAGCAATCACCATCATAAGCTTGTTTATCAGATCCTGAATTAATAACTCACTGTAGCTTCTTTAGCTACTCTACATGAAAAATTGTGAAAGGACTTTTTAGATAACCTATAAAAAATATTGTACGCAAATATGTGAGTTGCTTAAATTCACTTATTTTCTGTCCTTATCTTTCATGCCTCTAATCAGAACACATCATCATTATACTTCACAAAGGAAAAGTAAAGACGCCTTGAGATCTTACTGTAGGTTTTGAATACGCACAGAAAAGGCTCCTCTCAGAACCGTATGTCCGAGTTGTAACACACCATTCGTGGGCTCTTCATTAATTAAAGACACAAAGGCCAGTGAAGTGACACAAGTTCTTCCTGGAAACTGGCCCTTGCACCATTAAGTTCCATAAAATCCTATTATTAATAAGAGGGCTTCTATGAACTTTAAAGCAAAATCAAGAGGCAAACTCTACAGACTAATCCTACAGTTACTGCATGAGCTAACTGAATTACTGCTACACAAGCAAAGTGGCCATAAGAGCTAATCATTGGAATCTTTACACAGATTTTCCTTTATTTTCCAGAATTTACACTCACTCATTTTTAAATTACATTTTTACGTGTCTGGTTTGAAAGACAGTTTACATTATGAAGGCCAGCCTGTCTAGCTAAATTCACAGCCAGAAAGGCAAACATTAGCTAAAGAAGGCAAGACCTTCATCACGTATCATTATGCCTTCTTGTGTTTGCACTGCTACTCCCTGTATTGCTTTTATTTCAGATGGTTAAGTGCCTTACAGCAGGGACCTCAGCTCTTTGTGTCTGTAAAGCACTACATCCACTTACAGTGCTCTATAAATTATTTCTAACAAATACTAACACTATTAGCTATTTTACCAAGCCTTGCCTTTTTTTTTTGAGATTGAAAGGTACACAGAAACAAATGCAAATCTCACAACAGCTTAGCTGAGTAAACACATTTATTAAAATATTACTCTTTGGGGTTTTGGTATGCAAAATATGAACATACACATACATATACACACTTCATACACACAAGCTTTGTACGTGTGTATATATGTACACATACTAAAATTTCACAGATGTTTCAGTCACCTAACTTCTGACCCAAAATTTCGTTTCTGCAAAACCAAACACAGAACCAACGGAACTATTTCAATAAGAACACATCTTGTTGCTTCAATTGCTGGGTGATATTTTACTTGGAACAAATTTGAAAACAAACACATGCCCTCCAACCAGTTTTGATCCACACCCAAAACTCTGTTTTTCTCAGCCTAACTGTAAACAGGATTTTTATCTTGAATGTGATGACACTAATAGTGGTCCATTAAAAATAAAACATATTACACCAGATACAATTACTGTTCTCTCTGTAAAGATAACTGTAATTCCACTTAACCCTCCTCAAAAGATGATTCTTTCTCCTGGTATCCCGTTTTCTGAAGGCATGCCCATGACTTTCTAAAACCGTTCCACCTGTCTTCAACTCGGGAATCAATTTGCAAATACAAGAACATTTCCAATTTTGAAATCATCAGACACCACCTCCAACCGCCCACAAACTCCCTGTCTCCGCTTCATTAGTGCAATATAGATCAGCTCTTCAATACTGAAACACAGTAAAAGGTGGCATTCTGATTTAAAAAAAAAAAAAAAGGTGTAAAAAAAAAAATCTATAATAAGGCAGGTGATGGTACAAACCGACGTTCTTTTTATGCGGTACCTCAATGAAATAAACAGAACTTGGCATTTAAGAAGCGTGACTGGGGGAGACTTGGCCTGAGCGCACGGTGACCTCGGGCCAGCTCAGAGGCCCACGTTTACCACGTACCAGCGTATTAAATGCCTGCTGTAATATTAGTTATTAAATGGCGCTGACTGACTTTCACTCAGAGCCGACGTCACCCGGGTTCGTGGTCTCCCGCGCCGGGCCCAGGTCCCACAGCCACCCCGAGCCCTCAGGGCCGGGGCCTCCCCTCAACAACCGGCGGCATCCCTCACAACTAAGGCCTGGAAGCGGAGGGAGGCCACGGCGCCGCCGCGGCCCGGACAGCCCCAGCTGCCGGGGGCTCGGCACCGCTGCCCGCCCCCAGACCCCGCCCGCCGGATCCTCCCTCCCTCCCCTCCGCGGCCTTGGGGCCCGTCGGGCGGAGGGAGCCGGAGCCGGGCCCGGCGGCCCGGCCTACCTGGTAGAGCGTGGAGCCCGCATCGGGACGCGAGCCCACCGCCGCCACCGCCTCGCCATGGTAGGGACGGGCGGCGGCGCGGCACAGCAACCGCCAGCGGCCCAGCAGCCGCCGCGGGCCCAGCAGCAGCATGGCGGCCCCGCCGAGCCCAGCCGAGCCGTCCCGAGCCAGGCGCCCCGCGCCGCCACTCCCCTCGCCGTAGCCAATGGGCAGAGCGGGGCTCGGGCGGCGGGGCTGGGCCGGGCCGGGCAGCCGCGGCCTTGACGGCCCCTGCCTCCCTCGTCCTGCCTGTGACTTTGAGGATTAAACTCGTAAAATGCAAAAGGAAAAACAAAAAAAAAGAAAAAAAAAAAGCCTGTCCTGCAACTGCGTGCTCCATTGGGTCCCCGCGGCCCCAGGAGCCAGGTAACGCCTTTTGGAAGAATTTTGTTCATATGCTTCACTTTTTGGACAGGATCACTCAGAAAAGCCCTTGCCCTTCTTAGGAATGTTCTGTCATTAACTGCAGAGATGCTACAGGGGCAGATTTTTAAAAATCCTGACCTCTTTGCTCGAGTTGCTTCCTCGTCAGAAAGCTTTGCAGTTTTCCAGCATCCCGGTTTTGCTTTGTTTTTGAACACGGCTACAGCATTTACAAAGAGGTAACACCGGGAGGTCAGATACCAATTCGGCCCTGTTTTCTACAACAAACCCACACACACGACAGCAGAGCCCTTGTGAAAGCCAGAACTCCAGCCATTCCTTCAGCCCACACCTCCGTTAGCTCACTACACCTATGAGCATTTAGAAACAGCAACTGATATTCTAAGAAACAGGAAACACAGGTAATATAAAATAATTTATTCACATAATTTACATACAGAATACAACTACTTTCTTTGAAACAGAAAGCTTGTATGCGATGATACAGGGTGCCAGACAACTCTTAAGCAAAGCAGTCTTATGCCACATCTTCGTAAAAATGCTAAACTAACAGGCGTTGAGATTTCACCCATCTTTTCTTACATTCTTCACCATTATAAAACTTTCATACACAAAACAGAACACAAAGTTGTCTTATTCCTATGCAAATTAAATTTGTTCTTTAAAAAAAAATTCCTCTAACAAAGTGCATGTGATTTACTGCAGGGAAAAAAATGTGTAGCCCCAATTAACAAGGTAGATAAGGCACCTTAAATCTTCATAATGAAAGAGTTGTGGAGTCTTTTTTCCTTGTAATATTAATGCAAGCTAAAATGTATGCAACTAAATGTAGAATAGTTATCACCTCAGAAAATACTTAGGGCAATTATTTTATAGCCAATCCCCACAAATCTATTTTTAGTCTCTATCAGTGCAAGTGATTTAAACATGCCACATGTATCAGGAACTAAACACTTGCATACATAAAATAATATCTACAAGATAAACAATACATGGAGCTTTATGTATAGATTATTCTGTTTCATAAGGTTTATGGTAAGACAATATTTAGATAAACATTTCAAGTTAAATGGATTAGGCAAAGCACAAGATACTGTCTGAACAGAAACTGTTGTTGGTGATGGTGTTTGGTGTTTTTTTGGGGTGGAGAGGAGCTGACAGTATGCTTTCAAGTAAGTTACTTTACACTGGGACTGTTGGTCCCTTTTCATCACCTCAAGAAGATGCTGCTGCTAGCGACACTTGATTGACAGAGGCCTGCTAATGTAGCAATTTGCAATAACAGTAGCTTATCTGTGTATTTTTCCTTATTGACAAAATTTTAAAGGCTCCTTCAGAAGCCTTGCCAATAACTTCTGAAAAGGCAAACATTCTCAAACTGCACCAAGTACCTCAAAATTAATTAGATATTTATATGAAAATATTTGCCAGTAAATGATTATCCGGTCCAAAGCTGAAGATATGTTTCTTGAGAGCATAACAATATCATTTAAACATCAGTTTCACGTTCATAATAAATAATTTGTTTTGCAAAAGTACCTCCTGGTATTAAGTAACAGGAGAAAAATTTAGACTACTTAAACCTACACACTCATTTTTGTGTAATAAGGAGTTTTACAATAAATATTGAATCTTTCAGTGACCACCTGACTTTGAGACTGCATGAACCTTGTTACCTCATCAAGCCAATATTCTTGATGAGGCAAGTAAAAAATTATACTAAAATCTAAAGCTACACCAGCATTTTATAGCAAGTTACAGTACAAGCAGACATGCAACATGAGGAAAACCATTCAAATTCAACTGCTTCAAAGCAGCAAACCCTCAAAGCAACCACACTGTATAGTCATGGTTTACATCCAATCTCTTTGTGCTACTTTGCACCAGGGAAGCTAAGGAAGTCAGCAGAGATACAAACACCTACACATAAAGCCAAGGAAAAGAAACAGTAACTATCCCCTTGTTTTCAACTTTAGAAGGAAATTAGCATTTACAGTAGTAAACATTAACCTCTTCCTCCCACTCCAATAACACAGTTCCAAAGATTAACACTGTGTAGCATCTTTTAGTAAGTTCTGTTTTTTCAGTTGTTCTCAATACATTTTTAAGGAACTAAACCCATTTGGCTTTTCAGGCTAGGATCTTTTAATTTATGTAATCAAAAAACTCGTACAAAAATATGTCATTTGGAGATGCTAATACAAATACCTGCAGTGCTGAACATATCTATGTGTTTACTACACTACTTCCAGTATTTGTGTCCCGATCTACAGAGATTACACTATACATAAAAGGTTTATTCCTCCTTCTAACACATTGATATAACGTACTTCACAAAAAGAAGTAAAGAACTTGTATAACCAGTACCACAAGGCTTAGCATTAAAATTCAAAAGGATACTTGTCACAAGATTAAGCATTTTTTCATTGCACTTTTCTGGAAGATAGTCACGCACCCATTATCAGCCTCTAAACCAGTGAAACTATAAGCCAGCAGACAGTGGTCTGGTCCAGTGAGATCAATGTAGTGGTTCAGATGTCAACATTTTCAAAGTATCTAGGTTGCTTCAGAAGGAATCTGTTTCATCTTTATGGAATTTATTGTCAACAGCTTGGCTGACAGTAAGTCTGGCATAATGAACATCAGAACAAATCAGAACTTTTTAAAAATACTCTTTTCTTGTTGCATCAAGCTTTCAGATCCCAGGTTTTTATAAAGCAAATTTGCTATTCTGAATCATCCACTTCCATAAAGATGTCACTAAAAAAATACTCAGAGATTCTGGTTGGCTCTTCTTCCTTCTCTTGATCCTTAGCGCAAAGGGGTGGCTTCTCAGATGGCTCATTACTTGGAACCTAATAGAAAAAGAAAAGGCTGCTCATAACAGTCTTAATCTGTTTCTGTGTCTGAGTGTGCGTATATGTTTATGTGTGTGTATATATATGCACTTGAGCTTCCAATTTAGGTAAGAAGTTTAGCCAAAAAATTGAGAGTTTACTGAAAACAGGGCATAAGTAGATCCATATGCAGAGAAAAATCACAAGCTCCTTTGTGTATTTCCTAGACATGCACAAGCCAGGAGTTATTCACTGGAGCAGATATCTCTCTCAAAACACTACATACCCACCTACCCACTCCTGAAACAATTCATTCTCTCTTCTGCACATGTCAAAAATGCAACACCATTCAAAAGTAAACACATACCATAACTGCAGCATCAGCAGCTACATTCTTATACTCCACAGATGATGTGCTTGTAGAGGGAAGGGAACAAGATTCCCCATCACCCTTAGTGGATGGAGTGAGTTTTTTTAGACTTCGTTTTGGAGTCACAATCCGAGGCTTTTGGATCTTCCCTCTATTCCCTTTGGTATCTTCTGCAGACTCAGAACTACTTTTTTTGCAAATTAAAGATAAAAATCCCAACGGTTTTCGTCCACCCCTGTTGAAAACAAGTACAGTCAGGATGTCATAGGATTGCTCCATAAAAGGAAGATGTAAATTGTATTACAGGAATCGAATTCATTACATAGGAAATAAACACACAACTCTGAGATCTATGAAAATTTTAAGAAAAAAAACCAAAGTCATTCTGAGAAAGGCTTTTGTATTACTGAATATTCTGGTACAAGAGTTTTTCAAAGAGTTACAGAGACTCTTGACAATCTCTAACCCTGAGAACAGGAACCTACTATTTGCTACTAAGCCAGAGCCTGTAACAAGCTATCATATCTTCAGAAAGAGATTCCAAGAGGAATGCAGCCATACTCCTAAAGAATGAACTGAGAAGAACATCCTTCATGTAATCAATGGAAAAAGAAACCTGATTCCCAAGGATGGGCCCACAACAGATTATCTTAAACACCAGAAAGAAGACTATCTGCTGCAGGGTTTCAGCCTGTTGACAGCACCATACCTACTACCGGTGAATTTACGGAAATCACAGTGATGAGGGAGGTATGGAGAGTATCAACTTTTCATGTCATTAAGAGTTTACAACTTAGAAAGTAAACTTTAAGGCAAGGATTTTGATGTTCATGCATCATTACCCAATTGCTGCGGATGTCCCAGGTACAAATAACCAGTTTTGGTACTCACAAAAGCGCAATGAAAGTGTAGATTACAGTATCAGAAGAGATCAGTGGAGCACCACAATCAAAATCAGTTAGTGCAAGAGCAATAGAGATAAGGGACTCAAACACTTAAACATTATAGAGAGGTATACTGAAAAACCCACAGTCGGATAGATAAGAGGAATATCCTCTGAGCTGTCAAGATTGAAACTCCTTTGGGGAAATGACACATCTTAAGTTTGTCCTAAAAATCCAGCGTGCCAAGTACTACACCAGTAACAAATCTTATTGGCAGAAGGACAAAAATCAAAACAAGTGGATGGGTGTATATATCAAACCATTAGACTAAGCTAAGGAAAACAACAATTACCCTAACTCTTTATCATAGCTGACATATCTGCCTCACGAGAGGCATCAGTCAGTGTCTAAATAGACATACCATACATCAGTAGTGTCCCTTGGTCAATCTGCTCATGTAATAAATAAAATAATTCAAATTTCAAAGCAGACAGATTGATCCTTTCTAATTTGCTGAAGAGGACAGGCACTGTAACTCTTAGCCATATAGGTCTCAAACAATGGTACTGCCCTTCTTGTAATATTAAGTGGAAAAAGGATATAAAAGCCTCAACATGGAAACAAGGTCTTTTTTACAGAAAAGGCTGACAAAACATTATTGCATAAATACCTGAGTAATGGAGTTTTTGAAGATGATGCCAAGCTTGCAGCATGTTCCAACTGTCCAGATTCATGCACATCCCCCTGGTTTCCTTGTCCACTTGCTTTTCTGTTAGAGGTTAATCTGGACATCACCTCCTCTTCCTGTTTGGATGCCAGATTCTCAAATGGTGCTTTCCCTGAGTTCTCCAAAGTCTCAAGCTGGCTTCTCTCAGCCAGTGGTGACATAGACTCAGACACCGATGCAGATATAAGCACTTTTTCCTTTGCTGAAGACTCTGTTTTTCGAAAGGGATTCTCTGTAAAAGGTGTTGAAAGTCATTCAAAGACTTGTTATTTAACTTCAGTGATAACACAACAGCCCAAAAGAAAAGCATGATGTTAAGATGGCTTGCACCACTACAATGGAAGAACTGAATTTTTCTTCAATTTTTTGGGTCATTTTATTTTTCGAAGTCACCACTAAAAATTAAAAGTTCACAGTCTACTTTTAAAGTCTGGAAGACCTTACACATGTTATGGGGGAAAGCTGGAAAAGCTGGTAGCAATGTGGTTTTACAGCACAGCACCCCCCCCGCCCCGACCTGGCCCCATCCTTTACAGCACACCATAGAACTTATTCAAGTCATCTAGCTATTTAAGTTTCCACAATTTCCCTTTAAAGTCTTTTTCAGGCCTAAAAAGTAGTTCTCCAAACCCTTCACAGGCTCAGATCACTGAAGATTGCATTGTCAGCAATTCTGCTTTCCCTCTGATCCTTCAGAGGCGGATTAAGCTTTCAGACAATTAGACTGTGTATGTATTTTATTAAAGGACAAATACAAAATAAAATTAAAAAATGTTTTGGCATAGTGTGGTTAAAATACCAGCTAATACCTTTGGTTATTAGTGCTCTCCAACAGGTGGAAATACTTGCTTAAGAGAAGGTATCATGTTTAGTCCAAAAATCCTCCCAAATTTCACAAGTAGACAAGCTATAGCGATGCCTTTGGAACCATTATCAAATAAACAGCCAGTTATGTAAACCAACACATCCAGCTTATACCAGAAAACATGAAATGGTGGTATTAGGGTATTACTGGGAAAATTTGTTTCTACTTTTATGTTACATAGCCTCAGACAGGACTATTAAGCACAACAATCAGTATTGATGTATTATGCATTTACATTCATCACACTTTGTTTTACAAGTTTAAATTTACCTACCAGAAGCTACCATTGGGGCACTTGTGGATTTAATCGAATAACCCTGTATTTAAAAAAGAAAAAAAAAGTTATTTCTCTATTTCTGTCAATATAGAAGAGAAAATGAATGTTGATAAAGTTGTATCATGCATGTACAGTTCTAAAAACAGGAGCGATACATCTTCAGTACACTATCATTCATCACTTAACTCATTTCCTTAGGAGGCTTCTCAAGGTGTTCTTATGACAAATGAATCAAGACACAGATGTCAAGATGAGAGGTAAGAGAGGACTGTTATCCAGACCTTCCTAGAAAAGCTCTCTGAATCATGCGAGGAATTATCACCCCTTCCCTCACCCAGACACACTAAACAATTTTAGCCTACTCAAAAAACAAATGGTAGTCACTGCCACAAGCTTGGTCACATTCTAAAAGCACAGAGAGAAGCCAGAAACATGCTGGCCAGTTTTTATTGGCAGTCTGTTCTTTTAAACTAATACCTGCTATGTTAAAAAATGGTATGAACATATCTAACAAATTCTCCATGTAACAGACACCATGAGGAATCATAACACCATTCACTGAACCTGGACAGCCTGCCAGTAATCCAAAATACAGCCAGAGTTTCCCCTCCTGCTATGTCATTGTTGTAAACGCTGTGGTGAGTGAACCAAGTAAGACCTATTACCAGTCTGCATAATAAAAAAACCTGAAAGCCTACAGATTCTCCAAAAAAAAATAATACTTAATATCAAAACTAAATAACAAAAACTGTTGTAGAGTTCAAAATAAAAAGGAAAATCAATACCCATAGACTGCTTTTAAGTTGTACAGGCAATACATTGTTAAGCAAGTGACACCATTAAACAAAAAACATAATTAAAATGTTCTCTTAAGTGTTATGAATCTACACTATGCAAAAAGACTCACTCACCAAATCACCATCTCACCTTATAAGTGGTTTCCAAGTTACCTTCCACTGCAACAGCAGACAGAGTTTTCTTGGCAGGAGGAAAATCATTCTCTTCAAGCTCAGCAGCTGACCTTTTTTGAGTTGTCTGCAAATTTCGAATGGGCTCTAACGACGCACTCTCTATTTGTTTGATTTCCATACTGCTGTTTAAAGGTGCAGCAAATTCATCAGCTGCAGTTGTCAAGGATCCAATACTGTTCATACATAAAGTAATTATTACGACCGTACAAGAAGCCAAAATTTACCCTGTATAACATTTCTGTATGGATATTACATATAAATCTATGGTAATACTCTTTCTTACTTAATGTCAATATTAATTTCAAATGTACTATTTACTACCAAGAAACATTTTGCTGTGCTATCTTGAGTTAGAGAATTTTCTAGTTGTAACTGAATCTAGTTACTTTAGAAACTGTTCTGTTTGAACTCCACTTGGTATTTTCGTAAAGTATAAAAATATGACAACTGATTAACTGCTCTAGAAAATCCTAAAATACAATACTACTTATACGTGCAGTTGAATCTTCATCCCCACACCCTTCTACCCCCTGCAGTATGATCTCAAAAGACAGCAAGACATCTAAGGAAGCCGCAGAGACTAGGGAAACAGAGTAAAGCAGCAAGGGACAGTGAGACAGAAGATGTACCCTAACTCTGCCTGTCAGCAATTCTGCCTATTATCAGTAGCTCCACAGGAGTTAGAATTCTTACATTGTGTAGCCAAAATTCATTGTGTAGCCAAAGACCTATCCTTTCAGTAACTAAGGGAACGACATTAACATCTGATGTTACAGGACAAGGTCCTCCACAGTGATGTGGAATTGCATCACACCTCCAGTTATGATCTGAGGACTTACAGTAATAATTATTTTTTTTCACAACTTTGCAACACTTCCTATTCTTCAGAATGTCTTTTTCCTTTGACTGTTGGGCTTTTTCCTGCCAAACTGACCAGGAGATTTAGTTCAACTGTAAAGTTGAAATAAAAATTTTGTTACATCGCATTGAGGAGTATTCCTTGTAATGGAAACTCAAACCCTTTGTATCACAGTACTGCAAATTAGCTGTTATTCTGTTGAGTAGTTTGTTTGGTTTTTTCAGCTCTTCTGCCTTTTGAACATGGCATAAACTCAAGAGAATGATATATGAATTAATGTCCACTGTTAATCATGTTCTCCAAAGTCCATCTACACTAAAAATTTGGAAGAGCAATTAATAAACAGCTACTTTACAAAACTCTTAAAGTACTGTAAAAATGCAAATATGCTTAGATTTTTCATTTCAATTCATTTTCATTCTAAGTATCCATGGCAGAATAGACTCAGGCTGGACAAATGACTTCTACTAAAAAGGAAGACTTGCTTTAAAGGGTAAATTGTAACTAAGGTTGACACCAAAATCCCAGCTAACTAAACCACTAACTTTAAACCACTAATGAGGTCTTTCTCAAACCTGATTAGAGCCCTTTTCACTTTCTTAATTCTCTGACCAGTCTGCCAAAATTATTTCCTCTTCCATTCCTTCTTTTGATAAGTTCTAATCTGTAACGCGCATTCAGGGAACAATCAAGGTTCACAAAAAGTGTTTCACTTTGCTCAAATATAAAGCATTTACCTCTCCACTTCAGTCACGCTTGTTTCACTTGTATTTATTGGGCTGATAAGTATTGGGGCTGGTAGTAACGGTTCTGAAGTTTGTTCCAGCAAAAGAGATGCATCAAAATCTTTTGAGTCAGCTGGGATTTCCACCAACGTTAAAATGAATGTCTGTTCCTCCTCCGGACATCTATGATCATTGTTCACTACTAGAATTTTTTTTTCAGAGAAATAAATAAATAACAAAAATCTATTAGTCAAGTTTGAAATTACACTGTTCTCTTCATGCCCTCCCTACTTTGAGTAATTAAATTTTAGGCACTCATATCTCCATGGAAAAAGGCACCAGGGATATTCTTGAGACAATATGCTTCCTTTCTTCTTAGAAGAGATACACATCATCACCCCCTGGAGCCTATTCATTGCAGTGGAGTCCTAATTACCATTCAGAATTAAGAATATTAAAAATGCCTAGTAGGGATGGAGCTTTCTAAATGGGTGTTCTAGCAGTAAAGAACAATTTGCAGTTTAATAATCTTGTGTAACCATGGTCAAATGGTCCTCTTTTTTTTAATTGCAACTGTCAAGTATTAAGAGGTACTTCTTTAAATGGCAGAAGTCTACTATTTTGACAAGTAAACACAAGGATTTTTCCTCTCACTGTAGACTTGCAGAAGAGGACCTGAGAAGTATAGTCTAGAATTTAATAAATGAAAAATATAAATAATTTAGTCTACAGATGGACATTAACAGATAACTGCCAACTGCCATCCGTTAGAATGAATTTAAGGAGAGAACATTTGCAAAGTTTTCAAAAGATGGAAAACAACAGTGCCGCTCCATTGCTCTCATTCTTGATGATGTGAAGCTGCTATTATTTCAACCTCAACTCACTTCGGTTCTGTATCTAATTAAAGATGATTTAAGATGCTCTGTCCCAAGATCCTTGCAACAACAGATGTCCAAGAAGTATTAGCCCTATCTTTTGCACATGCCCAGGAGTTACAACTTTGGACTGCAGCTTCCACGTAAAGTAAGTATTCCGTGCTTCTGATGCCGTGATTTTCCCATACCCGAGACAAGTACTGGTTCCAAACCAGCTCCATTTCAATGTGTTTTAAGGAAAAGCAGCCATTACCTTCATGCCTTTCATCACATCTAATCAGTTAGGCGTTAATTTGCTGACTCACTAGAGCTAAAGAGGGAAGTCTGGTTGTTTTCTTCCTTTTTCTTCCCCTCTTCTCCTTTCTGCCCTGCTGCATACTTGCACAGTCCAGCCCTCCTACTCACACCACTCTGACACTGGCATTCACTTGACAATTTCATGAGCCAGTATAGCTCACTAAGCCAGTGGAAAACTACACAGGTTCTCTCCCTTTGTCACGTTCAATTTTTGACGAATAAGTGCGTCAGAGACTCATAAAAGACTCTAACAACTGCTGAACCTAGCACGAGGTAAGCAGCAGCAACCCACAGCAGGGAGGAGAGAGTAAGTAGTTTCCCTTCCACTGATATTTAAACTTAATGAAGTGTCATTCAAAAAGTTCCCAAGTCTAGTTTGTGTTAGTGAAATGTAATGGTAAGAGGCCAGGGAGGGGAATGGCACTGTGCTGTGGGTCATTATTTTTTTAATGAAATATACTGATTAATCATGTCAATGAAAACATGTTAAATTTTTTTATTCATCTTTGCGTAATTGCAAGATACACAAGTGTGGGCTTTTGCTAACTTAGAATATTAGAACATTATACCTGAAGTCTCTTCTGTGCTGCTTACACATTGCTGTCGAGAATCCTGAGCACAAGCTTCCTTCTAGAAATAACACATTTGAAATAAAACAAGTTAATTAATCTGAGAAATAAATAGAAAACAGGAAAGAAAAAAGGTAAAGAGCCAAAAAAATCTAATCACATAATCATAATTGCATTTTGTCAGCTTCTACTTCTAGCTATTCTAGGTTGAAGGATATCAGCCTGACATGGACAAGAAACACTTGGGGAATATAAAATTTATATGCTGCCCATTGTCTGTATTGATGATTTGTCAAAATAAATTTATACTTCCTACAGCACAACTCTGTCAGAGATGACTCACGTAATAAATTTCTCAGTGGCACTAAGAACACAAATTCCCCCAACCATTACAAAACCACCAAGTGCCAAAGAAAAACACCAAGCTCTACAACTCATCTATCCCTTTGCTTTCATGGCATGTACCTTTGCTAAAACCAGGAATACTCCACTGCAAGTTGCCTCTTCTCACACTCTGCCAGTCCCGTAAGAGCCAAATCCTTCTTGTACCTTGTTCTAACATGAGATCAGCCTTGACACATCAACAGGCTGCACTGGGGAAACAAGCTACTACCCATCAGCTGTTCCACTGTAACTACAAGTACATTGATCTCACGCAACACTAAAAAACCTGAGGGAACTGAGAATGAACCTTTCTCTCATGAAGGAAGAAGATACACAAAGGAATGAATGTGAAAGACACTTTGTCCATGATAATATACATGTAAAACTCTTCATTGTGTTTTTAAATAAATGGGAAAGAGTATAGCAAAGGATAAAGTTTGTTTTAAACAAAGCAAATGAAGATGTCAATGAAAATGCTGCATCCAGCAGTGGCATTTTCATTTTAATTTTAACAGATGTAAGATTATGAGGTCAGACTGAATGAATACATGAGACCTGGGTAACTTCTTCCATCAAAACTCTTTAAAAAATTGGTCAAAATTTTGCTGAAATATTTATCACTAATTGCTGAAATGCTATAAACTGAGGCTTGCAAAGATTAAGTTTGCCTGAAAGATGAGGTTTGGTTATGCCTTTGCAAAAAAGAAAGTTTCATTCACTAGCTGAAGTAGCAGGTCTTTAAAATGGGTGAGTACATTTACACTGAAAACCTCTTCCTTTACAGAATTTCAGAAACTGTGCACTTCTAGACTGTAATTAAATTAAGTTCTTTACCTGAGTAAAGTTGATTGTGCACACATTTTTCTCAGGAAGACAAGCATTTTGCTCAGGAAGCCCATCCACAGAACATTGATTTGGATAATCCTGTAGTCCAGAGTGAGATTTTTCAGGTGGCGGTGATGCAGTTACCTGTCTTAAATCCTCTGAATTTCCACAAGGATTTTTCTTCTCTGTTCTGTAAAGTATGTATCTAGTTAATTTGAAACCAAGTGAAGATACCCGTACATTGGGTAGATTCTTTATAATTATTTAATACGAAGCTTATGTAGTTACAGAGAAACAGAGCACCTATTTAAAAAACTACATCAGTCTGCTAAACAAAAGGCATTATCTTTGAACAAGTCTACATAAAGTATTTCAGGAAAAAGCCTCCCTAACACCACTAATTGAGACTTTACTACTAAACGTATGACCAAGCAGGAAGCCTTACAAGCTCATTAACATTTCCAAATTGATCAACTCCTTAACATTTCCTTTCAGATGCAGTTTCATGGGATGTAATTAAGCAGCAAGTACTAAATTCTGAAACAGCAAACATAAGTTAATGTTTTACCTCCAAAAGCCATACGACAACATGCAAGAGAGAAAAACCTTAAAAATAGAAGTCTAAACTGTACACTTATGTGCATAAACACACACAATATCTGTAATGACACTGTTTCCATCACAGATGCATACTACACATGTACTTCAGCTATGTATTTTAAGAGACTTTAAGAATAAAGTCAATATTAACTGATGATTCTTCCTACCTCTCAGTTTCATCTACTTGCTTGATAAATTCCATACTTCCAGTTGCAAAATCATGAAGAACTGACGAATCACCTGCAGCTGGTCTGAACTCTTCTAGTTCCACCTTTTGCATTTCTGCAGTACCTCTCAGGGTTGTAGCCTCTAAGATACATAAAAATAAAAATTAAAATAATGTATGTGTGTATATATAAGCTTTTGTATATTAAAATGTATGTATGTGTAGATGTGTATATATAAACACACTATAAAATTATTAACAATTTTGCTGAATATGTCCACACGTCTTATATAAACGAGACGTATACACATATCTCATCTTGCCTGTGGTATGTTGTGCATTTTGCCAGTGACATGAAGATAATTAAGAGTCTGAAGAGCACCTTTTTTTTTGTAACTGCTTTAAGAATACCAAAACAGTTTTGCGTATCTCCCCTTCTGGTTTTAATAGAAGGAAAAAATGGTAATAATAGAAAAGACTACACTGTATTGCACTGTATTTCTGTAATAGGCAGTTCAGTAATTTAAGGGCTTTCCAGATAATTTAAGACCTGCACAGAAAATCTGCTATTCAGATTTCATTTAATTTTATACTCAAAGGTATACTTATGTATAAAACTATACCATAAATGGATGCCCCGCATTACAGTGGTGATGCATCTTCTGTGAACATGAAGATGAAAGTGAAAGACTACTTTCAGCTTAGTTTCATTGCATAAAGAGATGTGAACCCATCAGAAGAAACCATTTTCAGAACCCTAGGATAAGAAACAGGCTTACCAGTTTGAACGTGTTTTAGTTGTTCCACAGGTACATTTGTATGAAGTGACTTTTGAATTATGTTTTCATTGGATTTCAGTACTCCAAAGCCTGGCTCAGGCTTCAAGAGTCTGCCTCTTATCAGTCTCATACTATTCACGGTAGGCAAAGAGCTATCACTGCAAGTAAAAAGGAACAATGCCATCAATATAGTTCTTGATTTTTGACAGTTAGTTGTGAGATGAAACTTGTATTTCCAGCCAAAGATCATTGTGCAAAGAAGAGATAAGAGAGATGGAGTAGATGAGACAATGAAGAGCTGAAATGCAGGCTGCATCTGGCTGAGGAGACAGAAGACTATTTGGCAGAACAAAAAATAAAGATCATCTGGGAATCAGAACAGGATGGAAACTAGTATGCTCCCTACCTCCAGAAAAAAAAAAAAAGAATAATTGAAATATTTAAAAAACATGAGAAGATCAGAAATCTAACACTGATCACATAGTAGTAAGTTCTGGTTAAAAACATAATAAAAGAACCACTGGACTTAACGTAAAATATCTTTGATTATAATTTTTCAGGGGAGTATAATCCGATAGTTTATTCGAGCAATCGACAAGTGAAATAGTCTTCCAAATAATATAACTTGATCACCAGCAGATTTATTCTGAAATGGTGTTCATCAAGCTGTTTCAACATCCACAAATGTCTAAACAAAATTAAAAAACATAAAGCATTAAAAAAAATAAATGATAGAAGATCAACTGGTTCCTCATCATCCCTTTACTCTAAATCTTTGATCTACATCCCATAGCTGCAGTGAAATTAAGCAATTTGCCTTGGCCTAATTAGCTGTAAAGTACTTTGGGAAAACAAGCTTGGTAATTAACGGTGATCCATACTGACTAAATTCCAATATTCTTTTTTCCCCCACCAGGGTAAACTTAACTTCAGGAGTGAAGAACAAGTTCCACATCCCCAAAATTATACACCAACATCTCATAAAAGTCATAAGAAAAAGACAAGAGGGGTTTTCCAGATTACATACCAAACTACATAAACTGAGAAACCTTCGCTAGAGCAAGGCTGATTGCAATTCTATAAAAATGCCAGAAAGAACCTAGCAAGAGTAAGCAGTGTCAGAGGACCTCTTTCCCTAAAGAAAAATAAGTAGTATTTTAACCTGGTATCTGTAGCATTTTTCTCAAAATATTCTTTGACACCTATTCTTGTGTCAGTGCTTTGATCCTCTACATTAATGTTGCTTCCATCCTCAGAAGGGACCAATTCCTTGGTAGAAGTGTCTGAAGAAAGTAAGTACTGACTAGGAGTTCTATTTTGTTTCGAGTAGGCGTGGGTTACAAGGCTACTGCCCATGTCCAACTCATCTTGAGCGGGTAACGTGTGTGTCCATTCTGGTTAAAACAATAAACAGAATAGAAAAGCATAATTTAAAAGAATCAGGTTGGGCAGATACATAAAGCTATTTTACAGATGTTCAACTTCAAACTTCATTTAGCAAAGTCTGCATTCTCCAAAGATTCAAATCCTAGGTAAATGCAGTCCTAAGATCCCACTTTTGATCGTAAGAATGCAGAAACTAACATTCAATCAATTAAAGCTGATAATAAGTTCTAAATCAAAGTCTATCAAAAACCAAAATAAACCCAGGTAATTTCAGGTTGTAGCTAGCTGGGTGGAAAAAGCTATGCTTCAGGTTAAAGGCATGAAAAGACCACTAGTAGTTATGATTATTTAAGGCTGATTCCTTTCTTTTAGTCCAATTTAAGCGACCTGATTAATTCAAACTTGTCCTCCCTAAAACAGGTCTCAGAAACATCTTTGTAGCACAGTGATGTGGTTGGCAGTATCTAATAAGATGCTTTACTTTTTCCAGCCAACTTGCATTACCTAGTCTCACTATGCATTACAATTCAGCAGGACTAAAAGCATAAAAAACTCTTGATCTCCTGCTATACAGCAGCATATGGAAAAGCTTTGCAGCCACTGCTCCATCCCTCCTTAGGTGGACCCTGAAAGTACAAGTAAGGCTTCGTCCCATAAATCAGATCATACCTTCAGTGCTTGTTTTTAACTGGAACATTGGATCACCCATTGCAAGTAAAGTCATGGCAGCTTCAGTGCTTCCGTCATTAATTCCTGCGAAGTTGTTCACACACGTTAAAAGTCACAAGCGCATTAACCAGAAATCCACTTATCTGTATTCAAAAAGCATCTGATATAAACATCAGTATAGTGAAGTATGTATTTTTAAAATTGTTGCCATTCATGGCTCAAGACACTTGTAAACAGACAGCAATTCTCATCCACTAATTAAAACTATTTTAAAAACACTGAGCAGCAACATTATTCCCTTTAATGGTGTACTGGGTACAGCTGGCAAGGCATTGGCAGCAGGGAGACTGCCCTGGACACGGCCGGTTCCAACCGACCCACTGCAGGACAGTTGATCCTGTTCGTCAAGATGGTGGCACTTCTGGGAAACATATTTAAGAAAGGGGAAAATGTTGCACAGCAGTGAAAAGTGAGGGAAAAAGTGTCAGAAACAACTCTGCAAACACCAAGGTTGGTAAGGAAGGAGGGGGAGGAGGTGCTCCATGTGTGGGAGCAGAGATTCCCCTGCAACCTATGGAGTTGACCTTGATGGAGCAGGTAGATATTCCCTGAAGAAATTGCACCCTGTAGAGGACCCATGGTGAAGTGGACTTATCCTGACAGATTATACCACATCGGAAGGACCCCGCACTGTAGCAGTTTGTGAAGGACTATATCCCATGGAAAGGACCCGACACTGGAGCAGGGGAAGAATGTCAAGAGGAAGAATCAGCAGAGATGAGGTGCTGGGAACTGACTGCAACCCCCACTCCCTGTCCCCCTGTGCCGCTTAGGGGGAGGAGGCAAAGCATGAAATGAAGTTGAGCCTATGAAGGTGGGGAGGGGAATGTGTTTTAGGTTTTGTCTTTGTTTCTCACCATCCTACTCTTTTATTTGTCAATGGATTAAATCAGACTTCCCCAATTTGAGCCTGTTTTGTAAGTGATCTCCTTGTCTTCATCTCAACCTAGAAGCATTTCCATTTTATTTTATTTTCACCCCTCATCCTGTTGATGGATGTGCATCAAGCAGCTGGTGGGCATCAAGCAAGCTGCAGGTAAGCACTTGTGAAGTTTCCTCTTCTCCCGGTACAACTAACCACAGCATTGGAAAGTGACAGACAGGACACAAAGGGCACATTCTGACCCTGGAAAACAGAACCTTGCAATGCCTGGTCACCCTACTTGATAGAGGACAGTAAGAAAGAAAACAGTTTAAATCTCCTCCAAAACATAAAAGCATCCAGTATCTCATGAGAGGTTTTTTTATAAGATACACAAACCTCCCAACTTACAGCAAGAATAACTACATATTGGTAGCAAGTTAACAGGAAAGATATGGACAAGACTGGTTCATATATACCTTTGTCCCCCTCTGGATTTTCACGTATGGCTGTTTCCTTAAATAAAAAGAAAAACGGTATCAAAGTTCTATAAAAAAATGAGTCCATAATTTGAATTTAATGCTTACAGGTAAATTCTCTGCCCAAAGGCTACCCTGGCTTTGAAAGGGTATTTTAAAGGCTGACACTATTTACTTTCATAGTTTTCCCACAGCTGTGTCCCTCATATCTGTGTGGGACAGGTAAGAGTATAAGTTATACTGTTACAAGCAGACATGGCAACCAGACACTGACCATATAGCTTTGTATGTAAGGACATTCTTACAGCTGTTAAGGTGCTTACTCTTTCCTCCTCCAGTACCACCGGCTGGACAGATGCATGAGAGAGACTTTCAACATCAGTAACCACCTGCACATCTGGTATATTCACAGATATTTCCAGCTGTAAAAATAATTTTAAAAGTATTTCAGTTCGTCAGCCTCACGAGAAAATCTATCAAATGCATATTTTTATAAACCACATATACTTACCAAATCTCAAACATTTAGTGGGATCCTTCCCAAAAATCAAGTCTTATACTACATACTTTCTAATAAGGCAGCAGTTGTATGAACTGGCAGTGCTGCTTGTAACTAAACAGAAGCATCAGACAATTTAAAACTTGTTTCCAATTGCTTATTACTCCACCAAACTAAGTTATATGTCTGAGATCGTTCATGGTGGCTGTTTACCTCAAATGGGTTTTGTTAGTTTTCACACTTTTTCTGCTTTTTACATCTTCAGGAAAGAAAAAGCATTCAGCCTTTTTCCAAAGTAAGGCTACAGAGTACACACCCACCTGCCATTTTACCAATTTTTTTTCCCCTTCTTCTTTAACGCTGTGTTTTCACTGAGAACTTCAGACATTTGACATTCTCAGAAACGAGCACTTGAAATTGGGCAGAAAGATTACAATATTTCCAGTGAGATTCTTATGAAAAACACTGCTCAATCTGGGTAGCTTTCAAAGGCTTGCACTTTTATAGATACTTTCCACTGTTCTATTTAAATTTGACAACAGCTCAGTCCTCAGGTATCTGACCATATCCCTTACTAGTACTCATGGCTCCTGTGTGTTAAACCAGGAAACTTGATCATCATCCCCGTAAATAATATATTCCCCATCTTTGAAATGAAGGGATTCAGCAAAACCTTCAGTGCAACAACATGCCTGTCCATTATTGTTCTAGAGTTTCCCTTCGTGTTTTGACTGAGCTCTAAATTTTCTTGCTGTTTCACCCAGAGAAAATACCGTATGATTAATTAATGAGACAAAAAAGCAGGATTTCAATGGGAGAAGAGAGGAAGATGACAAGTAATAGTAAGCAAAAAGAACTGGAGTGAATGGAAAGAAGTAGTGATAAAGATCTGAGACATGAATGGAACAGGTCAGATAAATTTGGAACAAAGTGAAAAGAAAGGAAAAAAAGAGCAGTGAAGACACATAACTGAGATAAGATGGGTTAGAAGGAACAAAAAAAGCAAAGAAGTCATGTTGAATGATAGGGGGAAAAAAATTATAAAAATGTCTAAGCCTTTGAGCACAATCCCTTTCAAGGTCTTGAAAAGAGTCACTATTCCCAAACCTCCACAGCTCCCTGAGAACAAAAAAGTATGCCACTTCCCTCTCTAAGTGACTGGTCTTAGTAGATATGATATCAAGTCTTCTACAGTCTTGAGATTTATTCTAGTCTAAGAGTACAATTAAAACATAGGCCTGTGCTCTAGGCATAAAGTTTCAAACTCTACAAATCGTCTATGGAAGAGTCAAAAATTACAGCTTTTGAAAAAAATAGACAAAGATGTAGATGGTCTCTCACTGACAGCAGCAGAGACTGAGGTCCATGGATGGACTGCAGCCGATGGAGGGCCCATGCTGGAGCACCAGCAATGTCAAACTCTACAGCCTGAACCAAAGGGACAAGGGCTGGAGATTTTAATGATACACGTTTAAACTTTTTTTGAACCCATTATTTGAGTTGTATGCTATAATAAGTACTATAGCAAGAAAAACATGAATCAAGCGAAGACAAGCCTCAGAAGAAACCAGGCAAGTGCAGTCATGACCAACCTGAGCTGGCTTTGATGCCCAAAAACTCAACATAACATGCCACCTCTCCTGAACAACCACATAATACATGGAGTCCAAGGCATGGACTAAATAAAAAAAAAGGACATTTGATGGATATTTTAAGGGGTGGCTCACAGACCAAGGGAATGATATCCATGTATATATCAAAGGACAGGAAAAGTAGCTGTGGTTGGTAACAATGTACTGGGTAGTGCAGGACCTGAACGTGATACAAACAGATGAAATAAAGGGTGAGCATTGTACTGTGCATGGCTGGGATGAAGTTAGTTTTCTTCATAGCAACCTACATGGTGCTGTGTTTTGGATTTATGACTACAACAGTGTTGATAACACACCAGTGTTTTTGCTATTGCTGAATACTGACTGCACAATGTCAAAGCTTTTGTTTTCACACTCAGCGCCCCAGCAAGTAGGCTGGGAGTGGGAAAGAGGTCAGGAGAGCTCACAGCTGGGACAGCTGACCCAAACTGGGAAATACTGACCTAGCATTTGGGTCAGTTTGACTCAAAGGGATATTCCGTATCATATGATATCATGCTCAGCAATAAAAGCTTGGGGAAGGGAGGAGGAAGAGGAGGGCATTTGGGGTTATGGTGTTTGTCTTTCAGAGTGACTCTTACAGGCTGAGGCCCTGCTTTCTAGGAAGTGGCCTGCCAATGGAAAGTAGTGAATAAATTCCTTATTTTGCTTTGCTTTCACACACAGTATTTGCTTCATCTATTAAATTACCTTTATATCAATCCATAAGTCTTCTTACCTTCCTTCTATCTTCTCCTTGTCCCACAGGAGAGGGGAGTGAGCAAGAAACTGTGTATGTGCCTGGCTGCTAGTCAGGGTCAGCCCAACACGCAAAGTTTCTGGGTGAAGGGGACACCATATACAGAGACATCTCCCTCACTCCCTTATTTCCTAATATTCAAATGTAAAATTGAAATGCTTGTTTGTTCCATCTTAGGCCTCTAAACACGTTGTAAGTATGGTAGTCTATGCCTATGTTCAATCACAATAAACTAGTGAGCACCCTGCAGCCCTATATACAGGTTGTAAACATAACGGGACCTTAGACTGATGTAGTATTTTGTTCAAAACCAAGTACATTTCCAAGTAACATATGCCTACTACTCTCAACGTCATTCTTAACAAATTAAACTCAATTGAGATAAAACCCAAATATTCGGAGATGCAATTAGAATAAAATCTGTTTAAGTAATCAAAACAAAAATACACGTGCAGAATTCAGCTACATGATACCTCCTCCATGGTTTCCTCTATCTGAACAGGAACAGGTTTTGGAGATCGAAGACCTATAGGAACAAACACTGGAGCTTTGTTTACTTCCTCTGGTGCAAAGCATTCATCTTCATCATCAGGCTCAAAGTCATCTGTCTCCTCCTCCTCCTCTTCCTCCTCTTGAGAAGCCCGTAGGGTCACCAAGGTTATCTTTGAACTTCTGTGCTCCTTCCCCGATTTCTTTCTATGTGTAGTTTTCAAACTTTTGCCTCTAGTAGCACTCGGTTTAACTTCTTGCCTTTGACTCCCCTTCTCACTGCCATCAGCCTCACATTCAGAGGCAGAAGAAGCAGCAGTTCTTAGCTCTGAGACATGTTTTGCCAGTGCTATCCGTTTTGATGACCTTCTGGACTGCTTTCTAAAGTACAGAACAAAAGCATGTTTAAAAAGCAATGATCTCTAAGACATTCCAAAAAAGGGGTTACACAAATCAAAACAAACTCAATAAATAAGAGGATCATTGTGACCATCAATACAATCTATTTACTTCCTAACGTATAGTGATAAAAATGCATCCGAATACCATTTAACCAGAAATCCTAATTTCTTCATGTATGCACAAAGTACTGATTGTAAATGTCTATTAAGCAGTTTCAGAGTGTTAGAAAGCTGCACAATTAAACGTGCAGAATTCTTCGATTAGAAAAAGTTGAATTAATTTTCATTTTGAGGGATATGGAAGTCACACGCTTTTTACGTCAAGGCAACATTTCCAGTTCTCTTTTGCTAAAGCTATGCTAGAAGCCCCAAACTGTGATACTTTAGTTGATCAGACTAATATCTAGAAACTAGAACTCTCAGACGATAACTAATTATCTGCTTGGTTTCTCAGACAGCAATCTCTTCGATAATCAGCTGCTTACTATTTCCCTCCTCAAGTGATGGGCATGACCACTTTAGGTACTAAAAGTAATTCTAAACTTCCCCCCAAACATGTCATTCTTGGCAAACTGATGGTGAGGGGAAACACATAGCAGCAAAGGACACTTGCAGCGCAGAGTTTCTGTTTAGGTTAATCCCATAATCCCTGAGCCCTCAATATGAGTGCTTCAAAATCCTCCCCTTTAAAATCAGGAATTCCTATTGAAATCAAAGGTTGACCCTGGCATGGGTTGGTGAGAGTGCTCATTGTGTTCATTTCATGAGAGTGCAGGCAAGGTAAGAGACATCTGCATGCACCTGGTAGAGTTCAGATGGAAGACACAAGGACTGACATCGTGCATGTGCTCACATAACATACTGCAGAACTATGGCTAATAATTACAGTTTTAAAACAAATGCCAAAAGCAATCAGTTGAGCTTACAACTCAGTAATTACATGGTATTAGTTGAGCTTACAAGTCAGTAATTACACAGTATTAGTTGTTTTACCTTGTGACGTTGTCTGAATTTTTGTCCTGAGAGGTAGAAAGCTGAGAATCATCTTCTTGTTCTACTTGACTCTCACTTTCTGATGATATCTCTGGAGACTGGAGTCTACTATCGTGCCCGATTCTTTTACAAGATGGTTCTTCAACAGGGTCTGTAAAATTGTGTTTTCTTGTTTCGTCTGAGAAGGATGTAGCTTCCACAACGTTACTGGAGTTTTGCTGAACAGAGAACACAATTAACTATCATATTAAGCACCAAACATTTTTAACTGATTTTGTGACAAAAAGATTTAAAGGACTGAAGTTTGGGGTTCTGGAAAACATGTCCAGCTGTCACCTCTGATAGCTTAGGACATTTTCCCCCATTTTCTTTAATTTTAGGGTCTATAGCAAAAGTGTCATTAGATAGTATTATCTATGATACCCGAGTTCCCAGTGCTGCTACTAGTTAATAGACCAAGACCATGTTCAACTTAAGAGCAGCAACTCTTCAGAAGCGGGAAAGATGAATAATTTTCTAAAACCACCTACTAATTTAAAGAACAATTTGAGGGAAGGAAAATTATTTTTTTCTGCCCTGAGAACAAACTAGGACAAAAAAACTACAATAGTTTACAGAACAGCATTTAAATATTATTCAACACACACCGAAATGTATCCCAGAACATAAAAAACATCAGTAAGCACAGTTCTGTCAACTATGGATGCTTGACTAAAATAATATACTAACGGAAATGTTTTAGTGATCCATCTAGAAAATAAGGAACGCCAGATAAAATTGATTCAGGCATCACAACTTTAGACAGAGAAGGAAATAGTCTAGGCTAGTTTAGGCCTGTTAAGCGAATTTAAGCAGAAGGTGGTCCGAACTTGTTCACATACATTTCAACTTATAAGTATACTTATATGGATTTTAACTAGTATCTGATGTCAGACAGCTGCTTTAATTTCCATTGTTCAATTAATAATAGACATTAATTGGTAACAGTGTCAGCATGTATTTATGATAATGCAGACTTAAACGTAAAACTGTAAATATGCCCACAGTTTTTAGATTCTAAGTCCATTTATTCAGCATCATTTCCAACAGCAAATTAAAAAAAAAAAAAAAGAAAAGAAAAGAAGAGAGAAGGGAGAAAAGAAGAGAGGGGGGAGAAAAAGGGGGGAGAAAAAGGGGGGAGAAAAAGGGGGGAGAAAAAGGGGGGAGAAAAAGGGGGGAGAAAAAGGGGGGAGAAAAAGGGGGGAGAAAAAGGGGGGAGAAAAAGGGGGGAGAAAAAGGGGGGAGAAAAAGGGGGGAGAAAAAGGGGGGAGAAAAAGGGGGGAGAAAAAGGGGGGAGAAAAAGGGGGGAGAAAAAGGGGGGAGAAAAAGGGGGGAGAAAAAGGGGGGAGAAAAAGGGGGGAGAAAAAGGGGGGAGAAAAAGGGGGGAGAAAAAGGGGGGAGAAAAAGGGGGGAGAAAAAGGGAGAAAAAAGAAAAAAAAAAAATCACATTAACCTTTCACAGCCATAGACTGTATTTCTGTGCCATCTATGGTCCTAAGAACTTAAACACAAGAACTGAGGTATAAATTGGCTCAAAAAGCATGACCAGCACTTACCATCAATACACCTGTTTTTTCTAAAACCAAACACACTTCTGCATTTCTGCTCTCAGCACTGTCTTCTTCTCTGTTTTCACCTTCTTCAGGATAATCTCTTTTTCTAGTAACTCCCACTAGGTTTGGCCTTGCCCTCCAGAGGGATTCCCTTGCTTGATGCAAAGGTTTTGTACCACTGTGTTTACTTTCTTCTCCAGAACTTAATTTATCATTGGACCTAGAAAAACATTTTTCAACTTTTACTTCTCAGGAAGTACAAAATACACTCTACAAGCTTGGTTTACTATCAAATATTTAGTACGTCCAGCTAGAAATGAACTTAAGTGTTCTGCATTTTTATTTAGTTAGTTGGTGAAGTTTTAAAAAAATAAGGGAAGAAAAAAAAACCAATGTGAAAGGGAAATAATTGGCTTTTCTGCAGTAGTGGACCTTTCTGATTACTTTTGGAAAAGTCTTTTGGAAGGACACCAACATTAAGAAGTCACGTAGAGCAGAAAGTTTCAGCTCTACCACCACAGGTCCCAAGAGTTAAGCAACCATAGAACACTATATTAATTCCAGTGCTCAAGGTACTACTGCTTTTAAATAGGATGAAATTCTTACATCTATTCAAGCACATTCAAATCAGTAAGACAGAAAACCTGGTCTTTGAAACTCATGTCTCGGCAAAGGGCAAGAAGGAGGATCCAGAGAACTACAGGCCAGTCAGCCTCACCTCAGTCCCTGGGAGAGTGATGGAACAACTAATCCCGGAAACCACTTCCAGACACATAAAAAACAAGAAGGTGACTTGGAACAGTCAGCATGGATTCACCATGGGGAAGTCACACTGAACCAACTTGATAACCTTTTACAGTGAAATGACTAGCTTGATAAATGAAGGGAGAGCAGCGGACAATGTCTGCCTTGACTTCAGTAAGACTTCGAACACTATCTCCCCTAACATCCTTACAGAGGAGCTGATGAAGCATGCGCTGGATGAGCAGACAAGGAGCTGCACTGAAAACTGATTGTATGGCCAGATTCAGAGGCTGGTGATCAATGGCACAAAGTCTAATTGGAGGCCAGTAACTAGGAGTGCACCCTACTGTAAACAGTCAATACTGTGTCCAATCCTGTTCAACATCTTGATTAATGATCTGGATGATGGGGCAGGCTGTACCCTCAGCAAGTTTGCACATGATACAGAACTGTGAGGAGTGGCTGATCCATCCACAGGGACCTGGACCAGCTGGAGAAACGGGCTGACAGGTACCTCACAAAGTTCAGCATAGGGAAGTGCAAAGTCCTGCACATGGGGAGGAACAACCTCAGACACCAGTACATACTGGGAGTCACCCAGACAGAAAACAGCTTTGCAGAAAAGAACCTGGGTGGACATCAAGGTGAAAATGAGCCAACAACGTGCCCTGGCTGTAAAAAAAGGTTAATGGTATCCTGGTATGCATTAGGAGTAGTGTTGCCTCTCCTCCCCATTCAGTGCTGCTGAGGCCACACCTGGACTAATGTACTGGAGCGCCCAGAACTGGTCACAAGAGACTCACGGACATACTGGAGAGAGTCCAGCAAAGGCCTATCAAAGGTGAAGGGACTGAAGCATCTCTCCTATGAGGAAAGCCTGAAAAGAGCTGGGACAGTTCAGCCTGGAGAAAGAGAAGGCTTGGTCAGGGTGGGTGAGGAAATCTCATCAATGTATATAAATACCTGAAAGGAAGGTGTAAAGACACCTTCGAGGTGTCTTTGCAGTGGTGCCCAGTGACAGGACAAGAGGCAATGGGCACAAACTGAAACACAGGAGGTTCCCTCTGAACATCAGGAAACAGTTTTTCACGGAGAGGGTGATGGAGCACTGGCACAGGTTATCCAGAGAGACTGTGGAATCTCCATCCTTGGCAATATTCAAAAGTTGTCTGGACACAGTCCTAGGCAACCAGCTCTAGGTGGCCCTGCTAGAGCACCTAGGTGGGCTGGTCCAGGTGACCTCTGGAAGTCCTTTCCACCATCAACCTTTCTGTGATTCTGTGAAAGTCCACCATCACAGAAGCCAAGAAGACCATAAGGTAAGGCCCTTTTCTTCTTAGCACAAAGACTCTGGGATATGATTTCAATGTAAGTTATGGAAAAGATTTTAAGCAGAGGCTCAGAGACAGACGGGAACCAGAAGCTAATTTTAGAAAACAGCAAAAGTAAATTGATTTGAGTCTGCTCTGTATCAGTTAAGACTGAGCAAAAGGTAGCTTATAACATAATCCATAACTGTTACACATAAATGGCACTATCTGCCTCATACTGCACATACATAAAAAGCATTCCTTCCACCAAAGAACGAGGACACTGCACATCATTGCATGAACTTCTCCTGCTGGAAGGAAAAAGTGAAGAGACTCAGAATACATCTAAAACAGCAAGTTCATTTTATGTTACTCTACCTGTCCACTTCTCAATTATAAGTGAGTTTGAATGGTACTGCTCAGTCTTCCTTTCAACAGTCCACATTCATAGTGCACTGCATCCTACAAATGTAATATTGAGAATTTCAGACAGCTAAACTCTTAATTATTTGTTTCTACTCTCACCTGCAAAGCACCTTCTAAAAAAGGAAAACAGCCTTGAGAAAAATTCCGTTAAAAACTCTTGTATTACCTAAGGATGCCACCTAGTGACCTCCACAGCATATAGCATATAAAAACTAATACAGCTCAGATCCTACACTTCAAAAAGCAAGTGCTGTACGAAAACAACTGAACAAATACAGAAAGTTTTTAAAGAGCTTTTTTACTTTGTCAACAGGGAAATTTACCTTTCTGTGGTACCCTGAGTGCTTCCTATAGCATCTGTAGATAGACATTCTTCTTGTTCTCCCTTGCTGTGGCAGTTACGTGATTTTTTAGAGGAAGAGAGTGTTTCTGACTTCATACTTTTTGGATTTATGTCTAGATTGTCATTCTTGGCCAAATCCCCCACAAACAATAATACTTCCATGTCATCCTTAGATTTGAGGAAAAAAAAAAACAACAATATTAGCACAAAATACATCACCTGTAAAATAAAGCATTGCAAGTTATGAGCAAGATGTTAACCTGAGAAAAAACTTTGCTTAAAAACTTTGAAGTAGTTTATGACACCCATCACTGTTCCTTTAGAGAGGTATTTATCTAATAAAAACAGATACTATAATGAAGAGAGTCTTTCATGAGCAACCACCAAAGAATTCAGAAGAAACCCAGCAACTGAAACATGGCATGCAGGCAACCATCCATGTATGATGAACATGACTGAAATTTCGAAGTCTAAGTGAAGTCTTTAGATTTGTTAACAGAAGTCTAGATGTTATCAATGTGTCATTAACAGAATTTTAGAAGACCTCATATTACGTGAAAATATTAAACAAGAATGTAATTCCGACTAGTCCAAATTAATTTATGCATTTAAAACAGCTTATTTAAGTGTCTTAAAAACACCTGGTGCAGAACCAAGCATCAGAAAGTATAGTCAGAAATATCTGAACAGAATTCTTACTTTTGAGGAAAGAGGTTCCTCAGATTCTTCTGCCACAGGCAGATTCTCTCTTTTATGTGCTTCTTCCTGAACTGGAGCAGCAATTTTTTGTGCCGCTGGAGATTCTTTTTCACTATGTGCCCTTTCTACGTTTGGTCTAGTTCTTGGAGATCCATTCATTATGAATTGTCCTGGTTTCAGAGCACCCAGTTTGCCTTCTTGGGAAGTGGATTTTTCAGCACTAGTGAATTAAAAGCAAACAAACAAAACAAACAAAGATGTTACTTGACTTTAGCTGGAAGGGGAAAAAAAGCAATTCTGCATTAAGTTTTGAATCAACACTTATATAAGAGGGTTAGAGACTGATATAGTGTTTTGCTTAAAATCAAGAAAATCATCTTTTCGAATACATGTCTCACATTTTGGGCATTTATGGATAACATGTGAGAAGGAATAACAAGAATTCTTTGTCACGGCCTTTTTAACACCAAGAAAAAGGTTGTGTTGCTAACCATAACAACATCTAAATATCTGCAGTCTAACACATGCTTAAGATCTTATTTTAACAAGAGGAGGAGTAAAATAGAAGAGCACACTGGGATCAATGAAAAGACAGATCTCTGACATTTGCAAAATTTACATGTTGCATGTGATTGCTGTATATGCAAATACAAACCCAATAATAGAAAAGCTTGGTCAAAAAGCGCTGTGAGCTCATACAGATCAAGTACCAACCAGATAAACAGTAACAAGTAGTTCAGCTCAACTAAAAATGTGCTCTGAAAGCATGGGAAGAAGCTGCCCGTAGGCACTGAAAATTAAACACTGGGGAAAGTGAGGTAACAAGGAACAAAAGAATTGAAACTTGCAAAGGTGTCTCATTACACACCAGATGAAAGCTTTTCAAATGCAGTTTTGCTAAACTCTAACCTCACCTGCTTTGTTCACACAATATGTTTTCAGAAATACAGGGCAGCTGAGGTGCCTCTTGCTGTTCCTGTTCCTCTTTGCTCGATACATCTGCTTGACACAACATGGCTTCATTTTCACCCTTTAATTTGCAATTAAAAAAAAAAAGAAGATAATCAAGCAAGTTTTTAAAACAGAAGTGTATTTCATAAAAAGAATATAAAACTACAGATCTCTGTGTTATCTTCCCAATCTGAATCAAGAAAAGAATCACATTATATTTACTACGAGTAATCTGCCCAAACACATAATTCAATTTATAGGCAAGCAGGAACAGGAGTCTCCATAGTCCTGGGCTACCAAGAGTTAGGCTCTTAAATACTACACACACCCAAGCATTATGGGTAACACTTTTCTATTTAGCATTCAATCAACTCTCTATTACACGGAGCACTACAGAAACAAAAATACTTTGGCAAATGGAAAAAACTTTGAAAACTGGACACTGCAGAGCACAGCGCAGACACACCCAAGCCGCTATAACATAACCTCAGATTCAGAAGGGTTTATTAGTTTTACTTCTGTATTTACGGCACTGGTTGCACAAAGAAGCCACTCAAACACATCCCTCAGCGCTCCACGTCTGTGACAGCTTTATTAGTACAGAGGAGCATCAGACCTGCTATGGTTCTACAGATTTGCGCAGCACAGTGCATGGTTGACAGGCCACAGGTCTAGAATAGTCAAAGCTGAACTGCAAGCAACTATCTCAGCTAGGGATGAGCTGACATCATGGCACTGAGAGGGAGACTACAGATGCAATGCACTTGAGCTCCTCTCTGGGAATGCAGTACACAAGTACTCCAAGCTAACTCTAAACACCTTCAAGAACAAAACCAGGTATAACCACTCCAAAAAATTAATCACTTTTACAAAGCTTAGCTATGTTTGAGATCTAAGGCACGTTGACACAGCCATGCCTACATCCATGAGCAACCCGCAAAATGGTTACTCAGAGTTCATCATACGGTAATGGCTTTTGAGGATTTCAATACCTTCTACAGTGCCTAGTAAAACGTCTGTGGGGATACACAGTGTTGGTGAATGACTCAGTTTACCTGTGTAGACGAGTGTCAGGCACTGTAGTGCTAAAGCCAGTGAAAGCTTAACAAATTAGTAAGACCTTTTTTTTCTTTTCCACAGAAAAACAGCTATCCTTTGCCTTCCCTTGATACTCTATACTAGATTCCTCAACACAGACTTGACAAATCCAAGTAAGGAAAGATGAGAAAAAAGTGCTAATTTTTATGCATTGCAATACAAACCACATTTTTATGCTACAGTTTGCCTTAAATGTGCAGAATTCTTTTTTCTATTGGGCAATCCAATCAAAATCAGATCCCCATTTTCCAGAAGGCATTAATAGTACAAGTTGTAGACTTCACTGATTTCATACCTGCAATACCTCAACATACCAGAACAGGGTTTGGGAATTTTTTTCATCTAGTATGGTGTCTCAGCTTCAGGGAATTCAACTTAAATGTTCTAATTTAACTTCATGAAATAGAACTTGCAACTTGGATCCATACTTTTGAAGGCAAAGCACTTATTCTTATTAGACTTACAGTGGCAGTATTGGCAGACTCATCTTTTTGCAATACCAACTGCTCTGCTTCAGGCTTTTTGTCCCTCTCATTTTCTGATACTTGTAATTCCTTCTTTCCAACTGCTCTTCCCAAGTTTGGCTTGAACCTCTGGAATCTGCTCCTCACTAACTGAACAGGTTGAAGAGGTGTTTGTTTACTTCCTTCTTCAGTGGTATTTTTGCTATCAATGCTAAGTCAGACAGAAAAAAAAATATTCCAAAACTTAATACAGGAGTATGTCATTTACGAACACAGGTTCATTACATTTACCTATAAAAAACAGCTGAGTTTTTAAAAGAAACCATGTAAACATAGAAGTTCTGCTGAGTTTAAGCTACAAACACAAAACTTTGCTTCAGGAAAAATTTCAAAGCAGTGGTCTCCTAACTACTTTCACAACAGAGTTAACTAACTCGCGGGAGGCCTTAACCTACTGTCTGCTCATTATTATAAAACTAAAGCAATTTTCACATGGTTTCTCTGATAAGCAAACTAGTATTCCTCTGCTTACATAAAATGAATCTAGTGTTTCAGACAATGAAACAGTTGTAAAATGAATGCTTGCTAATTTAATGCTTGGCATAGAAGTAACTAGAATCTTAGTATCACTAGTGTCAAAACCATGAGAACTGCGATTTTGTTCAGTATTTTTCTTAGATTTTCTTTGCCAGTTAGCAATTCATTGGCACAACGATTTCCTTTAAAATACTTTCATTGTTACAGTCAAGAAACAAAAGTAGCTAAGCCCTCACCCTGCATTAGTAGTTGAGGTGTCATCTTGGTTCATTTCAGGTTGACAAAACTTGAGTTCACCATCCTCTGATCCTGAAAATGTCTTTGGGGACTTTGGCCTCTCAGAAACTTCCTGAGAGCCAAAAGACTTCTCTCCTAAGGATTCCAATGGTTTCAAGACTTCATACTTTCCTGCTTTCTGAAAAATATAAACACGAGAACCAGAAAAAGTCATAATACTAAACCAAAAGGAGACATCATGATGTCCACAAAGTCTGCTACTAATCACTCTGAAATATTTCCTCCAAAAACCTCTCTGTAACTGCTCACTAACAATTTCCTAGTCTTGCCACGACAAACACATACTCTTTTATCTTAAACAAAATAGCTTGAAATCTACATTTCTTCTTTGCTATCTTCTATTAATGCTTCTCTTTCTTCACTGTCAACTCTACAAGGCCACCTCAGGTCAGAAAGACATCTGGACACAGATGTCTAACAAGAGATACAGAACAGAGAATCTTTTTCTCCCCACATACAACCAAGTGGAAAGCAGAGGAGTTTTCATGTAGAAAATTTTAGCTTTTGAAAAAATTGCTTAAGAAAAGATTAACTTCATATTTTTTAAATAATCAGTATTTAATTTCACAAACCTAAAAGCTCAAATATAACTAAAGAAAAAAAAAGCCTTACATCTGTATCAGGAAGGATGCTACAGTCACTGTCACACTGTGTCAAACTTTCTTCCTTTTTTGTATCTTTCTGTGATACATCTCTATTATTTACATCCAGCACTTCCTTCCTACTAGTTGTCATTCTTAAATTTGGCTTTGGTCTCTGGAATCGACCCCTCAGTAGCCGAGCTGATGATACAACAGTTTTCTCCTCTTCCTTCTGAGGACCAGACTCCCTACAAAAACAAACAAAAGAACAATCAAAGGCATGGGACAACAGCAGTTTTCCAAGTCATGCATGACATACTTATATGTAGCTCTGTTCAATACAATAGCCAACTATAAAAATCCTTAGCTTTCTCAGAGCAATAACAAAGTTACTGACATTGTGAAAAAGATACAATAAAAACACATCAAACACCACCAAAAACCTGGTGTGTCTTATAAATAGGTGAGCAAAAATAAGTTAAAAAAAGATGCCATTTCAGGATAACTGCAACTTCCAGTCACACTTTGAGAAGAATATAAACATTTCACAAATGCCTTTTGTTGCCCAGTCATGCTTAAAACTACCCAATAGATTTACAATGCAGTTGTTTGAGGTTTTTTAGAGGAGACTTTAATAGGAAACCAGACCCTAAACTCACAGATTTATGTAAGCACATAGGGATGCACTGTTAGGACCAACATGGAGAAGACAACCAAAGGAACTGAGCATCAGAAAAACGTATTAATTTGAAAACTGGGCTCACAGTCCAAAGATCAAATTAAACATCCAACAGCATAAAAATTTAGTGCTTTCGAGCTCTTGGGGTTTTGTCTGTGTAAGTCTATTGTTGTCTTGATTAAACATCTTATTATGGATATAAAACTTAGATTTAATGCTGGAGTTGAATGTAGAAGTGTAGCTACCTAGAGATATTGATGGTTTTGAACCCTCCCTTCTCTCATTTGAAAAATAACCTTACCCTGTGTTGAAATCTGAAACCTGTTTCAAGACATCTGAAGATCCCTTTTCACTTTCATAGCTTTCTGCTTCTGATGACTTTTCTTGGGAACACTCCCTTGTATGTATTGAGTTCATCTCAGAATCTGTAGAAACACCCCCTTCTAACATCACATTGCATGGCTGAGTGCCTTCATGAACCATCACATCCTAAAAGGAATAAAAGTTTCATTCTATTAAGATGAAAGATTTGTTTGACCTCTCTTTTAGAAAAACAGGGGAGAAAGAAAGTTTATTTTAGCATCTCTTAGAAAAAACACTCAAAAAGATCTCTCTTGCTTCCTGTGCATCCAACTAGTATCAGTAGCTACTTTAAAAGTTTGGTATTTTTCTACCTACTTTCTATCTGAACTGTTTTGGTTTTTTTTCAAGAGACCTTTTTTCTCTGCACTTCTCTCTTCAGATCTGGTATCCCAATAAGTAATCATAACAAAGTCAGAGACAACCCATCTATCCATGGAAAAGAGAACCTAAGTGCAAGCATGAGGAAATTTTAAAACAATTCAGTTTATTCTGAAACAATAATGAAGCATGCAAAGGCTATACTTACAAATGATGTGGTATCTACCTAGATCTTTGTTACTAAAGACTTCTACTTAGGACCTGGCAGAACAGTGTGCCTAAGCAACTGCTCAATAAACTTACATTTTTGAGGCATGGATAGTTGTTTTCATCTTGTATGACACCTTTTTCTACTTCTCCAACTTCTGTTTTCTCCTCTTCAGGATCTTTTTCGTCTGTCAGGTCTTTTTGCCTTGCAACACTTCTTACGAGATTTGGTTTTGGTCTTTGCACTCTGCCTCTCTTTAGAGGTGTTGGTTTCAGCACACTCTGTTTGACATCTTTTTGTAAACCAGCTGTTTCATTAGACCTGGAAAAGTACATAAGATACATAAGTACACACCACATCTGAAAGTGGGAGGAGTCTTGGAGAAGTGGTGTTTTTTCTTCTCTTTTTTTAAACAGTTATTAACACACACTTATCTAAAATGGAGCTATGCATTACTAAATTCATGAACAACAAAGTTAGAAGTGTATCTGCTAGAGACTGAGCAAGTACCTGACGAGTTTAAACTTATATTTGCCCTGTTCTTTTTCTTTTCCCACTGGAGGCAGGATACCACACTAGACAGACCTTTCTCTGACCCTTAAGTGCTCTTCTTGTATTCCTATCTGGTCTAGAGGCAGATGGACCTAAAATAATGAAGGGTTAAAAATCACAAACATTCATAAAAATACATAAATAACTTCACAATCTCACTAATGTAAGAATATCAGATGCACATTACAACTGCTTGATTCTTCTATGCTTTCTTAACTGAGCATCAAGCTACATAACACGTTAATGAAATAAATAACTTCTGAAGTATTTTTCTGCCAGGTTATCAAACCCAGTTTACCTCTCTCCATCCTCTTCAACCGTCCCCCTTTAAAAAAAAAGTTTGGGTTGGTTTTGGTTTTTTTGTTACTGTTCTGCTTTGCTTTGGGTTTGGGGTTTTTTTTGAAGGGTAGGGTGCCTTTTTTGTTTTTTGGTTTTGTTTTGTTTTTTCCTTTTTTCTGTAATTACCACACTATGTAATACTACCAGAAGTGAGAGGCATGGCAAATTGCTGGAGAGCAGCCCATGTCTTCTCATTTTTCACATACTTACTGAGACACTGTCTCCAGGACTTTATCATCTTTCTCTGCAGCTTCTTCACAGGTAGCATTGGACCTATAACTTTGATCAGTATTCTGAACAGAAATAGAATATTAAGACATTAAGTCTCTTACATTTATAAAGTACAGCATTACCTAACAGACCAGGGAACTGTCCAGAACAGAATACAAAATGGATTGCTTATGACAGACACAAGCATTTACAGGGTACATTTCACATGGCCAGAAAGGTGCAGTAAAATCTAGAAGTAACAACTAAAGCTGTATTCACCGCAGGACACAAAAGATTACTGGCATCTACTGTTTGTGTGACAAGCTCCCAGCTCAGCTGAGGCCTCTAAGCAATATCACAATGTCACTGCAGGTAAAGCAAATGGCTGACTCCTGGTCATACTCGGAAACAATAAACATTGCTGTTGCATCCAGCACGTTTGTAGCTAACACATTTTCTCCAGTTACCTTACTCTATTAAATACCTTTTCAGTTTCGCTCTTAGGCTGTGGATGGGACATTTTATCGTTTCCTGCATCTTTTCCAGGCTCTTCTTTCCTTCCAGATGCTCTCGTAACATTAGGCTTAAATCTCTGCCGACATCCTCTAACTATTGCCTTTGCAGTAACAGTCTTTTCATGTTCTCTGCACAAAGTATGCACAACAGCAACATTTACTGCATAATATTCAAGCCTATGTAATATGCAATCTTTACTGGAATTGGGTTGTCTTTGGAAGGATTTGCACAAACTTATGCAAGTTTTTTTAACAAGAAAACTAAACTTTGTTTAGCCTTACAGAGTGTGGAAACTCCATTTATCTACCTATTAAAAAGATATGAAGCTATCACACAGGGGAAGAACCTAACTAGACTGCATACAATACTTGTTTCTGCCAGCGTCAGCAGAGCCATTAGCTGGAAACCGAGGGTGGGAAGAAAGCAAAGCCACAGTTTTCACTTCCCTTCCTTCCCCCTCCCAAATTACAAGCATAGATGGTACTTCATAAAGTAATGCTTTCCTCAACTTCCCAGAAAAGAAGTACATACCTTCTGTAATAGTACCATCTGATACCATAAAAAAAATAGCAAAGTCAAATTTAAGATTTATGTTAAAATTTCACAATTACTGTTGTCTTTTTATAATAGCACTACATAGGATAAATTAACAATCATAGTCAGTTGATTCCAGTGGACTGGAAAAGCAATCTCAATACTTACTCAGATTTAGTATCCAAACCCGTGTTCTCTACTTCCATGCCTTCATTTCTGTTTCTTATACTGTCTTCCTCAGAGCACTGGAATTGAGGCAATGAATATTACTCTTGGACAAGTGTACAGATACCTCACAGGCAATTCTCAGAATACTACTTATTAGACTGCAGCTGGTCCACAGTATCAGCATTGGTCAAAATGGATACAGCATCAAGACCATAGCATATTAAGCAACGTGCCTCCTTCTAACCTTATCATCTGTATTCACAAGGTTTGGAGAAGTCTCAGCCTCCATTTTCTCTTGGGTTGCTATTTCTCTCCTTCCAGATGATCTCACTAAATGGGGTTTAGGTCTTTGCAAGCTCCCTCTGTCTGCTGGCTTTTCAGTTTTCCTTAAGATATAAAAAGAGGTGGTATATGTTATTACCAAAGAGAAACTTAAAAGTCTTACATGGTCCAAGATGTATTTGAAGAGCAATTTTCACAACCAATGTTCACCCACGAAATGACAGAACATCTTCAGAGAAGTTTCTCATTCTTACTCACTGTAGAGGGGCTAGCTTTTTTCTAAGCTTAGTTAAATCTTCCACATAACATTTTAAATCTTAGCCAAATCATTGCTCCTTAGTGACCAAAATTTCTATCAAAAAGCTTCACTAAATATGGAAAAAAGTTACCATGTCCACCATGTAGTCCAACCTACTATGGCAAATCAGAATTATACCCAAATTAAGTAAGTATAGGTTTAGCTCAAGAACAACTGCAAGGTAAAATAATTCTACTTACGTGCTTTCAGACTGAGAATCACTTTCTGTTGCACTCTGCTTTTCATCTGGTCTATGTAAGTCATGTATGTCTTTTTTCTGAGTAAGGAAAAAAAAACATTGTAGAAATGACACAATAAAGGTAGAACTCTTTGCTGTAATGTAGACAAAAGCAGAAAAAAGAACAAGATTCAGAGAATGATTCAGGTTGGAAGGGACCTCCAGAGGTCATTTGGATCAACCCCTGTGCTCAAGCAGGGCCACCTAGAGCTGGTCACCCAGGACTGCATCCAGATGACTTCTGAATATTGTCAAGGATGGAGACTCCAGTGTCTCTCTGGATAACCTGTGCCAGCGCTCCATCACCCTCTCCGTGAAAAACTGTTTCCTGATGTTCAGAGGGAACCTCCTGTGTTTCAGTTTGTGCCCATTGCCTCTTGTCCTGTCACTGGGCACCACTGCAAAGAGCCTGGCTCCGTCCTCTTTGTACCCTCGCTTTAGGATTTTATATAGAGATAGAAGAGATGGCCCTGAGACTTCTCTTCTCCAGGCTGAACTGTCGCAGCTCTTTTCAGCCTTTCCTAATAGGGAAGATGCTTCAGTCCCTTCACCATCTTCACGGCCCTTTCATGGGCTATCTCCAGCATGTCCATGTCTCTTACACCAGGGAGCCCAGAACTGGCCACAGTACTACACCTGTGGCCTCACCAGTGCTGAATAGGCAGGGTAGGATAACCTCCCTCAAACTGCTGGCAATGCTTCTCCTAATGCAGCCCAGGATACCATTAACCTTTTTTTTACAGCCAGGGCATATTGTTGGCTCATGTTCAATTTGGTGTCCACCAGGACACCAGGACCAGCTTTGCTTTCTGCAAAGCTGCTTTCCACCTGGGTGTCTCCCAGCACATACTGGTGCCTGGGGTTGTTCCTCCCCACGTGCAGGACTTTGCACTTCCCCTTGCTGAACTTCATGAGGTTCCCGTAAGCCTATTTCTTTGTCTTTTAATTAGATGAAGCTGATAACACACTCCTTAGGAAGTATCAGCTATCGTTACTTTCCACGTCTAGTATTTAAATCATTTTCCTAGAGAGCACTGACCACCACTCTGAAAAAGAAAAGAAAAATTTGACAACACAGCAAACTAATCACAATTACAGAAAAGATTTTATGGAACCTATTCAGTGAATTATGGTAAAAGGCTACTGCACAAAAACATTTCTCTACTTTATTTGTCTCTTTAATAATATTAATAAAATAATGTTTCACGCCAGTGGTTAGCTGAGCATTTCTAGTTTTAGGTCAGTGATCATGTTTACATACTTTTAAAGAAAATTAACCATAGCAGGCCAAGAGAATTAGAACTGACATAAAAGGTCTTTTGAAATTACCAGTTTTAGAGGTTATTATGCTGCAAGTCGAAGAGCCATAATTAATCAGACAGATAGCTTAGCTACTCAGGCTACTGACACCACTATGATAGGCTGGTGTATATAGCACATCGTCCTGTTCAGTTCATCAGACTTTACACAGTATGAGATTAAGTTCCAAAGATGACAATGATGCAAGGATAGAAGGATGATCAGAGGAATGAACTTTATATGAGAAGTGTAAGACTAGAACTCTTCAGCTTGAAAAAAAAATATTGTTGGAGAGAGGAAAAACTGTCATTATAAACAGGAATAGCTTGGAGAAGATGAACAGGAACATCACAAAGATGAACGGGAACAGAACAACAGAAGTACAATGCATATCAAACGATCAGGCATCAGGCTGAAAATCCAAATAATATACTTTTAAAATTAAGTGACTAATTAAAGGAATGAACTCTCAGATGTAGTATGCAATTCATGACAAAGGTACAGATAGATGCAAAAAAGTAGCTGACATGAGTAAGAGATGCATCAAGGGCTTCAAAAGAAGCCAGACACAACCGCATGAAGTTTCTAAACTGCTGGACCTGATTAGAACATACCCGAAGAAAGATCATTCAATCTTGGTCCAGTTCCTTGCATCTTTCCTGAAACACCTCATGGCAGCCAGTACCCGTGGACAAGAGTTTACACAGGTTTCCATTCTGAGGCAGCACAAACAACCCAATGATCATTCTGCTCAAATCAGTTTCTAACATTGTGCTAGTAAGCCTACGCCAGCAAAAAATCTCGCTCCAAGATTTTACTGTTGATATTGTACTGCTTCACTTTTGAATAATTCAACTGTTCAGCTGTTTAAATTGTCTATGAGGTAAGCCAAGCATGCACAGAATGCTCTCTAAATAAATATAGTATAACAGACAACCTACTAAAGCAAGCCAAATTGAAAGCATTTAAGTTTTGGTGATCTTCTCAGGCTTGCTGCCTTTTTTCCACCTAGCAGTAAAAACATCACAAAACCAACCAAAAATTGGCTTTGATTTACAAAAACACTTTTAATAGTAAAGAGGAAGATCTTAAGAAGTAAGAGTTACATAAGAAATAAAAATACCTTTGTTTCTCTAGTTTCTTCAGATTGTCTTTCTTTGCTTCTAATCTTTGAAACAGGTAACTCTGAAATCAGGCTTTCCTGTGATGTATCATCTCTAATATCTAGGGTTCTCAGTTTAGCAGATTCCGTTTCTAGTATAACATCATTGCTACCTTCAAAGCTGAAGTCAATAAAAGCACACAAAAACATTGTATTAGTGTGTTTTAATAAAAAAGCTATTATTGTTTACAGATAGATCAAGTTGCACAGAAAAATTAATGCAATTTTGACATGAAATAACTACATGCGTTTCAGAGATTCTGACAAGTTTTAGTGATATTTGCAGGATGTAAGCTTTAAAACAACTTTTGCAATGCTATTACAAGATGTTAAAATCCCATCTGAATATTCTAGACTAGCTTTTTTTTTTTTAAACAGACTTTACTAATATAAACACTGTACGCAGAAGCTTTTTTTTCCCCTGATCTTCTGTAACAATCTATGTTGAGTTCTAAGACTAATGCTGTTCCTTCATATGCTTCCAAAGAGGTATTAAAGCACATAAAAATTATGTGAATATGTATTAAATAACAAACAATTACAATACAGCTAAATACAATAATTAAGATACAAAATTCTGAAGTAGCACCAGCAACATGACTTTTTTAGATTTACCACTTTCTTGTATAACAAGTTTAATAAAACATTCGTTTTCTCTGTAGTAAAAGAATGCCCAAAACCAAAAGCTTGCCTCCCACACAGGTTCTGCACAAATAAAGTCCAAAGAACTTTTCTTTCCCACAAGAACCATCTTACTAAAAAACAAATGTAAGTGCATAGAACATGACTTAGCAACATCACCAAGCAGTGCTTTGAGAGAAATATTAGGAATTATGGTAAGACAATAGCGTTCATTAACACCCTAAAAAAAGTGAAAGCTGTTTTGGATAGGATTTTAGTATTAATGTAAATTAACGCTGCAAGGGCAGGCATCAGGGCAGAGAATTTATTGAGACTGTAAATTAAGAACAGCTTACTAAAACACAGGACAGTCCTCAGAAACCAAAATCCTGCCCATTCTGTGCCAGTTAACATGATGGTAAGCATAAATAAACAAAACCAATACTAAAACATTAAACTATTTTTCATTTTGCCTAAGCTTTCCATTGTAAACATTACCTGCATAAATTGACATCACTTTCTCCCTCCATTATGTCATCTGCTGATAAACAGGATGCTGATATCTCTTCCTCTGTAACAGCAGTCTCATCTTGTTTGCCTTCAATAACACTATCCAGTTCTTCCCTACAGGTAGTATGACCATCGTTTGCATCACATACCATTTTTTTTTCTGCTAACGAATAAGAATTAAATCAATTTGGACATTCTGGGCAACATCTTAGAATTCCAATTCTCACATCCTAGCTACAGCGAAGAAAGACTCAATTTAAAACAAAAATCACAGTAGAAAATGCCTAAGTATTAAGATTTATGAGCTCTATTCTCAGCAAAAATAAAATGTTTAGACTTAGTATGAAAGCTGATTTTGGAAGGCATCGTTCCACAAGCTCCCAAGGCAGTCCAGTGACATAAATCAAAACCCAAGTTCTCAATTTTAAGTTTTCAAAGTCTTTAAATAAAATTTATATTTTATATAAAGAAACTTACAAGAAAGCCGGAGAGGACTACAAGAAAGCTGGAGAGGGACTTCTTATAAGGGCATGTAATGATAGGACGAGGGCTAATGGCTTCAAACTAGAAGAGGGTAGATTTAGATTAAACATCAGGAAGAAAGGTTCCAGTATGAGGGTGTTGAGGCACTGGCACAGGTTGCCCAGGGAAGTTGTGGATGCCCCATCCCTGGAAGTGTTCAAGGCCAGGCTGGATGGGGCTTTGAGCAGCCTGGTCTAGTGGGAGGTGTCCCTGCCTACAGCATAGGGGTTGGAACTAGATGATCTTTAAGGTCCCTTCCAACTCTAACCATTCTGTGATGCTAAGACATTTGAACATTTGACAGTGAGCATTTTTGCCTCTTACTTTTCTTAGAGGATTTATCTTCTTCCACCACATTTGAAGGGACTGACGTTTCTTCTGAAAGATTCTCCACTTCCTGTTCAAGATCATCTTTTCTCTTCTTCTTTCTCTTCTTTTTTGCTAACCCTGGCTCTAATGCAACCTGTTCTTCTGCCTGGTCAGAAATGCCCAAAGATTCTTCATTTTCTTTCTCAGCCATCACAGTATCTGCTTCCATTTCTGCATCAGAAATTCTAGCTTCCTGAAGATTATCTTGATCGTTAGCAGCTTCTGTGCTGGCAGCTTTTACTATTGAGACAATATGGTTCCTGGTTAATAGACTGGTGGAGTATTAGGAGCCATAAATAGCAAAGATATTTCCACAAGCAATGTCTTGTGAATTCATACATCACTGCCAATACACTGCCAGGCACATGAGCAGGATCATGAGAAGTCAGTCAGTGACTTAAGAGGAAAGCTTCAGCATAGATTAACTTCAACACTAAATGCAAAACACATTCTGTACGTGGGACAACACTTCACCAGGGGAAAGTCAATACAGGATGTAATTTAGTCTAGGATGCAATTTAGTAAATGTTCTTGTTCCTCTACTTTTTAGTGGGTTACACAGTCACTTTTGGATACAGGAAAAATAGGCATTGCTATTGCTGAAAAGAATTATTATATCTCTGTAGAAAAAGGTGATGGTTGCAGAAAGTACGGCACGGAGAAGTAATTTTGATTAATAGATGTACTGTAGTTAATCACGCTTATTTACATAAGAAAGCGAAAT
Source organism: Chroicocephalus ridibundus (assembly GCF_963924245.1). Classification (NCBI taxonomy): domain Eukaryota; kingdom Metazoa; phylum Chordata; class Aves; order Charadriiformes; family Laridae; genus Chroicocephalus; species Chroicocephalus ridibundus. The sequence continues at coordinate 17,075,458 of NC_086316.1, forward strand.
TATTATCTAGCTAATAATTATCAAGTTCTTTTCTGGGCTTAATGAGTTTCTAAAATTCTCCTCTCTCCCCTTTTCAAGACATTTTGTCTTGATCTTGTATTTATACAGAATATCAACCACCACAAACCTTTCCCTGGTTTTTTATTATTCTTAATGAACTTGTTCCCCTATAGTTAAGAAATCCAAAATGCCAGAGAAGTAGAAATGCATACTCACATTACTTTAAAGGTAAAGTACTTTTAATCTACCATTAAAGTCTACGCACAGAATGTCTATATGTATCCATAAGTCCTAATAGGTGGGACATCTTACTTAATCAGATATGAAATCAAGGCTATAGAAAAGCGGCAACTATGCCAATTTTAAGAATTAAACATCGATGTTGCTTCCTAACTAGCATCCCCTTTAAAAAGGTTGTTTGCTTGTTTGTTCCACAGTACCACTTACAAGAAAATGTATTCTTGTGGAACAAATAAGTGAACAACCCAACAGAATTAGCAGGGAATTTATGAAGTGGTGTCAGTATAACCATTCTTAATCTGTGAAAGGTTCTTTTATTGGTAATGAAGTTAAAAGACACTACGGTGATCAATAGTAATTAAACACAATCTTTATTCTTTATTTTAAATAGATCAGAAAACGAAGACAACTTTTACAAGATCCCTGCAAAGAGTCGCACCCTTGAGGAGTCTAACAATAATTAAAGGAGGAAAAGAACCCTATAGTTAAGAAAACCCTAAAAGAAAGGGATTTGAAACGTAAGAAAAATTTAAATTAAAAGTTACAGAAGAGGTTGCCAAAAATATGGGTTTGGCCCAAGGATTCTAAAAGTGAATTTTGTTACCAACTCATGGAGATACTTTTCAACTATTAAATTAGAATATCCCCTCTACCATATCAGTGCTTCAGACTGTGGAAAATCACTAATCTCAGTGTGGTCTCTCACTCCTGCCCAGAGAAAACACACCTCAGGAAACTGGCCGCTACCAATTATTGCCATCCCACATATCAGTAAACTACGTCTGAAATAGTTATGCTATCAAGCCAAGACCCTCTTGCCCTGCCTGGAACAGGGAAGGAAAAGATTCCCTACACAATTTTTCCTCTGCTAGCAACACATTACTGACCACTGCTCAGTAACAATAAATCAGGCATTCTTTTGAAGTACCTTTTGGTTTCTTCCGAGGTCTTGATGGCTTCTTTTCCTTTGGCTTCTGGCTTTTAACAGTTTTTTGCTTCCTCTTTTCCTCATCTGCTAAGACCTTCTCAAGCAGCTGGGCAAAGAATTCAAAATCAAAGGGACGCTTTTCTTCTATCAGATTAAAGCAAAAAAATAGAAAAGATTTCTAATTTGATAATTTTTCCAAGTTTCTGCTTTGTAAATAGTCATTGGTGTATGTTATGATATTAAAAAGCAAAGATTATATAAATTTAAACAGATAATTGTTTTTGCAAACACTTTCTGTATCACTTGAGCAGGAACACATATAAACACTTGAGTTGACACCTATACAGATTATGGTAGCTTGGTTTTAAAAAACAAATAGTAAAAAGGTTACAGTACTTAGTAGTTTAGAAAATTTAATAATTGACAAATACATGAATTGTACCATAGTATCAAATAATGTATTAACATGCTGCTCTAGGACTTACATAGCCATTCAAATAACACACAAAGCCTTTAAGGATTCTCAAGGCAGTTTACCATAAGTAACTGTGCTACAAATTCCCATGAATCAGAATAATCTTCAACTGAATATACATAAAGGAAAGTTTATATTAATCTCATTTATCAGACATATAGAAAAGCCAGAAATTAAAGCTAAAGATCTTTACTGTGGACAATGTTTGTCATAAAACCCTAAGATACCCCAGCTTCTGAACTCACCTATGAGCAGAAACTTTTCTTTATAATCAATTCAAGCATGGTAAAGGACAAAAATTACCATGAAAAAAGACGACTACTATTTAATGACTCATTGTAGGGTGGGGTACGTTTACTTTACTTACTGAAAGCTTTGTCTATCCTCCATCCATTAGCTTTTTCCTCACGTTTGAACTTGTTCTGAAAGCAAAGGTACAGTTGCCTTTTTCAGTAAGCAAGAAACTAAACAATATATTGTAGAAAATGGCAGTTCAAGATAAACCTTCTTGAATACAACACAATCTTCTACCAACTAAAGTTGTTAAAACTTACAAACACACCCACAGAACGCAAGAGTGTACTTAATTTTTAAATATAAAATCTGTCTCCAATAGATACCACCAGTCATAATTTTTTATTATTTTCAACATCTTTGGCCTTACTTCCAAACTAAGCAGGGTCTGAAATACTGAGTATCTTCCCAGCTGGATACCGTGAAAGAGGCAACACAGAAGACTCTCACCAAACATCCACTTATGGATGTTAAGGAGGCGACTGGTGACAGCCAACACAGCTTGACTAAGGGCAAATCGTGCCTGCCAAATTTGGTGGTCTTCTATGACGAAGCTACAGTGCTGGTCAATAAGGGAAAAGCAACTGACGTCATCTACCTGGAACTGTGCAAGTGTGTAACGCTATCCCACAAGACATCCTTGTCTCTAAATTGGAGAGACATGGATTTGACTGACGGATCACTCAGTGGACAACGAATTGGCTGGATGGTGGCACTCAAAGAGTTGTGGCCAATGGCCTGGTGTCCAAGTGGTGACCAGTGACAAGTGGCATTCCTCAGGGGTCGGTACTGAGACTGGTGCTGCTTAACATCTTTGTCAGTGACACGACAGTCGGATTGAGTGCACCCTCAGCAAGTTTGCCAATGACACCAAGCTGTGTGGTGTGGTTGACACGTCGGAGGGAATGGATGCCATCCAGACAGACCTGGACAGGTCGGCCCATGCAAACCTCACAATGGCAATCCCAAGCACAAATACAGGCTGGGCAGAGAATGGATGGAGGGCAGCCCCAGGGAAAAGGACTTGGGGTGTTGGTGGACGAGAAGCTCAACACGAGCCAGCAATGTGTGTTTGCAGCCTAGAAGGCCAGGTGCATCCTGGGCTGCATCAAAAGAAGCGTGGCCAGCAGATCAAGAGAGGTGATTCTCCCCCTCTGCTCTGCTCTGGTGACAGCCCACCTAGAGTACCGTGTCCAGCTCTGGAGCCCTCAGCACAAGAGGACACAGACCTGTTGGAGTGGGTCCAGAGGAGGGCCACGAAGATGATCAAAGGGCTGGAGACAGGCTGAGAGAGTTGGGTTTGTTCAGCCTGGAGAAGGTTCTGGGGAGACCTTATAGCAGCCTTTCAGTACCTAAAGGGGGCCTGCAGGAAAGATGGGGAGGGACTCTTTATCAGGGAGTGTAATGATAGGACGAGGGGGTAATGGTTTTAAACTGAAAGAAGGCAGATTTAGATATTAGGAAGGAATTCTTTACTGTAAGGGTGGTGAGGCACCACAACAGGTTGCCCAGGGAAGTTGTGGATGTCCCATCCCTGGAAGCTTTCCAAGGCCAGGCTGGATGGGGCTTTGAGCAACCTGGTCTAGTGGGAGGTGTCCCTGCCCATGGCAGGGGGGCTGGAACTAGGTGATCTTTGAGGTCCCTTCCAACTCTAACCATTCTATGATTCTCTGCTTAACAGCATTCTTCAATTAAAATAAAATAAAGACAAACTGTGTTGAGCTATGACAGATTTACTAGATATGTTATGCAGAATTCAACCCAGCATGTTTCACATACTTACTACCTCTTGGAAAGCTATTAAAAAAGTATTGCTACAGGACCAGTTAGCATCAAAATTATCAACACTAACAGAGGAAGCAGAGGAATAGCAAATGAGAAACAGAAAAGTGAAAACAGATTTTAATTGCTTCACACAGTGCTTAGATTTTTACCTTAATTTCTGCTCTGGCTCTATGAGGAAACAGCCGTCCAATCAAGGAGAAGTCTGTTCCTACCATACTGATAGCTAAAAAGAACATGTCTGTTTCTGGAAGCGAAGGGGAAAAAAAAATTACGCACACTTAACTATTTAACTAACCATCCTTCTTGTATCTAAAATAAAAACACCTTTCAAACTTAATGCAATGAGATAAATAACTTTAAGGTTATCTACTGTGTCTGCAAAAGTTCAGCTAGGCTGGAGTATGTGTGTTATTTCACCTAAGTACCTCTAATAACATTTGCTGAACGAACTATCAACAGAGAGAACTGTCTAATCTAATATAAAACTGCAGAATGTGAAATACCTTTTGTAAGCTAATAAATCAAACTTAACCACCTCCAAATTGCCAATGTTCACTTTTATTACGAACACAAGGACATACAGAAATCAGAAAAATGCCTGTGTAAAAATACCATCTCCATCATTATTTGTTGACAGGAAAAGAGTGCATTCCAAAAGCAGCACAGTGAATTTTGAAGCTAATTCTTCCCTCTAAGGTTGTAAAAAAACATTTCCAATTGTAAAAAGTATTGCAGTGTTGTCAGCTTAGAGATAATAATCAATTCACAGCAGGCGTAACAAAAAAAACCAATCACCCACTCATAAAAACACAGCTGTCCACATGCATTGAAATCAGCCTACATAGAGATGGCTTATAGAAGTTATTCCTGCCCATGCTGGAAGAACCAAGTAAAGAAGCTTTTAAGAAATGTTCCATATAGAGCACAAATATCTGGACACCAGAATCCAAAATTACACTTTTGATAAGGCAGACTAGCATTTCCACAGCATCTAAGCATCCATGACAAAAAATTCACAGGTAGCCTGTGTATCATAAGGCACTGAATTTTTTAAAAATGCTGACTTTCACAGTAAACATCACGGCTCTGCTTGTTGCAAGTGTTTGGAGGGTTGAGACTACATCACACATAAGCAGATCCATTTACTCCACTGGAAATAAAATTTATTGAGTACAAAGCACAGATGGATAACCAAGATTCTTCTGCAGACTCAAAACCTGAAACCAAAAACATACTCACCCTTATTTGACCATGGTTTCGTGTAAAAACTTTTCCTGAAGCTGGAATATGTAGTTGTAGAGCCACGCTCAAAGATGGGATCATTTTCTTCTACAACACATGGACCTTTTGTTCTTAGAACTTCTACAGTTAAACTGGAAAAGCAAACACACAAAAAGACCAATCTGAAGATATTGCTAACAAGACACACAGTAGATGTTTATAAGCCAGCTATTCAGATTTTTCTTGCCGCAAGACAGAGTTTGTACTGTGTAATCAGGTTTAATAATTACTTTAACTTGTATTTTAATGGAAGAATGCAGCAAGAAATCATTATCCTGCTCAGCCTGTGCAAGTAAATTTGTTTTTCCCATTTTATAAGATACAGTACAGACAGACATAATTAAATATCTTAAAAAAAAAAAAAAAAAATCAAGAAAATTATTTTGCAAAACCACAAGAGCCTCTCCATATCCTTTCAGAACACTGTCAAGTTCTTTTACCAGAGCTGCTCCATTCTTACACGTTGGTCTAAATTCCATGCTAATAATATATTTGGGGAACTCAATAATTTCATAATCTAATACTTTAAGAGTTACTAAAAACAATGACAGCTGAATAAAGCACAAGATGCAAAGCTGGAGCAAATCATACTGACAACTGAGCCAACACATGCAACTGTTACATAAGCAACTTCACAAAAGAAGTCAATTAAATAGAAGACATTTGGAAGTTTCACAAATACTCAGTATTCATTCACTGTAATAAAATATGACAACTTCCTCTCTATCTCATTCTCCAGAAACATTTCTCATAGAGAAAGTTTGCCACTACTGAGATGAAGATGCTGCTCATTTTTTGCCATGTATTTGCACCGTTTCCTAAGTTAGGATAGCTCAATTCTCAACACATAAATACACTCAAGTTTGCCCCTGTCCAAAGTAACTGTTCTCTACTCCCAAACTAAGCAGCCATGTAGTATACATTGTCCATGAGCCAGGCACAGAATTTGTTACCTTTCTTCATCCAGAATAATTGAACCATCTTCTGCTACTTTCACACGAGGAACTAGAAGTGGACCATCCTGACTCTCCTCCCCGTTCTCTGCTTCTTCCTCCTCATCTTCCTGTTCAGGATCAGGACTACTTTTTTCTTCTTGTCTACAATTTTAAGACACCAAGGAAAAATATTACTTTTGTTAGTGCTTTGAATTGCTGCTCTGTATGCCAGACATTCAACAACTTAATGAACTACTCAGCAATGCAACCCACCAGCAAGTTACTCAATACCTACACTCTGGAATCTGCTTTTCATTCTATCATAAAATGGACAAATCCAAAAATATAATATTGAAAACAAAGTGCTCTTTAACCACATTCCTCTCCCAAACTACAATTCATTATAAGGGCTGTAATATTGAAACAGTAAGAGACCTACACTGTTAGTATTACCACACAAACATGGTTTCTACCAACATCAGAAAACTTTTTCATTATAAGTACTCCCCTCACCAACACTTACTCTTTCATTTGACCCAGTGCAGAATTTTTTTCTGTTCTCTTTTCTTCTGCCAATGAAGACCTAGAATTTTATAGAAAGCTAGAGATTAACGTTTGTACAGAAAAATTTCTTCTTCATTACATAAAACCTGCTTTTTAGATATAGGACAAAAAAAAAACCAGAAAGGTTTTTTTCAATTCTTTGTACCACATCTAGACTTGAGTCTAACTGATAACCAGCACTGCTTAATGAATTTTGCCTTCTTTTTTTTTGTATAAGCAAGGACAAAAAAAAGATATTTCAAGCAGTAATCGATTGTCAGGGTACAGGGAATATTAGAGCATCTGGTTTGTTACCTGCTTAAGGACTGTTCAGTGTAAAAGAAGTAACAGGGAAAGTGACAGATAAAACACACAAGCAAACAAACATTAACACAGAGGTGAGAACAGACAATGAAAGAAAACTCATCTGCTACTGAGAGGAAGAACAGGACTTGGATAGCTGTACTTTTGTTTATGTGATTGGGTTTGGTATTTGCAGAAAAAAGGCTGCTGGCCTGTACAGCCAGCTGCGTTAGTGTTCCCTGTGTATGTACATATCTGGGATGCTCACTCAGACTCACTACTGGTGAAATCTGTAAAGGCAATAGTAGCAACTACATGCACCCAGCTGCAGTGGACAGACGTCCTGGGTCTTGCAGTGCATTTTGCACTTCAGTACCCAGGAAGGAGAAATGCTTAGCTTCCTACAGTCCACCAGATTTGGCAGGCAGTCATAACGAAAAATTTAACAGGAGCTAGTTTAAAAAAAAAAAAAGAAAAAGATTTTCTATTATTCTGCATTAGTAAAGATAAATCAATGCTGGGGACAGGGTCATGTTTCTGTATTTCAACAACCACACTAATCTCCATTCTCATTTCTGTATGAAGACTGAGTAGATGTGAAAATGTCTAGAAGCTTTTGTTACCATTGCAACAATACTGCATCTGTGCTACTACTCCAGATCTAAGCATTCTCATTTTCACAATTATTAAACTGGTAGAAAAATAATTTAATGTAAGGAGAGAGAAAAAGAGTCATACTTACTTCATAGGATTGTTTTCTGGCAGATAGTATATCAAGTCTCTCATGGTCATTTTAGAACGATCTGGTGGAGAACGCCCTTCAATTATTGGAGGCCTGTGTTTCAACTGTTTCCATATAAAAAGAAATAAACCCCTTAAATTCACCCTGAAAGTACTTTATATTTCACAAATTAATATTCTGCTTTGTTTATGAAGTGCCCCATTTGGGGATTTTTGTTGTTTCCATCCCCTGCCCCCAACAACTGAAGTTAAGTTTATCTTAAAAGTGTTCTTTTGTCAGAGAGGACACCACAGACCATTAAGTGACTACCCTCTCAGAGAAATTCAATACTTGGCACAAGTAAAAGTGAAAAGTTATTCAAAATCAGAGAACTCAGTCAACAATCAAGTTGACAAGATATATGAAACACAAAATCCTAAGCTTTTTACAGCAAGCTTCCCCATTGTATTATGAAATGCGGAACTTTTCAAATTGAAATGTTGACTATAATATAATAGCAGGTCTCATGTCAAAAAGGCTTGTGGGTCTAATCAAATGAAAAGACAGACAATTTCTCATGAAATCTGTATTATGAGGGAACACACAGTGCTACTACTGCTTATAAACAGGCTAAACCCATACAGAGTTATGAGGTGTCACAGACTACCAGCAGTAAGTGGCTGATGATCATCAGAAAACACCACTGCAAAGAGATAATGTATGTTAGGTGAATCACATGTCTTTGCCCTTCACAGATCAGCACTGCTCAACACAGGCCTACCATCCGCTCTTTCTTCAGCTCTTCTTTAAGCATTTCTCTTAATTTCCGGGCTTTGAGTATCCTTTCACGGTCAGAACAGGTTCGTTTCTCTTTTATGGGAGCAGGTTTTTTAGGCAACTTTTCCTCCTGTGTTCCTGATCTTCCCTGTGTTGGTCTCTCCTTGAGTGGGGAGGGTACATTCTTCTGCAAGGTATCATCGTTTTTTTGAGCAGCTACACCTACAGTTTGCTCTTTGTTCACTGACTTTTTCAGTGGGGAAAACTGTGGCACTTGTGGCACAGGTGTTTTCTTTTCAGGCAGCATGGGAGACTTTAAAGAGCTTTCAACATTACTCTTTTCTGACGGAGAGGAATCCTTCTGAAGTGAAGCACTGCCATCAGGAGCCTGGGATGCTCGCCTTTGTGGTTTTGATACACAATGCTGAGCAGATGAAGGTCCAGCTCTGGGTTTGACAAGATTGGGCATGGTGGAAATCCGTTTTCTTCTCTGTGTAGGCATCTCTGCAGGTTTACTAGCTTCTCCAGCATCATTTGAGCTGTCGGTCTTGTCATCGCTGGAAAATTTAAAAGGTCATACTGAAATACTTCACAGTGACAGATTTGTGACTCTTACTTACTTTTGGTACATTTATGCACCAATCAATATACTTGTAGTGCTACAGAAAAATACAGTTATATACAAGAAGCCACGCTAGAACCAACCTGCAGCTGGTATTTCCTCATAAACTAAACAGCTATAAGAACTGGTATATTATTTTCTAATATTAATTACTATTATTTTACTGTTACAAGCTAGTTGACCAATAATGCTTACCTCACATGTTCCTTCCCCACCACCCTGCTTTTGTCGAAGGCTCTGTACTTTCAGCTGAGAATACCAACCATGATGATACAATAAATCTTTATAAAAAATAACCCACATAACATAGGTGATATATTAAAAGCATTTTAATAAAGCTATATGCAACTAGTAGTTTGATGATTTTTATTACAACCAATTTGAACATTCCTCTTGCACGTTTGCAAATAGATGATATGTAAACTGTGAATTCCAAAAAAAAACTCAGCAGTGAAATGGGCTGCTGTTTTTCTACTGCTCATGCTTACATCAGAAGTAGCCTTTTAGAAGCAACAACTTTTAGCTTCCTTGGAAAGCTTTCTATTTATATATTTTTTCCATCCATTACACAGAAATAATTTTCAAAGTGCAAGCAAAATTGCCAACCATTATGATCATCCTAAATCTGCAGACTCCTGCAGTATTTGGCTCCTTGGATGTTGCTCATAGTAAGACTGCAGCAGAATTACGAGTGAGTCATAAAGAGGTTTTTTTTATTTTACATTGGAACTATGCCTTGTTTCCGTACATAAAGACAACCACACCCATGGTTCACTTAGCCATCTTCAAAATCAGTCAGAAAAAAATGCCTTTGAAACAATACAAGAAAAGCAGAAACATACAATGAAACTTTTCCAAATCCTCTCCAGCTACTATCTGTGACTCAGGCAAATGCTACAGATGATGTTTTGTTATTTAATAGTCTCACAGACTTTTCTGAATCAATTTGTCCCACACTGTGAGTTCATATACATACATACTCCTCAGCAAGGAGTTCAGCAGCCTTAATACATGATGCCTGTCTGTGTGTTTTGAATTAGATACTTGCAAGTTCCATTCAACATCCTCTGGTTTTTGTATAGCAAGAGACAGTGGAAAGCAATTCGTCATTCATCTTGCCCACGCCACCTGTGTTTTGTGGAGTTTTTAAATCAGAGCCACACCAGATTTATGAATAATTAAATATAATTTAGCAGAAACTGTATTTTTTAAAAAAAAAAAAGTCTTATGCTCAGAGAATTTTCACTTCCCTGATAATCAACAAAACATCAACAAAACAAATCAACGATTTAGCACTTAGAAAACAAAACAAAGGAGAGGAATTGACACCACATATACAGGTTTGAGCAGCTATGAAGGAATGCCTTTAGGTTGGAGGGATAAAACATGCAAGACATTCTCACATTTGCCTTTACTTTTCTTGCAGACCACAAAATGAACACATTGTGCTGTACGTCACCAATTACTGCGCTCAGGAAATCAAATTGTCTGACCTCCCTCAATCCACTCTTCATGAATCTCCAGAGACATCCAGGTGGCCAATCTTTAAAATGCATCATCTAGTGAGACAGCTCTCCAAGATGCTAGTACTGCCTACACTGCAATAAATCCCTGGGCCTGCTCTCTCTTATTTGATGCCTATACACCTTCAAAAGCAACTAAAAACTTTAAAAACTAGCTATTCAGTGGAATTCAGGTTGACCAAATTGGGCAAGAAGGAAGGAGCTCTCACCTGTGCCTTTTCTACTTGGTCCCAGGACTAAAAGTCCCCTGAGAGTCTCCCAGAAGTTTTATGTTGAATACTACCTTCTCCCTCCAGCTGAGCTGTGGAACCCACCACAGAACTGCAGTGGTCCATGTGTCTCTTCTAATAAATGCATCATTTTCCAAGCAAATCTGCACTTCTCCACGTCTCACACATTTCACTGCAGTGGCAAATGGAAGAGGCTTGTAGACCTCATTCAACATGAACAACTTCCATCACAAACAAGCTTTATTTTTCTTAAAAGTACTCTACTTTTTCTTTAAAACAGCAGGATGTGGTTTTGTGGATTTGTACGCTTGGATATTTTCCACATTTATTGAGGAAAACATTTGATGAGCCTGTTACTTACATTGTAAGGGTTTATTTTTCAAGCCACATGAAGCCACCCTTAGAATATTCTCCCTTTCAGAATGACATTGGTGTCTAGTTTTGAAACTCACCATTAGATTACGCTGAAGCACCCAGTAAATTACAAACACAAAAATCTTTAAAAAATCTTGAGTCAGCAACAGTACCACATAATTGAAAAACAGCAACTATATCATCATTTAAGAAAAAAGTATTGGATAACAAAAGAACCAGTAACCTGATCTCTGTAACACATAAATTTTATAAATAAAATTTGAAAGAAAAAACATCCTTACAGCACAATGCAAAACAGGTACAAAAGATGTAAGACACAAGTTGAATAAACGGCAGCACAGATTTACTAAAGACGTACCATGCGAACTAGTCTGACACCTGAATTTCTAGTCCTTATATCATAAAGAAAAAGCTTCAGCTAAAAGAATAGAAGTATTCATGGAAGATGCAGAACCAAACAGTTAAAAGAACTGAAAAGTTGTTCTGAAGAACAATTCCAGACTGAGGAAATGTCCTGAAAAACTGGTCTGTACTGCTTTTGGCAGGGATAGAGTTAATTTTCTTCACAGTAGCTCATATGGTGCGATGTTTCAGATCTGTGACCAAAACAGTGCTGACAGCACACTCATGTTTCAGCTATGGCTGAGCAGCACTCACACAGCATCAAAGCCTTTTCTCATGCTGCCCTGTCAGCAAGGAGGCTGGGGGTGCAGAAGAAGCTGGGAGGGGACACAGCTGGGACAGCTGACCCCAAGTGACCAAAGGGATATTCTATAGCACCTGGTGTCATGCTCAGCAATAAAAGCTGGGGGAAGAAGAAAGAAAGGAGGACATTCACAGTGACGGCGTTTGTCTTCCCAAGTAACTACTACATGCATGAAGCCCTGCTTTCCTGGAGATGGCTGAACGCCTGCCTGCCGATGGGAAGTAGTGAATGAATTCACGATTTTGCTTTACTTGCATGTATAGCTTTTGCTTTATCTATTAAACTGTCTTTATCTCAACCCACAAGCTTTTGCACTTTTGCCCTTTGATTCTTTGCCCATCCAACCCAGGGAGAGCGAGCAAGCAGCTGTACGGGACTTTGTGGCCAGCCGGGATCAACCTACAACACGGAGGCCCTGAAGGACTGGTCCTAGGACCAACCTTACTGTGCACTTCCACTGCAATTAAAAAACCAATCCATCAAAAAGGAAAATGCCAGAAAGTTCTCCCTTGATAATACATGAAGAAGTGAACAGAAAACAGGAAGCACTGTAAGAATGTAAAATCAAAGTCCTTCAGTTACAGAGTGCAAAGAATTTTTGCCACCCACAGCAAACTGGAGCTCCCTGCTGCTGCGGTGCCAAAAAATCTGAGTATCGGACCACACTAGGCCCCTCCTTTGCAGTCTTCCCTTATGTATTATTTCAAGCACCTGCAGTGCAACCGCAGTAAAGAAATGCAGGTTTTGCTTAGACTGCAAATGCGTCAAGCACCCAGGCGTCGTTGTCCGACCGTCACACGGAAAGCTGCCACAAGGCACCGACCACAGGGCAGCGCAGGCCGCAATTTCAGGAGGTCTCCAAGTTGAGACGACTCCAAACCACAGCAGGAACAGCCAGGAGGTGACAGGCCGTGACAACAAGCATTACTTGGGGACTTGGGACTTGCCGCCACTACGTCCCCGGGGGCTTCCCAAGGGCGGCGGGGACAGGTCCCCACGCCTGTCCCACTCCCAGGGATCCACGGCCTGGCAGGGGCAGCGGCCGCGGCCCGGCCAAGACCCCGCTGGGGGAGCCCGGCGGCACGGCCCACCCGTTCCTTCCCACACCCTGGGCTACCGCGGGGCCCTACTGGGACTCACCTCTCGGACCGCGGGGACTCGGCCGCCGCCGCCGCCTCTGCTCCGGCAGCCGCCGGGGAGCCCGAGCCCTGAGGCTCTGGGTCCGCCGCGCCACCGGCCCTGCCGCCAGGCCGCACATTAGGCCGCACATTGAGGCGGGCCCGGCGGAACATAGCGCCGGCAGCTCGCTGGGGCAGAAGCACGCGACCGCTCGCCCGCCCGCGAGCTCAGCGTCAGCGGCGCGCGCGGCCCGGTAACGCCGCGAGCGAGGCCGCCTCACGGCATGACACCCGGTGGAAACCTCCCCCCGTCCGGAACGTCATCAGCGCGCGGCGGCAGGAAGAGGCGGGGCGAGGCGCAGCGTTAAAAATAAGGCTTCCTCTGACGGAGGGAGCGCGCGTGTAGCGTCAGGGCGTGAAGCCGGAAGAAAGCAGCAAAGCAAATTGGGCTTTGGATTTGTTTGTTGGGGGTTTTTTCCTTAACTCTTCTTAGCGATTTATTTTTCTGCGTGGCTGCTGACCCCCAGCCATGCCGCCTGGCGCGGGCGCGCGGAGCGGACTCCGCCGCCCCGCCCCTCAGGGGCCACTGGCCCCGCCCCCCAGCCACGCAGCCCGCTGATTGGCGCAGGTCTGCGGGCCGTGTGCCGCAGTGACGTCAGGGGGCGGTGAGACTTTATAAGGGGCGCCGCCGGCGGGCGGAGCGGGTGGAAGGTTCTGGGAGCCGTTGGGGTGTGGTGGGTGGCGGCAGCGGCGGTGCGCGGCCCGAGAGACTCGCCATGACCCGTGAGTGCCGGTGGGCCTCAGGGGGGGCTGCGCCGGGGCGCCGCCGGGGAGCGGAGCGGGCGGTGGGCCTTAGGCCGTTCGGCTCCGGGCAAGTGCGGCCTGGGCAGGCAGCCCGGCGGCCGGTCCGGGGGCGGGGGTCGGCCGCGCTGTGGTGCCGCTGTCGGGTCTCGGTCCTTGTGGACTTGGCGTAGTCCCTCGGCGGGTGCGTGGGCCGCTGGGGCTGAGACCTGCCGCCGCCGTCTTGGGCTTGGAGCGGCAACATCCCCGTCCCCTGGCGCAGCTGGGCCGGAGCGGGGGAAGGAAGATGGTGATCTGCTGGAACAGCAGTAACTCTCAGTTTCAGCCCTGGCTGTCGTCCAGCGTGCAAATAAAGGGCTCATATCCCTGACGAATGCTTAATGCTGTCTTGCTTAAGTTATGGTGGTGGTTAAGGCAGTCGTAGGAAAGGGCAGCAGGACTTGCTAACCATCACCTTATTTAGGAGTAACGCTGGTAGATCTACTCTAAAATGGCAGAAAAATGTGAACCAAACCTATAACACTCTGGCTCACCTAACCCTGGTGGGATTGCTGGTTTGGCTTCTGCATATTATGCTTGGCAATACAGAAACTAACTCTGTTTAACTGAGGTGCTTTTACATTCACACTTAAAAGTACATACCTTCAAAGCCACCGTACTGCTGGAAGAGCAGATGAAAACCTGCATCGTAAACAGTTTGTGCACAGATCAGACCTTGAATGTGAGCAAGGTTTATGGCTTTTGTTGACTTTTTTCCCCTGTTCTGCATGATTCTAAAATAAACATAGCTTAAGGTTAAAAAGAGGTACAGCATCCCACACCTGAGCATAGCAGAATCATAACATTTCATTTCAGGATGACGTAGTTTAATACAGTATTTGAAATACTAGAGGTATGGAAGTTGTGGTGTTCAACCATACAGTCTAGTCTTTGCTTTAGTACATGTTTCCAGAGTTCAGTGTTTCGTTATCAATCAGACCTGGACTCTAGAGCCTGTGGTTTCAAATGGACATATAGTAAAATAGAGGAAGAATGGATTGCTTATCAGCAACTACTTACTCTGCTTCTGAGTTCATAAATTCATGGTACCTGTTGTACTGCCTAATTTCAGGGTACCTGAAAACTGAATAGATTTGTGAAGATGGTGGTGACTAGCTGAATTGGAGTGGGGTTTTATTGCTTGTTTTCCATTATTGCGTTGTTCTTGCATAGAACGGCTGTGTTTACTTTTGCTTTCTATTTTTGGTGGCACTTGGCAGGCCCTTTACTGCTTTAAGTTCTGACATGTGATTATATATCCTTTACTGCTCAGAAAGAACTCCAGGGATGATGACCTCAGTAGCCAATATTTACTGCCATTTTCTTTGACCTTCTTACTCTATAGATGATTACCACTTGTTCCAATGCTATTCAGAGGTCTTCTGCTTATCTTTCTCTTCAAGATATTGGATGTTGGAGTTCGAAGAGCAGGGACAGGTGGAACTAAGGCATCTGTCTTGCAGAGGCAGGCAAGGATGGGGATGTTCAAGCATAGGTATAAGCAGGAAGGGTGTACTGGCCTTTATGTGGCTGTTCATGCTTGAATTTCACATTACAGGAAGCTCAATTGTCTTCTGTCAGGATTGGACCACACTTCATGGAAGATTTAGGTTGATGTTACAGAAGGTAGAAAGCAGCACCGTCTCCCTTGGAACTAGGGATACTCATTCTGCATTGTAGGTGAAGTATCAAGGCCAAACAGTCCTAAACAATGTTTACTTGGGAGCAGGTACAAGTAGGTTTCTTTTCAAATAGTTGTTTGGCTCCGTATGCCTTGTGTGCATACTGTATTGTGTTACTTTTCTACCTGCTCTGCTTTGCTGTGTAGAAGTGGCAGCCAAGCTTTTGCAGTGATGCCATTCAGTTTCGTTCTTAAATTTACAGTCTTACCATGTGTACAGAATAACACTGCAGACACCCTGCACAATGTTTGCTTGGAAAGGAAGGAACTGCACCGGGTCGAAGGGTGGAGGATAACTGTTACGTGAATTCTGACTATAGCAGTGTGTTTTGACTTCTTGCCTCTTTTTCTTTGTGATAAAAGAAGATACTTCATTTCTTTAAGCACCACAGAAGAGTTGTTTCGTTGCTGCTAGCTTGTTCATACCACATTCCATGCCTCCTGAGCACCACAAAACTCAAGAACTGTTTATAGCCTGGAATGTATCATCTGCTCATGAGTCATCAGGTTCTAATCAACACCAGTACAGCCAGAGATAGATAGCTGTTTTACTTCAGTTTCTGAAAAAAGTAGCCCTTCTTCTACGTGGACTTTGGGGACAGGATCTCAATGAATGTGGGTGAGAAGGATGGAGCAGGAGTTCTCTTAGCTTTTTTAAAAGGTAGTACTTGATGTTGTGTCACAGATGAAGTGTATCTTCCAAGGCAGAAGCATCCCTTGGGAAATAGCAGTCATAATGCGATGTTTTCATTTGGGCTTTTGGCACCTCTTGCCAGACAGTACACATACTGGTATGAAGAATGCACAGAACCCTGCTTCTGCAGGGTTGCTCTTGTCTACTTGTTGACATGGCAGATACCTAGTCCTAAACTGCTTCCATTTCTGCCTGAAATTACAGGCACCTGAAGATTGGCTAGATCTCTGTCTTCAAGATTGGAAGATGGCATAGGTAGTTTTAAGACTGGAGAGAGACTGAAAAGAGGCACAACAGAGATTACGGCGAGATGGAGTTTTAATTTTTCATCATAGAAGAATGGGATCATGTTTGTTTAACAGCACAAGTGATTATGCCTAGCTTATCTGGAACACTTTGAGACCAAAAGAAGCAGGGCAAGAAGAAATACCAAGCAACTGAACCAGCTCTGACAGGTTAGAGCAGACTAGAACTGCCGTGAGGAGGTGGATACTAAGCAATGATTGTCAACTAATGGAGAAGAGTTTGTGTGTGTGATGGCTGCGGCCGTTCCCTAGAAGACACTGGGTATTTAGATGGAGTGTTGCATCTGCTCTGAGCAGCAATTGCGTTGTGCTGGTTTTGATGTCATGCCCTCAGGAATATTGTCTGATCAAAAAGATTGCATGCCTGACTTGCCATCAGTTCAGGGGATTGGTAGTCCTGGGGAGAGGTGTCCTCTATACTGGCAACAGTGATGTGGTTTTGTCTTTATATTTAATGTTACTGTTCTCACTTTCGTTTGAAGTTAGACTAAGCACTTGCTAAGGCCATGCTTAACTGTTGTGCTTGATTTCAAGTAAAAATCTTTTGAGGTCACCTCTTTAATAGCATTTGAGTGTAATTAACTGAATGTATCAACAGTCCATCACAAGCAAAGTAAGTAGAACAACTGTAACTGTGCGCTTACTGAGAAGTTAAGGGAACACCTACATAAAGAAACTCATATAATGAGGAAGATTGAAGAGGAAGACTGAAAAATACAGATGTTGGTTTACGGTGAAATCTAAAAATCATGCACAGGAAAGAATGCTATGAACAGAAGCCCGTAACAGTGCATAGAAGGAACCTTCCTGAATGCTCGTTTGGTAATTCCTTCAATAGCATGAAAATACTCTTGCATATGGACAGCATTACGGTTGTCCACTCTGTGCAGGGACATGTGCATGCACTTATTTTGGGAATGTGATGAGTCGCTTTATTCTGAACAAGCTGTCTTGATGAGGAACTGGAGTTTTGGTTGTGTGTTAACGTCAGCTTTGTCAGCCCCACTTCTTTTGCAAGGGGGTCTGTGGTACCTGGTAGGTAAACAAAATCTTGGGATGAAGCTCCATAGCTGCCTTAGCCTCATACTGCATACGTGTCAGCTCCCTTGGAGCAAAAATGAATTAAACCTACATGTAGTTGCTTGGGTATTATGTGTTCATCTCTGCTTTCATGGTTCCCAGAGTAAGGCAACTTTAGCATTTGATAACAGTAGCTGAGCTTCTGGGATATGATTGCTCAATAACACATTATGAATCCTGTGTTAAGTAGATTTGGAGACTTTATCCAGTAAGAAGTAAAGCCAAAGTTCATGTATTAACTATACTAGTCATCTTCTTAGTGATATCTGCAGAAGTGTATTCTTCCTACAAATACATATATGGGCCATAACTAAGTATGAGCAAGACTTAGAAAGTTTATGGTGCTTAACCGTGGGATGTGATGAAATCCATCAGTGACTTTGTGTGACAGCAGTACAGACTGAAAGCAGGTGGATGGTTCTGGATTCCAAACAGCCATTTGCTTTTTGATTTCTTAGAGGGCCTTGGGAAGAGTTTGAGGAAGTTTATAAACTCTTTTAGGCTGCCCTCATTTTAATGCTGTGCTTTCAGTCTAAAATTAATTTGCAAGCTATATGGGATGCTGGAATCTGTTTGAGATAGACAGGATGGCTGCTGTTTGGATGAGTTACTGTTGTCGTTTTGCTCGGGATATTGATGGGATGGTCTCCCTTCAGTCTTTATGGGAAACTGCATTACGTTTCTGAAAGGAATGTTGGAATGGATTTTGGTGATCTCTTGGTAGTGACCTGTAGAAATGTAAATGTGAGAACTAACAGGTTTTCAAGCCTCCTATTGTGCACTGGAGGGGAAGACTGTGGTGGAAAATACTGCCATATGAACCCTATAGATTGAGCCAAACCTTACCACCTTTATAATAGATTTCTACCCAGGTAAACTGTGTGTAAAAAGTGGTAGTACCTGTCTGTATAAACTGTATATTATCTTACAGGTGGGAACCAACGTGAGCTCGCCCGCCAGAAGAACCTGAAGAAGACTCAGGAAATCCACAAAGGGAAAAGGAAAGAGGATAGCTTGTCTGCTTCTCAGAGAAAACAGAGGTAAGATCTAGTTGAGTGAAATGGTTGGGCAAAACAGGAGGGGAAAGTGGGTCAGAAAGAATCTGGTATCTCAGCTGAAACAGCATTTAAGTACTTTGCCTTGATTCATGGTCCATTCACTTGCCAGAGCATAAATGGTGGATGTAGGTTTTACTCTTTCTGCTGTTAAACAGCTCTATTTTTGTTAAGACTTGTAAAGCTTCTATTTCTTTTGATCAGCTTTTTGCCTGGTAGGAACAGGGAAAGATTGTGTAATACTTTCTTCAAGATGTTTGATCCATTGTTGTCCTTTACTTATAAAACTAACAGAATTACATAAGGTCTACTAATCTTGTAACTTGTCTACATCATGGGGTATGGTACTGGAAAAAACAGGATAATAGAAGCAGTGTGTTCATGGATAACTGCGAAGTTTTGTACTAATCTTTTTCCCTTCTTGAAATCGGGGTTGCTAAAGGGCAAAAACAAGCTGGAAAAGACTGCTTAGAAAAACAGTGAGTCTGTATCTTAAATCCAACTTTTTTTTCTTCACAGAGACTCTGAAATTATGCAGCAAAAACAAAAAGCGGCTAATGAAAGGAAATCTATGCAGGCAGGAGCAAAATGAGCTGCCTATATGGAGAAGATAGAGTGCACCAATGAAGCAAAAGGGCCTAGAAGATCATTCATAAAAGTGTCCGGCCGTTAAACGATTAAATGTCTACCTTGCAGAGTTGTGCAATTAGTTTAGTCTTTTCTGGTTAGCATAGGCTTAGTTGTCTGGAGTGCTATTTCAAAACTGACTACACTGTTCTGCATGCATGTGAATAAAAGTACCAAGCAATAGTTTTACTGTAACTTTTGCTGCATTTGTTGGTTTCACTTAATGGTTCCAGTAACAATGAATTTCTGAATCTACGGTTAGACCAGATTTTCTTGTCCTAATTCTTG
The DNA here is from genome assembly GCF_963924245.1 of Chroicocephalus ridibundus. Classification (NCBI taxonomy): domain Eukaryota; kingdom Metazoa; phylum Chordata; class Aves; order Charadriiformes; family Laridae; genus Chroicocephalus; species Chroicocephalus ridibundus. The sequence goes on from NC_086316.1 coordinate 17,094,884, forward strand.
AAGTACAGCTTCATGCAGAATGGAACACGTTGTAAAATGTGCTTAACCTTACAGAGGTCTGAACTGTAAATCTGAAATTATTTTTTACAATAAAATGTTGCATGCAATACTGTCTAATCTGAAGTGGTTATGCTTGATAATGAATTGATTTCTAAGAAGTTGCCAAGAACATAATTGTGGAGAAATGCAATGTAAGTATGCAAGTACAATATAAGTTAATTTTGTAATATGAGAAATGCATATTAGAAGCAATATAATATGCAGTGGTAAGTCTGCACTATAGAAGAAGATGCCTGTGGAGCTGCAGACTTCATTGGTGTCTGTAACTGACTGTGAATCTAGTAGACACTAGCTTTAGAGAAGATGCAGGCTTGAAGTTACTGAGCTGCAAGTGTATGCAGAGTTTGGAATTGCTGTGTCACTCACATGATTTAAAATCGATGCTTAAACTAGCCTCAAGAATAAAACTTGGTGTGAGAAAACACAACCCTCGCTCTACAGATGTGGTACAGATGTGCTTGAGTGGGTTGAATATTGATTGAGGTGAAACTGGAAGAAGAGAACTTTGAAGCCTCTGCTTGTATAAAAGCTCTAAGGGTTATACAGTTACAGTTAACTGCAGTTATTGTTAGCAGGCCCTTGGCACAGCCTGAGGAGAGTTTGAAGGAAAACATGGCTCGTTTTTGCAATGCAATACCCGCAGGTGGTGAGAAATGAAGCAGATTTTTTTTTTTTTTGCTTGCTGTCAGCTGTCTGGGTCTCAGTTCCCGCTCTCTGCCGGGCTTCTCGCTGTGCGTTTCACGCTGTGAGCCCGGGGCGTTTCCACAGCCAAACCCTGAGGGAGGCCCAGCGCGGCCTGACTGACCCGCGCCGTTCAATCTGAAGTCGGGCGCTTCCCTAGCTTGCTGCGCGGCGCCTCCCGGAGGGCACCCAGCACGGCGGACGGGATGAGCCTCACGGGACCGCCAATCCCGTCCCGCCAGCCCGACGGAAGCGCTGGGGCCGGGGCCCGCCGCTACCGACGGAGGGGCGGGGCTGCTGCGCGCCGGAACTGACGACACGACGCCTGCGCAGCCGGCGGCCGCGCGGGGCCGGGGGCCAGCCTCGGCCATGGCGGACCGGGTGCTTTTCCGGCGGGGCACCGGGCAGGTGGGCGACGACGGGGGCGGGTGGGGTCGGGGCGGCGGGAGCGGGGCTCGGGAGCGGCGATAAAGCTGTTTGTGGCCTCCGCAGAGCGACGACTCGGACGTGTGGGACGACACGGCCCTCATCAAGGCGTACGACAAGGCGGTGGCCTCCTTCAAGGTAAGGGGGGCGGCCCGGGCGTGGCTGGACCCTGGGCCGAGGATGCTGGATGGCCTTTTATTGTTTTCCTCCTTTCTTCTCCCGCAGAACGCTTTGAAGAATGGAGAGTGTTCGGAGCCTTCAGACAAAGCGGAGCAGCGCCTGGCGATGAAGAGGAAAAACAATAAAAAGAACAGAAATAGAAAGAAGAGCAACACAGTGCCTTTGAAACAGGTCTCCTCGCCTGCGAATGCTAGTGATGCTCATACTGCATGTTGTACTTCTCTGTCGTACTCAAAAGTAGCTTTTCCATCACCTTGAGAGTAACATTCTGGGAGAGGGGGGATAATAATGTTATAAACCTTATTTGAGCAATTTCGCTACTTACAAAGGACAAACTTTTTGGGTGTGAGTCATCTTTCTCATGGTTGGGACAAAAGGTAGTGTAGAAAAAAGCATCTTTCTCTCTGATCATTGGTGTAGATATCTTCTTGCCTCTGTTACAGTGGAAGGTTGGTGACAGCTGTAACGCTGTTTGGTCTGAGGATGGTAATATGTACCTAGCAACTATTGCCTCCATCAACCAGAAGACAGGCACGTGTGTTGTTACTTACACGGGATATGGAAATCAGGAGGAGCAGAACCTGTCTGATCTACTTCCTCCAACCAGCGATGAAACAGTAAATGGGATGGGGAATTCCGGGGAGGTGAGGGACACTTTTTTGTTCTTCTGAAGGGGAAGGAAAAAGTGGGAGAGTCAACTTCTTCAGTATTTCTGGTACCACTGTGGTGTTCACAGTGAGAATCGATACACAGTTCCATTGTGAACAGACATATGAAAGCATTCCGTTACTTCTTGAACTTAGCATGGAGTAAAGGGAGGGGACAACAAGAAATTCACAAGTGAAATATAACATAGCTAAAATGGCGAGCAGATAAAATTGCAAGGTTATAAGATCTTTCTTGAATAGGACTGGGAGGGCTAGAGAGAGGGAAGGATGCGGATGGGGCTTGCCAGGCTTTATCACACTAAAATTGTTTGCTATAAACTCCTGTTTACTGCATTTTATAAAAGTGTCTTGGTCTTCTAGAATGAAAATGAGACTCCGTATTCAACAGATGAAAGCGAAAAATCTTCCCGGTCATCTCGAAACAAAAACAATTGCACAAAAGCAAGATGCTCCCCTCAAAACCTACGTTTTCCCATACCACCAGCAGCCCCAGGCCTGGGAAGGGTAAGCTTGGCCTTATCTGAAATAATTCATAGACGATTGTTAAGCCTGGTGTTCAAATTCTGAGACAATAGGATGGTATTTATCATTGTCTAGAAAGCAAATAATAGCATTTTGAGAATTGATATATATGGATATGCATGTTAGAACCTGTTGGTATGTAATTTTAATAATATGGCCACACTTTCCTGGCCACAGTTTAGCAGACACAGCCTTGTGCAGTGCTACAGTCTAGTGAGGAAAGCCTTCTCCCTAGCTAACACTTGCTTTGCAATTGCCTTTTAACTTAAAAGAGGGATGCTGTTCCCTGGACTGTGATAGTGCTGTTAATGATAGCACTGTTGATGTTTTAAGGTTATACTTTTTTAGCCAATTGGTGCATTTCACTGCATAGGACATTGAAGGCAGCAAAAGTGATGTCCTGATGTCATAGAAGCTCTCAGCTGTAGCTTCTTTATTTATATGAGGGCTGGGATATTGATACACTTTGCAGTTTTTCTGTTCTGTAGGAATCTAAATAATAGTGCAGTTGAATGCAGTGGTTTTTTTCTAAATATTACTGTTTGTGGAAGATTTCTTTATAAGGTTTTCTTTTATCTTTTTTCTTGAGTATCAACAGATTTGTGTCTAAGCTCATTTTAATGATATTCACAAGCATAATGGAATTTAGTTAGGAAGTGCCCCAGCCGCACAGGAGCAGGGAAATTATCTGTTTGCCTGTGGGTAGTATTAGAGATGTTTCTTGATGTAAGAGTGCAACTATTGACTTGTATTTAGAAAAAAACTTTTTAAAGCACTTGTATTAATCAGAACTCTCTTTCAGCACTGTTTACCTCAGTGACATGTGTAATGTAAGTTTTACTTTTCTAGTCATGGAATGCTCCACAGAAATAACTACTGTGTGTTGTTACTACAGTTTCATTAAAGTGCTGGGATGTGTTGCCTTTAGTTTGAGGCTTGTGGATTGCTTCAAATAATTTTCTCAAATCAAATTGTAATGCCTGAAACTTCTTCTTAATTTGCACTATTCAATTTTTTCAATGTAGCCTGGATCAAAATTCAGGACACCTCCATCATTTTTGTCTTGCTGGCCCCCGCCCTTCCCCGCAGGACCACCGGTAAGTGATAGAAGAATGAGGAAGAAAGTGTCAGAGATGAGTATTAGTGATCTCAGGGTTTCTATCTGAATGTACTCACCACCCGTGTTTTTAGAACATGTTTCTGTGTTAGAGTCTGTATTTTCCAGGTATTTGATAATGCATTCAGTTACAAATATTACAAGAATCTAATGCACAAGGTCTGGTCTGCACTCATTTTTGTGACAGTGAAGCTGTTGGTAAGAATACAAAGAGAAAAAATATTTGAAGAAACTACACCTTACATTTGATTAACAGCATTTCCCTGATGCAGATAAACATTTTCCCGTAATGAAAGTTTTTGTGTACAGTCAAGCTGCTGGAATACTATTTCTCCCAGCTTTTGGAAATTACTCGTTCTCAGAAAATTTGACTCCTTTCAGAGAATGTATTGAGGATACGTTCCTATTTTTCAGTTTTATATCTTTTAGAATTAGTTGCTATCTAACCTGAGATATACCCTGTTGAAACACAGACATTTCCTTTGTGATTTCTTAGTTGATTCCTCCTCCACCACCTATGAGACCAGACTCTCCCGAGGACGATGAAGCGTTGGGGAGCATGTTGATAGCCTGGTACATGAGTGGTTATCACACTGGGTATTACCTGGTATGTGCCTCTTTTGTCTTGAAATGTCTTTGTAATTTTGCTTTTGTGTCGCTGCTGCTGTTTTCAGCTAGAAGTTAGACAGGGTGGGCTGCTTTTTAGATCTCTTACTCTCATTTATGATAGCTAAAGTTAAGGGTATTTTATATTCTGTAAGTATTTCTGTCCTTGAGTAGGAGTCACACGAGCCAGCATATATGTATACTCAATGTTAGTTTAATTCTTTGTTCCACTGGGGGAGTCCCATTACGTACTTTTATAGCCATTCTGAAACAACCAGTTTTGTCTTTGTAGACAGATGGAGTAAATCTGACTATGTTTATTATTCGGTAGTCTTCTATGTGCTTTCTTTGAGTATGAGTGGTAGTATCACATTTAGGATCAGATTTGGCATTTTTGCAGACACTATTTGTCAGTAATTGCTTCAGGTGATGGTGAAGGTCCAGCAGGAGCTGTCAGCATAGTCGTGAAAAATCTGTTACATGGAGTATTGATTCCAATTTTCCTTTGTACACTTATGAAGAAAGAAAATTACAGGAGGAATTAAAGTCTTTGCATTTTGGAAGTTGGAAAAGGGGGTTTTGGTGCCACAGGGTATCTTCAAAAGACTAATTTTGGAGTTTCTTGCTGCAGATTATACGTAACGGTGGATTGCTTTAATTTCTTCCTAATTGAACAATAAGTAAATATGTGAAATTATTCTTTAGAACCACTGATGATAAAGAAGACATGTAGTTTGGCTTTTGTCCTTTTGAAACTGCCCATTCTGATTTCCCCAAAGAGTTAAAAGCTATTCTTGATTTGTAAAACACTAAAAAAAAAATAATTGTCAAAAAATGCTTTTGTCGTGTGACTGAAGCTTTTATGTCTGTGTTAGTAAGAACAAGATTTTACTAAATTGTGTCCTGTAGGGTTTAAAACAAAGTCGAATGGAAGCAGCACTGGAGAGGGAAACACACACAAAATAACTGAATATCCACCATTGTTTTGAAGGATTGTAAGTATTGTAATTTTGTGCTAAATGAAGATACAGTGTTGCTTGACAAAATTTGTTTGGAACTACGGTTCATTTTACAAGCTCTCAACAAGTTTTGAATTCTGTGCAAAAAACTGTGAGCTTCAGGACTTCCATCTGCTCTTATGGCTCTCTACAAAAACCACTTCTGCCAGTATAAATCCCTTCTTTGCTTAGCAGCCATGGAATAGTATTTTCTTGGTTAGAATGAAGGAAAGTATTTTATTGCTCTGATGAGAGGTTTAACTACAGCATCTCTCTACATCAGGATTAACACCACAGCTTACTTGAACTATGAAGAGTTACCTTATTTTTTTATGGGCTATTTTGAAAATAAAAGGTTCTTAAGTGAAATGCAGTTTTTGCATCTATGTACACATCTTTGGAAGCGACTGCTGCTTTATACAGATGGGATAGCAGGATGTGCAGCTAGATTTTGTTTTCAGGACACGATCGATGTTTCAGTTTGATATTGTTGATCAATTCTTTTTTCATTACTTCAGTGCCTGTGCTTTTATTTGAAATCCTTTGTTTAGAATTCTCCAGTGTATCATTGGGTTCCTTATAGAACAAAACTGTATGCTCATGAGCACTTTTTTTTCTGATTTTCTGTGACAACATGTAATTTGTGTGCATTTGAGTAATTCTTGTTTGTTTGTTTGTTTAAAAACAAAAAGCTCTTGTGTACTAATTTTTGCTTCTTTTTTAAAGCCAGGTAACAAATCTTTCCCACTGAGAGGTGCATATCACTTGTGCACTGATGGTTGATGGTGAAGATCAGAATTTTATCGAGGCAATTAATCTTAACATTTCCTTAACACTGAGCTCCCCCTGGTAACAAGTAAACAAATAACTTGAGACTAGGAATTACATGTGCATTGAAATCAGCTGTTTCTTTAAGACCTCTAGTCAAATGTGTTTAGAAAGCACTGCAGCAATAAAATATTTTTTACTTCCTTGAAACAACTTTAAGTATTTTTACCACATGATAGATTTAAATCTTCTAACTGCATGTGATTGATAGATTTCATGTCGCTCTCATTTTAACACCTCTTGGATTCATCAGACTTTTTTATCTGAATGACAACACCAGAGCTAGCGCGTAGAGTATGTTTTTTAAGGAGTCAGCTGTGGCAGCAGTGTATGTTACAGTGGCCACTGGTGTCAATGGCCTGGAAAAGGGTATACCACCATATTAAGAGAGATACCTTATGGGTCTGATAAGAATCCTGAATATAACAGCTGGATACAAGAAAGCTCGTTTTTTGTTTCAAATGCTTGTTAATAAAGGTCTACTTTGCAAACTTTGAATCTAGGAATGTGGTTTGTTTTGGGGTGTTTTTTATTTTTAGCTTCTGTAGACATCTGTCTGTTGGATGAATGACTGAAATACGCCGGAAGGTTGTGCTGTGTGGTCTTTTTCTGAGTGCCATTACTAAAAGCAAATTAGAAAATGCAGAGTAGGGAAAGGTCATGGTAAGTATGGACTTAGATTTCAGCCCTTATAATTTTAACTCGTGTAGGGTAGAGACTGCAGCCACAAAACTAGACTAATTTATTTATGACGGTGTGTTTATTTTCAGGGAAACTAGCCAAATAGGGGCCTGAATTTTTGCTGCATTTAGTTCCTTTTCCTGCTGTGGTTGAGTGTCAGAAAAATCACAAGTTTCCCACAAGTAATTGAGCAAAAAGAGAAGGACATAGTCTTAACTTCCCGAAGCCACTTTGAAGCCTTTTCCTTAATTGTCTAGCTGAAGTAAATTAATTTGCTTGCAGTGATGCAAAGCTGCTAAATCAGCTGTTCAGCAACTCTTCATTGCTAAAGAGGCACAACTTGTACCTGCCTCAGTCAGCTAGTCCTGTGTTAGTATCTGGCGTTATAAAAAGTGGCCTTTATTGGTTTTTGACACTAGTAGAATCTAGCATCCAGTATTATCTTTAGCGCGGTCCTGACCATAAAGGGTTTTATAACTTTTATTTCAGAAGTGATTCGTGTAATTGATTTCATTGCAAGAAAAACAACTGAGTAGAAATAATTTATTTTAAGTGGGCTTTAAGCAAAATTCATTTTTCTTTGGAAGATACCACTTAGATACAATCTATAACCATATTTTCAAAGAAAGTCAAGCTTTTAGAGTTACATTAATCCTGTTTCCTGTTCCTTGATCCTTTTACATTAACCTAACCCTGCTGTAGAAAAGAGTGGCATGTTTCATCCTGGTAAAAATTTTAAAATACGTGTTTATTTGCAATGCAGGTATATAATTCGTAATACAAGAAGGAAGAGAAGAAACCCCAAACCCTAACACTTTGAAACATTTCTAGTCTTGAATAATTGGTGAAAGTGGCAAAACCCATTGCCAAGATAATTTTAAGCTCCTGGACTGGGGATGCTGCTCCTTCATGATATCAAACATTTTAAGGTCCTCTGCATCAAGGAGCCATCCCAGCATTACTATTGTCACAAGATCAGGCAGTCGAGAAACACACTGGACAAAAGCCGTCACTGTTGATGCACTGGCTTTGATCTGATGTGTGAACATCCGGCTAATGTCCAGCTCTTTTAAGGCAGGCATGTTATTAAGCGTTTTGAAGAAGTTTCTCCAACCAGTTTCTGTAACATCGTGATTTACTGACAGTGAGAGCTGTTCAAGCTTCTGGAAACCTCCAGAATTTGCAACTTTTGCTGCAAAAAAACCAAACAGGCATCAGTAAGGATTTATAGATGCTCCAAACCTGTATGAAACGAATGAAAATTCAGTGAAGCTGAGGTATTGTACATTAAAAATAAAGCTGCTGTTATTAGGTTGAAAAAAGTAGAACTTTGAACTCAACTTGTTTTAGCATTTTAATACCTCAGACTGAGGAGACTGATAAAATAGGGGATACTTTAGCAGGCACGTTAGTTGCCTAGGTTGGAAGGGACCTTTCAGATCATCTAGTCCAACCATCAGCCTAACTCTGACAAAAACCATCACTAAACTGTATCTCTAAGCACTATGTCTACCCGTCTTTTAAATACCTCAGGTTGTAGTAGATGCCTAGTAAATGCCTAGTAGAATAAGATACTGGTGTGTTTATGAGTGTTTGGATACCACTGTTACAGAGCAAAGCAAATACACCACCAGCGTATGCAACCACTTGAGGTCAGACACCAGATCAACTTTTCACAGATGCAAGATACCGAGTTTACCAATCCTCTCTTCCATGCCTGTGTACCATCACATGTGTTCTTCAGTTGTGCCTTTTGGTCAGCCTACTTACAAGATGGGAATCTTGTCATCAAGTCACTATATATACTAAAATGTATGTTAAACAAAGATGATATGACAGACTTAGCATTTGCTTACAAAAGAAGACATTTTCTCTACCCTATATGTGAAGTGGTAGTTCTAAGACTATACTAACTAGGTATTAAATTTAAGAATTATTTTGGTAATACGCAGTTTTAGCAGCTAGGGCATATAAGCTAATATAAGTAGCGTGTAGTTATGAAGCTGTCTTTTAAGTCAGTCTTTTTTCCCAATGACTATTTTTCTTGTAATTTACATTGCTTTGTAAAAGACAAGGGGAACTAAGGAGGCATTTCAAAAGAGGTTTCAGCAAAGTCTAGTACATAAGCAGTCTGAATACACTTTGATGAGCAAGAAATATTTTGGGCTGTATATAGAACAAATAAATAGGAAGAAATTATACCCATCAAAAATTACAAATAATTTGCAATTGTTGTTATGTATACAAACAGAAGTGTAATGTATCCTGAAGCAGTATCTGCTCTACTCAGAAATGTTATTTCATATCTGAAGTTCTCTCTTTTAAACTCACCTATTTCCAACAGGCTGCCATCATCCAGACATCGGGTAAATGAGAAGCGTCTGAGGTGCAGCAGGTGTAGACACTGCTGAACAATCAGTTTGCCTGCAGACTTTATTCCCTTCCCTGCAGGAAGGATGAGCTCCTCCAGGTTAAGAAGAACACCTAAATTGCATGCTGCAGAGAGAAGACGACCTTTCTTGTTAAGACTAAACAAGTACAAATCTTTCAATGCCAGTGAGCGACAGCAGCAGAGCCAAGTAAAAAAATATTTAAATTTAGATTCTGGCAATCGGTTACTATCAGCTTTCTTTCCTCAGGTTTGCCCCTGCCATTGTTCACTCTGTAACACAACAGCTTGAAAAGGTCATTAACAGAAAAGGCAGAACTACTCCACAAAGGGTCTAAGAGGTCTCACAAGTCCTCCGGAGACAAAAGGAATCTTCCATGCGGCCAAACTCAAGGGACCCACGGAAAAGAAATGAGGGTAATTCTCCCTTCCCAGAATGCAAGCCTTTTCAACCTTTCCCTGTTCCCTCTAGACATGGCTTTTTCAGGAGGACCATCTTGGCTTTCAGAACACTTGAAACATCTGATTCCATAGTTGAGGACAGCCATCCATCTCACTCGGCTCATCCCTCTCAGGAGGTGAACACATGCCCTTCATCACAAACTGCTTTGTGAGACCCGATTTAACATTCTAGTTCTAGATACTCTGCTGTATCTCAGGTGGTATTTAAGCTGTTCAAGTTATGTCTTAAGGTCTCCAAAAGAACCTGAAACAAAATAATTGTCACATGTAACAAATGAGATCAGCCAAAAGGGAAGACAAGTACAAACCAAAGATTTCACAAGCTTCCTTGTCATCAGAATGTTGCCCATTAAGATCCAGCACTTTGAGAGAGACAAAATTGGTCAGAGCAGCACCTAGGAGGAAAGAAAAAAAAAAAAAAAGAAAACTATACATTGTCATTCTTGGAACTTAAAATTATCAGTTTCTCTCAACTACTAAGTTTTTAAAAGTGAGTTTCCTGTATTAAAAAATAAAATCCTACCTAAAGAAAGCAAATCTCCATCTCTCAAAAATGACCCAGTTAACTTGATTTCTGTTATTTTCTTGCATGAAGAAATTGCTGCCAGAAGGGATTCAGAATTGAAGTAGCTGGAGCAGTCCAGGTGAAAAACAGAGAGGTCTTGGAAGCTCTTAATAAATTCAACTGCAAAACAAAGTGTTGCAACACTGGAGATTCATTATCTAGTGAACAATGGTCAAAAATCAAGAAGGTTCTCCTAGCTCCATTGGTGAACTTTACTGTAAAGGGAAGCATCTTCTACCACAGCAAAAGCAAGTGAGACAGATAATAAGATGAACGGGAGCAGCAGCTTGATTAATCTGTTTACCTGTTAAAATCAGATGGCTTGTGTCTTATTTTATAACTATAATCATGATGGATCATTCTGGCCTTAAAATGCAAGCCAATTTTGCTATAGATTATTTTCTGGCTTCTTTCAGATGTGAAAAATATTCTAGTTTTTCATTTAGCGGGACTGAAACTTTTTGAACTCCTTCCCCCTAAAGTTACTAGTTTTAGGTACATTGTAAAACCGTATCCAACGGCCAGATACCGAGGGTACAGTTCACCGAATGTTGTTTCTTACGGTACAAGCTGGGTAATCATTATCATGGTGTGTGAAAAATTAGTTATCTAGGGGCCCTGGACTGAAGATTAAGGTTCTTGCTGGAATAAGGCAGCTAAAAGAGACGTCACAACCCACTCATTGACCTGTCAGAGCAGCTGTACACATGATCTGGACTCGGTTGCCAATTGTGCTGCCTCTCTTCTTCCTCCCAGTGGACTGTGAGTGGTGAGAAGGGAAAATACTCGCCTCAGGAAAAGAAAGAGCACGGTTCTGCTCATTCCTCCATACGAACTTATGGAGGTCTGTAAATTTACAGCACTGAAAGGTTCTGCTCATCTTTTTTTTTGTGGGGGTGGTAAACTTAAGGTAGAAGCTGTAGGGCAGAAGCAATGGGAAGACAACTCAGAGATGCTACATGCCAATTAAAGGAGAAATTAAAACTGCAGGACAGCTACTCAGTATTGACAAGTTCTAGTGGAATACAGTACCTAAAGTTTTAAAGTGGACCTTACCCAGCCTAGAGGTGTTTTCAAGTTTCATTCTTCTTATCAACAATTTCTTCATGTTACGGAGATTTTTGAAGCCGTCAGGTATTGTATCAAATACATTGCGGTTCTCACATCGACTCACTGACAGTTCCTCCAGGCAGATGAATTTGTCCAAATTTGAAAAAAGTAGTTCTGAATGATGAAAGCCAGACAAACGTACCATGAGACTGGGTTGATCTACTTAATGCCTCTGTTCTTCTGACAATTTTCCAGGGTTTTTGTAGCTTAACTTCACTATCTGACATCCTAACATCTTTGGCTTCCCTTCTCTTGACTGCTGCTTCCTATCCTCCTTCTACCATTGCCCTTCCCTGCCAACCCATCCTTCACTGAGGCTTCTGCTGCTTGCAGCCTAAGCATACGCCTGGCAGGATCCCATAAATACACCTGCCGTGTCCAATATTCTTCTTTCTTTTGAAAGCCCGGCGCAGACCCACTCAGATTGACCGCAAGCAGAAAATGCACATCTGTCGGTGCCTGCTAGCATGTCCTCCTTGCTGCGCTATATCCTCTGCTGAAGTGCAGTTCTGCCTCTCTAGTGACATACACCTCTTAGATCAAAAACCGGTATTGAGGTCATGGTCTGAAATTAGGGGACAGGATGGAAATCTGCTAACACAGGATGGCTGCCTATCCCCTGAAATGCATACAGTAGAAGACAGCTATTTCATATCCATTATTCGTGGATATGGAGCTGCTCGGTTGTCAGGCACCAAGGGGAGAGAAAGGAAACTAGGGAGAAAAATTACATTCTGCCAAAATTCAGTATGCTGTACCTGGCATTTCTTTTTCGTCTATCTCAAGACATTCCACAAAAGACATCGAGAGAAGTAATTCTTGCTCGGTTTGGCTCAAGTTAAGATGATGTAGGCTACATTTTTTAAAATGTTCCTTGTACTGTTCAATAGCAGGTCGGATGACTTCTATGAATCCAGGACTGTTATTCAGATGAAGTTCAATATAATCCGAAGCAGAAAACAGTGTCATCAAATTTCTGAGGTCAGCTTCCTGAAAGGAACTGATGTTTCTGAACATACACTTTAAAAGCGGCATCTTCCCTTTTGTAAGTAGGAAAGGACACACGATGGAGTCTGGTAGATGTCTTCTTATCAGTGAAATAAATCTATTATTTTCTTCTTCTTCATTTTTCACTTTTTGTGCCATGTCATTCAAGCGTGTAAACGCAGGAGCATAATCCCGGTCAATTGTTGGCATCTCCAGTGAAGAATAGCAAGCACCTATTTGAGACATATTAAGTCCTTGTTTGTGCTCACTTCCTTGTACTGCAACCTGAAAACTACTGGGTAGAGATAGCGATTCTGGGTAATCCTGGAAAAAGCGCAGCTTAGATTTTTGTGGTGAAAAACAACTGAACGAAATATCTTTGCCTCTTAGGAACTGAAAAATGATTGGGGCGCACACAGAGACAGTATTACTTTCATAAACTACAGAAGTAGCAAAGTCCAGTAAATACTCAATGAAAACTTGAAGAAGCGCTTTTGGATCAATAAAACATAACTGGTCAATTAAGGACATTCTTATTGAAAGGTCTGAATGGTGCTCCAGATGCTCATCATTTTCTGACTGGCTTTCCAATGATTCCTTGTAGTCAATCAATTTAAATAAATAGGATATAATTTGGGGGACTGCTTGGGAAGAGAAGCTGCAAGCGTAAAACAATAAAAAATTGTAGCGCCCAGCAACTTTTCTAAATGTGTTGATTTGCTGCAAGTATTGCAGCCCTCGCTCCAGTTTTTCTTTTTCATCAGAAACCAGGAGCTCGCTCAGTCTTCTTCCAGCAAGAAACTCCTGAAACAAGGGGTGAAAGAATTTATAAACTGGATGAAGCCTCTGGGCAGTAAATTTGCTCAGTAAACCCAGCCTAACAGCTTCATCTCCATCAACTTCTGCTTCAGATAGATCATACTCAGTGAAATCAAAAGATGGCTTGAAAAGACCGGTTAAGGCAAGCTCACCACACGAGGAAAGCATAGCCAGGACATGTTCTTTTTCTTCACTGTATTTTAGTAAGTGGTAGAGCAGATAGGCTTTAAAAATAACCGTATTGTTGATTATGTTGCCCTTTGGGTGCTGTACCCAATATGCAGCGAGAGACACCACAAAAAGTGGTGTCTTTAGAATGGTCTGCATGGACTTGTTAAACTGCAGCTGTAAGAGAAGCCTGTCCACGAGGTCAATATTGTAGGAGAACAATTTCTTTAGCACATACAGAGTGCTGGAGAGAGGGAACTCTGCAATGCTTAACGTGGTGGTTGCGTACTTGCGAATTTCTCTCGTCCTGTTGGTACGGACAGCAACAACCAAACAATGCTGGTAGAGATGGTTCCTTTGTATAAGTTCTTCTACAGGTTGGGGCACTGAATTGATCTCACTATAGTCATCCAAAAGAAATAACACCTGGTTTTTCAGTGGCTGAATTACGTCTCTCAGAGTTTTTTCTGTTAATGGTCCCACAAATCCTACCGGTTGATTGCGTATAATATCAGCCATACTCTGATCTGATCTTGCATAAGCCAGGGAGAGATAAAATACAAACTTGAACCTGCTCAGAATGGGGCAGCAGCCTGAAGCCCAAAGAAGGGCTATTTTCCTGAGCAATGCTGTTTTCCCACTTCCTGCTTCACCTTCCAGCACAACGGTAGAGTTAAGGTTCGCAAGGATTTCATGAAGAAAGAGCTGCTGTATTGGCTGATCGTTAATATCCTTTGAGACAACTGATAGGTCCCCATAGAGTGATTTCAAGTCAATAGCCAAATGGTTTGAGTTCCCAAAGGAAAACAATTTGCTGAAGCTTTTATCGTTGTAAACCTTTGTAAGTTGTTCAGTCAATTTCCTTGCTTCTTGAAAACACTGACCTTCAACAGATGTCATGTCTGCAAAGGGGACAATGTTAAATAATAAAACCTAGTGAACAGCTGATTCTGTACACAAAAGTCAAATATAGTTAACTGTCCTTTAAATTGGAGTAATAAGAACCCGAAATTTTCTAGATAATGGAAAAAAATGGTGTTACTTCTGGATAAACCAAGTTCCCACACTTTCTCTTTGTCCTACCCAGTTCGCTTTGCACCCATCTGGTTTAATGTAGGGTTAGTTTGTATGTAGCAAGTAATCAAATGATAAACTTGAGCTAAAAAGCTCTGCTGGACCTGGCCTAGCTCTGTGCAGGGACTCGCTGGTATCTCAGTGCAACAGTTTAGCCTTCTACAGTCTGGAAAGAATAAGTAGCATAGATTCAGCACTGTGTCAATAAAAACGTGAATTGCCAGCCTCGCAAGCAGGCTCAGAGTTGTGAAGATATATTCATACGGCACCGTGCAGACAAAGTATTGCTAAACTTGACCTAAACATCCTTTCTGGACCAGCATTATCTTCCTACAGAGCCACTGAATCTCTGCACCACATTCTCTAAAGCTGTTGCTCTGCCAGGGTTCCTGAATTCTGGTATAGAGCACTGATTCGGTGGCACCAATAGAGCCAGCTATGTTGTCTGCGCCCATAGTACAGTTTATCCACAAAATAGATAATCCGCCCCAAATTAAATGTGTGGGGGCTGTACTTTGGTATTTCTGAACAGCTGAGGTAAGTAAATGTACTTTTGCACCGATGTAATTATACAGATATGCAGTATATGTATTGCCCAAACCCCCCGGGTAATCTGTTATCTCAGGTGAAGCAGTACCATTTTATTCTTTGCATATTCAACAAAAATACAATGAACCCCAGGAACGCTCACTGTCTCTTCCTGCACTTCACTGAGAGGTAACACCAGAGAGGTTCTTTTCTGAAGAATTTCAGACAAGACAGGGTATATTTATGCCATAGCCTGGGGAACTAGGACTTCCTACCTGAAACAGCACCAGTCACTTTCAGTAAAATGGAGATACAGGTTGAAAACTATTATTATGCTTTCAGAGCTCTAAAATGTGCTTTTAGTGCCTTCAAAAGTTACAAAACTGCTCCATCTGATACATATTATCCCAAATAATTTTGGCATTTCTGGGAGGCAGTAGTAGTCATTTTCGGATTAGCACAAGGCTGCTGAAGAGAGCATCTGGGCAGTACCACTATAGCAAGTTTACTTTTGAGTTATCAACTCTGTTTGCACATCAGTACAGCATGCTCTGCGGCCACCCAGTGCAAACTCCGTGGTGTATGAACTCTTCCCTCAGAAATCCACACGCCTGTATCAACAAAACCACTCCCTTGAAACGGCCGTAGTGTTTGGAAAAAAGGAAGCATCAGAAGCGAAAGATAGTGGAAGGTTATCTCAACTAGTTTCTTTTGTATCTAAAAGCACAAACATGTAATATGTAGTATGCAGCTGATATACAGTTGCAATTTTCCAACACATGAATGAAAAAAAAAAATCATAATGTATTGTTACAAAATAATTTAGTTTGCTTATATGCCTCATCTGCACAGAAGTGCCTTTCACCTGCCAAGGGATTGGTTTATATTCACACATTAAAAAAGCAAGCAGTAGCTGACAGACTCTCTACTATTTGCCGTCCCTGTATGTGGGCAATCCATCAGTCCTAAGTCAGTCCTTGCTTCAATGAAAATTTTGGCTTACTAAGTAAAGGCCAAATCCAGAAAAGCTTTAAACATCCTCTCAAACTCAAATGTAAATTCAACATCACCATCCTTTCAAGTGAGGCTGCAGAGTACTTACCAGCTCCTATAGAAAGTAGGGTCACTTTCTCTTCAAGATTTGCCTTACAGGGAGTTTTCTAGAACAAAAATAAATCCAGTTATACTCCCTTAAATATGTATTATTTAGTTCAAACTGAGTTGCTTACATACCAGCAAGCACCAGCAGCTACAAGGACAATTTACAATATATGCAGTACTGGCTCTGTATTTTTCAACATTAGCAAAACTCTTTTGATCCTCCCAGCAGCAGGGCCTCAGACATAATGTCCCTCTATTGTCATCTCTCTCCTTCTCTTCTGTGGAAGCTTCTTCCATCCCAGGGTTTTGCTGCGTACCTACCAAGGACACGAGGCCCAGCTCTGATGAGACACAGACGCGTCACCTTGACACAGGCTGTCGAGAGAAAGCCGTGAGACAGCCTGCAGAGATGCGGGGAAGGTGCTGCTACAGTCTCTCCTAATGCTTGGGAAAACTGCACTTCTAGTGTCCGAATTTGTGAAAATATTTGCTTTATAGCCAGCTGTGGTATGTGGGTTTCAAGGTCTCAGTGTTTTCAAGCCTTGCCAGCTGCAGGGATGAGGAGGAGTGAGACCCAGGCACTAGGCCCAGGCTGGCCAATGGGATTATTTCATGGCATGAATGGCACATTCAATACAAATTAGAAAGTTTGCTGAGGAGCTCTCTCTCCCTTGATGGCTGCCATCCTGAGAACTTCTTGCCCTGGGGCCGGACCCCTGAGCCCTTCCCTTCCTCCCAAAGCCGCAGCGCTCGCAGTGCCCCACATTTGTGGGACAGTGTCCCCTGCTGGGAGTGCACAGCTTTCTGCTGGTAGAATGGGCTGAGTATAATCCCTGTGTATTTTATATTGGTATCGGGATCAATATTGGTTCTTTAGTGTTATTAATGTTAATTATCTAGTCTTATTCTATTAAATCTGTTTATATTTCAACCCTTGGTTTTCCTTGTTTTTTCCCCAATTACCCTTCCCGGGTGTGGAGGGGTCATTGAGTGAGAGAATAATTGTCTAAACGACAATAAATTGTTGTGGATTCCTCAAACTATAACAGTGCCACATACCCCCCTACCTGTTCGGTGACCTCTGAAATGTGGTGCTTTCAAAAGCTTGCCCGGGATGAAGCACTGCTAAAAGCTGCTCATTCTGCACACGCGCGCGCAGAGGCTCCCTGGAACTGGAACTATCATTAACAATTGCAAAGCACGAATATTCCTTCAGTGACAGCAAATACTGCAGACTAGCACAAACCTGTGCAGCCTGCAGTGTCGACAGGCTCTCTGCTTGCTCTTCCAGGGACTTCCCAAGTACTTCTGAGCAGTTGGAACTAGAATGATGTTTCCAAAAGACACAGCAGTTAGTACAATGCACTGCTTCAGTTGCTTACATTTGGCAGAAAGATGGAACTATTTCACAAACATTCCTTTTGTTTGGAAACTTTTACTGTATTTCTGTATTTAAACATTAATTTAAAAAAAAAGGTTTTCACAGCAGTGCAATGTGCTATACACTCAAGAAACATATAAGTTATTTATATACATTTAAAGTAGTATTAAAAAAACAACCACAAAAGTGTACGGCAACTTTCATTGCACAGCAGGAAATTGTCTTAGGACACTCTGTCACTCACTCTGGGAACGATTTTGCATGTTCTTCCATAGGATCTTCACCTTCTTCCCAATTCTTTAAGCAACGTGCACAGTTGAAGCACTGTACTGTATCGCCTTCTCCTGCAAGCAATAAATTATGCACCTTGAAAATGGTCACGTACATGATTTCTTTCCTTATACTAATTCTGTCAGCAGCATAAAAGCTGCAACAATGCAGTTGTTTCATGAGTTTACTTCAGTGACCTCTATCTGTTACTGGAATACATGCTTTTCAAATCACGAATAATAGAAATTAAATCAAGGAAAAGAAAACGCCACAGAATCGAGAGACGTGCCATTGTTGTCCTTCAAGTGACACCAGACAAATGAATATACAAATGCCCAGATAAATGCTTTCTCCTTTCTAGAAACATACCCTCCTTGCAGATCTTTGCTCTGGCTGTCACCCCAGGCAGAGTTATTCCATTTTGCTTCCCTCTCTCTGGCTTTGCAAAAGCCACTCTGATTTTGCAGCTACATTACTCTCCTTACTGAAAGCTATAGCAAGATTTTAATTAGGTAGCAGGACTAGCCTCAACCTCTGTCCCAGCTGCACTGGGAAGCGAATCTTTTACTTGTCCTGTGTTTATACAGATAACAAACTTGGTTCAAACCTGTATAAAAAAACCCGGCTTTAGCGAGAGCGGTGGCTTCAACACGGGCTTCTGCTGGCCAAGTTTTAAAAGAGTCCAGCCGAACTCCTTCATCCTCAAAGATGTTCAAGACAAGATCACCTTTGCAACCAAGCACATTTGATTAGTCGGGAAAGGTTTGGCCTGCTATCAGACTCTCCAAAGCAGGAGCAGAGCTAGATGGCAAACACCTCAGGCTTACAGCAAAGCAAAAACACAACTACAGAACCTTTTCTTTCAGACAGTTATAAACGTTTATTCTTGAGTTATAGTGGAGATGAAAATCTATATTTTTCCTTCAAAGTCTTCAGGTTTCATTTATTTTTCATCTCTCTCTCACACAGGCAAATGCAAGTGAGATAGATCTACTTAAGCAGCATGTTTTATATTTAGCTTCTATAGAAAACAAATTTTTACTTGGGTTAAAAATTTCAGAAATACAGAAGCAATAATCTTTTACGCATGTAATCTTGCTTCAGAAAAAAAAGCAATGGTCTGGAGCAGCTTTCATTGTTAATGGTGATGTACAATAAAAATATGAAGGCATTATTTTCTAACGAAAAGCTAACAGTCAGTATATTTTTTTTTTTACCTGTTGCAGTAGATAAATTCTCCTTGATAAAGGAAGCTGTGAAATCCTTCCCCTAAGCAGAAAATTAAAAATTAATACTTATTTTTATTATACATTCTATTTTCATTTCACTCTTTAGCTAAACGCAAGAAATAACTATGATGCAGAAACAGGGCTAGTACCAAGTATCAACATTTTAAAGGCTTTCAGTTTTAGAGACAGAACTTTCTGAAACAGAATTGGCTAATGACAGGTTACTATTAACAAGAAGAAATGGCTCTCCTCAGACAGTAGCATCTCAAAAGAAAGAAAGAGCACTGATGCTCTTAAGATATCTGAGATGGTGTTTTCCAAGAGATACTTGCAGTCCTCTCATCCTCCATCAGCTAGGGGGGTTAGCTTCCAGATTTTTTGACATTTTTGAGGCATAGGGGTTTGATCTGTAATATCATGAAAGATCTTACACATATTATATTTTTTTCTGATGAAAGCAAACCCCACGAACAAAGATGTAGCCATACAAGACGAGCTGGCAAGGCAGAGTCCACCTAACCTGACTTCGGCCATGCAGAAGTTCTTAGTTCAGCATGCTCGCCTACGATCTTCTTAGTAATCAATAAATATGTATAGGTGCCATGAGGAGTTAATTCATCCATACTCCTTCGAATAGGATAAATACCAATTAGAGGTATGTCACTTTTCATCAGTGGACCACCTGGGCACTGCCCACGCAAGCAGCTTGGACACACAAGTCAAAATAAACTTACATGAAAAAAATTGCACCTAGAGTGCATAGTCTTAATTACAAATACAATTATACACAGCTTTTGGGTTGCTGGGTTTTTTTTAGGAGAAAGAGGGTGAAAATCAGAATCAAGGCCTAATTTGGCTATCTTCAAGTCCTGGATAGTGCCTCCTTGGGATGTATTCCATGATAAAGAAGGAAGATAGAAATAGATTACAAGATTACCACCACTCCAACAAATCCACTGTAGGTTTCAATGTAGTTTTTAATTTCCTCACTTGATTTCTTACTTTGAAGGAATTCACATCTATTAAAAAAAACCCAAAACCAAACATTATTCCTAAGCACTAATTCCAACTAAAATTCTTGAAGCAGTGTTTCAGTTATGAAGAGGTACATACTCAGGAACTTTCACAACAGAAAGATGATGAAAAAAAGGCAAACTTTTTGGTGGTGTCAGCATTGTTCATGCAACATCATGACTACCCGAGAGAATAATCAGCTGGCTTTTGCTCAATGAAAAGCCCATGGGAGGTCTATAGAAAGTATGTGAAACAATATACATAGAAAAATTATGAGGTTAAGGTTAGCAGAGTTATACTGTTGTTGTCAGAAATAAAGATCTGCTGAAATCAATTGTATGAATGTAACAACCTCAAAGACAAAAACGTGTTTGTTTTTTTTTGTTTGCTTTCCAGCATTGTTCCTGAGGAAAAAAAGAGATATCAAAACAAATCAACCCTTTCATACATACAGAAATATTTCTAGGACAGTCGGTCAACTTACTC
Source organism: Chroicocephalus ridibundus (assembly GCF_963924245.1). Classification (NCBI taxonomy): domain Eukaryota; kingdom Metazoa; phylum Chordata; class Aves; order Charadriiformes; family Laridae; genus Chroicocephalus; species Chroicocephalus ridibundus. The sequence continues at coordinate 17,115,234 of NC_086316.1, forward strand.
AGGAAACCATTTAGCATGTTCTCTCCAAGGATCATCGCCATCTTCCCAATTTCCCAGACATCCACCACAAGCAAAACACTGCACTGTATCTTTCTTGCCTGCACGTAGAGAGTTACAGATCTCAGAGGTAATCACACATTTCTGTGTTTTACTTGCTCACACTCCAGACAGGCGATCATGAGTACACCAGTGTGTATCATTGGTCCAAAATTTGTAGCTAAGGGAAGCCTTTTTCTTAGATTATAGCATCTGAAACTAAACAAGCTTATTAAACTGTCCATCTAATTTTAGTTGGGTCAGTCTGGGTCTAAACTTGGTGCAGATCCAAGAGTGAAAATATAAGGTAGATCTTTCCATCAAAATAAAACTTCATAAATACCTGAGAATTTGTACAGGCTTGATAGAATAAACTTGTCTTTTTTGTTGGCTTTTTTTTTTTTTTGATGGGAGAACTAGAATTTCTGTCCCTAATTTAACATATTGATAGTCAGCATAAATGTGATGGAAGAGAGACAGGTCAGTCAAATGCTGTAATGCTGGTATATAAAATATTCAGGGGAAACTGAGTAAACAGTGCTAGAAGGAACACGAATATCAGATCTTAATGATGTCTTAAACCAAAATCAAACTAACCAATGAAGTGCAAAGATTTTCTACACACTGGAATTTCAGGCCTCTGTTGGCTTTCTTTTTTTTTTAGAGAACTATCAGGTATCATCTGGTGGGGCAGCTGGTTAGCAAGTCTACAAGATGACGTGACTTGGTATTGAGAAATCCACTGGGAAGAAGTCAAAGTTTCATAGTGGAAGTGTCACTGTGCAACCATGACTGTAATTTATTTTGCTATAACTTCACCCAGAGAAACAGGGAACCTAAACCTCTTAAACTTCAAAAACGGGAACTACGTAAAGCTAAGGAAGTTGAAATGGCTGACAAAACGAAACCAACCAACCAAAAAGAACCCCACAAAACAAAAAGGCCCCAAGAACTCTCTTACAGGCATTTGAGAATTTCCTGAAAGATGTTTTACTGTAAGTGCAACACCAGCATGCGCTATTTATTAGAAAAGACTCGTGAAAAGTTACAGGAAATGAGTACAATATAGGAAAATAAGTCAGATCACAAGAATTAAGAAAGCATCATTCAAAAAGCCGAAGCTTTTGAGCAAAGAAAATAGAAGGCTCAAAAGCTCTGGCAGATGAGATGTGGAAAAAAAAATAAATCAGGCAGGCTGGAAAAAATCTCTGAAAGTCCAAACTAACAAGCTAAAGAAATCTAAGTCTTCGTCCAGATAGCAAGAACAAAAAGCCAGTGAAGAGAGCTGATAGAGCCAACTGGCTGTAAAAGAACCATTAAAAAGGGGACAACGCAGTTGCAGAGCACTTGAAGTGATACTCTGCAATATTTGCATTAATGTTCACTGCAGGAGAATTCAGGGAGACTCCCGTTGTCTAAACCAGTGGGGCCATACAGCAGAAGGTGACTCCAAAATGAAAGCAATTACGCAATAGATTATGGCTGACTGGAAAAAACATAACGCCAATATTTAAAAAGCAGTCTGCACCTTTGGGGGAGCAGAAGAGATATCAGATCTGTAAGCCTGCCATCTGTTACAGAAAAACAAGCAGAAAAGAACTGTAATTATGCCACTGTACAAACCCACGATTAATCCACATTTTAAACAGTGCATGTGACTGAGGTCCTCTCAACTCAGAAAATACTGCATCAGAACAGGAAACGGTGTGGGGAACAGCAGCAAGGGCGATCAAAAACGCGGAACACCTTCCGCATGAGGAACAGCTGAGTTGCCTATGTTCTTCAGCCTGGGAAAGAAAGCATTTATGGGGGATACAGTACTTTACAAAAGGAAGAGTAGCATGAAAGAAGGCGTTATACCCATTCAAGTATTGTAAGTAGACTCGCACCGTGTTATGTATCAAAGCAGACATCCCTCCAAGCATCGCCTGGAATTACCTGTAAAGAAAAACCCAGCCCTGGCAAGCAAATCAGGCTTTGTTCCTCTGGCATAGAACGGCCATCCGTCAAAGGTCTGCAGCCTCGCGTCCTCTGTGCTGTACCTGTAGGAGTCTTCTGCTGGATTCTTCTCTGACTTCTGAACACGTATGTCGTACTTCGAAATATTACCCACCTCTTTGCCCAGGACAAATTCACAAGTGGGACAAAATTTCTTGTGCTGTTCGTATGGGGTACACCTAACCTTCGTGGTGAATAAAACTAATCCACAGCAAAAACACTGTATGCTGGATTTAACAAGCGTGTGATAAAAACCAGCCGCTGCCATTTCCGTCAAAGACCATGATGAATAGGACTTATAGGACAAGAAGGACTTCAACCTGTTGTGTTCGTTTCTCATGGTAGGGTTGTAACTGTTCTGCAGCTGTCCACGGATTTCCTGGAATTCTGCCTCCATGTCTTTGACAAGCTTGTGAAAATCAATGCCTGCATGCGGGAGAAGAGCTTGCACTGCGGAAGGATTGAGCTCATGTATTTCATTGTCACCCGTCTCCACTGCAGGGTCCTCTTTGGAAGACATTTTCTAAAAAAAACAAGGAAGACTACCAAATGGTATTACCCATATCTTTTATATAACATTTAGTCATCACCTCTGTTACCTTAGTAACATGGTTTCTACACGTTGTAAACACTTGATTTCATCTTCCTAAGAAGGGATAAGGTAACTGGAGCGTTGATATAAACAGGTGTACTATAAATCCGAATAGCCAAATTGAGACTTCTGCAAGCTCTGATTGATCACTGCCCTTATCATGACAACAGCAAGTATCCTGAAGCCTTCAAAACCAAAATAGAAGGAAAGAAGAGACACAAAGAGGTGAGATTTGAGCAAGATGAGACAGATCAGTGGCAGATCCTGCAGCCTGAAAACCTAGAACGGTCTCGACAAACCAACACGCTTCTGTCATCTCAGTTCTCCATCTCAAAGCCATGACTGTTGCTAGCACACTTTGAATTTCTCCTTAAATTAGGGAAAAAACAGAGGTGGCAAAACATACAATGCCAAATGAAAGGTGGGAAGCAGAAGTGAGAAAGAGATTTAAAAAAAATAAGCAAAGCAAGCAATTGTTTTACTGCAGTCTTTTAAAATTTCAACTGTTTTCAATGGAAGTAGCAACTATCAGGAATTGCATGTAAAGGAATATCATCTCAAAATGAAATTAATTTGGCAATGAAATTTATTGCCAAACTCATACTGCCAACACTTCTAATAAAGTGGTTTTATTAAATACTTATTAAATGTATTTACACTAGTCTTCTCAAATGTGGCTTATCTCGTAGAAGTAACAATTTCTGTTGCTACTAGTACTGTGATAAGACAACCATAGGAAATATTTTGCTATGTGATGATTTGGAATGCAGCAAACATGTCTACAGTTCAACGCCACATAGCTAAATTCTGCTCCCCCTGCCTACAAAGAGCTTTGCTTTTTTTTTTTTTTTTCCAAATAATTGAGGGATCTTAAAAGATTTACATTTACCAAAAAAATTCACCCTTAAGAAAGTGATTCAGAACCCAGAATCTCCAACACGTTGTTCTTACACTTTTCACTGGTTACAAAACCCACATTCTCCTCTCATAGGAAAATGTGTGCTGAACAATTTAAGTGCTTTCAAATCCCAAGGCAAGAAGTGCTGCAAAAGTTGTGAAAGTCTTCAAGTTCTATTATATTTTGAAAAAAGACTTTCATGAATTGCACTATGGGCACCACGCTTATTTTTCCTAAATGTGTAAGCGTGCTTCTCGTTCAAATTTGATGACTTTAAAAATAAAATTAATCTACTCTCACTCTTCCAGCCAGGAGCCTGCGCAATCCAGTAATGCCTCAGAGTTCATACTTTACAGTATTTTTTCATCCATTAGCTACATCACAATCTATTCTTAAAACTGTTCCTTGTATTGCATGAGACAGACCAGGATGCCATTAAGTTCTTCAGAGGCTGCAGTCGTTATGCAAAACTAAATCCAGATGTTTCTTTTACGCATATTTTGATTAACAGATTTTCACCACTTCCAGTCTCAGAAATCAGATACAACCATTAATGCAGACGGTAGCTTTTATTCCTGCAAGGAAAAGTATAAAGCGGACAGTAAAGCAAGGGCACCCACCTCTCCAAAGTCCCCTTCGCTCCGCACAGCTGGGTGCTCCCAGTCTCACTCTGCCTTTCAGCCTCAAACTTCTTGCCACAGTTGTGTCCTCAGCCCCCACCGCAGCATGTTTTTTGTCTTTTTGTCTCCTCCCTTGACACTTTATGTCCAAACCGTGTTATGCAACATTTTCAGGAAGCAGAATTTCTCACAGGCCTGCTAATAACCTCACTGATTGACTAATCTTGTGGCAGAGCCGGTAAGTAAGAAAATACAAGAACAAGAATTAAGCAGGTTGTAGCTTCCCACAAGCAATGGAGACAGCAGGTCCAGTGAATCCCAGTCAAACAGTAAGGATGAAGGAAGCATCTCCTCCATGCTGCTTTACATACAAAGGCCACAGCTGAAATTCTTTACACGTCAGAGAAATGCTGCCCCCCCCCAGCAATTTTTCAGGACCTACTTTGAACTGTTCTTCCTGTCCACTGAGAAGGGTAGAAAAGCACAAGCCAAGTTATTACTCGGACCACAAGCAGATAATGGAGTACACGGTTACAACTTCTACTCCAAGTATGCTATTTTGGTATCTAGCGAGAGAAAAAGCTAGAACAGATTTGAAGTGTTTGGCCAAACCCCTTCTTTTTTCCCATTAGGAAATGCTGACTGTGCAGATGAAAATATTATCACAAAACACCGTATCAAGACACTGTCACCCGTATCAGAATATCTAAGAGCCAGATGCTTAGGGCATTTCTTTGGCATGGAACAGCCTACTAGACCATACCAAACCCCATCAATACGTCCTTTTTCTGCTGTTTTTAGGACACCCTTAACAGTAACACGCACTGCAATCACCTGACACCACACAGGGTTTATAGGGATTGTTTGATTCAGCACAAAATGAAACACAGATGCTGAAACAGCCATTTTTCTGCCAACACAGCAGAATTACTGCTTTCCAGCCAGCCTGCAGGAATAAATAGTAGAAAAAGCATAGGAGCTATGTTAACAATTGAGAATTTGCATATTTAAAGGACTTGAAATGAAAACTACCTCTGAAAACTGAAAAGTAGCATGTATGTTGTTAGCACAAAAAACAGGGAACTAACAAGACAGGGGTTTGCTTTTTTGCCTGTTTGCTTGCACTTTTAAGATTCAGTGGTTAGGCTAGATTATTGCTGTTCCTAATCCCACAATTTTAAAAATTCAGATACATCAGCGACTAAGTTACTCTGGATGTATTACAAACATCGCAAGATGACTTCATAAAACCGGATGCTTTAGACACTGCACCATCACAACCTCCTCTTACTGAGGTGTAGCATGTTGCATTCTCACAAGTTCAAATTGCAATCGCCCTTTGTACAGACACTGTAAAGTGGCAAAGAGTGTCTTGCATTTGTCTCAATTTCCATTCTTCCATGTTCAGATAAGGACACATGCTCCCCCTTTTCTCCCCCACCTTACTGTCTGTTGCTCGGGGGGTTTAGCCAAGGAGATGCAGTTGCTGTTCTGGAAATTCATCCTAGCCCCAGAATCAAAATAGCATCACTGTCTTCAGCATCACTGTCTTCAATACTGTGGCCATCAAACAGTTTGTAAAAACTCAGGTCTTACACCTTTGCAAATGCAGTGCCTTCCAGTAACCTTACACTCCTACAAGAACGTGAAACTCAAACCACACAACTACAGACACGGTAGTAATAGAATTCAGTTAGTTTTGAGTTGTACCATTAAAATCTAAAATGTGTTTTCAGCACATTTGTAACAGCTCTATTTGAATTGCCTTGCTGAAGGCCAAGGTGAATAGCCACAATACTTAAAACTAATTGCTCAAAAACATCTTTGTTAAATTCTTACAAAAAAGTATTTTGATCTATAGAACTCCACTATCCACCAAAAACCAGCGCTTGTAATAATCTACATATAAAATATATTTTCAGGGCTTCTTTTTTGAACAAATAATGAAACGAAGATGAATCACCACATTATTATACAAACCAGTTTTATAACTTCCACATTTACAAATATACATGTTACTCAATAAAATTCAGAAAAAGCCAGAGCTTTTCAGAGAAGAGCAAAGAGAATAAAACAGATACAGATAATTCCAGAATATATTAGAAGTAACAAAATCATTAACACATTAGCTAAAAATTAGTTTGCTCCCAAGCAACTCTTCATCCTTCTGTAATCATCTAGGTCCTTCTTGTTTTGAGCTGTCTAGGTGAAAGTTACGGCTGAGCAAAAAAAAATAGACCTATGCAGGAAGGTCACAGTTATGACAATTTCTAAAAAGCGATGACATCATACAGGTACGGGAGCAGTGTGCTTGTGAATACAGCCAGGACAGCAGTGCAGAGAATCATGAATAAACAAATCGCATTCCACACAGAATGCATTCTGACACACTTTACAGATGTAAACCTGCGTGGAAAAGACAGGAAAACAAGTTAAATTGGAAAAAAATTATCACCATCAGAGCACTACAGTAGGGCAATACTTTTGTCCTCAAGACAGTGTAAATAGACTAAATATATCGCTCACATCACAGAAACCCAACTGAACTAAAGTTTCTAAGAGCAAGTATGCCCAAAGGGATGAGCTGGAGTCACTGTAGATGCTTCCATGTGTCTAAGAGTGGAAGCTTATTTATGCCCTTCCCACACTTTTATAGACCTTGCAAGTCTAAAAGGCGTGACTCTGTAACAGAGAATTCTGGTTAACCATGGGATAAACCTCCACAAATATTTTTCTGTTCTTCAAAAGACTATATTAAAGGATCATCACTACTTCTGATATCCCTCAATGCAAATTCCAATGCACTTCAACATACTTACATTTTGATCTTTCATTTCTCCCTGGCAGCCTTGACAATACCTAAAAGCAAAATTGTGTATTTTAGCTGAAAAAAGTCAAGATTGTGTAAAACAGTGTTTAAACACTAACTCATACGTAGTAACAATTTACGGCAATTACTTCAGCTATTCAACTGAACACACAGGATAACTGTCAATGGGAACTACAAATATTTGTGATTGCCAAAGGTGGCCCAAAGCACCCAAACATTCAACAGTGTCTCCAGCAGCAAAGAATCTGCTGCCAGCTATTCTTACTTTTGTGACAAAAAAAAAAATTTACAGGGTCCCCAAGTACATTCACTATCACAAATATGATCTGCATACCGTTCCCCCTGATATTCTTCCAGGGGAACTTCCTGAAAGGCATCCAAAGGAAACAAGTGATGGTACGACCGAGCCAGGTGAGGTGCAGACACTAATGTAAGACCTGCAAATAAAGAGACATCAAAATTATTACAAGAGAAGACTTCCTGAAAAATCTTTTCTGTATTAAACAAAGCAAAAGGAAAAAAGATTTTTTTAATTACTTAGTGGTTTAGAGCTTTTAAGAATTAAAAACCATAAAATTATTTGTTCGTTAGCTTCCATAATCCAAACTTCTAATTCTTTCCAGAATCAAATCCAAATATAAATTAAAGACCAAGCAAATTGCCCAAATTTCTAATTTAAAGGCTTAACTCAGTCTTTATATGTACACCTATAATGCATAGTTTTAAAGTTAGCAAGTTTTTTTTATGGTTGCATTTTGTTTATGTGCATCTAAATGCACAACTCCTCTTTGGCAATGATGGTTCTCCTGTTTCACATCACCAGTCAAAATGGTGCCCACTACAAAGATCTACTGCAGCCTGCTGTAATACTGCTGAAGCCACGCCACAGCCCTTTCAGCTAACGCAGGTCTGCCAGTTTTGGCTGGGATAGAGTTAATTTTCTTCACAGTAGCTAGTCCGGAACTATATGTTTGGACTTGTGCTGGAAACAGTGTTGACAATACGGGGATGTTGTAGTCATTGCTGAGGAGTCCTCACACAGTGTCAAGGCCATTTCTGCTCCTCACACCACTCCACCAGTGGGTAGGCTGGGGGTGCACAATAAGCTGGGAGGGGACACAGCCAGGACAGCTGACCCCAACTGACCAAAGGGATATTCCATACCGTATGATGTTGTGCTCTGCAATAAAAGCCAGGGGAAGAACGCGGAAAGGGAAGGACATTCAGAGTTACGGCATCTGTCTTCTCAAGTAAGCATTAAGCATGATGGAGCCCTGCTCTACAGGAGATGACTGCCGATGGGAAGTAGTAAATTAATTCCTTACTTTGCTTGGCTTGTGTGCACAGCTTTTGCTTTACCTATTAAACTGTCTTTATCTCAACCCACGAGTTTTCTCACTTTTACACGTCTGATTCTCTCCCACATCCAGGAGTGAATGAGTGGCTGTGTGGGTCTTAGTTGCCAGGGCTGAACGATACCAACAGGCTAGTGTTAGCTCAGGCATGTGCTGCCACAAACTTCTTCATCACTCCCTCACGTGCAATGTAAACGTCCGACAAGACAAAACGTCTTGTTCTGCTGACAGCTGCAGCTGTGAAGAATCTGTGGCTGATGCACAGGATTTCTCCAGTTACACTACTACCTTGCTGAAACGAAACTCATGTCAACGTGAAAACTTTGACATGAAACTAGGACAAGGTGACCCAAAACTAGAATTATTCCATCCTCTTGCCAAATACTCACATCTTGATAATACCTATCATGTTTTAGTCATATGCCTGTAGAAGCTAACAGGAGGACAGCTGTCACTTACACAATACTGTAAAAAATGCTAATCCTCCCTCCTGCTCTTAAGTAAGGGCCGGGGGGAGAGCACAATTGGTTGCATAGTCATTAATATTTGCAAGACGGAAGGACTTCCATTTACAACTTTCTTGTGTCACTGTGCAGCCTGCCCTTGGGTTCAACTTTGAAACCTTTCATCCACATAGTCCCAGCGGTGAGGGGATACTGCTTATCCCCTTATACTCCAAAGCACTTTTTATCTTCATGGGCTTGCACTGACAAATCTGAAACATTGGTGTGTCTGTTAAATCAGGATTCTTGAGGAAATTATTATCATTCATAGGTGAATCACCCTTCTTCCCTCTTTTGCTTTAGGGCTGTTAGTTTATAACATTATACTAGGGAGGAATACAATACAGAGTTACTGTTACAGGTATAGTCCTGAAAGTCCCTAGTGCGAAGCTGAAATCGCAGGACACAGGAATGCAGGGTTCTTAAAAGCAGAGCTAGCTTTTAATTCCTTAAAAGCAGAGCTGGTAGAATTTTTCTACCCCTTAATTCTCTTACCACTAATTCATAATTCACCTGCTCACCTTTTCTTGCTACTCACCACAGATTTTGCATTCCACAGGAAGTTCACAGTATTTGGCTCTGCACTGGGGACAGAAATACCCACCCAGTGTAAGACCCGGCTCACTGTTGTTTTCCAATTGCCTAGAGGAGAGAGAGACAATTTAACACCTAAGAGATAACAACATAGCACTATATAACTACAAATACTACATAGTGCTCACAACAAATAGTTTAAAAATCTTCAGTAGCTTCCATGCAACCATTCCACATGTATGGAAGTGTCAGAAAGCAATCAATAGGGTGAGACACCAGTAACCACATTTTCCCACAGAAACAGAACAAAGACCAAATTTCCCACATAAAGGAGCCAATATATCTTTAAAAAATAAAGTTATGAAAGGTAACAACATAAATACTTCTACTTACAAACACATGAATATTCTGTATTGACTTTAAGATGCACGTTAGTACTTATTTTTTTCAAACAGTAAACACTGCTTCAGTCTGAAAATTCCGATTCCCCTATCATCCCTGAAAACTACGATTCCTTCCATTGAGAAGAGCACTGGTACACTAATGAAACTAGGCCTCTATTTTAAACTTCCCTTTCAAGTCACATTAGTACACAGATAAAAAATACTTTATTCCAGATAATACCCTTCATCCTCATCATTATCTTTACAGTGATAAAAATACTTCATCAAGGCAGTCAACTAAAATGGGTAGCTATTACTTCAATACCTCGTAGCATCCTGGTGTTCTAATCACTGCACAACACAACTAAAAGCCACTTAATACCTTCAAACAATTTTAAATGTCAATTTTAAAAAGCGTATTTAACAGAGGTAACTACAGCCACATACTGGATGTGCAAATGGAAATAAAATTTCTACTGAGAAGTCACAAGACAATATTTACTTTTTTTCCCATGTCATTTTGCAATATTGTCACTGACAAGCAGATTTTCTAAACATGAATATTATTGAATTATAATCAGCTCATTGAATTCTAATCAACTCTACTTACGCCATGCTAAAGGATGGCTTTGCATCCTGATCAGCTAGAGAAGCAACAGTATGCTGAGGAAAACCTGAAGAGAAAAACATCCCATGTTACTAATTTTAACCATGCAAGTAATTTTTCAGTTTTTGGCTTCAATGGAGAAGTTCCAAAGATTATTTTAAACATTAAGGCCTACATCTTTTTTTGTTTGTTTGTTATTACAGGAGAAGTAATACACTCTTACTAGGTATCAAATTCTTCCTAAAGGTCTCTACCTATACCCACCAACAAACCCCTTGCTGTATTTCCCCCAACTGAAAAAAAATCTTTTCAAAGACTTCATATTAACTGAAGCTTACTAGAACTCCATTTTTGAAGAACAGCTAAAACCAAAATGATGTGCAATGGCAGGAAAGCAGAAAGAGCATGACATGAATGTTCACTTGAACAATGTTTTCTAATTAAGGGGAAACCATTTTTGTATGCAGACACAAAGCGTTTACTCACTTTCCAAGTGCAGTATATGACAGATGAGACCATAGCACTTTACGGAGGCTGTAACAGATACCATTCTTTCTGTCACTTATTTTTTACAGCTCATGTCAAGTGAGCAGTTAAATTTTTCCAACTGCTGTTCAGGCTTCAGCTATAACAATTAAATCTCTTCAGTATTTAAATCTACACATGAAAATACACACATTCTTATCTGTGAAAACAGGTGGATGAAACTGAGAAGTCAACACTATAATTCATGGCATTAGAGTTCCTATTCTAGTTTAACTCCAGGCTTAAATTTATTGAGAAATACATCAGAAGAAAAGGTACCCAATCCATTCTTTGGAAGACCACCACAACAGTGCCCCTAACAAACACGCACTACCTGGCCAAACAGATGGCTCTTAGAGCTTATAACAGGTGCCTTCTGCAGGGAAAAAAACAGAGGGAGAAACAAAGTTTTTCATCCTTCGTTTCTAAGTATTACATTTATACTGATTACCAATTACTGTAAAAGCAATATCATTCCATTTTATTGCCTTATTTGTTTTAATTCTTAACTTTTAATTAAAAGTTGACTAATTGGCAGGAACAACATTAAGAAAATTGATATCTATTTAGCAAAATAAAAGTTAAAATAAAAAAACTACTATGCAATGTCTTTATTATGCTTCTAACTATTCTTATGGCTTTAACACAGAAGATGCTAAGAAAGAAAGACAAGATCCACAAATCTTGTGCTAGGACTTTAACAAAACCATATCTTACCCATTCGAATAAGGGAGCACTCAGAATTTGAACTGGCAGGTGGAGGACTAACATGATGCATCAGCAGTTCCTTATAATGACTTTCATCTAAAATAACGTGGTATGTTCCTGTCACAAAGAAAGAAACACCTCACTCTCAGATTACGGGCAGATAAGAATACAAACATATTCTCCAAATGACAGAAAAAAACTTAAGTAAAAAAAAAATAATTTAGCCAACCCCATTCCCAAAAACCAGTCCTGTTAATGCTACTGAAAATGATAAGTTTTAAAATCAGTAACACCAGAATGTTTAATTAGATATGAAGGCCTATAGATTTTTCTCCAACATGACACTGTAGTAATGATATTGTAAGAGTTACCACTGTAGTAATTGATATTAACATGTTACATTAATTAAGTTCCACATCACACAGCTTTACATGTATATATTTCTTCTCTCTACAGCTGCACCTATCAGCTGGTAATAATTTCACTAAATTTAAAATATTTCACTAAATATTTTGTAGATTTGGGAACCTTTAAATTTTCTGCCAGCACAACAGAATATTCATACTTAAATATCAAAATGCATAAATGAATATATGACAAATTAGTTACTAAATTTTGATTTTAAACTTGTATTAGTAGTGTAACTACTGAATGTCAGATACATACCACCAGTTTCTCGGGCAAGTACTGTACAAACTCGAACTTCAGCACTTAGGCCGATGACAGACACTCTGATCTTAACTGCTTTTAAACACTTCAAATAGAAAAAGAAAGTATACTCAAATTCAGAAAACAGTAAAAAGTTTCAAAGTTTTAAATGAAAATTACTTGGCAATGATACTGCAACTTTTTGGTTTTAGTCTAATAGCTTAGTCGTTCAATGTAGCAATCAAACTTCACTTCTGTACCTTAATTAGATCATAGATGTTGGCTGGATCACATGTCGTCAGACTGCTGAAGACCACCAAAACCTCTCTGCTTGTGTGTCCTGGCATGTGCCTAAAGAAAGTATATAGTTCATTTACTTCTGTACACTAAGGTACTTGTACGCTAAAGCTTCCAAGGACTTTAACATACTAAAGTCAGGAGACAACATGATATGAAGTCTCCTACAAATCATAAGATGCTGTTAACACCCTTCTCTGAGCAGCAGAATTTCACCTTCCAAAACCCAAACCTTTCCAGTGTCTAAAATAACAGTACTTGATTGTGTAGTTGTTATCTGATTGTTTGCTCTAATGCTTAAGTTATCCCTGTACCTTATCCGTACTCTTACAGGTAAAATTCACCTTCAAACTAGCAACACTGTAGTAAGTCTTCCTGACTTCTTAAAATAAAAATCTCCAATCAGTTTATAGGTGTACATCCACTACTTTTAACTACTGTCTTTTAGTTCTTAATGGAAAACTCTCTTCCAACTAGTCATTCATATATTTTTTATGACACTGACTACCAGCTTTGCTCTACCAGTGGTTTTGACTATAACTTTTTATTAAAATGGTCTTCGACAAATGTTCACCCCATCTCAACACCTCACAGAGCAAAAAAGTTTTTTAACCTTTTTAAAATCTATCCTACCTGAACATTTACCTTTCTGAAGTGTGCCAAAACTCCACTAGATTATTGTGATTCAATGCTATTTCTTTTCCTGTTCTCTTATCATTATTAACCCCTAACTCTGCCCTCTCTCATACCTCTAGTAAGAAATAATTGCGGGGTCTTTCACCACCGCATTACAGAATCACAGAATGGTTTGGGTTGGAAGGGACCTTAAAGATCATCTAGTTCCAGCCCCCTGCCCTGGGCAGGGACACCTCCCACTAGACCAGGCTGCTCCAAGCCCCATCCAGCCTGGCCTTGAACACTTCCAGGGATGGGGCATCCACAGCTTCCCTGGGCAACCTGTTCTGGGCCTCACCACCCTCACAGTAAAGAATTTCTTCCTGATATCCAATCTAAATCTCCCCTCTTTCAGTTTGAGGCCGTTACCCTGTGTCCTATCGTTACACTCCCTGACAAAGAGCCCCTCCCCATCCTTCCTGTAGGCATAAAATCATCTACTTTGTTTTAAAATATTGTTGCTTTTTGTAAAGCAGCACACCTCCAAATAGAAGCATCTTGTGTCAGAAAAATAATTTCTGCACTACTAGCTTATTTAACTTCTTAACAGTTTGTGTTGTAAGAGGACATAAAGCTGCCTTTTAAAGACTCAGGTCAGCACGATGCAAGATGCTACTTGTAAAAAATGCCGACTCCGCCCCTCCAAAAATTCACAATCAGATTATACTGATTATGAAAAACAAAGAAAACAAAAAAACTACATGTATATACTAACTTTAAAGTCTGCATGGCCAAATTTAGGGAATTATATAGGGATGGCTCTCCACTGCAGTTCATATCCACTGCTTTCTTCAGAGCAGTTATGTGCTTTTTTGAGTTACCTGTAAGTGAAAAAAACAATTCACCTGAAATAACAAGTTAAAAGAATAACAATATTTAAACTATATACTTAATGTATATGTGTACTTGTACAACAACAGTTTTCAAACTGTGACTTGTAACTCTATGTTTCTCCTAAGAAATTGACCTCTTGATCAGAATGCAGAAAACCATAAAACAGCATATTAACAAAAAGACATTTGCTCTACAGGCACTCAATTGTTAGAACCTTTAAGAAGTCAAAAAGAATAAAATCACTGGTGCGCATCATTAAGTGCTTAACATGCGTGTGAAGTGTCTCAAAAGTGTTTCAGCAGAAACAGAGTTTAGTTTCCTCAAAGTACTGTTCAAGGATTGATTGATCCTGAAATTCCTCAATAAAGTTGCTCCAGTTTTACATGTGAATAAAGAGAAAAAATTAAGACTTCATCTCTGAAGTCACAGGGATCCCTAGTTACAGATGACAGGAACCAAAGTAACTGTCTCTTAACATTCAGACAGATCTCACAGAACACATAGACGTGATAAAATACAAAAATTACAGAGTGAGAAATTAACTATAGGGGAAACAAAGCATATTTTAATGGCAATCTGGATAAGACTGGATCATGGACAAGCACATGATGACAATTCTAGATCAAAACAGATCAAAATAAAGACCCTGCTTTCAGACAACTTGCAATAACTTCTCTTTTAAATTAAAAATACTATGTTACAGTTACTTCACTTTCAGCAGCATCATCGAGGTAGAACTTATAACACCAACACAAGAGATGAAAACATCTCCAATTTAAAAAACAACAACAAACTACCTCCCTACCTGAAAGTTCTGTCATTTTTTCAGCTCTTTTACTCTTGGTTACAATTAAGCCAATCTGCAGAAGGAAAAAAAAAAAAGGCAAAATTTTCTTAGCAACTTTAAAAATAAGTTAATTTCCGTTTTTTGGTATATTTTGCCTAATACTTCTTTATGGATCAGAATTACTTAACTATACAAGTCTTCTTGTAAGTGTAACAACAGCAGCACTATGCATCACTTAACATACATTCCTGTATTTATTTCCAGTACTTTTGTCATAAGTTACAAAAAGAAATCTTCCAAAATTCTAAATGCCTGAAAAAAATATAATCAAGTCTTCTGTGTTAGAATTTATGCTTAGGAAAAAGGGAATAGATGGGTTCTTACTTTCATTAGTTCAGGCAGAAACAAGAATTTCACCAGACTGATGAGGAAGGGATGGGAAGGAACACATAAATTGAAAACAGTTTACTAGACAGTGTTAAAACTAAAACTAACTTTTAAAACAGTTTTCAGTTACTTGTTTCTTGCATGGTTTTACATACCTGACTAATGGGATTTTGGTCAAAGTATTCTTCAACAAAATATTCCAATAACTACAAAGAAAAAAGTTAAGACTGTTAAAAACTAAATACAGTTTTATTCCACATGCATTAAATAGGTGGTACTTGCAAAACATCCAGTATCGTTGGGAAAAAAGGGGGAATGTGCCCACCCTTTCCATTTTCCTTTCACCCCAGCCCTTCCATCCTTCTCTTTCCTCCCATGTTACCAATGCAATCTAACTTTCAGAAACTAGCCACCCTCATACATTAAAGTTCTAGAGTACTGTTGGTTCAAATGGCGGTTTACAATACACCAAAAACACTAATCTGTAGAAAATCACCAAAACCCACAATTTCAATGCTTAGTGTTGTTAGAGAAGATCGTATATAGTACAAGACATATAGATCCATAGTCTGAAGGGGCAATCCAATTAAACTCCTATCTAGCATCCATTCAAATCAAAATTCATCAAAACACAACTTTAAGAAAAAAAAAATCCTAGATGTGTAATGAAAGCATGCTTATTCTTCTTTCATCCCTTACTATGGGCAATACTTTGGCTTAATTTCCACATACTTTTCATAGTGTGTCTTCCATAATAAGTCCTTACAAAGCATTTTTGCTGTACAGAAGTACTTGTGGAAGGCAAACTAACATCACACAGGTTTTACTACTCAAAAACCAGGAAAATTACAGACTAGCAACAGAAACAAGGGAAAAAACGTAAGGATGAGAGGAGAGATGACGCTATGCATGTAATCTAGTCACAGGAGACGGCCATTCTTTTAAATACAAAATGGAACTGGTTTACAGGGAAACAGTGGATTAATAAGAGAAAACTTTTGAGTACAGAAATACCTTCAAAGTGCAAGTAAGTCTGTTCGGTTTCAAATCTTGGTCCTCCATAGTTCTTGATCCATCAACAACCACATAAAGATGACGCATCTGCATTTTCACCATAAGTGATAATCACTCAGAGAACAGATATTTTAATGAACTGTTCGTTATTCCATTTACTTTAAAGAGCAACTACTTCCTCCCTCAAACTGGTAAAATTCAGTGTACTGAGCTCTGCAATCAACAGCAACTGAAAAGTAAAGCATTTTTCCCCCTTTTCCTTGAAAATGAAAAACAAGACTATCTTGAAAAATGCGCACTGTTCTTTCCCTCTCACAATAAGCTAAAAGATGCATAGTCTGCACCTTCATCTCTTCATCTGAAGAGCTCAGCGTTGTGTAAAGTAATGTTATTATTTACAACTCATTTAAATTATGCCCATTTTTCTCATGAAGAAAAATTGACAGTGCAAGTGCACATAATATGACTGCTGTGGCAAAACACACCCTGATACAGTGAACATGCCAAACCTTCACCTCTGAATACTCACGCTTCACATCCCACACTGCCAATGAACAAAGAATGTTTTAAAAAAAACAAAAACAAACTGGTGGAAAGTGTAAGCTTTGGTCTCAAGCACATTAAGTCAGCAAAAGTGTATTTCAGGTTAGGCATACCACCTCTATTCAAATAGTTGTGGACTCAGGACAGACAAGGGTTAAGAGATTAACATACCATTCCAAGTCGAACTTGTCCATGGTGTTCACAGAGTCTAATAAGACACAAAAGGATTTAAGTTAGATACAAAAGAATTAACGGTTCCTTAAACAAAAGTCCAGAACAAGTTCAATACTAGACTTCTGGCAGATAGGAAGCAATAACAGACAGACACTTTACCTACACTGAAAAAAAGACAATTCAGTTGCAAAGATATTTCATGCCTCTCGGAAAACAAACAACCAAAAACTATGTCTTACTACCAGGTTTAATGGAACCTTAAAATTTTATCCAAGTTTGAGTATTCTAACATAATCCAAAATAAAGAAAATCTAGGTTTTATCTAGCATTTTTTCTCATGATTTGAAACACAAACCTGGTGCCATATCAAAACCCAGCTTGACGCATGATTTGTGTATTAAAAAAAAAAATGTCGAGGGATTTTCTCTAAGCAGTGCAAATTGCAATTGCAGGGCTCCGCACTGTGTGTTATCAGATCGAAACCTCCATGTTTTATCAGATTGAGACCTCACCTCCATAGCTAGCATACATTGAGGGTACCTAGCCTGGATATAACCAATCATAAGATTAAAAAGAAAAGTAAATTTCACTATTTTTTCTGGCAGAATTGGTAAGTAGCTGGCAAGAGGCATGCATCTTGGAGCTCTGAAGGGGTAAGGACACATAAATATATTGCAGGCGTGCCGATACACTTACTCAGCCTACAGAACTCAGTTTTGTAATGATTAAGTCCTTATAACTGACGAGGCCAGTGTTATTAGCGGGCTCGTGGCAACACATAATACCTTTTCCTCTTTGCCTTGAAAAGAATGTCCTCGATGGTGGCTTTCAGCGATCCGGACTCATCTTCTTTAAGAATTTCCCTGCGCAAAACAGACAGTTATTGAGCAGAAGGAAGATTTTTCTCGTCTGTCACCAATAAGAAGGCGAGGAGGGAGGAGGAAAGCTTACCATGTTCTCTCATAGCCCCCTTCCCAGCGCTTGGTCCGCTCGGGTTCCTCATCCATGGCCACGGCGCGGCTCCGCCGAGGGCGGTCCCGCTCCTGACTAGACCGAAGGCCGCCGGCCCCGGAGGCCCAGCTGCCGCCTGAAGAGAAGCCCCGCTACGGTGCCGCACGGCGGCTGACGGGGCTGCGAGAAGGGACCGGCCCAGGGGGGCCGCCGGCGACCTGAAAGGCTGAGGGGAAGGGGACCCGCAGCGGCCACCAGCCCCGTCGCCCTGACCCGGAAGGGCTAGCGCCGGCCCGCATCCGCCTGTGTGCGCCCCCAACCCCGCCCGGCTGCCGCCCGCGCCGCCGAGCGATCGTTCCGGGGAGGTAGGAGGGAGCGCGGCGGGGCCTGGTAGCGGTCACCGGTAATGCTGGGTTTAATTTGCCCCAAAAATTCTCTCCGAAGCCGCAGCCTCCCGGCCCAGTCTCAGCGGGACACGGAACGGCGGGGCGGGGCGGTGGCGAAGCTGTCCGGCCCGGCCTCTCAGCGGCTCCTCCTGGGCACCTTAGACGGAGGGAAATAACGCTGCCGCTGCAGTTAAATACAGGATATTTGTCACAACGGCATCAAAATGCGCCGATTAAGTTATAAAAAAGGACGGTAGTGTCGCCGTGGATACGTCGGTAGTGCGGGCCGTGAGTTCTGTCAGGTCAACCCAGCCTTCCATCGTCTCAGGGACCAGTTCAACAGGGTTAAGGCACTGTCTGCCCTGGTTTATGTGGTGTTTCTGTAATTAAGTGAAGTAATTTCAGTAATTGGCAGAAGAATGCAGGAGCCTGGAGTCTGGGAAAAGACTGTTATTTACAAATACGGTGGCACTGAATTTTAATGCATCATTACATCCGTCGCTTACTTAACAAAATAAAGTGCATATTAGCGTGGTTCTGAAATACAGAACTTGGCATTCATTCACTGCTGCGAGGTTTTGGGTATATTTTCTGTGATTTTAGTGTACTCACAGGAGCAAACTGAGTAGGGGAGTAATACAAGTTTTTGCAAACACACAGAATAATGTCACCATATTCAGCATCTCCCCTTTCCTGTGGGGTTCTTTTTTTCACTACAATGGCTTTCTTTGGGGATTTCTTGTAATAATCTATCACTACAAAGCTGTGAACAGTTAAATGGCAATTACATTTAAAAAGTGCTTCGGGATGCTTCTTACTCCATTGAGTGAGTGTGCTAATTGCTCTGACCAAAGGAAATGCAGTTTTTTGCTAATTGTTGTGTAGGTTCCATTTTTCACGTATCTTTAAATTTACTGTTTGTCTCCTTTGCAAGCATACAATTTACTTTTAAAAGTGGCCGGAAAGATATAAGAAGGACTCTAGCTCATATCCAGCAGCTCTTGTCATTGCAGATTACAGCAGAGAGATTTTGAAATATTGATTAATGTAGTAGAGCTGTGTCTGGTCAAGATACTGGGCTGGATGAGTTCTAACCGTACATGCCAATGCAGCTTTGAAAAAGTTTATTTTTGGTCTATAAAATAGCACAAGTCTAGGCTAGAAGATGTAATTTAGGGATTGCTTAGAGGTGAAAACTTCCTGAAGCTACAGTTTTTCACTTGCCTTTCAAAGTAGGGCAACAGGCTATTTTGTTTGCGTACACAAAAATGACTAGATGCTAAAAGAAAGCATCAAGAAGAAAACTGATTACAGTTTTAACACACAGTAGAAATACTGGGGTTTGGGCTGGTACATATGTCCAGGAGGGGCTTTTATTGTTCTCTCTTGTAATAGTGATTATCTTCACATGCAGGCAGAAAACAGGTTGTGCTTCTCACACTGAAAATGCACTGTTATATTTATAGATGTTAACTAACCACCTTTCACAACTACTGTAGTAAAGATTACAGAACTACATTTAACTATTTAACAATAACTTTACTCTGTTACTCTTACTTTGCTATGCCCAGAAGTTGACAAACAATTCTGCACTAGTATCAAACCAGTTGATGCTGAATGAAGAACAACATGGTCCCTACATTCCGGAGTTTACAACAGCAACTAGTTCATGTTAAACCTAGAGGATGATTTGTTTAAACACAAGAAAAGCATTTTCAGTTGTATGGATTAACATCAGAGTGCTTGAGATGATGTGATGACAAAATGTTGCCATGGGATGAACTGGCCGTTGCGAGAATGAGGCAGCAGGGAAAAAATACAAATATAAGCGTAGAAGGGAACAGAGGGACAGATTTGTTATCAGAACAAACTCACTAATAGAAAAACAGGATCAAAACTATGAAATGTTCAAAATTATCAAGATCTGAAATCTGCTGTGAAAAAGACAAAAATTATTTACATATAATTTACACACACCTATATATAATTTTTATATATCTCCAGAACAGAACACTACACACAGTGGTAGAAAATGAAAATTGCTGTATCTACTCAATTATAGGTAGAGAGGAAGAAACCCAGTGACATCTACAGAGTTCCCATATTTTAGGAATAGTAAGGAATAAGCAATCTGTCAGGATGAAAGAATACATCAATCATAGCCATTTTACATGTTCTGGTAATTCCACAAGGTCTTTATCTGCATTTAAACAGGATTACAGTGCAGATTCTAGAATTGTATGAATGTCTCAAATTATTTTGCTAGAATGAAAATTACATGTCATTTTAAAAGCTTTAAAATGTTTGCTTTCCCACAATGCAAGCAAAAAGAAAATGCCGCTCTGCAAAAGTGTATTCTTTCATGTGCAGAAAGAGCTTGAGATCTTTTCAGATTAACATCGAAATACAAAAAGAGGTAACAAATTAGTTTCAGGTTTTTTGATGGTACGTGATCATGTTTTGTTTCTACCTAAAATAATTCCAGGCAGCACTGATCCATCTCACGTCCTCAGCAGTTTCCATTTCGTAAGCATCACAGTGAGGATTTGCTCAATAAGGCTAGTTTTAGCCAATTTCTCTACAGAGCAATCATAACTTTGCTGGGTATAGTGGAAGTGTGCCAAGGCTGGGTTTGACCTCTTGAATTACAGGAAAGTTGCTGAGCGTCCGTTTCTAAGGGGTGTTACTCTACATCCAAGTAAGACAATAAATGAGGAAGAAAACATTTAAACAGCAGTAATGTTTCCTTAAATAGGAGTGGGGAAAAACTTACTGCTTCTGTATCCTTCAGCCTGTTGCATTTATTGCGAGCAATTTATAAATACAGGGGAAATGGAGGTGGTTAGGGCTGGGCTGGGCTGGGTTGGCCACTAAACAATTGACAGATGCTCTCTTTAACCTCTCTCCCTTCAGAGAGGGACAGAGAGAGACTTATGGGTTGAAAAGAAGTACTAAAGTACTTTAATGAAATATTAACAGAAAAATAATATTACCAAAAGACAATAATATTAATAAGAAAATAATGAAATATATACAATATACACAAAACCAGTATCAAGCTCTCAGAATGACCATCACGTCACCGGCAGGCACTGGGGAAGTCCCAGACTGGACTCAGTGACAGACGGGAACTGGATTCCAAATCTGGATAAAGGAACACAGGAATGGGGATCAAAGGCAGATGAACAGAGTCCTCCTCAGATGCCGGCCATTGAAGAAAGAGGCTGACCCGTTTGATCCCTCAGCTTTTATACTGAGAGGGATGCAGATGGGACGGAATACCCTTTCCCGATGGCTCCTCCCCACAGGTGCGACCCCGCTACGCTTTTCCACCTCTGACCCTCCAAAGTGGTACACAACAAAGTTAGCTGACGTTGGCTCTTACAGCAGAGAGTACAAGCAAGAGCCTCCGCGCACACCATTCCTTGGTATTCAACTGTAACCATCAGGCCTTACCACTCTGGGAGCAGACACTGTCTGAAAAATACGCCATTAATTTCAGTCGGGTAGAAGAGGCTTAACTGCAAAGTAAAATTACTGAAAAGAAAATGTTTTCCCTCGAACCACAGCAAGAGGAGAAATGAATTAGTTTTCAATTAAAGCATACCTGGGAAAAATCCAAGATATTTTGAAGGAAAGTAATTAAAATTACTGAAGATAGAAGAAAGGGAATTCTTTAAGAAGTCAGGATGTGCTTCTAGGAACTGAATATAAAGCTGTAGTTTGATCTGCTCCCATTAGACCATGTGCCATCCTTTCTTAAATAAGAAAAAGTCCAATTTATAAAACATCAAAATGGAAAAATGTCTGCAAGCTGACAATTTTAATAAAAGAGAGAAATGAGACTTCTTTCAGAACAGGAATATTTTTTATTGACAAGGCCAAGAATTTCAGTGCTGGACAAGAACACAGGATATACAGTCATTTTGTACATCATTATTGCCCAAATGCTTCAAATCCCACCACAATTTTGAGATTAATAAACTAAATATTGGATGTCTTCTTCTACAATTTTAAATCAATTAGGTTTTTCATTGCCATGATTATTTTTAGTTGATACGCTGTCATGAAAGCTAGTCCACACTACTATGTAATACAAACTTGCGGTTACATTTGTTAGGTGCTGCTTTATCTGCCCTGCAAAAATGTACGATTAGTAAAGAGTATGCAGATGTTGCCACAGTTGTCTTGATCAAGGATATCCAGCTGTTTATCAAGACAAAAAAAAAAAAAAGCTCTTTCATTGATTTATTCAAGTCCAGTTTGAAAACTATTATATTCCTGGAAACTGTAAGTCTCTTGGACGTTTCCCTTCGTAGATTTGTGGAGCCAGGCAGCCATTTTCTAATAGGAAGACTGAAGGATCAATGTTCTCGTTATAGGCACTCAGTGTCTGAGGAAAGGCTGTAACTGAAAGTGACTGCTGTATGCCCGTTGACGTAGGGCAGCATTACTTAGTAAGAATGGAACAAATGTTGACTACTTTCTGCAAAAACCCAGTCACAGGAGTAAGACCACACAGCAGACTCTTTGTACATACATGCAACAAGGTAGATTCAGAGAGCTGAACTAGAGAGACTGCCTAGAGAGACCGAGGTGATAATCATCTAATAATTTTAGTTTTGCCTGAAGTATACCTTCTATTCTTTAAGGATATCAAGAGGCCACTTTCCCTGATAGTTCAGATTGTAACTAATTCTCACTGAATTTCCTCCTAATTTCTGTCTTGCATTTGACTTGACTTCAGCTCTCAGCCATTAATTCTTATTTCACTAATCTCAATTTATCTGAGAGAGAAAAATGTTTCTTGGACTAATATTTTTTCTTTGGTCTGTTCAGAGCACTGTTGACAGGTCCCTTTTCAGTTCTCCATTGATAGGTTAGAGCAAAACCAGCTCACCAGTTGTATGCACCAAAAGTGCCTGTTGAGCAGTGTTGAGGTCCTTAATGGATCCAGGACTGAGCAAGTAATTTACTGTAATGGTGGCAACATGTTGCCCTGCTGGACTTCTTAAGCTGCAAAGGTAAATGCCTTCTGCTGGGGCTCAATGCTCAGCACGCCCCACTGCCATGCATTGCACTAATCCTATTTAAAACCCAAAAGACTGGCAGATAGTAGTATTCCTACCCATCTTCTCTCCCCAGTTCTTGGAAAATCCCCTCAGCCACACCTGTGGCACCTTGCTGGGAAATGTGGAGGAATCCACACACAGCTGTCTCCATTTGGTTTATTTCCTTGTTCCAGCCACAGGCATGGTGTCCCCTTTTCCCGACCCATTTGTTGGAAACTTGCCAGGAAAGGAGAAGCAGGATGGTTCTGAGAGGCTATGCAGGCACTCTCTGAGGGGCTGGGAGACAGTTTCTCAGAGACTGAAACTCAGACCACTGTCAAAGGCAGCCTGGAGTTGGGTCTCAGTGTCCTTATGGGAGGAAGACCTATTAAAGGTGCAGACCGGGAGTCTTCCAAAGAAGAAGTAAGTCAACTTCTTTTTAGCACCTTATAAACATCAGTTTATATAATAATCAGTTGGATTAATCTTCTCCTGGTACAGATGCAACACCCAGAACGCCCACTAAGAAAAAATGAGAAACCTGGGTGCAGTGAGAGGTTGTTCAGATTGCAGGCATTTGGACAAGGGCCTCTCTTACAAAGAAAAGCTTAACAAGTATACAGCACAGTAAGTATAAAACACTTGGCCCAGCTCCTTTGTAAGGTAGAGAGGTTTCCTCTTCTTTGAAAAGAATAGAAGCCTGAACCAGAGAGAGAGAGAGACAGATAGCACTGACTGTCATCTGCTTTCAGACCAAAGAAAATATTGAGACACCTTCCAGGTAGATGAGAGTGAAGGCTTTCAAATGAAAAGGTGCCAAGTTTTCAAATTCTCTCATTGTTCCCATGGTGTCTTGTGTTACCTCATCCACTAAAACTCTTGGAGTTAAGTGGCTGATAAAATTGGAATGTCAACTTTACAAATATGAAAGCGGGTTTGTAGACATCAAGATTGCAGCGTGAATGATACGGGCTCAAAAATCAGATGGGATATAACTGCCAGAGCGAGGTATATTAATGCATTTCCAGTACTGAAGAACAGAGACAGTACTACCATCACTGTTCTAAACTGGAAACAGCTTTCCTGATGTCTTGCCTCCAGTTATGGCAAAAGTTAAAAACTTTCTTTTAAAGAAAAAATGATCACTTGTAAAAATTTGAAATAACCTTAATCAGAGCACCTTTTTCGAACAAAATGCCTTTATAAGCAATAGAATAACATGGCTACAGTGGTGATTTTTTTTCCAAATTAAAATATATTTCAGAACAAACAAATTGCAGTTGTAGAAAACTGTACAAGGAAACTATCAATGCTTCTAACAATTTTAGTAGGTAAAAAAAAGTAAACAAAGATGTGAAAAAGGATACAAAGAGAAAATTTACTGGCTTATGAAAACATTTGCATATACAAACTTATCCCCATGACAAAATATAAAAATGTATACCGATATGCTCTGGAAAGCATGTCTATTAAAATATTTTACCTGGCCTTATAAAGGATGCTAATAATTTATACTTTGGGTGAGAATTAATTTTGCTGTGCTTACTCTCTGAATGCCAAGTTTGCAAACAACTGCTGTCTAGACAAAACGACCTGTTACTTGCTGATGAAGAGTAAAGTGCTTTGCCTTTAAACCCATGGACTCCTACTAAGATGACTCAGAAAAATTATACAGAGCATACTGACCTATTGCAACGCTAATGGAACATAACATGAGTCTCATCCTGTACCTCTATTCCTTAAAGGCCACGTATAAATTTGTTGCATGACCTCTAAAGAGGGGGAATAAAAAAAAAAATCCCAAATAACAAAACCCCAACACAACCCCTCCTGCCCCCCATTACGATGGTTGCTTAAATAGGAAGTTATTTCGTATCTCTTGTTTGATGAAATTCCAGATAATTTCTGACATACAGCAGAGCATTTGGAAATACAATACAAGAAGTCTTACTAAACTAATTTTTGATTTGCAAAAATTACTCAATACGATTAAGCATGCCAACAAACCCCAGCCAGAAAGAGCGGTTCAACTCTTTCTGATATCATTAAGATACCACCTATAAATGAAATCTGAAATTGTTAATGGCACTTCTGTGCAAACTTTTGACGCAGTCTTTAGAACCACTTTCTCTGGTGGGCTCTGCAAGTTTGCCAATACAGTATTTTCAAAGTATGCATCTTTAAGAGGCCAGGCTGTGCATTGTCGTAATAAAAGCAGAATGTTAGCACAGGTTTTCTAAACTCATCTGATAACTTCATTACATTGATTTAAAATTGGATCTGCATACAAAACCTACCAGCAATGTACACCTAAATAAGTGACAAAGTGATTAAGTAATCCCCATAGGTGTACTGTTCCGAGAGTAAATAAATAGTTTAAAATATGCATTTCAATTTAAAAAATAGAAAATAGTATGCACAAAGTGAAGGCATAGCTAAGTTTCTACATTCCAATTCATAACTTTATCATAGTCCTGAATTCGTTGTTTTATGTGAGAAAGCTTATTCTTCAGGTATTCACAACGCTCCTTTTTCTCCAGAAATGCAGGATCCTGCCAAAAATACAACAACCTTTACATTAATATATTACACTTTCAGACTCTTCCAAGAATAGTCTACTATCAATTACATTTTTGATTAAGGACAGTATATAAATATTCTCCACAATCACACTCTTTTTCCCTGGTCACAATTTCTTGTTTCCTGCTTCCCTTTCCTTCATGAAAGGCTGGAAAAAGAGGTTCTGCTTTCATATGCTGTAGTTACTTAGAAACCAGAGCAGGTTTAAGCAGAAAACTGCAAATATAAATGACATCCTACTACATAATTTGGATTCTATAGGTGTGTTGTAGTATATCTAATAAACCCCTCTGCCAAAAAAGCAATCAAGTTTAACTAACATGGACAAAAAATTTGAATTCCGTGACAAAAAAAAAAAAAGGAAAGAAAAAGGTATTTGTAATGAATCATAGAATGGTTTACGGGACCTTAAAAATCATGTAGTTCCAACCCCCCTGCCCTGGGCAGGGACACCTCCCACTAGACCAGTTGCTCAAAGCCCCATCCAGAACACTTCCAGGGATGGGGCATCCACAGCTTCTCTGGGCAACCTGTTCCAGGGCCTCACCACTCTCACAGTAAAGAATTTCTTCCTAATATCTCATCTAAATCTACCCCCTTTCAGTTTAAAACTATTACCCTTCATCCTATTACTACATGCCCTTGTAAAAAGTCCCTCTCCAGCTTTCTTGTAGCCCCCCTTCAGATACTGGAAAGTTGCTACAAGGTCTCCCCAGAGCCTTTTTTTCCTCAGGCTGAACAACCCCAACTCTCTCAGCCTGTCCTCACAGCAGAGGTGCTCCAGCCCTCTCATCTTCATGGCCGTCCTCTGGATATGCTCCAAAACGTCCATGTCTTTCTTATGTTGGGAACTCCAAAGCTGGACACAGTACTCCAGGTGGGGTCTCCCCAGAGCGGAGTAGAGGGGCAGAATGACCTCCCTTGACCTGCTGGCCACACTTCTTTTGATGCAGCCGAGGATGCAGCTGGCCTTCTGGGCTGTGAGTGCACACTGCTGGCTCATATTGAGCTTCTCATCCACCAACACCCCCAAGTCCTTCGCCTCAGGGCTGCTCTCAATCCATTCTCTGCGCAACTTGTATTTATGCTTGGGATTGCTGTGACCCAGGTCCAGGACCTTGCACTTGGCCTGGCTGAACTACATGAGATTTGCACGGTTTTTATGTATTGTTTTTAATAGAACACAGGTACAAATTTACTGCCCGCATTGAAAATGACAAAGTGAAACCTGCTAGATTACACTGAAAATTACTTTTGTGAGTCTGTTTCATGCCATGTCAAGTTTCATGCCACAAAGAAAATACAAAACATCTTTTCAAGGGTAAGACTATGTTTTCTGTTGTTAACTTACGCACTGGCTGTGTCAGTCAGTTAATATGAGTGAACTGGATCCCCCAAAATAACCAGTCTTCTGAATACAGAATGCTGAGATGAGACATAGTCTCAGAAGTGAAAGTGCTTAGCTGTTGGGTTTTTTTTCCCCACATCTGACTAAGGGAATCATTATTCTCAAAACAGGTTGTTGGCATGAGTGGAATGGGTTGTTTCCTAACTTTGCCAAACTTTTAAAAGACAAATATACAAAGCCTTGTAGTAGCTACAGATAGCCTGAGCTAGCGAATTGCACCTAGCCTCAGACATGTTGGCTCTTTATACTCTCTCTGCTATTCATTAGATTCATTAGCAATGTAAAGCTGAAAACACTCACATTTTTCTTCTTCTTGTATTCTTGCAGAACTTTTGATATTCTTTCCTGTTCCTAATGAGAAAGACCACACATTTTAAAAACTTTAAATGTGCTCCATATCTTCATGTTAATTCTACAAAACACTCGTCAGAAGTAAAATTCTCATTTGATCAATTATAGTTGTAACATTTTAGTTCTAAATCTTGTACTTGAGAAATAGTGAAAGTACTTTAACTGTAACTCACTCAAATTTGAAAGCTACTAGCATGAAAAACAAACACACAAACAAAACATGTCTACAGCTTAATTGCAACTTGGTATTCTTGAGCGATGACCAAACAAGAAATAACATATTTGGGTAAACATTCTCTCGCACCAAGTCACTGCAAGCATTACAAGACTTGTGCCCCAGCTAAAGACAGTCAGAGACTGCCTAATACCACACTTGTTTTCCTTGAGGCTATTTCACAGGTACTTACATATATGCTTTCGGGATGGTGAGGAAGCTGTCTCATCAATGCATCCAGCTCATCAAACTTTTTTAATACAGCATGAACTTCCACAGACAGTTCTTTGTACTCAGCAAACTGATCATTAAATACTGCTTTATACCGGTCTCGCATTTCATTTGTTTGAATTGCTGGGTATTTCCTTAAAAAAAAAAAAGTTTTCAAGGACTAGTTTTAGAGATAGGACTTCAACAAACACATGGAACCTTCACCTTGATAGTGTTTCTGTATTGTTTGCTAATCTCATAACCTGCTGAAGTTTGCAAGTATGTAAAGCATTGAAATCATAGACTAATTCTATGACAGAATGGTTGAGGTTGGAAGGGACCTCTGGAGGTCATATGGACCACCACCCCTGCTCAAGCAGGGCCACCTAGAGCTGGTTGCCCAGGACTGTGTCCAGACAGCTTTTGAATATCTCCAAGGATAGAGACACCATCATCTCTCTGTGCTAACCATCACTGTGAAAAAGATTTTCCTACTATTCAGGTGGAACCTCCTGTGTTTCAGTTTGTGCCTAGCCTATGGCAAATAGTATAAAAATTAATTTATGATCTCATTTTTGACCATGGAAAGGCTTACCCTTTAAAAGGGAGCATGTTATAGATTTAGCGTTTAGAAAGTACAAGAGTTGAGAAATTTCAGGGACTAAAAATACAAGTAATTTCCTATGTATTTTATTTTTTATTAAATTGTCTGCGGGGTGGTCTACTGTTCCTTTAGCAGTTATTGTACTTGCTAGATTAAAACATTCTGCTTTAACATTTGAGGTTTGGGTAGGTTTTTTAAATTTAAGATTCTTTATTTATATTACCGGTTCTATGCCATTCGTACCAGCCCCCTATCCCCTCTATTTTTAACATTAACTTAATAAAGAATTATGAGTTCTCATAGCACAAGCATGGCAGAGAAACTGAGTGTATACATGAGAAATGCTGAGTGAAAAGTATTCTCCTTTAAGTTTGTTCATCAAACACAAGTAACTTACGCTAAGTAGTCTGGCATCACTATAGGTTTAGGAATGTGGCCTGCAGGTATATGACCATTAAGTAGTTCTGGTTTTCTTTCCACTGATTTAAGTTGCCTATAAGTGACCTCTTCTCTTGGTCTGTCATCACTTTCATACTGTTTTAAAAGAAAAACACAGAAGTTCTTAATGAAGTCAGTTTTACTTCAAATGCAACGTACATGAACCACAAAATACTCAAATAATTTGAAGACAGAGATAGCAGGATTCAGCAGCAGTAGGAGCAAATCATAGATATTTCTTACAACCCTTATTGTAATTAGAAAATTAGTAAAGAGTTACAGTGACGTTTTGCACACAGTATCCATCTTCAGTTTCTCCTAACAGTGATACCAGTGACAATAAATACTTCTTGGGGCTTGGAAAGAGCTGTTCTGTATGTCTTAAAAAAATAATTTAAGGAAGTTTCCTTGGAATTCCATCTAATTTGTGAATGGACAGGTTCCCTTCTCCCTTTGTTTCCTATTGCACTATTTATCACCTGATCTGGAAGCTAAAGCACGTGGAGTCTTTTTGGAGCACATAAAAAAAGATCCTGATCCAGTACTGAAGCAACAGAGAAAACAGTGGTAGGAAATTCACAGTAGCTAACAGGAGAGCTTTAAGACCTAAATAAATACACCATAAATTACCTAAGAATCATCAACATCTGTTAAGATCCTGTACAGTCTTTGCATATACAGTATGCAACCACATCTTTGTGATTTGCTGATACTTCAAAACTGGTAAGGGGAGGTCTTTGGAGCAGTTGCAGAGACACAGGAACGGCCTCAACTCACAGAGCACCGACCACTGTGCTTCCACTGGCTCTCCTGCAAATTAAGCAGCCAGCCAGGAGGAAAGAGTCCCTAAAACCTACAATGCATCAGATGACCTGCTGTTCTCACTATGTCTGCCCAACTCTGTGATAAATGCTACACAACTTGTCACTTCATTAAAGAGGCTAAGAGCACATACGGAGGCAGTCATCAGATTTACTTTTTACAGTAAATTTTATAACCTAGCCTAGCTAGCAGTAACTTCTTTACAAGCTTCTTCTGAATCTTCTAGGTAGGAGAACGTTGTCCAGACTACAGTACAGAATTAAACCTAATCTCTTCCAAGCCAAATAAGTTAATAAATAGATAGGTCAATCAAAATAGTCACAAGAAAAAGAACAACCATTTGGAAATACAGGTAAACAGAAAAATAAATTCCTATTTCCTACCTTCTTTTCTGGAAGAGAGGACTGTGTTTTCATCTATTAAAAAACATAAAGAACAGTAAGTTTTATTTTCAGTAGACTTTTAAAATCTAAACTTTTTCAAAATCATGCTGTACAGAGAATTACATTTATATTTAGGTATGAAGACATTTAGCATAAGGAATATTTTCAGATCACTTGATTTAAAGACCATTTAAGAACGGTGGAATGAAAACAACCAACTAAACCCAGAATAACAACAGGATCTCCCAGAGCATAGCTGTAAGGAACAGCTTGCAGGAAATACTCCATCCACTTCCCAGCCTCCTTCATTATTTGACATTCCAGCCCATATTGACTCACTGGCACTCTGCTGCCTAATTCCTTGCCTAAAACACGTTAGTGCACTAACCAGTAGCTCAACCAGCAGCTGTGTTGCACAGCACTCTCCAGAGCCTAACCTATATTATGGAAGTATTGCCTTTAGAAATACTAACTGGAATAACAGAACATGGATAGTAACAGGGAAGAGTGACTGAAACACCTTGTGTATAATTCCAGCAGTCACCTTGTTCTTGTGGGGCATACCAAATGTTGGCTAAAAAGCTTTTCTCAAAGAGCTGCAATGTACTTTTGAAAAGGGGAGTCTCAGTTTTACAGAAGAGGGTGGAATGGAAACCAGTGTTAAATGAAAATGCTGCAAATCAGACTGCAGTCACAGAGCAGAGGAAATGCCACTTGAAACTCGCTCTCTCCTACTAAAATCACTTAAATGCTGACTCCTCCTTAGGCTTATGTAGGCTTCACATTCATTACTTTTTATGCTGTGTTAAGTTTTATTAATTTCTAAAGGGGTTTTTGGTGGTGTTTTCATGTGAAGGAAGTTTTACACAAACGACTTTGAATTCTGTAGTTGACAGTGGTAAGTCTCCACCATTACACTTTATTATTAACCAGGCGAGTACTGAATGCTTTCAGTAAGGGCATGGCCAGCAGCAAGGCAAAATACTTGATGTGAAAAAGATTAAGCTGATTGAAATTTGAGACACCAAAATCTAGCCAATTCTGTTACTACTATTATTTTCTGGTAACTTTTGTAAGGAAAGCTGAAAAGATATAAGGAACTAGCTCGGAGTTTTGCCTAGAAAGTAAAAATAAGTATTTCATGTTCTTATGGTCATTTACGCTAGCACTTAATGTGCTGAAAGCACAGTCTTCAAATAAATGCTAGGTGGCTTTAAGCCTAACCCTGCTGAACAGCTGAACAAGCACATTGTTCATTTCTTCCTTTGTTTGGAAAATACACACCGGGAAGTAGTTCATCAGCTGACGCAGGAAGAGAGCTGAGCATTACAAACGGAACAGAGCCAGCTCCTTATTGAAGTGAATTTAAAAAAAAAAAAAAAAATCCAAGAATTTGGATCAGACATCCTAAAAACGCCTTTTATTTGGTGATCTCAAATACTGTTAAGACTGCTGAAAGTTCACCCTCAAAGGCTGCGGAGAAGACACCTGATATGACTTCACCTACAGCATGGAAAGAACTTATAGCTCATAGAATCAGGGAATGTGCTGGGTTGGAAGGGACCTTTAAAGGCCATCTAGTCCAACCCCCCTGCAACGAGCAGGGACATCTTCAACTAGATCGGGTTGTTCAGAGCCTTGTCCAATCTGACCTTGAGCGTTTCCAGGGATGGGGCACCTACCACTTCTTTGGGCAACCTGTGCCACTGTTTGACACCCTTCATCATAAAAAATTTCTTCCTTATATCTACTTGAAATCTGTCCTCTTTTAGTTTAAAGCCATTACCCTTGTCCTATCACTACAGACCCTACTAAAAAGTTTGTCCCCATCTTTCCTGGAGGCCCTCTTTAAGTAGTGGAAGGCTGACATAATGTCTCCCCAGAGCCTTCTCTTCTCCAGGCTGAACAACCCCAACTCTCTCAGCCTGTCCTCCTAGGAGAGGTGCTCCAGCCTCTGATCATCTTCAAGGCCCTCCTCTCGGCCTGCTCCAACAGGTCCATGTATTTCCTGTGCAGGGGGCTCCAGAGCTGGACACGGTACTCCAGGTGGGGTCTCACCAGAGCAGAGTAAAGGGGCAGGATGACCTCCCTTGAGCTGCTGGCTACGCCCCATCACCAGCTGCTCCCCATCACTCCATACCCAGTAGATACCAAGTGATAACTAGCGACTTACCTCCTGCTCCATTAATTCCCGGTGCCTCCTGGCTCCTTCATGCCTCCATAACTTTAGAGAAACCACTGCGCTAATTAGATAGATGATCACCGTGACAAACAAGAAGATGATTGCTGCTGTCTGACCTCCCTCTACACGGCAAAAAGATGCATTTATCGGTGTCTTAAACAGCTGGTAGTAGCAGAGCCCTCCTCGGTTGGTATCGTTTACGTATACTATGGCAGCCGACATATACAGAAAGAACAAGGCCACGTTAATTCCGAACTCAGTCAGGGGCCACCAGTTGGAGTCGAGGAGGATGGTCCGGTAGTACATCGACATGCCCAGCACCAGCAGCACTATCGTGACGATCCACGCCATTCCCGCCACCACCAGGATGAAAGGTGTTTTGGGCCCGCTGTAGGAGTAGCCACCATAGGCGCCACCGGCCCCGTAGCCGTAGGGCTGCGAGTACCCAAACATGTTGTACCACTCGTTGTCCTTGTGGACGTAGGCCGTGACGCAGGCGAAGACGGCAGCGCCCAGCAGCAGCTCCACCACGCAGAGGATCCTCAGCAACCCGGCCCAGGACTTCATGTAGGCGTACCGCTGGTTGTAGGCCTCCACACGCTCGCTGTACGTCTGGCCGGTGGCTGCCCGGTGCTCCAGCGACCCAAAGGGGTCCTCCGGCAGCATGGCTTCGGCCTCCTTCCGCGAGTTGTAGCTCCCGCCCGACCCTCCGTATGGATCCTTGTAGGAGCCGGGCACGGAGCGGGGCTGGGGCTGCCGAGGGGCCGGGGAGGAGGGCGGCGAGCACTCGACCCCGTCGGAGATGTACCTGATGTCGGAGGCCGTGCTGTCCCAGCTGGAGCCGTTGCGGCGCCTCCCTTTGAAGAAGTTCTTCCACGAGTCCGGGATGAACCGCCGGACCGGCTTGAGCTCGGCCGGGCGGCCCTCCCCGGGGTAGGAGCCGGGGCCGAAGGGGGGCTGCAGGGGGAGCGGGGGCGGCGAGGGGTCAGCGGCCCCCGGCTCCGCGTCCCGGGCGAGCGGGGAGCCGGCACTGACCCCGCGGGGCCGCCCGCCCTCCGAGCCGGCGCTCCGCGACATGGCTGGCGCTCGGCCCGGCCTCAGGGCGCTCCCCGGCCCAGCTCGGCCGCCTCTCACCCCCCGCCGACAGCAGGAAGCCGAGTCCAAAGGGCGGCAGGAAAAGGGACGATCCTGCCGGCGAGTTCGTGGGGCGGGAAAGGGGCTGCCCGGCCCGGGAACACCCGGCGCTCCGCTCCGATCCCGGCCCAGCCACCCTCGGCGCCTGCACCTGCGCCGCCCCGCCCGGGCGGCCTCACCTGCGGCGGCCGCGGGGGGCGGCTGCTTCCGGGCGGCCAGAGCCGGCGGGGGCGGACGGGCCGCGCCGGGGGAGGCGGCCGCTTGCGGGGGGTCGCAGCCTGGGCCCCGCCGTGTCGGGAGGGACCGGCCCGGTGAGAGGGAAACCCCGAAGGGTGGGACAGCAGGCGCGGACACGGGGCGGCCGCTTGTGCCGTGCCCCTTGTCGCCGGTTTAAGGAGAAAAGCGGGACGCTGCACCATCAGCTCCTGCAGCGTGCAAAGGGCGGGAGGACCTCGGCTGAAGACTTCCAGTCTTAAATTTCCCCACCGATAAACTAAGGAAGTGTTGAGTCCAAAATAATCCATCATACAACTTGTATTCCATTTGTATTTTTAAATATTTTATTCCTATTAATTATTTCTATTTTATTTCTATTAATTTCTATTTTATTTCTACTTTAGTTCTATTTTATATCTATACTTTGTGTTCACGTAAAATATATGCGTCAGAGTACAAAACAACATTAATACCCCAGGAGTTTTATTTAAATCGTCAAGATGGGATATAAAACTTGTTACATGTACACTACAGTCTCTTCTTCCCAAAGGTTCAAACTTACAAACAGCATTTTTTTTTTCTTTGAAGGTATAAATTTTAGTAAAACCTTCCAATACTGACAACTTGTCAAATGTAGACTCCAGAAACATGCTGTACAAATGCAAAGTAAATAAAAATGTGTTAAATATAAAAATAAAGAGTGACACTAACTACCTACAATTCCTTTCTAACTCGTATTAGTCTTTATTGTTGCCTCTTTTTATAGACCTGGATAACTCCCATGGCTCAGAACAGGCAGGGGATGGCTTGTGATTTAGTATTCAGCTCAGGTCTGATCCTGCAAAGCTGAGGGGAAGCTGAGGAAACTTGTCTTGGTGCTGACCCAGCCTTCCAGCCCACCTACGTAGCTAAAAGAGTACTTTTGTGCAGACTATGCCCTCTTTAGCAAAGGTTTTTGTAGCATATTAGTCTATTCTGGTGAGTTAGTGGTTGATGTTTCGCTATATTCAGTCACTATCCTACTCCCCTGTTTTTTAATCCATCTTCCTCTCTGGTTGCTTGAGCGGCACCAGACAGAGGCTGACACAGGTTCGTTTCCACTGCATTGGCTGGAAAGAAAAAGGAATCCATCCCATTTGTTCTCGTTCCTTCTGCATTTCTCCATCTGTACAACCATCTCCAGAGCATTCACATCATCAGGGTCCCCCTCGTAACTAACATTTAATTCTGGCATGCCAGGGTTTTTATGAATAACTTTACGAATAATTTCAAACTTTAACCTGTAAAATTGTCATACCAAGGGTAAGTTACAGTGGAAAAAAATGTTTCCTGCTCTCTCGGCACAGAAACAGCAGTGTGAAGGGCTGCCCACACACTGCACAAGTCTCTCCCCTTCACCAATGCTCAGCAGCTTTCAAATATTCTGGCAGTAATAACCTCTATTCACCACCATTAATTCAAGCTATACACATTCTTTTCTTGCATCACTACCGTCAGTATTACATATTATGGCCCTGTGCACGTCTTTCAATTATAGGTATTTGCACCCAGAACTCGACACTACATAATTTACATGAGAACCCACAGCATATGTGGAAGTTACTGTCAGATAAAGCTTGAAATAGTACACACCCAACTTACTAATGCAGAGACAAAAGATTTACCAGTATTTAAATGTGTGCTGTGGGCAAAATTAATGCTGTAAGGAAGTCTACGATTAATTGGTAAAGTTATAAACATTTTGGCTTAGACTAGGGAGATTGCAAAGAAACACACCTGTTTGGGCTGCCTTCCTTTCTTCCTGACTAGCGACCAAAACAGCGTTTAATACATCTATTGGGGAACAGGGTGGTTCTGGGGTAATACAGACTTAATCTTGTAGGCTGGTATTTCATAGCTAAAGTCAGACGGCAATAGTACAGTGATAAATAGGAAATACTTTGTCAGATGCCCTGGCAACCTCTTTCACTTGGCTGAGAAAAGTTAGTCTTGTTTCATCTAACTGTGATCACAATCCTTTATTAGAAAAGAGCATCACAATTAAGTCTCTTTTTCAATTTCAGCGATATCAAGGTTATGGAAATGTAACCGAGGCTCTGCTGGTACAAATGGTTCAGAAGGCTCACTAATTTCACAGTATACCATGCCGTGCTGTGTTACCCCATTAGCACTATACAGTCTGTAGGTAGAGCACTACAGCCTCACAACTGAAAAAAAAATTAGTATTTTTTCAGCATTCTGACACCTATGACAGAGGCACTACAGTGGCTGTAGTTTTATGAAAAACTTGATTCTAAAAAAAGTTGTTTCCTAAGCAGTCTGATAGGCAAAAATTCCACAAAATAAAAATCAGTGGTGCTATCTAATTTCAGAAGTGCTTGTTAAAATATTTTGTGGTTCCATAGGCACACAACTGCTTCCAGGGAAAGAATAATGATTTCCCACTCTAGCTTTTTTATTACAGCTCTCACTAACACTACATGTAAATACAACCGTTTTGTCAGAGTTCCAGATTAATGTTTTCTGTCATGATAAACAGTGAGCAAAGTGCACCACACCCCTTGTTTCAGTTCAATTTTATTCTCACTAAATATTTTTGTTTTCAAAACCAAAGATTTTATGCAGATTGTGCACTGGACAAACAGACGTATGCCTAGGTCAGAGAACTAATATTTGATACAAGGGAAGAGAAAGCTAAACAAGGGTTAAAAACAAAATTGTATTTAAATTGTTGCTACTAACATCGTAATTCTAGGTAGATTGGAACTGAAAAAAAGTTTTAAGAGCCAAAATATAAAATTATAATGCTGCAAGTGAGGGAAAATCTCAGATTACAAATGTGCACTGAAGTTGTTTCTGTATGAAAGGATTTTTTTCATTAAGTTATTAAGAAAGAAAGTGTTCTTAGAGAAAGTACATGTCAACTTTAACTCCCAAAACATCTTTTCAGTGGTAGTTTCCCAACATCATGGATAAAAGCAATCAGAGCTGAGGAAAAAAATCATGAGCATCGTATTGGGTAGATCACAATACACATAGAATTAAAGACACTGGAAAATAAATAATTCATATGTTTAGTTAAGTGGTCCTGTATATATTTGCATTATTTTGGGTACCAAAGCAGTTTATATATATTTGAAATGTTCATCACATTACCATAAGAAACTTACAGATTGCCTCCACAGAATAACAACTCCATAGTGTCTGCCAACTGTGTATTTATTAAGTAGAGTTATTATTACATAGCCTGCACAATTAATTAATCCAGATGGTAAAGCCTTAGTTAAGACATAGACTCTTTTATTAGAAGTAATTAACATAGCATAGGTGACCCATCTGTAAGAACAGTGATTTTTGGTATACATACCATACTGGTAACCACCTGCTACCACATTGTCTCATGTTACACAGATTTTTTTAAATGCACCGCAAACTTTCATTTTGTTTACTTTATCTGGAAAAAGCTTTGTAAAACTTTTTGAGTCTGTTGGTGTCACTTTAAAGGGATCAGTAAGCAAAGAAGATCTAGTTCATACAGTTTACAGGATTTCCAAAAGGCTTCTCACCAAGTCCCCTAAAGGCTTTTAAAAGAAACCTTAAGCCTTAAGAGAAGCCTTAAGGCTAAAAGAATGACTTAATAGTAAAGTCTGGTAAATAATTAACAGATAGGAAATGGGGGAGGGGAGTATGAGTTAATAGTTAACTCCTGCAATGGCGGAAAGTTGCCAGTACAGTTCTGCAGGGACCAGTGCTAGGACCAGGGCTACCCATTACATCCCTAAATGTAACCCTGTGAAAAAAGAGGGGGAAGAGTGAAACCAGCAACTTTGCTGACGATGCCAAGTTAGACAGGCTAGCAAGGACGTGGGCTGTCAGAAGAGCTGTGCCATGACTTTATGAGACTGAATGATGGGGCAATAACATGACAAAATTCAACGTACGCGGATACCTGAAATCCAAGCAGTACAAAAAGGGAAGAAGGATTTAAAATACTGCAACGTGAGGACCCTGATTTACATATTTATAAAGTATCACATGTGCCTCCCTTCTGGCAAGACAGATAGTGGTTTAATTCTTTCAGTTAAAGTTTTAAAGATGTTCTTGCTGTTGTTTCAAACCTAACAGGAGAGCTTGAGTCTTGGCTATGTGATTGGAAGCATATATAGGTACCAGCTATATGCCTATACCACATGTAGGTTTTGTGGTTAGGCAAAAGTATTGACATTTTGGATTACAAAAATGTGTCATTATGCTTACTGATGGCTTTTGAACATCTCCAAGGGTGGAGACTCCACCACCTCTCTGGGCAACCTGTGCCAGTGCTTGGTCACCCTCACAGTGAAAAAGTGTTCAGAGGGAACCTCCTGTGTTTCAGTTTGTGCCCATTGCCTCTGGTCCTGTCCCTGGGCACCACTGCAAAGAGCCTGGCTCCATCTTCACTACACCCTCCCTTCGGGTATTTATGTACAGTGATAAGATCCCCCTGAGCCCTCTCTTCTTGGAGCTGAACAGTCCCCACTCTCTCAGCCTTTCCTCATAGGAGAGACGCTCCAGTCCCTTCAGCATCTTAGTGGCCTTTTGTTGGACTCTCTCCAGTGTGGCCATGTCTCTTCATGTACTGGGGAGCCCACGACTGGACCCAAAGCTCCAGGTGTGGCCTCACCAGTGCTGAGCAGAGGGGAAAGATTCCCTCCCTTGACCTGCTGGCAATACTCCTCCTAATGCCCAGGGTACCCTTAGCTTTCTTTGCTGCAAGGACACATTGCTGGCTCATGTTCAACTTGATGTTCACCAGGACCCCCAGGTCCTTTTCTGTAAAGTTGCTTTCCAGCTGGACAACAGCCAGCACGTGCTGGTGCCTGGGGTTGTTCCTCTCCAGATTCAGGACTTTGCATTTCCCCTTGTTGAACTTCCTGAGGTTCCTGTCTGCCCATATCTCCAGCCTGTCCAGGTCCCTCTGGATGGCAGCGTGACTCCCTGGTGTATCAGCCACTCCCCCAGTTTTGTGTCACCTGCAGACTTGCTGAGGGTACACTCTGCCCCATCCACCAGATCGTTAATGAGGATGTTAAACAAGGCTGGAGCCAGTACTGACCCCTGCCTGGGGTACCCTGCTAGTCACTAGCCTCTGACTAGACTTCACGCTACTGATCACCACCCTCTGGGCCCAGCCGTTCAGACAGTTTTCAGTCCACTTCACTGTCTGCTTCTCCATCCCATACATCAACAACTTCTCTGTGAGGATGTTATGGGACACTGTGTCAAAGGCCTTACTGAAGTCCAGGTAGACAATGTCCACTGCTCTTCCCTCATCTACCAGACCACTCATTTCATTGTAGAAGTTCATCAAGTTGGCTTCTCATCCACCAACACCCCCAAGTCCTTCTCCTCAGGGCTGCTCCCAATCCATTCTCCGCCCAGCCTGTATTTGTGCTTGGGATTGCCCTGACCCACATGCAGGACCTTGCACTTGGCCTTGTTGAACTTTGTGAGGTTTGCACAGGCCCGCCTCTCTTCTGTGAAGCTCTTAAAAACATTATTTCCCCAGCTACTTCTGGAATACTTCTAACAAACATGAATATTGTTCCACAGGCACTGCCTCAAAAAATGAGAAGACATTTTAAAATTGGATTGCATGGTCTGGAGATGAACATTTTCCTTGAGCTAGGAGCCTACAAGGAAATAAATCTCAGCTAGACGATAAAGAAAATAACCTTTGCCCAATAGTGGATTTTATTCTATGTTATGGAGAACACTGTCTCTCTGTGAAAAATAGAAAAGGGAATCTGACTGCTTAATTAAGATTTCAAATAAAGAACTGTTATGTGCTAAGGGAACGGTCATTTATGTGGACACTGCAAATGAATCCCCTTGAGTGAAGAAAAAAAAAAATCTAAACAGGTTTGCTGATTCCATTAATAATAGCCATACTGGCTTGTTTTCAAAATACTACGCTGTCTGCCATCTTTCAAGGAATATGATACCCTTTTTTCTTGGAGAGGAATCAGTGGAGAGTCCCCCTCCTTCCTCACAGCCTCCAACTGGATTTTGCTTTGATGCAAGCAGGAAGATCAGAGATTTCAGTCTGTTAAACCCAGAGTCTTTGTAGGGGAACAGGAATTCTTCGGAAAAAAAGAAAGACGAAAGGGAATGAAATTTAAAGAGGTTGTGACCTCGCATCCCTGGCTGCTTATCTTGGGTGGCCGGAAGAGCCTGCTCCAGCCTGTCTTGCGCCCGGACTCCTGCCGAGCGTGCCTGCAAGGTATGGAGCGCAGAGCAAGACTTCTCCTGGTGGTGGGTGGTGCTTTGGGGGCTGCCATTGGCAGCTCTCGGTGCCCGTCCCAGAGCCACCCGCTGTGTTTCCCCAGCCCTGCCTCCTTCAGGCAGCTGGGCACCACGGGATGTGCTCGCAGCGGCATAGGTGAGCTGTGGGGGAACGTCCCCCCACGGTGGCTGTGGGGCAGGCAGTGGGGCTGGGGGAGCCAGCAGGGTGTCCTTCGCCAGGGGCTGGGCATTTCTTATCCCCTCCGCTCCCCCAGGACAGCGAGTGACCGCAGCCTCTCTCCATTTTGCAGCGCACAACAGCGTTTTGCAGCACAGGTGCCAGCAAGGAGGAGCAGCTCCTCGTCCTCCGCTTGCTCCAGCCCGCCATGGAGAACAACCATGGCCATGGAGACAGAGTGGAGCTGCCCCATCTGTCGCGACGCTCGAGATGACGTTGCTCATGTGATGCCCCATCTCCACCAGTTCTACCCGGGCTGCGTCCTGCTTTGGGGAAAAGGGACACCAAATTGCTCACCCTGCAGAGGACACATGGAGAAGGTCAAGTTTTCTGCACAGCGAGAAGGTGACTACCTGGAGCATGTCAACCCACAGCCATCAGGCAGGCAGGTCTCCCAGACACCCAGCCAACAGCAGCCCCCATGGCCCCATGGCATCCCCTCCATCCTCTCCACAGGGAATGCCATTCCCAGAAGAGCAGAGGGATGCGAGGACAGAGGCCAGGGCTACCCTGGGTGTCCTCCTGCCTGACGTGTGGGGAGAACTCTTCCAGCAAAACCAGCATCTCCTCGACCCCGTGCTGCCCTGGCTGTGCCGGGAGCTGGAGGCAGTGATTGAGGAACAGTGGTGTTGGGCCATGGGAGCAGAAAAGCCCTGTGCTGCTGTGGGCTGGACGGGGATGCTGGGATCTGGTGGCTGCAGCCTGCCCTGGAGGAATGTGCAGCAATTCTGGTCCATCCTCATCCATGTCATTGTGCGCCGGTGCAGGGAGGAGGCCCGGAGGCTGCTGCACTCCCTCACTGCCGGAGGGGTGGACGATGGACCTGCAGCCAGATCCACCAGCTCCAGCATCTCCAGCGGCTCCAGTTCCACCAGCTCCAGCAGGTCCAGGTCCAGCATCTCCAGCCCCACCACTTCCCAAGGCGGGAATCCCACTCCCACCCCCCACCCGGCCCCGTCCACCAGCCCTGCAGGCTCCAACGTGGAGGACCCCCCCAGAATGTCTCAGACCACTCTGCATGGGGGTCCCGGCTGCCCCTCAAAGAGGAGGACCCCCAGGACTCTCCCCAGACCAGCTAGAGGCCGCCCTGCCCACAGCACTAGCCAGGCTCCGGCTTGTATTAATTACAGAAAAAGGCAATAAATTCCTATTTCCCCGACATGGTCTCCGGGTGCTGCTTTCTGACCCTTCTCCTGGTGCCTCTCCCTGTCCCCCGGCCCACGGCGGGTGGCACCAACCTGCTGGGGGGCACAGCCATGGCCCCCCAAGAGAATTTCCTGCCAGCACCAGCTGCTTCTTGCTGTCCTTTATGCTCTCTGCTCCTCCAAGGTGCGCTGTGATCCCAGCTGATTTCAGGTCATTTTTCCAGCGACCTGAAAGCACAGCTAAATATGAACAGCTGTGAACAGGTGTGGGTCTCATCTAGGAAATTCAGGCAGTCTGAGGAAGGCATAATTTGCAGAGGACTGACGTAAGATAAAGACATTTCGCTTACAGGGCAGTGATGGACATGGCTTTCCTTGTGTGGTGGGTTGACCCTGGCTGGATGCCAGGTGCTCACCAAAGCCACACTATCACCCCCC
The DNA here is from genome assembly GCF_963924245.1 of Chroicocephalus ridibundus. Lineage (NCBI taxonomy): Eukaryota > Metazoa > Chordata > Aves > Charadriiformes > Laridae > Chroicocephalus > Chroicocephalus ridibundus. The sequence goes on from NC_086316.1 coordinate 17,157,197, forward strand.
TCAAAAGGCTTGTGGGTCGAGATAAGGACAGAGAGATCCTCAGGAATTGCTGTCACAGGCAAAACAGATTTGATGTGGGGAGATTAATTTAATTTATTACCAATCACATCAGAATAGGATAATGAGAAATAAACCCAAATCTTAAAAAACACTTCCCCCCCCCCCTCCCTTCTTCCCAGACATAACTTCACTCCCAATGGGGACTGGGAATGGGGAATGTGCAAGGGAATGGGCGCTACAGTCAGTTCATCATACACTGTCTCTGCTGCTCCTTCCTCCTTGTTCTCTCCCCCTGCTCCAGTGTGGGGTTTCTTCCATGGGAGACAGTCCTCCATGAACTTCTCCAACGCGGGTCCTTCCCACGGGCTGTAGTTCTTCATGAACTGCTCCAGTGTGGGTCCCCCACAGGGCCACAAGTCCCGCCAGCAAACCTGTTCCAGCGTGGGGTCCTCTCTCTACTGGTCCACAGTTCCTGCCAGGAGCCTGCTCCAGCACGGGCTCTCCATGGGGTCACAGCCTCCTCTGGGGCACCCACCTGGTCCAGCACTGATCCTCCAGGGGCTGCAGGTGGATGTCTGCTCCACCGTGGATCTCTATGGGCTGCAGGGGCACAGTCTGCCTCACCATGGTCTTCACCACAGACTGCAGGGGAATCTCTGCTCCGGTGCCTGCAGCACCTCCTCCCCCTCCTTCTTCACTGACCGTGGTGTCTGCAGGGCTGTTGCTCTCACGTATTCTCATCCCTCTCTCCTGCTGCAATTGCTCTTGCCCAGCAACTTTTTTTCCCTTTCTTCAACATGTTCTCACAGAAGCACTATGACTGTCGCCGATTTGCTCAGCCTTGGCCAGCAGCTGGTCTGCTGTGAGGACAGCCCCAAAACTCCCCTCAAAGCAAGAACGGAGGAGCAGATCTGCGTGCAGAGCTGTGTAGGGTCTGGTATTCCCAGTACAGTGCCAGTTACCTGAGTGTGCAAGTTTTGGGGGTGTGATGGCTCTAAGTCTTTCATAATTCCCTTGTTTCCCCTTTATCTTCTATCACCAACCTTTGTTTCAGATCTGCTAAGGATTTTCCCTGTCGCCTGTTGCCTGTGGGATGCTCGTGGAGACTCGGGAGCTTGTGTTTTATGACAGGCCGTTCACTTGCTCTTGAGTGCGGAAGGCACCCACCCTCTGTGGTGGCTGGAGGATGTTGTTTGAGCCCTGCTGGAATAAATGCTCATTTCACGTGAATTGAAGGTGAGTGGCAGCATCCCTGTCTTGGCATTCATGAAGCGTATTGACCTACACTTGCAGACATGTGCCACTCATCCTGTCTCTTGATCGCTGTGCATTCGATGTACTTCCTCCTTCGCACTCTTCTCCAGGCATCAGTAAAATCACTGCAGTCGTGCATGCAGACAAGGTCATGAGAAAACATTATGGGAAAGAAACAGATACCCCAGGCCCAGCCCTGCTGGGTGCCATGGCCTTCCAGGACACTCACTGGTGTTCTCCTCTCCCCTTGACGGCGGTGGGTGTGGGACTTTGGGCTGCCTACAGACTCAACTTTCAGCTCTTGGGATTTTACAGTTATCACTAAGGGGAGGTTTCAGTTTTTGATTCTTCTTACGTGCAATTATAGTCATCTGAGGGAAAGTGTTTCCAAAAAGGAAATTCTGGCAAGGTAGAACTTCATTTCGATATACTGTTTCAGATGACATGTGCTCTGCTCTGGTATATTGTAAAGAATTACAGTTTATAGCAGAAACTAAATTGCACTATTTAGACTGACACACACCAGATACTTTCACTAAAAACCTTATTTTCCAGCGCTTTTCAAAATACATGGCTGTATTTTGAAATGCAAGGGAATTTCTTTCTGAGATGGGATTTGCAAGCGGGTGGAAGTTCCCCTTGTTGCACACCTCCACTGAGGGCTTGGCCCCCGAGGATCTGCACAGGTGATGGAACACGGCCTCATTTTCTGCCCTGTGAATTTTCAGGGTGGGGGGGATTTTGTTCTAGAGAAGAGCAAGCGTGGTGGGGTACTAAGTGAGGCCCTTAAGGTCTTACGCGTCTTTGACCATGAGGGAAGGGGATGTGCAGAATGGGTGGGCAGCTGACTGTCTTATGTCAGTTTAGGACAAGCAATGACGCTGAGAGCTGCAGAGTCATTCTCTGTTTGCATCAGTGGGATTAAAGGCCGGTGTTACGTGAGGCAGAGTGTTTCACAGGTCACAGCACCTCCTGGTTGCTGCCATACTCTGTTCATCACCTTCCCTTTCCGTAACAGCCTACTGGTCTTCCAACCTCCATCCACCTTTGATAAAGTGTTTCTTCTAATTTCCCTTGGGGCAATTTTAATTGAATTCCTCATTTTGAGTGTGCCCGTATGTGGTAGAGAGAGAGGATTCTGGTGTGAATTACAGCTGCTACCTGCAGATTGCACTGCACGCCTGTGCTGGGGGCACCCCAGGAGAGGGAGCACCTCTTGTCCATAGGGAGCAAGCTGGGTGCTCCTCAAGCCTCCGAAGCCCAGCGTACAGGCTCCTCTCCCTGCTCTCTCCCCTCTGCCCTCTTTTTCTTCCCTCCTTCAGTCCTTCCCTCCTTCCTTTTCTTCCTCCCCCCTCACTTTTCCTCCTCATCTTCCCTCTCTCTCTTCTGCCTCTCTTTCTCCCTTCTTTCTGTCCTTGTTGAGATACTTCCTTGATGCCCAGTGGTATTGTGTTCACCAAACACCAGAGCAAAAGTCAGAGCTGTGCCAAAAAAGCTCATCTCATATCAGTACGTTAACATTCCCAAAGCCTTTTCCCTCATGTTTGATTTCTTCCAGAAGGAAAACAGTGCTCCTCAGTTCTTGATATCCTGCATATCAAAAATGTCAACATGCTTTCTTTTTGGTAATTTATAAAGAATATTCATTTGCTGTAAGGAACGAACAAAACTGCTGTTCTTGGCATCAGGAAAATCTGCGTACATAAAATTAGGGAAGAATACCCACGACATGGACAGGAACTGATCACATCCCTAACAAGAAGGTTCCTGCTTAAGCCGGGAATACTCCACCAACTGGAGACCTCTCAGGCAGGCAGCTGGTCACTGACCATGGCCTGTCACACAGGGCTGGCAGGAGGTCATGACAACCTTCCTGGGAGAGCACACCAGCAAAACGCATTCAGCTATGAAACATGTACCTGAGCAGCGCAGGCTGATGACTGATGCCATTGCATCCTGCTGCATCGCGTCTCACTCGCTGCACCTCGATCTGGACAGTGTCTCACAGGGTGAGACACAGGCTACGGAAATGGTTGGGAAGTCCTGATCAGCGGCCTTTATTGACAGCCAAACACCTCGTCAACAGCAGTGGAACTGAGGAATGTGGCGTTCCTATCAAGATGAGTTTCTGCACTCTGGTAAAACCACAGCACAGACGACTCATCAGCAGAGGACTCTGCATCTTGAAAACACAAGGATGGCAATAAGGCTACAGCATCCCCCCTGCGTCACTCCTTGTCCTCTTAGCCCACCAACAAAACAGCCTGTAACGCCAAGAAACGTAAAACAGATGCAAAGGCAGTCGAATTGCTCAGAATCGCTGTGTTGCACACCGGTGATGTGAGCAGACCACTGGCACCTGTGTCCTGGTTCTTGTCAGCAGGGGGGCAGGCAGCATTGAGGGGCTCAAATCAATCTGCTTCGAAGCATGGCAAAGTCAAATCACCTTACGCTTATGGGAAATCTTGCCCTGAGGTTTGTAACATGGACTTTTTAATACAAATAAAGAACCTTTTGAGAGCTGCTACTGTCAGGTAACCAGAGTATCTCCTTCCTAAACTGAGTCGCCGCTTCCCCTCATGTCTCTCAACGCTTACTGGGTCGGGATCATCAGCGTCCACACCACGACTTCACTTTTCTGGAACTTGATTTGACAGCCATGGAAGTCAAGGGGAGGTGTGAGAGAGACAGACTTTGCTTCTGTCTCATTCAGGGTGGCGTTAAACTCTTGGTTTCATTTCACCCTGGAGGACTGCTTCTCCACTGTCTGTACAGGAAAAACCAGTTTAATCTGTTTTTAACAATGAGAAATCAGGTGATGTTGGAAGATCTCGATCACTCCAAGGAGCATGTTCATGGTCTTACCGACAAGTAGAATTAGCACTCAGTTATAAATGCACAGAGACTAACTCGGTGTCTGAGGGAAATTACCGTTACCAAGTTGTGAGGATTGCTAAGACTTACTTTTAAATAAACATTGACATTAGATGATGCTACCCTTATTGTTGGATTTCTCCATTAGTATAAGTATGCCTTCTTCCTGTAAAGAGCCCAGTTAGGCAGAAAGCAAAGGCATGAAATGTTTCAACACTAAGAATAATTAGGAGACACGCTTTGATGGTACCTGAAGGTAAATCCACACAAAAGCCTCTGAAGTCAACAGCAATGACTCCAGAGCTGCGTCAGACAACGTGCATCTGACACTGCTGTGTTACACTACAACTCCCTGCTGAATGGCAGTGTCAGGCTTCAAAAATTTCATTCAATAATTGTTGCCATTCCATAAGTCATACAAAATCCAGGTTGTGGTGTCCCTGCTGCAGTTGTGTCCTCAATCAGTCTGGCAGCCCAAGAAACTGTTTAATGGGTTGCAGGTGCCCAGAGCACATTTCTGCTTCCTCCTTGATAAAAGCCATCATCATCATCATCATCCAAGTCAGCTGATCCGCTGACTCATCTTTCCACTTCGTCTAATTTTTTTCATGTAAGATTATCAGCTTTCAGTGGAAAATGACTTCAGACCACAACTTGTCTTAAGCTACTTTAAAATCCCGGGTGCCACATACCTAAAATAACCCCAGACAACTATGTGACTGTAACAGTGATGGGCCACTGAAAGCGCAGAACTTACCCATACTTCCAGACAAAAGCTTTTTTCAATCCAGGTACTGTAAATAATCTTGAAAAATTTTGAATGTACAGCAACTGACATAGGAGAAAACACAAATGGCAAGAAAAAGCCATTTTCGAAGGTGCCCACAGGAAGCAATGATGCCTACTCCATATGATTTTCAAAACTTAACCGGTATGTGCTAATATTCAGCAAGAAGCTACACAAAATAAAATCACACATTTAGATACTACACAACATTTGGAGTTTATAGCCCATCATTAAACAACACTAATTGGATGGACCTGTCTAGCTCATCCCGTATTAACCTTGTTATCCACAGAATTAATGCAAAAAGATGCAGTAGGTCCCGAATCATTCCTGGCATTTGCAGTCAAATACTTTGAATTCCACTCCAACAGGAACAGATTTACGAATATTACTGCCTGCACTGCAAACGTGCTGAGCGGAGAGCCAGTAACCACACTATCTTGCTGAAACTTGAGTTTTTCCAGCGACCTGAAAGCACAGCTAAATATGAACAGGTATGCTTCTTGACGTACAGCAATAGAAGCGATGATCCAAGTGTCAAGTGGCAGATTAACTGCAACGTGTTAAAAGACAAGCTGACTACTCAAACCATTATTTGAGCTTTTTTGAAGAATAATGCTCCCCATTCCCACATGCAAACAAAACAATCAGACCGCATTCATATATTAATTTTTATTTTCCCATACAATATTCACAGGGTCTGCTTTTTGTCTTGTTCAGACTTAAACTCCTCCCCCGCCCCCCAAACTAAAACAAGAACTGATGTTTCAGGACATGAAAAGAACTTCTGTAAACATAAAACATCCAAGGAGTAGCTGAAACCCAGGCCCTTTAGCAATTAAAAACAGTTATATCCCCATTAACGCTGAGCGCTTACTTGTGTGTCACACCATTACCCAAACTATTCTTTTCATATATTAAAAAATGCAGCTTTAACCAAAAGTCACAATGCATTTCTTCACCCACTGCATGTTAGCATGTGTTTTATTACATCCTATCCAGTCACTTCTTTTAAAAACTATATACAGTTGCGTTTAAACATGTGTATTTGTGCCATGTTTTTAATAACACAAAAATAAAGGCATTTTGAAGCTATTGCTGCATATCATGCAGCAGGATAGCAGAGGACTGGTTTGGATACCTAAGTTCAATGCAAAAGTCAAGTCCACTAAACGTCTGCAGTGGGAGTAATATTGAGCTGAACTGTCCCACTTCACACATTCAAACATCATGAACGAATGAGACATGTACGTGATGGCCAACCATTATCTGTTTTATCCCATTGTTTACCAATTTTGACAGTACACAGAACAACTCAGTGGGAAAAATACCAACACGTTTCAACCTTTAAAACAAATGCTTTTGTTGCCATTAAAGCTACACAAGTGATATTCAAAGTCCAGAAGATAATAGTGGACGCTAGCAAAATTAAATAATGTTTTCATCCAACACTTGCACCCAAAGTGTACCACTTGCTTCATTATTGTGTGCAATGCAGCACAAGAAGTACTAAATATCCGTTGCTGAAACACAAGAATAAAGCATATAGGTACAATTAAGAATATTGTGTGCAGGCACAGATTCGTATTCTAAGGAGAAAGCCCTAGTTTTTTTGTTTTATGATCTTTACAAGTTTATTTCTGGGAAGTTTACATCCCCAAACGGTACTGCAGTATTTAAAGTTCAGTACAGGATAGAAAAACATTACATATAACCCTGCATTTTACATATAGTAGGCTTTTTAATACCCCCATGACCCTTTCAATAATTTTTGAGCTGTTGTGAGGTTTTTCTTCAGTGCCCAAGAGAGCAGTCGTTCAGTTCAGTTCACAACAGACGGTAGGTGCCCTTTTGTTTTTTTTTCAGCCGTCACAAGATTTTAAAACCAAGTCATCTTAGATCACTTCTGCAGATTGCTCAAATGTCACCTGTACGTGTAATTTTAAATTTTTTGCTAGAAATAATACGGGCAATTAGTAAGGGTTTAGCTTTCTTTCTCTGCTTACTGAGAACTTGCTTGAGAAGCATCTTTTGAATTAGCCAGTAATATATGACAAATCTTTTTGCCTTAGTTTGTGTGCACTTAAGAGTTGGTCAGTCTGCCTATTCCTCCAGAGCGATTTGAAGGAGTTTATTATGAGCCTTATTATGACCAGCTCAATTCAAGCTCCTTGTAGGTATATACATTTACTACCTTCCCCGTCCAAATAAAACAAGACGTTACAGTACATAAGCTACTAAAGACAAGTGGAAACAATGTAACTATGACTCTACCAAAAAGATAACCTGAAATATTTAAAACATTTCCCGACCACTAGCAAAAAAGAGTGGCAATTAGATGCACAAGGCCATCAAGTATCAGTGCACCACACACAGGAAAGTAAAATTTACAGCACTCGTGCAATGCAGTATCAATATCAAATTGGCCTCTTAATAGGAAAACAATCTGGTAAAAAGCTTTGTATGTGCCTAACACATAATATAACCTCGTCCAGTGCTGGTGCTGTGCTGCTTAACAAACCAAGCTACTTCTGGTCTTAAACCCAAAAAGCAGCAGCAGCATGTGAGTACAGAAACTGTACAGTTTCAGTGACAAAAGTACAAGACTCCCTATTTTATTGCATGTTTTTAAAATAAACTTGGAGATTTGGATTTTCGAATACAGAAAGGGGATTTCCTGAGTAGTCTCAGCTTACAATTTGTTCAGTGAAACGAACATAGTAAAAGAGGAAACGCATGTATTTTATCATAGAATAATGTATGTTTAAGCAAACATACTTAAGTACAAAATTTAGCTAGATTTGAAAGTGGAGACTTACCAGGCTGATGCAGAATTTGCATGGTGACGTAGCATCAAGCTTGCAACAATTTTACAAATAAGCAAGGTGTATCACTGGATTTTTTTTTTAACAGCAAATCAAAACAATGCACTATAGTTCATCACATTTGCCTTTTTATGATCCAATACATTCAGCCTGAAAATTAAAATCAAATCAAGTTTTCATATATATTGGCTGTCATATCAGACACTAGACTGTTGGGTTACTTTAAAGTGTTATACTGCAGATGGATAATCTTACCAGCAAAAATCAAACTCAGTTTGGATTAAAATCAGTAGAAATGAAGAGAGGCTGGTCACTGCCAGATATTTAAAATAGGAATCATAAAAAAACCGTAAAGTTCCGAAGTACTTTTAAAATATTTCAGATATTTCATAATATTTTGGGTCTGTTTTGTGATTTTTATGGGATGTGGGGTAGACACATTTGAATTTTGCATATACTCAGATCCTTTGTACCTGCAATTAATTGGAGAACAGTAATTTTTACAGATGAGTATCACACAATGACCCGAAGCTTTACCAGTACCAGTTATGATCCAACACGGGTTGTTGTGGTTCTTTTATCCGAGAAGAAGCTTTTGAGGAGGAATACCTGCCCAATACTAACGACAAGTAGAATGATCGCTTCCCCTATGGACCAGTAGGCCACCCTGGTGTTTAAATCCTCCGCTCTGCTGCGGCCCTGTGCTTCCCTCAAGCGGAAGTGAGTCTGATAATCGATGACGGACTTCAAAGCTTCGTGAATTGAAACACATGCAGACTCCATCTAGGAAAGCAAACAAATACACACCCATCTGAATTAAGAACCCTTCTAGTGCTTTTTCTCTCAGAAGTTTTGTGGTTTGATATTTAAAATTAGGATTCATGTAACTTTGCAAGCTAAGGATTAACTCAGTCCATTCTCAGACCAAAATACTGTAAATGCAGTAAAATTTAACTTACATTGATCAAGCTCCATACACAGGAATGCAACGGACCATTAAATACAGAAGCGTGTAAAACCGCTGATGTAATAAAAGGCAATGAGCTCTGAGAACGACTAAACAAATCTTAAATTCATGTACATTTGGGTTCAAAATGAACATCAGAAACACTTTTGAAGTGTCGGTGATCTCCCAGTTGTTAATTCCACGCATACCAGGAGAACAAACAGTTGCTTATAACATTAAGATGCACATAGTATGTATCAAATGATCCTGTGTTTCATTAGTTTGACATTCTTCATTGCATAATTCCCACTAAAGTTGTACAACATTCTAAAAAAATCTACATTACTGAACTCAGTGTGTTCTTTTGGCAAGACACACTTCTCTTTTAGTCATGTACACAAGAAGTGGTTAGAGAAAGTACAATTCTATTACCTTTCAGTGTTCCTGAATGCTCCATAACATAATCATATGACAAAGACTTAAACTGCCCACCTTCATTGCCATTTTTCATCTAAAAAAAAGTATTACCAGTTTTCCAAGCAGTAGATCATTTTTCATGGAAGCTTCTTCCACTTGCAGTTTATATTTAGCACGTAAAAGCCCCTCACTATCTTTTGATGACCAAGACATTAATCAATAGATCTTCAAAATACCTTATTTCTAGTCACAGTTTGGTTTTCTGTTTTATGGCTTAAAATTAGTATTTCCTGAAGATCAGACCACACAACCTATTATAAAAGGCCACATTTAACATCCCGATAGGACCATCTTTTCAAGTTGACAACTTTCAAGACCGGTGTTTGAACAACTCTAAGATAATTCTACTCAAGGAAATTCTAGAGGAGGCTTTCCAAACTAAGTTCTGCCATTGGTCTCACTAGTAAGTTATAGAGCTCTCCTAGTCTGCACAACGGATTTAAGTACAAAGTTACTCTAGTTTTAGGGATTTACATTTTACTGTCCCTGTGAAACGCTGCTGAAATCTGGTCATGCCAGAAGGCTCAAGACAACTGCAACAAGAACCTTCTTATCAAAGATGTGCTGTACTCTGAAAATTAACTTTCTCCTTCCCAAACACCTTATTTGCATTGCGTGTGCTACAACCTAGCGATAAACTTGAACTGCGTCTTCTCTGTTCTCAAAATCCCTCCACTGATGACAAGATAGCAAAGGGAAAAACAGACATAATAGACACCCAGACTGAACAGAATCAAGACTAAAGTAAGGAAAAGACATGGAAAAATACAGGATCAAGAATCAGAACGCAAAATAAAGCAGAGGAATGACAAGAAGAAAGAGGAAGAGCTGTAGCTGAATTCACAGCAACTCATCTACTCTTACAGATCTCAACTACTGCAGACTCATGTGAGGTAAATTCAACGGGCATTGACATTTGGCAGGCACTATTTATACTGTTGAGTCCAGACTAGCAAAATAGCAACCGTGTCAAGCATTCTTTAATGGTTGTTTAAAGAGGGGTTTGGTGATGGTTATAACGTAAGAACATTAGTAGGAACTCATGAAGCAAATGTTTCAAGGCAAGTTTTGATGGATTTAGATTGGGCAGAGGTGGTACAAAATTGTAAAATCCTGAGAATATAATAATAATGTTCTGACACTTCATAATGTCTTATAAAAGGACAAATATCTAGAAGCCAGATAAATATGGATAATTTTTTTCATTTGTTTTGCTAGAAATTTCTTCTCCATTTTAAAAACAGCAGTTATGCGAGAGGTCAGCTTATGTCCTCCCCCCAAAAACTCCACGATGTTAAATGTAAAAACAATTCTCAAAGTTTCTCCAAAGTTTGGATTGTTGAAAACCCTGTTCCACCGACATTTATGGTTTGTGAAAACCACACTTGAAGAGGCATAGAAGCATCATATTTAAAGGAAGTTTCCTTAATAAAATAACAGCAAAAAAGAAGATAGTGGCCTGGAGTTGAGTTTAAGATTTAAGTTACTACCTAACTTTCTCTTAAGCACTTGGTGATTCCTTCTCAGCTCTGCTCCGAGTTCTACAAATCCTACTTTCAGAAAGAAAGCTTATTTGCAATAATTCAGATTTTAAAAGCTCCAATCCATTGATTTTCAAAAGCGACACAGATATCTAATGCAGCTGAACTTGAAAAAAACATTGCCTCCGCCTAACAGCTACTGTCAAACACAACAGCTTTTTACCTGGGTAAGTGCAGTTACTCTGTTCTCACTAGGAAACAGTGGTGGATCTTCTCCAACCTGGAAATCAAAGTACACAGTTTTGTGCGTGAAAGTAGAGAACTCGTTGCTGAAGCAGAATTTGTATGTTCCATTTCTGGATGCAGTAAACGTGAAGCTGTCATATTGTTTCTTCATCTCTTTGTACAATACAGTGCCATCAGGATCTTCCAATCGACAGTCAACATCATAATGGCCTCCAGTGATCACCTGAGAATAAAAAACAAGAAATTGCCTTTTTAATAAAACAGACATGTATACATTTCTTCTAAGAAACAGGATTTGTCAAGTGACACTGAAAAATTTGTTGCTTTAACAAGTATTTTAAAATATAATGCATTAATTTGAAAATCCTTCACAGCAAGTCTGCAAAATTATTTTCTTATGGAAAAATTCAAAATACTTCAGGTTCAGGATATGTAATGTCAACTATAATTTTCAAACCATTTAGGAGAGCAGTTTCAGTTACTTTGTTATAAATAGCTGTACAACCGCCAAGGGTACAGTAGAGGAGATTTGATAGGGCAGCAAAGACATTAATGTAACAAATAAACCATCTGGTGTACCTACACATCCTCCATAGAATTGATTCCGATGGAGGAAACTGCTAACATGCAGGAAGATGTTGGCCAAAAGAGCATAACTATCCCATTAGCTCAAGCTGCTTTAGGCCACAGGAATGGCATTCGACCAGTAGAACAGGTATTTCAACCTGGCTAGTCATCCTCTTCACATGGGCTTGTGACCAGAGCAGTGGTCTGGGGGGGTCTGGTGCCTCCCTCCTGCGCGGTCAGCCACAGGATTTCTTCCCAAAACCACCACATCCAGATAATGCCTACAAGTGACTCAAAACTTCACACGATTGTCTCACAGTTTTTTCAGGCTTCAGTTATTGTTGGTCTGCAGCATATTGCTCTGTAGACTAGCTGTTCCACCTCTACAGAAAGGCTAATTGGTAGCTTCAGTATTCATAGCTTGGGTGTTCTGATGACTCTTAGGCTAGTAGTTTTACACTTAATCCTTGCTCCAAACATTTTGCTTTTAAGAAAAAGCATGCTGAAGGAGGAAGAGACTAAAGGCATGTCCTCTATGTGTGCAGAAATCACTGAAACATTTTAGTATCCGAGTATGCACTTCAGTTCACATAGCATGTAAACTCACATCAGTTTATTCAGGTTTTAAGTCATTAAAATGGTAACTTTAATGGTACAACTGAAATGAGATCTGAACAGTGGCTGCTCCATAAACATGAATTTTTAAAATAGTCAGTTGGCAAGCAGTATCTTCACAGTTTTTCCTGGGATGACAGGATACAAAGAGCCAAAAAAATTTTGGATGCCTGCATCCTTAGATATCTCTTCGTGGATGCCTGCATCTACTTGGGCCTTTCATACAGAAATGCTTACCTGGTTTAAAGAAAAAACAAATATAAGATTTTCTATAATGAAATGATAGTTAATTTTTCAAGTATGATCTCAGATTTGACAAGGGCACACTTTTAACCAGCTACATGGAAGTCACTCACATTCAGTTATATCACACACCCTGAAAGGGCCAGTTTACATATACACGGTAAAGATTTGCCATAGCTTTGAAGTTCTCCTACGGTTCCTTCCTAGAGAGCTTGCTTGAGCCTCCTCTCAGCTCTTGAGACATATTGCCAAAGGACATGCACAAAGCACTTCAAGCTACTGGCAGTTGGTGAAATCCAAACTTTACTTTTAACAATGCTACTCCTGTCCTGATTGCCGACGAAAGTGACAACAGCAGACTTATCTGTCCAGCAACCTGCAATCATATCCACCTCAAAACTGGCAGGGGTGCAGGGGGGGGTGCAGAGTCCTGCACAGAAAAGACTTTATGAAAGTAAAAGGCAGGGCCAAGAAACATTTGGGCAGGAAAAGAGATATACCTAAGAAAGAACTAGAACATGTAGGACAGAGTAACAAGATTTGATATTTGACAGCAGCAACATTCCCCAAAATACAAAAGATGGGACAGCAGCTGGGACAGAAAAAAAATCACAGGACTTCAACACGAAAAGCCGGACCACAAAAGTACATAGCCCCTTCAAAAACCCCCAAAGGTAACTGTGATTCCCATCATCAAGGGTGATTTCTCTATCACGCTGCTGCTGTACTGTCAGTGATTTCACCAGCTGAAGTGACTGACTGAAAGGTTAGGGAAAAAAAGACTGAAAAGACAGAAAGGCTGATACACTCAAAGGCAACAAAACTGTCAGGGATGTTTGCTCAATACATCTCAAACCTGCACAGCATGCCCTATCACAATGGCTGCATGTTCAAACTGTTAGAAACCGGGAAAAGTAAGAAAAACTGTGCAGCCTCACTTAATAGGTCCCTGTTAACCACAGCCTTCAATAAGATGTCAGTTGCCTGCATGCTTTATTTTTTTGCAATTCTGCTGTCTCGCTATATGCCCGGGACACTTTGCTAGTACTGCATAACCTATTCCACCGCTTTCTTACTGTTTGCAATGTGACCCTGGCTCTGAAACACGAAGCATTAGCTCCCCAAGCTGTGTGACGCCCATCACGCGAGCGCTTCTCAGGCCGCAAAGGAATCGCTTTAGCGGCACCTCGTTGGGCTGGGGCGCCGCAGGGGCTCAGACGGTAGGGAGCCTGCACGGCAGCCATCGGGACAAGACACGCCGCCGGCTTTCAGGCCCAGCGTTATCCGCGGGGCCGACTGCAGCGCCCGGCGCCTCCTTCCCCCCGAGACGTTAACTCCGCACCGGCCTCCCCCGACAGGCGCCTCCCGGGACTGCTCGGCGCAGCCCAGCAGGGCCCAGCGGGGCAACAGGCCCCTCGGCCACAGCTCGCCGGGCCGGGGCCCAGCTCCGTCAGCGGGTGGGGGTGGGTGTGGAGGAGGAGGCGGCGGCTACCTGAAACTCGAGGGTGCACTTGGTGCCCTGGGCGATCTCCTCGTAGAAGCACTGCTTGGCGTTGTCGGGCAGCTCGAAGGTGATCTCGGAGGCCCGGGCGGCGCAGGCCGCCAGCGCCACCACAAGCAACAGCCGCCCTGACGGCCCCGCAGACCGGGAGCCCCGCAGCGGCATGGCCCGGGGCGGGGAGAGGAGAGCGAGGGGGGGAGGCGGAGTGAGCCGGGCGGAGGCAGCGGGCGACCCGGCGGGAGGCGGCGGCGTGGCGGCGGAGCCGGAGGTGGGGGAAGCGCGTTGCCACCCGGAAGTACCCGCGCTAGGCGCCGCCGCCCTCCGGGAGCGCTTCCGGGTAGGCGTGCGGACGTGGTGTGCGGCGGCGGAAGGGGCGTGGTCTAGTGGCGGTGGGCGGGGAACTGTGCGTGGGCCCGGGGAGTCGGTGGCGCCGCGGGGTCTGGCGTCTCCGGTTCAGGTCCCCGGTCGCGGCGGGGTTTTTGGCTCCGTGACTCGTCGGACGCCGTCACCCCGGGTGGGGGGTTAAACGGTCGCCCGGGTCCCACGAGGCACGACCCGTAGCTGACATGGCGGGCGCTCCCCGCCGCAGCGCTCCCCGTCCTCCCGGCGCTGGGGAGGCAGGGAGGAGGAGGAAGCTGAGGAGCTCTGCTCCGCCGGCCGTAAACGTTCGTTGCTCCGGAGAGGTGAAATACGGATGCAAGTGCTCACGCTGACTGCAGGAGTGTCGGCTTTAAGTGGCACTCCGGGAAACACAGTTATTTTTACAGTGTGAAACAGATTGAGAAGAAGCAATCAAAGATAACCTCCTTCCTTCTGCTAATTTTCGGTTCTGTGGTAAATCAGGCTGAGTAGTAAAAATAGAAAAAAAAAAAAAAGGAAACTCCGCTCCAGTCTCTCAGGCAGGAGAATGAACTTCCGACGGTTTGACCATGGCCCAAACCATAAAGGCGGGCCGTGTTCTGGCAGCAGAGAGTGACTAGCGTCTATTTCTGTCTGTGTCTTGGGCACCTTCCCATGAGAGTCGGCATCACTTACCACCTTACCGGGGGCCTGTATCTTGTAATAGGGGTACCAAGAAGAAAGGCAGTATCTGTGTGCACACGTGTGTTGGGGGTGAAGGTAAAGGAGGTGGCAGGCAGGAGGGGAAGCGCTCGGGGAGGGGAGGCCAGGCCAGGCCTGGGGTATGCAGAAACATAAGCACATATGACAGGTATAAAGGGGACTTGTGTTGGGGTGGGTTCCATTCCGCTCCCCTGGAAAAGGGTCTGACCTGCATGGAGCACCCGGTGCCAAAAGAGGCATGCCGGAGATGGGGATGCTGCTTCGCAATCCCCCGGCCTCAGCGAGGCGACTCCTGAGTTAGCTGGTGGAGCCTGTGAATTTCATTCTCAGCGCTGTACGAGAAGCCTGGGCATCTCTTCGGGGACTGCGGATTTCACAGGACAGAGGTTCCCAAAGTTCGTATGTTGAAGGCTCTGACAGATTTACAGGTGTGGATTAAAGTGAAATGGCAGATACTTTACCAAGTATCCACCCCACCTCTGAGGCAGCCGTTAGCCACCTACAATTAACCATCAGATCATAGAATCACAGAATGGTTTGGGTTGGAAGGGACCTTAAAGACCGTCTAGTTCCAACCCCCTGCCCTGGGCAGGGACACCTCCCACTAGACCAGGCTGCTCAAAGCCCCATCCAGCCTGGCCTTGAAACGGATCTCCGCTGTTTTCATTTAAACACACTGGGTTTATTTCAGATTGTATTTAAGTATTGGCTGACAGCTGAGATGGCTCAAATGCACGTTACACCTCTGTGCCATAGGAGGCAACTTCAACCATTTTACTTAAATCGGTGACTACAGCTTTGTGGGACCTGTATGCCTGTGCAGAGCGTTCCCAATCACCTTCTCCTTCGTGTGGCAAGAAATACATTTCAGGAAGACTCACTCTGTGATTTTTCACAGCACCTGAAGTGATCCTGGACAGGTTACAGTTTCCTAGTTCACTCTTTCCAGCTATTTTCTGAAAGCCTCACTAAACAGGCAAAATCAAGCTTACTTAAGAAATTACAATTGGAAACCTGTCACAAAATAACCAAACAATGAAGCAGAAGGCGAAAGGTGCCTGGTAAAGCCAAGATAATCCTGCAGAGCAGGCAAGAAAGGTGTGTGGTGGCACCTGCAGGATAAGGAAAACACAGAACTTGTCTCAATCCCCAAAATAAGTCATCAAGCGGAGATGAGATCACTTCCTTTTCTTTTGGATCCAGGACAGAGAGCATAAAACATCAACTGAGTAAAGAAGAAAGATGGCAAACTGCCTGCTCTGAGGAGCTCTCAGGCCTGATCACCTTGTCCCTGGGGATTAGTGACCACCAAGGAGTGCAGCCACCGGCGCTGACAACCTAGCACCGGCTCCGCCGTGTTGTGTGCTCACAGCTCATAGCAATAATGATTGATAGTGATTAAGAACTACTAGCAACATGAATTGCTTATGAAAATCAGTACTTATTTTGAAGCTTGAAACTGGCTTGATTTGTGCATTTCCTAAACACCCCAGTCACAGTGATATCCAGTTCCCTAAACGATATGTGGATATATTATACTTTAATTTTTTAACACTAAGGATCTGAGCTTTCCAGTTTTAGAAGAGCAATGCATATGCCTTTGCATTTGTTGATTTTGTTAAAATTTTTCCTGATTTAGCCAGTTAATAATTGGCAATCCTTACAAGGAATAAAAAAAAAATTAATCAGGTTGCTGGTTTTCCAGGTTGCTGGTGCTGCTGTTACTGTTACCAGATTCTTCTCTGCTTCCGTTGTTCTATCTCCACGTGTAACCATTCTGTTTGTGAAATGCTAAAATTTCATGTTGTCTTTATTATCTTACTGCACAAATAATATTTGAATGTTAAACCCCAAATAAGTTTAATAAATAAACTTTAGAGGGAGTCATATGAAGAGTTTTCCTTTCCTACTGGACAACTATTTAACTAGAGTGAGACTCAGTTTCAGACGCTCTTCAGCATAGTTCTTGCTTGAGAAAAATCTTTATAATTTTTTTCTATTATGACAGAATATTTGCAAGCAGAATTCTGAATTACAACCTTCCCCAAACATACACAAATAGCTAGATAATTTTATTAATGTGCTTTTTTACCTTATGTGTAAAGTTAGAACAGTTTTCAGTCAAAGACTAGAAAAAACAAGGATTCATTTTACTGTTAGATTCGTTTGACTTCAAGTTTGTAAATGTATTTTGCCACTTTCTGTCTGTGGAAATTAATAATTGTCAAATGGCAAGTGTTTCTTGCCCAGGCATTAATTAAAACATGCTCTCCTGAAGAATTCCAATGAACGATAGTGGTACAAGTAGTTCATTTCTTCAGAAACACACATGGAAGCAGCTGCAGAAAGACTGAAGAAACCTGCAAAGCAGAGGAAACTCAGGTGTCTGTGTTTCTTCGTCTCTGCTTGGTAGCTGAGACAAATGCCAGATCTTTTCTCCTGAGATAGTTAGAGACCTTTTGCCCACATTAGAGGCTGTAGGTGTGGATGTAGTTTCAGGCAGATAAAATAGATCTTATGGCTGAAATAACATTTCCTGTTATTTGCGTAGTAAAACAGAAAAAGCTGTTAGTCACCTTTACAGTCTTTAATATGCAATCCTCCCTACTGGAGGTTTTGAAAGGTGTTTTCATAAAATTCTTTACTCTGTGTGGCCATCATACCTTTCCAGAAATCTAGTTGCGTATAACAGTTAAAAAAATTCCACTTTACTGTTTTCATTTCATTCTCACTGAAAATACATTCCACGATATGCTTCATCTTGCTACTCAAACTCACCTAACATGGTAAAGCTTCGCCATTTTAAGTACCTCAGCTTTAAAAATCTTTGCTTTGGGCTTGCTTTGTCAGATTTTACATAAATAATAGATATCCAGATATTAATTTCTGCTTAATTGCCAGTACAGTGCTCAATTTTGGATAGATTGAAATTACTAAGCCATTATAATAGGTTATAATACAAATTATTCTTCCCTTTCACTGTCCTTCATACTTGAAGAACTTGCCCTGAACACCATTGGCAGCAGCACACACTTGAAGGGCAGTCAAGTATACTAACTACTAACGCAGTTTCAGCCCACGGCTTCAGTGTGATTTGTGCAAAGTCATGCTGTGGAGGAAAAAATCACCAGACCTTAAAACTGCTTGAACTTATCCCTTCTTTTAAGGTTCAGTGCATTTTCTAACCTCTGTTCTCATGTTTTCAAAACTGCAGTGAACAAGAAATGAGCTTGTTTGTGTCTAAAGTCAGCGCGCTACTGCCTATGCTCGTGATAGTTGATTACATAAAAGACAAAACACATCCAGACAGGACACCCCAAGAAAATAACATATTTAAATAAGTGTTTTAGATGAAAAATAGATGTAATTGCACCCAAAATTAAGCATTTACTGTATTTCCACATGTACAACGTCACAGAGGAAGAGGTTGAGAGCTGCTGCAGTACAAGGAGTTGCTGTGATGGACTCGGAAGAAAGGAGATGACTGGGAAATTTGTGACCCTTGTTGCCTTCTGAAATACCCCACATGCACTCTTGCAGGGCCTCAAGCCTTACTGACCAGAAGAATTTGTGAACTGTGTTCATGAAAACATAGTACTTTGATTTTCAGCATTTTAAAAAAAAAAATATAGATATTCCTAAGTAAGAAGGTCAGACCGATAAGAATTAGTTTCAAAAACGTCAGTTCCATGGGGTTTTTCCTTTCTTTTCCTCGCTTCACAGGTGCTGCCCATGTTGCACGGCCCCGAGGTGAGACCTGTGGAGGCATGGACCTTCTGCTCTTGCTGGGATACACAAGAGGGAGCTCTTGGTCACAATAATTGTCCTTTGCCCGTTTCAATTTTTGTTGAAAGCATACTCCATGCCTGAGCTTTTCTTACTTCAAATGGGCTCTTTCAATCCAGTGATAAATGGATGTTGGAAAACTAAATAAAATAATAATAATAACGATGATGATGATGATGTTACAATCTCAGCCATACGTAACGTAGACATAGCTTTAAGGAAGGGGTTACAACACCCAAGGCTTGCACATCGGTCAGTTCAGCAGCAAAAGCCACGCGTCACTTTAGGTACCAGGACTACCTGTATACAACATACAGAGATCTCCAGCAGTGAGAGTCACCAGCAACCACATCCTGAGCAGGGAGCTGCAAAAGCTGCTCCATGGGAAATGTAGAAATGTTGCCCCATGGGAAATGTGAGTGTGTTCTGGCATCGGTGTCAAACATGGCCTGCTCTCGGCAATAGGCAGGAATTCATCTCCCATTGACATTCCCAGTTCCCCGTCCTCTCCAGGGACAGGTGCCCGCACCAGCCTTCTTACATGCCATGTAGCGCTGGGGTGAGGCAGTAGGGACCATCCCCATGAATACAATTTCTTTAGGACCTGGAGGGCTCAGAATGTGCGAAAGGCCGGTTCCCATCTGCTCTCTGGCTGAAGCTGGACTTCGGCAGACTGTGTGATGGGCAGAGTTCTGGGGAAGGGCTGAAAAAACTCACAGAGAGACAGACGATGAAAGATTGGCTGCACTGAGGTAGATAGGAACCCCAAACGATGCCCCGGACAGACTTTCAGTGAAGACTCTGAAGAACCCAGGCATCCTTCCCACAGCATTCCTCCCAGTGGCTCACCTTGTGTTTTGTTTTGTTTCCTTCTCCCAGCCATGGCTGAATTTTGATAATACTGTTGTTATGTAGCTAGTGAAAGAAAGATTTATTCTTGCATACCTGCACTTCCATTCACTCAGCTTTAAGTTACTTAGAATATGCTATAAAACACTTAATAAAAATAGTCCACTCTTTACAACTAAATGTAGTCAGTCTAATAAAAGATATCGTTCTCTCTACAGAAACAATTTCAATTGAAGAATTCTAAGAAATATTGTGGCTCATAAGTGGTTTTAGAAGATCAATAACACCTTTATGCAAAATAATTTTATATATTTTTCTTTTCTGTTACATTTCTAAATGGTTCTTCCCTATTTATGGTAATCCCAGCTATTCACGCTCAGGCTGTAGTTACGCACTGAAAAATGAGTATGTTGGTCTGTTACCTTCTGTCATGCTGTAATTATTGCTTAAAAGCAGCAGTCGATTGAACAAATAAAGCCGTTAGCGTGCCTGGCTCTCTAATAAATACGCTACTTTTAATATTTCCTGAGGGAAGCGATACAGAATTTCATGTAAGTGAATAATGATACCCATATGGTACACTCTCTGGCTACCCAGATGTAGTCTGTTAGTTCAAAAACCGTCTGTCTTAATCTTGGGTAAAAGAACACAAGAGATTGAATATTTAAAAGATACCAGATAAGCATTAGTCTGTTCAGCATCGTCAGTATTCTAAGCCAAAGGGAGTTTCCACATTTCATCTTAGACATGGCCAACACAGCAACAGTGTTGTTAATATCCTGGAAAGCAAAATAATCAGGTACACTGTGAATCAGCTGGGATTTTGTTCTGTGGCTTTTCTCATTTGTTCTGTATGCTTTGTTTCTTTTAAGATATTTGACATATTCAGGTATTCTTTCAGAAAACAGAAACATCTGGAAAAGCAATAAATATCAGTCCAAGCCTCGATGCGGCCGTTTGTAACAGATGAAGTCTAGGCAAAAATCATTCATTAAATAAATCAAGGGAGAAAAAACATGTAGCAGTGTCACATGTAGATAACGGAGAAGAGAGAATCAAATGTGCTGCTTGAGGTGGAACAGGAATGGGGAAAACAAGCATCTTG
The DNA here is from genome assembly GCF_963924245.1 of Chroicocephalus ridibundus. Classification (NCBI taxonomy): domain Eukaryota; kingdom Metazoa; phylum Chordata; class Aves; order Charadriiformes; family Laridae; genus Chroicocephalus; species Chroicocephalus ridibundus. Next base: position 17,177,815 of record NC_086316.1, read on the forward strand.
GGTGGGCCTGAATATAAGAACATCAAAGCTGCTACCCAGGAGCTCAAAGCTGTTGTGAAATTGCCTTGCCGTTCTGCAGAACAGGATACAATCAGGTGAATTTGCATTTTGGGACTTACAGTTAGGTGAAGAACCATGGGAACTCTTTACAGTCCTCATATTTTTAGCCGCAAAAGACGTGAAGGATCTGTAAACTGCACATTGCAGTGAAAGTCACGCTTATACAAATTTTTTTGTGGTTCACCAAAGCATTCAACAAAAATAGCTAGCAGGTGAAGACTGGCTAGAAATGTTCAGAACTCATGTGAGAGGTGATGACAACTTCTAACTGATAGGCAGGAGGGGTTGTCTACCATCGTCACGAAGAAAATGAGAGAGGGATGCTCTTTGAACTGTTACACAAAATGCTTCACAAATCTTATGCTGATATGAGTGTATCCAAAAAATATTCGTTCTGAATAGAGCCTCAGTTTATAGATTTGTGCAAAGACACCACAGACACTGGCTTCTGGAAGTGGTACCAGGAGAATTGTAAAAGGAGCAGGAAACCCCACAGAATTATTTGGCCTCTTGCATGTCCACAGAAAGATGAGTAACGTGCTGACTATTTTAGAGCACAGAAAAACCTTGGATTTCACGTTGTGAAATCGTGGTTGTGACAGAAAATAAGCCATTCCTTTTTCAGAAAGAAAAATTTATGTGTGCAGACACCGTTTCTTTCACCCATTTGTGTAGAAAAAAGCGAAGGATTAATTAATTAATAGGCAAGAGATACAAGAATACAGTATGCCTCCCTGATTTGTTCCACAACTAGTCTGCATAAAGAAATACAGATATAGATCCCTAAGAATGGTCTTATCTGCATGTAAATCCAAAGCCTAATTTGATGGAAATCTCAGAGAACACGCTAGGACAAGACTGATAATGAAGACCCTCTACCCAGAACACAGTCTTTCAGAAAACGGTTCTCTTTACTACAGATTGGCTCAGACTGGACGCCTCTAAAAAAGAGCCTCACCACAGACGCACAGAGCTTTCTCAGTGCAGATTGCTCAAGACTTCGGGCTGGGAGCCTGGAGTCAAAACTGAACAAAAGCCTGTCTGCTTAAGAAGAATTTATTTCCAACAACCTCTGTTCCACAATGGCAAAGCTGTGCCAGCCCACATGAGGCACAGCAGGAAGAAGAAGAGAATCCAAGAGGAAACTTGGCTTTGTACCTATTGCAGCCTTAGTCATCCTTTTTGAACAGAATTCAGCTGCCAGCACTGTGAAAGACAAACACCTGCAAGGAAGTGGAGAAACAGCTGGTATTAGAGGTGATACTGCCATCAGCGTCTGCCGCGCTCTTTGCCAAGTCCTGCTGTTCTGCTAGACGAAAACGGTAACACAAGTCCCGCCATAAAAACTAACAGGCTGGCATGAATGAGGACATCCAGCAGGCAGATGGCGGGAAATTTTCTTTGAAGGAAAGGCAGAACAAGGGTGATGCCCTGTTTTTATGGATTGATGCCTTGTTTTTATGGATTGATCATTGTTATTGCCCTTCTTTACTGTATCTTGAGTACAGGGAAATAATAACATTGATGGACAATAAAACCTGCTCACTTTCTTCCCCTTCTATTCCACACTCGTAATTTCTGTTTCAACATCCCGTAATTTCTCTGGTAATCATCTCATCTGGTCTTGAAAAGATATTTTCAAAGTATTTGCTTAGATAATCCACCTAAACTTGAATTGTTTACTGTCTGTCTTGATAAGGGGTACTATGAAGTCCATGGGACCCATCACAATGGTGTAAAACAGGTAGCCATCACTAGGTTAACAGATAACCAGGGTTTATACCAGCACTGACTATGAAACAAGAGACATCTCCATGCTTATGTTTTGAATTGCGTATCGAAAGCTTTGATGGTGGCTGGTACTTAACGACAGATTTGGAAAGATGATACACTTATGCCAAGCTCCAAAATTAAATGTATACCCATGGCTGCCTTCCAAAGATCCTTCCAGTGACTTCTGTTGGCAATTTTGTGACATATTTTGTGTTCCAGGAGCTCACAGGTTCTTTCAGTGCAAAGAGTTAATCTGTTTTTCTGTTGAAAGTGCCAAACAGAGAATTTGACAAATCTGGTCTAGTGTGATACAGGCGTTTTAAAGCAGATAGGGGAGGATGTTAAACTGTCTGGGGCGGGGGAGCAAGACCAAGAACTTAAAAAGTTTGCTTCAACAATTAGGTTTGCTTATGGGTAGAAGAAGCAAGGTAAAGACTATTGAAAATGCATGAGACGCTGCAGCAGCCTCTGGAACAGGTATTTATTCTAGATTCTTGAGTGCTTGTGGATCTTTGTGGTGCCAGGAGCTGCAGTTGTTCATTTTTCAACTTCTTTTTACCACTTAGGTTACTGATACACATTTTCAGTACAAAAATAGGATAGACTGAAAGCTGACTATGATGTAAAAGTATGTAATAATTAAAGTTGTATATAGAAATAAACCCCCAAAATTCTGGTTTAATGTTATAATATGTTTTTAATTTGCTTAATAAGTCACCAAGGTATGGACAGGGTTTTTACAAGGGGCTTTGTCTACATTAGATGAACCAGAAAACTGACGTGAAAAAACACTGCAGAGAAAACGAAGTATTTCAATTTAGAATGCTGATTCCATTTTTGAAAGTCACATGAGCCTACATATTAATTCCAGAGGACTGTTATTACATTGCAAAATATTGGTGTTGATATTAATGAGCTTTGTAGAATGAGGCTGTATGAAGGTCGCAATGATTTCATGCTTATTTATGGAATTTCGGTGCTCAGAGCACACATTCTGCTCATTTGTCTAAGTTAGAATTTATGTCTCTAGGTTGACCTACTAACTAGTGAGGACTTTAAATTGTAGGGTTGCGCCTGCAAAAATTATAGTAATCGTAATTATTGCAGTCTGAAAGTCTGGACACCAATACATGTGGCTCTGGTGACAAAAAGAATAGGTAGTTTCTTTCATTCACAGATACCCTTTGAGTATGTACACTTTTAATACACTAGTGGTTGCAAAAAGTGGGAGAATGTGAGAAAATAAAAATACTCTGTTTCCTTCCTGGAATAGTAGGCATGTCATGTATTTGCATTCTTGAAGCAACTTTGGGCTTGTACAAGTGAGAAAAATAAAACTGAGACTATGAGTAATACTGTACAAAACAGTAAGTTTACAAATCGGAGAGGGAACCTTTGTAAAATTACCAGATTTTTCCCAGTACATACATCCTTTTCCTTTTTAAACATATTGCTGTGTCTCTGCAGATCATCACTAATTGTTGATCATTCTTAACTTTCTGTGTGTGCCAAAGGACATATATCCATTTTTTCCTTGTGTTCGTCTATTCAGAATATTAGCTGTAACTTAAGGAGAAGACGAATCCAGCATTTCTGTCTTCAGCAAGACCTTTCTATTTTATCAGTGTTACACAGAGAGCAGAGGAGACTCTTTAGTCCTGAATTCATCTATCCATGAAATTAAAGGAATGCAAACAGGGAAAATAAATGAAAATAAACTTTTTTTTTTTTTCCTCTAGAAATAGCTAATTCTTTCACCGTGAGGTCAGTTCTCCCCAGTCCAAAAGGATCACCATGTTGAGTGCAGTGATACCAAACGTTTACCATGGATCAGTATCTAATACCTCTCATGCAGCTGCCTGATCATCTGTGCACCTGCACCTACAGGCCACCCGGCTGAGGGCATTGCGTCCTGTCCTTTATTACTGCCACAGTACGTACAAACGCTACAGCTCAGCACTTTTCTTAGAGACCAAAAAGGTGAACCAGCGAACTGGGCAGAGTGTCATTAGAGACATGAACTACAGCACTGAATGTGATCCATTCAGCCGGAAGGTAGTAGCATCTCAAGAGTGAAGGCGTGCTGTACCTTGTTTTCTTATCAGTATGTTTTTAAGGTGCACATTTATACAATCAGTCATTTGCCACACTGATTAAAACAGGAGGCATGCGCAGTTTTATAATGGGACATACGTGGTCGCAATTAATAAATCATTTGCAACTGTGCAAAGGGAATGCAGAATGGAGCAGGTTTATGCTTGCTTTGCAAAATGGAAATACTAATAAAAGACCGGGAAATAGATGTAATGAGACGTGGTGAGTTTGGGCAAAGGAGGATCCTGCACTGCTCTTTTCTAATAAAACGAAGTCACTGGGAGCAGTGATTTTATAGACTGGTGTGCCTAAAGAAGGTCTGTTTCTTAATTTGTGCTATAACATACTAATATGTTTGCTCCTGATGTTAAGAAAGTAAAGAGAGAGAAAGAACCACTGTCTTTTTGGAACAGAAATCATTACTACAGCTGGAAAGCAGGATGTTTATTTACTTCAATGGAAAAACACAGAAGTTCACTTGTTCCAAGACTCACTTAAGCAAATAATTTCCTCCGTGAAGAGATGTATTTGAAAGGAACATGAATTTGAATATGCAAGGTTAACATTTACCTTCCTGAAATTCCCCCATGGTTTAGCTATATCATTCAGGTGCTCTTCCAACATATCAAGTGTAAGGCCTCCAAAGGTTTAGTTGCTCATCTTCCTGAAATGGTGCTCCTCTGTCCTGTTGGTACCATTTTTCCAGTTTTTGGTCCATGCCTAGAAAAGACGTACAACGCTTTCTTTCAAAATTTTAAAAACCTTGTTCTCCCCCTTTTTCTTTAGGCCCGTTCAGGCACATCAACAGAGATGTCTGATTCAGAAAAAGCAATAGTGCTGAAAACAGAATATGAAGGTTATCTAGTACCACATAGTTTGGAAAATTCAGTAAAAAAACCCCCCAGTGATACAACAAGCTGTGGGTGAAATCCAGGCTGTAAATTAAGTCAGCAGCAAAATTCCCATTGATACCCTTAGGCCAGATTTTCTCCCTAAATACCCACCCAGTAGGTAAGTTGAGACATAATACCTCTAGGTGCTCGCTGCAGTAACAAAGCAGTAGTTACGGCATTGCAGGGACAGATTGGAGCACAGCACTGAGACCCGAGCTAGTTAAAAGTCTTAAACTTTGATTTTATCTGCTTGTCAAACAAAGGATCACCTGTACTATAGCTGCACCTGTGCCAGCCAATTAAGGTTAAAGGAAGGGGTTTTGTAGTACTTTAGATTAGATTGCTTACCTTCTATTTAAGGAAATACACAAGTAACAGGTATGTAAAAATAAAGACTTTTTGTTCGTGCTTCTCTATCCTGTAAGTGAAGAAGAACACTAGATCCTTGTGTCCTAGAGCACCAGGCTTGAGAGAAGCTGCAAAGTGTGTTTGTAAATTAGCCTTACGTCTGCATTATTTCACTTCAGAAATTAAGATCCTCTTTACTTTGTGAGTCCTGAGCATGAAGAACATAAGAAATAGTGACTGCACAATGGAGAAGAGCAAAAATTTAATTAGGAAGAGAAAAATAATCTTTGTTAGGCTATTTAAAATGTCAGGGATTTTTTTGTTTGTTTGCTTTACTAATTGTTGTTTTTCTTCAGTAACAAATTATTGTAATGAAAATTTTGGGGAAGGAGGGAAGGGAGAGACACTTAGCAATATTGCGTCTGTACTTGGGGTGATATCCTTTTTTCTTCTGAGTAATTGATAAGCAAGATCCCAAGTCCAGTGTTTATATCTTAAACTTTTCAGGGCAGAATAACAAACATCCTTCCATTCCCATTTTAAAACCTCTCTGACAATTAATTTTGTGACCACTTCCTCAGCCATATGGATGTAATATCATCCAACAGTCATTCCCCTCTGGTGCTCCATGTGTACCTAACACATCCACACAAAAACAACCTTCCAAACTGATGGTGATCTGGACAACAGTAATTTTCCCCAGCTAAAACTCTGCAGGCTCTTTCCAACAAAACACTGTACTGTCGCACACAAAGTGTGCGTTTATGCTGATTAAGCACCATTTTTTATCAGCAGGGTGTGCACAATCAAGCGTGTTTGACTCAGATACAGAAGTAGAGATTGGTTTACTCAGTTAAAAGCTTTGATCTGGCAACTGCAGACATTAGGTAGAGCTAAAGGAATCCACAGTGCTTATGGATCCTGATTTACTTCTGGCCTCTCAAGCAGAATGCTAAGGGTAGGCAGGACTTTCTTCACTGGCACTAACAGAGCATTGAGTTCCTGAGAGCAAGAGATGCATTCTTCCTCCTAATAACTTTGCTTCTTCATACAACCTTTTCGCGCTAGTCTGACACAAATAGGCTTCTAAATTATCACTGTGCCACGTGTTACTACAAAATTGGCAAGCATCCCTGGCTGCCCCAGATCAAGACAAAACACTAGCTGCAAGCTGTAGGAGCTTCAGTCAGACATGCTCAGGAAAGGAATCCTGCCCTTGTTCAAGGGCATAGAATTTACTTTCAGATTTCATTCATTTCATTGGGTGGATGAAGCCAAAAGAAGTAGTTACCAAAAAGGGTACGTATATTTTTAAAATACTCCTTTAGGATGTGCCTGCCATCCTACGAATTGGAAATAGTCAAAATACTGTTTTCTGTCCAAAGAGCTGCTCCAAAGGTAATATGAAATTTTTATGACCATTAACTTGAGACCAGTGCAATGATTTAGCTATAATCCTCAAAATTACTGATCAACCTTTTTCACCTAGTCAGCTATTTGCTGTGATGTGAAATGAGGGAACGGTTGCTTGGATGAGATAAACAAGCGACTCCTTATTGTTGCAAAATTGAAGTGTGCAACTGCACAAACAAAACAGCTTTTTTACATTCTGTTTTCAGCAGTTACCACTTGTTGTCTTATTGTTAAACTCCGTCTTACCATTTCTGTATTCCTGCTTTTTTTACCTTAAAAAAACAAAACTATTATCCTTCCTGCCCACTTTTTTTTTTTTTTTTTAAAAAACCAAACCAACATTTCCCACATTCCCAGCTGTTACAAGAAATTTAAGATTGGTTTACACAGGTGTTTTGGCTAACAAAGGTCAAGAGGATTGGGTTATAAATATGTAAATCATTAATTGTAGCGTGTGTTCCTTTTACTGTGCTGCTGAGAATTGCACAGGAGAATAGAGATTAAATACTTCCCTATAGGCTGCGGTTGTTTTCCCTCCATGCTGGAGTTGACTCTGCCCTGGTGCAAGGTGGCGTCTGTGCAGTTTTATTGGTTCCTTCTGCCAGCCACTTGAACATCCACAAAGAAATAACATTACATAGAGTTTTCTGCAGTTGGAGTCCTTGCTTTTCCTGGACAACAGAGCCTTGGTTGAAAGTGCTATAACACCAAATATTGTAGGGGTGTCAATCTGCTGTTTTGTCAGAGGTTTCGGTAATCATACATGTTTATAACAGCCAGGGACTTTAGGTGGATCTGGGAGCTTACAGCCTCAGGTGACTGATCCCAGAGCATTTAACACATGAATGTTCCCACTGAGTTCAGCGTGAACATTTCTGAGCTTGAAGTGAAGTCCATGATTTGTTAGTTGCACGCTGGTGCCTACCAGGGTATGTAGCAAATTAAAGCCTATGTCCCAAAAATATGCTTGCAAGTTATGCATCTAACCTGGTGCTGTTGCAGTGTGGTACCCTCTGAGGGCAGACGTTAGTTGTGGGGTAAAGACCAGGGTTCTGGGGCAGGTCCCAGCTGCTGCAGCCTGCAACTGTTCAAATTGTGGTGGATAGTCATTGAGTGCATTCGTACAGTGCTAACGAGGGTCAGGCTTGGGATATCGCCAACAGGGAAGTATTGCACTCAAACTTAACACGATCCATTTCTGAGTGTAAGTTTGGACATATTTTGGGTCTGTCAGAAAGGGTGGGCTGTCCCCCTCTGAACACGCCTGCGCAGCTCAGGCTGAGGCAGCCTCTCGGTGGGGGTTTGGGGGTCGCAGTGTGGCTGACTGGCAAATCTGGACCACAAGTAGGCTTGAACTGCACTGAACTGGTACCGCAGACATATATACAGGGCGTGCAACACTTGCTGCATGTGCTTCCCATTGCAGGAGAGGGACCTCCCTCAACAGCTGCCACCGAAGAGGACGCTTTTAGTATGCGAGATGCTTTCTTACCAGCAGCAAGATCAGCGCTTGAGAAAAACTTGGAAAAGCAAGCAATGAAAGCTTATATAAGAGGCAAAAATTGCAAAGTACCTAGCTTTGAAAAAGGATGTGTAAGAGCCAGTAGTGAGAGCTGTGCTAATGTTTTGGCATCCACATGCAACTAGCAACCTCTGACTTTATGCCAGTTCAGCACTGGGTGTGAAACTCTTGGCAGTTTGCCTCAACTTCACAGCATTTTTTGGGCTGGAGACACAGAGAGAGAGAGAGAGCGCAAAAGGAGAGAGACCAGAGACCTCAGAAGATTTTATAAGTCTTGTTTCTGTTTCTCTTTTGGGACTATGGAGGATCTAACTCGCAAGGATCAGTTTAGGGAGAAGACCCACATCCCCCATTTCTTTAAAAGTGGTGTTTAGAAGTATTAAACTGTATTTTGTGCTCCCTTTACACAAAAAATATTTCTTGTCAGGGAAAGATATTATCAGATGTGATTTTCAGGAAGTGAGCTATCTTTCCATCTTGAAAGGTCAAACTTTCTTGTTAAGAGGCAGGATTTTTTTAACACCTTCCCCTCTCCCAGAAATATCAGAACTGCTTAGGGTATCTGGAAACAAATGGTCACAGGTGTTAAAAAATTAGAAAAGGTAAAAATATAAGCGTGTTTAATTATTTAGTTTGCATTTGCACAACAAACACACTACATCACGATGCTTGAACTGATGTTTCGAGCAAAGTAATTTTAGATTCAAGGCGTGCTTTTCAAATTCAGTGGAATAATTTTCCTTGTGCTTGCAGGTGTGAGTTTACCCAAATCAGAGGAAAATATTATATATATATATATCTATAATGTATGGTATAAAGTTCTCTCACTAATCAAATAACCCTGTTTCTAGAAGTTTAGGTTAACAGGAGCAAAAGTATCTCTGAGATTCTGATAATTACAGATTTTGCTCAGAGGTCTTTTGCTCCTCTGCTGTTGAAGGCGGCAGTCTTCCTCCCACTCAGAACTGAGCATGGGAGGAGAGGGAGGGCAGGTTGTGCTTCTCAGCATCGCTGCAGCAGACCCTTGCTGCTGAAAGCCCTGTCAGGCCGAGGGGGTGATCTAGAAGCAGCAGGGTTAGCAGAGGCAAAACCTGCTAACCTCAGGTCACTGGCATGTGAAAGGATTCTACCAGCTCTTTTCTGCTTTACTTGTATTACCATACAGCCACGTATACTGATTTCGGTGCCGGTAGCACCGGCTTTTCTTGCCACCATCTTCCCCTTTTGGGAACAACCCACAAACTTGCTACTTTGGTTGTTCCAGCATCACTTTGGGAACCTCAATGCCAAGCACGACCGTGCTACTTCAAAGCAGCGATCCTGCAGGAAGGTACCGTGGTAACTCTTACAGGCATTGCTGAGAGCAGTCCTGTATCCCACAGTCTGCCCATACACATGCCTGGATTTTCCCACGCTGGCTCGAAGAAGGAGGCAGAGTGGCAGGGACGTTCGTTTCTCCACATTGGCAAATCCTATACACCCTGTTTTGTACTATTCACGCTGGTTTGTTCCCCTGCATGTCTTGAATAGGATTAACAGAGTTATTCCTTTAAGCTCCGGTGAACTTTACTAAGATACTCAGAGACTGCGTCAGAAGTTTTAAATAGTCTTTCTCACTGGTCATTCTCTTGGCACCCTGATTTCTGGTCTTAATAGATACACTGACACTTTGTCAGTGACAGTTCTTGTTCTATATCACCATCAGAGTGTGTGACATATTAACTTTCAAGCAGCCTAGAGGCTTTATTTGCCGTCACAGAACTCTTTAAATATTGACCTCTTTAAACATTAAACATTACAGACAAACACCCCAGAATTGATGATGCAGAGATTGCAAAATAAATTACTGTTTAAACCATGGAATGTGCAACATGACAATTCAGAGCAGCTGTCAGGGCCACCTCCAGCTACCCTCTGGAAAGTGCTCTCACCAGCTGCGATAGCGGTGCTAAAGTGGTTTCAGATTTAATTTCAGGAAGCATTATTGTCAAATAAGCATACTGATGAACTGCTTTAATGACTCCAAATCTTTCTCCTATTGTCTGCCCTCTGATCTGTGGAGTTATTACTTTGTGAAAAATAAAGCATCATTGGCCACTTGGGCACACCAAAAATGAAAGTATATGACTCAAGAGGTTTAAAACTTCAGTAGTGAGGCTTATAACTCAGTAATTTCCTCTCCGGGTAAAAATTTATTGGTCAGATCTTTGGTTGTTGAAATCACTTTAGCATTTGTGTCTGTACTTGCCTCAGGGAAGTTCCCCAGGTCCAGTTTCAAGTTCCTTGAGTCAAACACCTTGCCCGAAGAAGGGAGCGCAAATTCTAAGCCATTACCACCTCCTGTCTGAGTTTTCCTGCCAGATCTGTCTCCTTTTCACTACGCTTGAAAAATAAGAAACAGCTGTTCTCTGACAAGCCTCAGAAGAGTGTAAACTATCCCGTGGTTATATGCTATACACCAGATATGTTTTACTTCAGCTCAGAAATAATCCTTTTGCAAGCAAGTTTACCTTTAATCTAGTAAGAAGCCTTTTAACAAGGGAAGAACTCACAAGACCGTACCGAGACTACACTTTTATTGCAGGATGCACAGCTGTTAACCTGTCGTCAGGACAGAGTGAAAAACCATGCTTCTGCATTGCCTTTTAGGTGGATCAAGAGCAGAACTTTGAAGCAAACCTGATTTTTCCCACATACCATGCCACAGAGAGGTCTTGAAACATATTATCTGGATTACCTGTAGATAACATTAACCCAGAAGACATGCGCTTGGAGTGCTCCAATGACTAATGAGTTTTCTATTCACAGGTCAGATCAGAACCAGCCTGAAGTAAAACCTACTGAGATTAATATATTGGGAATAGACAGTCCTCAGCACCAGTTGTTTTACTCTACAGATCCACCCCTACTGTTTTACTCTACCTGTCAATATATGCATAGCCCAAATGACCTTCTGATATTCAGTTACTATCCCTAGGGTTTTCAAATGGAGTATCACCTTTGGTAGGTGTTGACTAATTGATAAATAAGATAACAAATAAAAAACCAAACAAACAACACAAAACAAAAAGCAAAGCAAAACAAAGCAAAAGAAATGGTCTCTGGTTCAAAGCAGATATGTCACTCTTCTCTAATTCATTTTCTTCTGCTACTGCAAAGCTCGTGAGGGAAACACCAAGAGCCAGGGCTTCAAGCCATGTATAGCATTAAGGTTCAGGTGATTTAGGTCACAGTTACTTCATTGACTTCAGTGGACAAAATAACTACACATCCCAGATGAAGATCTAGATAAAAAGTATTTTGCTATAAGCACTGACTGCAAATTCAAAACTCAAAGATAGATTTTAAGGACTACAACAAGGACACTATGCCAGGACAAATAGCAAGATCCACCCAACTATTTTCTGCTCTTCATTCCAAGCCTCTAGTTTTACTACGTTAGCAAGGACTGACAGGAAGGATCCCTGGTGCCAAGGTGAGAGCCATGGGAAACAACAGCTCCATCCCACACAGCTCCACAGAATGTGAGCCAAAATCCTACACCTTAGGCTTCCCTTTGGGTACTAGATGTTTCTGTATGTAACCCTCCATCTATCTGGATGCATGTGTTCTCACCTCAGGCAGTATTTAGAAGTTATATCTGCCTCAGAACTTTACATTTATTTCCTCCTGCTTGAGAAATCTTGTGTCAATCTGCTTTAAATTAATAACATAGGTTATACCTCATAATTTTAAGGAGGTTTATCCCAGCCTGCATTCCAGCTAGCAGTATTCCCCTCAGCAGAAGCTGCAGACTAATTCTCCACCTAAACACTCACATTTGTATCTTAAATTTCCAGATCCGATTTACAAATGAAGATTGATATGCTGAAACAGAATCTACCTGGAAGAACTTCTTTCTATTTGGGAAAAAGATCCTTTCTTGGCACCTGCAGTTACTTAGATACCTTCCCCATTCACCATTTTTCAAAGATACTGCGGTTCCATCCACGTCCTGCATTTCCAGTGCTGCTAGGTCTTGGCATTTCAAAGAATTTCTTTCTTTTCCCAGAGACCAAAAAATTGCAGACCTTCCTACCAAGTGCACCTGGAGGGAGGCAACATGACTGCTATAAAGGCAATCTTGTTGAGTGTACAGAAACTGGAATTTTACTGGGGCTAGTTGAATTTTAAAATCTAGAGTGGAAGGTTACAGTCAGCTGAACTGACCTTAGAGGACCTATAGATAAAAGACACAGGTTATTTCAGCTGTAAATGTGTGCAGAATGGCATAGCAATGGGATGACTGTCCAAGCAGGAACTATTGATGTAACTTTAGGTAACTGGTGAAAATTATTTTCCTGAAAATGTAACAATTCTGGAATAGATTTATACCCTTCCAGAGGGGATTAGCTGGTATGCAAAAGACGCCAGATGACTAAAACCCCCAAAATTGTTGAATATGAGCATGAAGCAGTTTATCCTGTAAAAAACCAAACTTTCCCACAAACACAGGGCCTAGGACACAAAGTCTTGGGTTTAATTTTCATGAGAGAATTTGGACTCACAGTCACCTCTGGACTGACTGACAGCAGTGGTGCTGCTCTTGAGTCTGCTAGATATTGGATGAGGTACTGAGAATTCTCCTGCCTTCTCTGGTGGAAGTTAAAATCCAAGGCAAGTTACAATAAAAGCAGCAGATAAATTGGCAACTTTAGCCAATGTGCCCTTTGATGCAAACAAGTCTGAATATTCAATTTTGCAAGTGTGGTTGTGCAGCTCAGGATGACTGTTCCACTTCTGTCCCACTGTGCTTTAGTTAGTCACCACCTGCAATGTTTTCCACCACGCACGTCATTGAGACTACCCTATATGGATGAGTATAAACTTATACATATGAAAAGTATTTTCTTTATGTATGCAAGGCTCTCTTCCTGCTGCCTCTTAAAAAAATTGCTTCTCTTTCTTTGCCTCCATCAGAGCTATCTGTATTTCATGTTCAGAAAGACTTTAATTCAGGAGTAACACCCTCAGTGGAGCCACTCATGGAAGACAAGCAAAACATCTCAGAAGCTGGCCAGCAGTTCAGCAATTTGTTTTTCACTCCTTAAACCTGTGAATAGTTCCAATCGTCCCTGTATTTAAAATCAGGGATGTGCTTACATGACTTAATTGAATTGGGCCGTTACACAGAAATAGACTTTATCCGAGCCTGACTTAACCTACTGCTTTCTGCTCGTGCTACCAAAGGTTCTGGCTGAGCCTGTGACACCAAGCGCAATCAGCATTTAAAAAAGGAAACAACACAAACTCAAATCCTGATTCTTCCAGGTAAGGAAGTGACTCAACTTGGGGATTTATTTGGAATAACGTGAAATATGTCAGATCTGACTGAAGATCTGGAAACTGCTCAGTGTCTTGCTAATGCCTTTAAAAGGGAAACTCACTCAAGAAGAATACAACGATGACTGCAAATGCTTCATGAATGTGAATAAAAATGCAACCAACCAACTCACACAGCTAAGAAACGCTTTCCTAAGGCACACAGCTGCACTGTTGGGCTGCCTGATGGTCCAGTCTCAGAACACAAGCTTTCCCCTGCCTGACAAAGAGCATTCAATTTTAAAGAGTTTATATGGCCAGCTTTCTAGCTGCGAAAGGCTGTTGAAGCATTTCAAGTTTTGTTTTTCACACACCGTCAAAAGATTTTTTGTTTTGGCTTGTGCGCTTTCAAAGGCACAACAGAAGTATTTACAAAGGCACTATTCATGTCAGTATTTAACTGTTGATTGACAACTCTTCTTCTGCAAGCTGGTGAAAGCTTGCTGAATTGTAGCTTTGGCTGGAGGGAGCCGAAAGTGAAATCGAACACCTCTTCCTCAATCCCAAATATCTGCAAATCTAAAGGGCCTTTTGTTGAAAGAGTACCAAGTTTCAGAAAGCTAGTCAAGAAAGGAAAATAATTCTTTTTTTTCAGTTCTTTCCTTGTGCTTATTGCTACAGAGTCCAACTCTGACCCCTGAACTCAAGGTAGTTATTTCTACTGTCCTCATCAGCATGCCATCTGACAAGAGGTTGTTAGCTTCTCTCAGGTGTTTTGTTTCCTCCCACATCAGTTCAGTGAAAGAAGGACAAAGTGAAAAATGCTGGCTGTCCTCAAGTTTAAAATATCTATGGTAGAAAAAAAAGAAAAGCTGAAAAATTAGACCTTGTTAAGTAATGAGACCTTGTTTTCTGCACTTGTTACTGGAAACTCTTTGCCTTTTCAAAGCATGAGTTAAAAACTGAAGAAGGAGATGTGTATTTTTGGTTTCACATCTTTTAACAAAAAGTGACTTCAGTGTTTTTAAGCAGTATTTACACACAATTGTCTACTAAAAGAAATTCATTGAAGTTGCCATAAAACAGCTGCCACTTTTACCTTTTTTCTAATATTTTGATCTTTCATATTTAAATCTCCCCTTTTAAAACACTCATCTGAGTATTGCGAGACAAACATGATGGACTTTGTCTTTCAAACACATGGAAACAACGTGTCATTTGCATGGGCCAAGATACTTAGAAGAGTTTCCATTTCAGAGGTGGACGTTTTGAAAGCTTATATGGCAAGCGAGACAGAATCTGCCCCAATATTCTACAGTGTAAGAATATACCAGGAATAAGAGGTCTACGTCTACATTAGCATTTGAATTGTGTCTCTGGCACCAGAAAGTTTTATGTAATTTAATGTTTCAGAATATTGTGACACGTCAAACGATGTTAAATAATTGAATCAACAGAAATATGAGGATGATTATTTTTAAAAAGAGGGAAAGACAGTAAAAAGAGGAGAAAGGCAGCAAAAAGAGAATAGCAAGCTGTTCATTAATGCATGTTTCCTACCCAGCATTTTGACAAAATTTTGTGTGAGATTTTACTCTCTGGGTGCCCGGTACTTTTGCCACACTCCTAAGTGTGTAAGCTCTGAAAGAGAGTTGCCTTTATCTCAAGAATTTTCACCTATTTGAGTATTCCTCCATTATGTGACACACAACAGACTTTCTCACGCTTCACATTCTTTTAAACTTCAAAGCACATTAGAGAGAAAATGACTGTGGCAGTCAGGCCGAGGAGCCTTACATCGGCTTTTCACACAGTCTCCCCTAATAAAGGAGGTGTTTTCTCCCATTACTTCAGTAAAGCTGCTTCTGTCATCAGCCTCTCAAAAGTCAGCATGTCTATGGATCTCTTTGCAACCTTACTGTCAAGCTTCCATTTGAAATTGCTATTCTATATTGTTCTATCAACCTTTTAGCATGACCTTAAAGGCTACATTTCTCCAATTATTGATTTCACTCTTGAAAAAAATCGATGACCATTTGCACACATCTTATGGACAAGATTGTGGGAGTGCAATGGTAGAAGAAAACTTTGAATAGAAGGAATAGATTTAAATAGCAATTTTGTCTTCAACTTTTAAGCTTTTTCTTACATAAAGTTAAACCAGAAAAATCTTATAAAGTAGAACTATTTTAAATGCTTTCAGAGGAAAATCAGTGAAATGATACTTCCAAAATGAAATGAGAGCTTTGCCTGAAGCTACACAGCCATCACTTTGGTAGAGCCTGTGTGCATGAAGTAACCCAAGACTGGGGAAAAAAAAAAAAAAAAAAAAAGCAATCCCACAAAACTTCTTAAGAATTCAGAAAGGAAATTCTTTCCCTGTACATAAAAGGAAGCCGCTTCCAGCCTTACCTCCTTAAACGAATATTGCCTTACGATCCTTTCTTTCCACTTTATATGCATCTAAGTCTTTTACATACGTATCTAAATACTTAGATGTGTGTATAGGCATCAACATTCTTTCAAATTCAGTTTTCCCTAAGGTTTCTTGAAATTCAGCCTATTCCAAGACTTGACTCCCAGGTTGCTGCAGGGAAGGACTATTGTAACGTCAGAAGCACGCTGCCAAATTCAGTACAAGAGCTTTAAAAATTCATCATAAATTAATAGTAAAATTCTTCTTTCTTTGCCTAAGGTTTTTGTCTCAGAATCTGTGTCGTAATACTTCCTTTCCCCAAAAACTTTTCCTATTTTTGTCTTCAGACACTGTAAGCTCCTGGTGCTTCTTGCTGTGTCTTTGACTGGACCCAGAATGAGAAAACTCTGTCTCACCTTCAACTGTTTGTGCAATCTGGTGGAATAACACTAACATAAGTGCTAAAAATATTTGGCCTGCTCTGTTCACGCCATTCAAGCTAACATTTTGGCTGTTTTCAGCTTTTTCTCATTGTGCAGGATGGTAGTTTTAAATATGTTATTGCTAAATTAGTTTAACAGTTCCTGTATAAACATAGCTAGTTACCATCTAAACAGCAAAAACACCGTTTTTCATTAGGTGCCTGGCTAGGGGGAATTTCCAGTAAGAATTGACGTAATACTTCTGCTTGTGAAACGGAGAGGCAGGGCCACCTGTGTCATCCCTGTGCTGCACTGCAAAGGCATGCCTTTGTGTCAACAGGGCGATGTGACCTGTCCTCGGCATTGATGCAGAAGTACTGGCAAGTTTGGAGAACTCCAGCTGGCAAAGTTAGAAGTTAGCTCTGTGACTTTCACTGGGGGTCGGACGACGGGAATGGACACCTCACTTTAGACTAGCAAAAGAAAAGAAAAACAAGCTTAAAATGGGCAATGTTTTTGACATATCCTCTACATCTAAAGAAAAGCAAAACCTAACACATATCCTGACCAAAGGCCAAATACTGTGCCTTGGCAGCATATGCTTGTCTCCCATTGTAATCAGCAGGACCTCTATGTGAGTGTACCGAAGGTCAGAACTGAACCCTGATTTGATCTCGGATCAATATAACCATGTGATTTCACCAGCTACACCTAAGTGTAATAAAGTGCAACTTAAGCCATCATATCACTGATTAATGCATTTCATGTTTAAGATACAGAATTTTATTTAAATAAACGTCAGTCCAAGGAAATGAAAATCGTTGTAAACCAAATTAAGGCCTTGCTGTACAAAATATGAAAAACCCCAACAATTTATCAGAGTGTATTTTAATTATTCTGAGTGCAAGACAGTAAATCTGAAGGAATAAGAGACATGCTAAGAAAACGGATGTTAAAGTTGCAGAAGGAGAAGAAACTGATGGGTGGATTTAAGTCTAACGTGTCACCTCAACTACAGAGTGCAAGTTTAACGTACAGCAAGCAATCTTTATTCTTAAGTGCTGATGAGAACTGGACACTTCCAGTTGGATCCATGAGAAAAGTACCCAAACCGTTCTCCCGTCCTTCTGCCACTGAATAGAGGAGAATTTTCCCTTTTGAGGCTCCTGTTGCCTTGAATTGGCTTTGCATTGTCTGTTTCGTCTGTGCCCGCCATGGCATCAGGCTACAATGGATCTTCTCCTTCCAGAATACCACAGTTTTCATTCCACCCTCTGCCTTGGCTGTCCCTTAGGAAGGTGACTGTATGAAGCGCAGGCTCATATTATGGAACAATTTTTAAGTTTTGGTCTTCCCAAGTGAAGGTGGAGATTGTGTATTATGGTGTGACATAATATGTGATCTATTTTAAACTGTATTATGATTTTAAATACTTTACTACTAAAGGAGAAGCACTCAGATCTTAAACAAGCCAGGCGTAGACGAAGAGCCAGAAGTAATAAAACTGCCTTCCAGCTGTTGCTGTGCAATATACCAGCAAATCACTTCCTGTTGGCTGCTGGGGTTTATCTTACATCTAACCTTGAGCTGTTCTGGTAATGTGGGGTGTGGCTCCACTTCCCTACTCCATCCTGGTCACACTAGTGTGATGATGCATCGTCAACATGGCACAGCAACGAAGATGTCTACCAGGGCTCCCCCAAAAGGTACTGAGCATCTTGTTTGCATAGACAGCAGATCTGCATCTTGAATTCTCTCTCCATGCTTCCCTTAGCCATATACAACCTTTGAGAGTTTGGTCTTAAAAATTCAAAGGACTCCCATGAAAAGGTTCTGCAGATTATGTTGAATCTTCATTCCGAAATGACAATTTCTTTGTTATTTCAATATCCTCCTCCTGCAATGTCCCAATTGTAACCACAGCTTCCTATCTATTTGACTAAAAGCATGAAGCCTTAATACTAGTAAATATGAGATCCCTAAGAAAACACATACCTCTAATGTGCAGAGGCCTGTTAGCCTTGGTTATAACCACCACGGACTGGAAGGGAGAGAGGCAAGACAGAGAGTCCTGTCAATTTCTTACATTTATTTAGCATATTCAAGCCCTGAAATAAGGTATAGTTTGAAGATGTTTGAAAATAACATGTTAGGAAAGCGGAAGAAAAATCTATACATCTTCCACACTAGATGTGTTGCTTTGCCTGTCCATTTAAGCCGTCCATTCTGCTTTGTCAGAGCCGCTACACATAACTAAATTCCCTATCCTGGCTGTAGGCCATGGTGCGTACAAAATAAGATGAAGGAAGCGGTGGCAGGGCTGGGGGGGAACTAGGGTAGAAAGGCAGGAGGAAAAAGGAGAGAAAACAAGATGGAAAGAGGAAAAAAGGAGGAAATAAAAACAAATTGTGAGCTAATACTACATTCCCGCAGACCCAAGTTAGTGAAAAGTAAGGTACAAACTACACCAAGACTGGACTTTAAAATGCCTGGCTTATTTTCACTGCTTTTACTCCAGTGAGATATTAGTGGTCAGCATCCAGCAAAGATGACACCCTATTAACTTGAGAAAACCTTAATCCATACTGAAAAATAGAGCTGCAGACCAACCAATGTTCTTCAGTGAGTAGTAGTGCTACTTACCAGAGTAAGGCAAAAAGCGGAAAAAAAGAAAAGCATCTAATTGGAACTGTAGGGGAAAAAATGTGTCTGTGTGGAAAAAGGTAATGTCTGAGTTGAAAACTAACCAAGAAAGAGTCTTGAAATAGTGGAAAACGGTAAACAGATTCCTGTGAGATGAACTAACATTGTGCCCTGCAATGAAAAGTAATTGGAAAGTAAAGAAAACAAGTGGTTTGGTGCCAGGACATGACAAAAACCTTCATGGAGTCTCAGATCCCAGCTAGCCCAGGCTACCCACCTCTTGGAAGAACAGTCTGTCTCCTGTTCGACCCAGGAGAGTTCACAGGAATTTATAAATGATAGCTGCCTCTGCTGAAGGGGATCTAACAGGTATAAAGAACATTGCTGCGCTGGTGCTGCCCTTTCCAACCCCACAACCGCAAAAACTCACTGTTACATCATTAGGATACAGATCAACAACATCGAATCCAGTTCTGCTTCCGTGGGAGTCAGTGGTAAAACTCAAGATTTATTACAAAAGCACTTGTCTGAAAAGCTTTTCTGAAATCAGCCATTGTCTTATCTTGCAAATCACATTTTATTGCCTTTTCCGGGGGGGAAGAGGGAGCTGATATTAGCCTTCTGTTAAAGAACTCTATTAAAGAATCCCAGCTTTGCCAGGAACCTTCCTGTAAACCATCAGATTGCTGTTTTTCCAAATTTCTTCTGGGATTAAATCATATGTGCACATTGTGTCCATGCAGAAAAAGGTTGTATGTACCTGAAACTTGCCCATCTTTCCTATTTGTACTAGCTGGTCTAATGATGCTTGTGGAAAGAAGTAATGTTTTATTTTGTAGAGGTCTCTGGGGCATTATTCTTACTAACTTATGAATTATAAATATGAGTAACAAGACCCACCCTATCGCAAAGACCCTCACCATGATTGTCTGTAAATCAGTTACCTTCCTTGTGTCTCATCCAGAAGTGCAATGCCAAAGACGAGTGCATGGACATACTGACAAATCTGGAAGAGCCAGTGGTAACCTGAGAAGGAACCTGAGAAGGAACCTGGGAAGGCAGCTGGCCTGTGAGAAACTGTGCTTAGGAGAAAAGCCAACAGAGCTGCAGCATCCCAAAAGCACTTAAAAGCCCAGTGTGTACCCCAGAACAGTGGTCCAGTGAGTGTGCTGCAGCATATCTCTATCAATCAGCAAAAAAGAACAAGTCCGGATATATTCATGATTCATTCAAATGAGATAGTGATACTGGCTCCTATAACACATGATATCCCCACCCTTGTAGACAAGGCCATGTACTTTGGCCCCTAATAGGAACTTCATGTACTTAACTAAACAAAAACAAATCTCTTCTCAGCGCTTTTAATGTTTGGTATTAGCTATTTGCATCACAATAACATGGGTAGCAATAACATTGAGAAATCAGCACTGCTTTTAACTGCTAAGTCATTGCCCTTACACCAATCAATAATTCCAGATCTTTTCTAAGGGAAATCCCCTTGGTTGAGGATCAAGTTGGGGTTTAGTTAAGTATACCAGATATCCACAAGTCCATGGGTCCTGATGGGACACACCTGAGAGTGCTGAGGGAGCTGGCGGAAGTCATTGCTGGGCCGCTCTCCATCATCTTTGAAAGTTCCTGGAGAACAGGCGAGGTGCCTGAGGACTGGAGGAAAGCCAATGTTACTCCAGTCTTCAAAAAGGGCAAGAAGGAGGACCCAGGGAACTACAGGCCGGTCAGCCTCACCTCCATCACTGGAAAGATGATGGAACACCTTGTTCTGGGCATCATCTCAAAGCATGTGGAGGAAAAGAAAGTTGTCAGAAGTAGTCAACATGGATTCACCAAGGGGAAATCATGTCTGACTAATCTGATAGCCTTCTATGATGGCGTGACTGGATGGATAGATGCGGGAGGGCAGTGGATGTTGTCTACCTTGACTTCAGCAAAGCTTTCAACATGGTCTCCCACAGCATCCTCATAGGAAAGCTTAGGAAGTGTGGCTTAGATGAATGCACAGCAGGGTGGATTGAAAACTTGTTGAAAGATATAGCTCAGAGGGTCGTGACTGGGGGAACGGAGTCCAGTTGGAGGTCAGTGACAAGTGGTGTTCTCCAGGGGTCAGTACTGAGTCCCGTCCTCTTTCATCAATGACCTGGGTGAAGGGAGAGAGTGCACTCTCAGCAAGTTAGCTGATGACACAAAGCTGGGGGGGTGGTTGACACACCAAAACGCTGTGCAGCCATACAGAGAGACCTGGACAGGCTGGAGAGCTGGGCGGAGAGAAACCTTATGAAAATCAAAAAGGGCAAGTGTAGGGTGCTGCACCTGGGGAGGAATAACCCCATGCACCAGTACAGGTTGGGGGCTGACCTGCTGGAGAGCAGCTCTGTGGAAAGAGATCTGTGAGTCCTGGTGAACAACAGGATGACCATGAGTCAGCAATGTGCCCTTGTGGCCAAGAAGGCCAATGGCATCCTGGGGTGCATCAAGAAGAGTGTGGCCAGCACGTCGAAGGAGGTCATCCTCCCCCTCTCCTCTGCCCTGGTGAGGCCACATCTGGAGTACTGTGTCCAGTTCTGGGCTCCCCAGTTCAAAGAGGACAGGGAACTGCTGGAGAGGGTACAGCGAAGGGCTACCAAGATGATGAGGGGACTGGAACATCTCTCTTAGGAGGAAAGGCTGAAGCATTTGTGTCGTAAAAAAGACGACTGAGGGGGGATCTTATCAACGCTTATAAATATTTAAAGGGTGGGTGTCAGGAGCATGGGGCCAGGCTCTTTTCAGTGGTGCCCGGGGACAGGACAAGAGGTAACGGGCACAAACCTGAACATAGGAAGTTCCATCTCAACACGAGGAGGAACTTCTTTCCTGTGAGGGTGGCAGAGCACTGGAACAGGCTCCCCAGAGAGGTGGTGGAGTCTCCATCTCTGGAGACATTCAGAAGCCACCTGTATGCCTTCCTGTGCAACCTGCTCTAGGTGAGCCTGCTCTGGCAGGGAGGTTGGACTAGATGATCTCCAGAGGTCCCTTCCAACCCCTATCATTCTGTGATTTTGTGAATGGTTTCCCAAGAGTCCTCAAGGAAATTTTACATGGGGAGATCTTATGGGATCTTAGGAAGCAAAGACTGTGAGTTGATTGAAGACTTCTATAAAAAATTTATTTGAGATCTGGTTTGTGTAGGCAACTCTAATCTTAGAACCTCTTGATTAATGCTAGTGGGACTTCTTGGTCCAAGGTTACAATTTTTCTTTCTTTGCTGCATGGTTCCTCATGCATGGCTATTTAAATTCTGTTTATTTGAACATGGGATCACTTCCATGAACCCAGAGCGTGGGTCAGTATCTAGGTGTATCTGTGTGCTAACTTAATGCGTTGCTGCTCTTCATTAGTGCTGTGTGAGAAACCAAGCTGAAGATGCTTCAGGCTACTGTATTTAACAACAAGGTTAGAGAATCTGTGTAGAGGGTTAAATCAACCGCTAGTAGTTCCAAATGGTCATGTCAGTGAGTAGAGGTGGTACAACCCAAAAATGTTTTCTTACTTCCCATCCTTAATCTGAAGGAGGTAGGTGACAGTTGAAGTGGTTGCTGCTTCACTGTTTATTGAATGTGACCTGATGGCCACACTTTCCTTTCTACCTTGCACCAAGGACAATCCTCGTTATCAAGACAGGCTGGGGGATGACGTGGTAGAGAGCAGCAGCCCTGCAGAAAAGGACTTAGGGGTGGATGAGAAGCTCAACATGAGCCAGCAATATGCGCTCGCAGCCCAGAAGGCCAGCTGCATCCTGGGCTGCATCAAAAGAACCGTGGCTAGCAGGTCAAGGGAAGTGATTCTCCCCCTCTACTCTGCTCTCGTGAGACCCCACCTGGAGTACTGTGTCCAGCTCTGGAGCCCTCAATACAGGAAAGACATGGACCCATTGGAGTGGGTCCAGAGGAGGGCCACGAAGATGATCAGAGGGCTGGAGCACCTCTCCTATGAGGACAGGCTGAGAGAGTTGGGGTTGTTCAGCCTGGAGACAAGAAGGCTCCGGGGAGACCTTATAGTGGCCTTCCAGTACCTGAAGGGGGCCTACGGGAAAGCTGGGGAGGGGCTGTTTGCAAGGGCATGTAGTGATAGAACAAGGGGCAATGGTTGGTTTTAAACTAGAGCTGGGTAGGTTTAGATGAGCCATTAGGAAGAAGTTCTTTACACTGAGGGTGGTGAGACACTGGCACAGGTTGCCCAGAGAGGTGGTGGAGGCCCCACCGCTGGAGACATTCAAGGCCAGGCTTGATGAGGCTCTGAGCAACCTGGTCTAGTTGAAGATGTCCCTGCTGACTGCAGGGGGGTTGGACGAGATGACCTTTAAAGGTCCCTTCCAACCCAGCACGTTCTATGATTCTATGAAAGTAAGTGTAGCTCCCCATGAAATTTGGTAATTTACTGCTCTGCATGTAACAAATCTGGTGCTGATTTCTGTGTGTCTTAATATGCAAAGCTGCAGACTGTGGTGGCTCAGAAGCAGCTCGAGCCTGCTGTGAGGCTATTTGGAAAATAGACGGGCAGATAGATGGCTGCAGGGAGCGACTGCTTGGCCTGTCCATTTTAAATCACTGGTGAGTCTTGGTCCCGAGTGTGCCTCACTGAGCTGTACAAATGTTTTCACACAGTTAATCCCAGGGAGCCTGCGGCCCGTGGCAAAGCCTGAGCTTTGGAATCTCCCTGTCACACGGTGTAGCTGGCTCTCAGCAGGGCTTGCAAGGCTGAGCTAGTGGTACTGTGTACATGCAGTCCTTTGCAATTGCTTCATTTTTATCAACTGACAGTGAGATATCCATTACAGCTATTCAAATAATAGAGAGAAGCAACCGTATCAAAGAAATGTCGTATAATTAAGGTAAGCATTTAATGTTGCAGTGACTCCATGACTCACTCATTTACTTGGTATTCTCTTACTGGCTGTTCCGCAGGTGCAAATAAGGGAATTCCAAAGGCAAGTCAACATTTGGGTCTTGTTTTGTTTAGAACTAACTGGTTTCCAAAACCCCGCCTTTATTTTAGCATGAGTCTATGGAAAGAATTTTCCATTTGTTTTGAATCATTTTCAGCTCTGTGGAAAAGACCTGCACAAGTGTTTGGGACTTTTTGATTACGAAAGATGGTTGTATTTAATGTTATGATTGTGACTTCACAGTCAAAGATTGCTACAAAATACCTAGTGTTATGTCCTTTGGGAGTGGGCTTTCCCTGTAAAGGAGCATTTGGTATTTCTAGGTCTTAGTTCAACTTTTTAGCCTTACAATAGAAGTGCAAGGTAACTGAATTATAAATGCTCTATAAGAACATCTACTCACCTTATATTTTAGCTCTCCATTGGAGATGATAATTTTTTAGGCAGAAACAGAAATACAGACTAGCTAAATGGATTGGAAACTGGCATGAGGTTTGCAACACTTTCGTAGAGCCATCTGCTCTGTCTGACAGACGGTCACCGATTTCACTGCACCTCAATTCCCTTATTATTAAAGAACTTAATATTACTCACCTGCCACAAACTTGATACAGTAGGAATAAATATTTTTAGGAGCTCAGATGCTGTTGCAGTTGAAGCTATACAAGTTTCTTAAGCTCAATTTAACTCATTTGGTGTATCAGTCTAATTCTCTGATACCTATAACATACTTCTATGATCCATAGAGGAATGGCACTATTGACATTACAATGCATGTAGGAAGACAACAGTAACTTACATTCTTGTACCTTATACATTTCATTTTCATTGAGAACCTTGAGTACTTTTCCTGCCTGGTTTCCAAGTTTACAATTGGAACATTGCCCTGCTCTGCAAAATGCCCTAACCACTATGTTAACAAAAATTCTAAGTCTGGGGAGCCTGACGATGACTTGAGCTGTTTTTTCAAGTGCTTTGTGCCAACAGAGCAGGGGCCAGAATTCAGACCATAAACCTTAGCCCAAGGGTTTTATTTTCCCAAGATATCAGAACCCCAAAGTAGGGACTACAAATGAGAGGACCTCCTTAATCTGAGTTTATGTTGCAATGAGGCAATGAAGTGAAGTGCAAAAGCAGGGAGCTGTGCTATTTGTTTTATCTGATGCACTGATGTGGGAAGAGGCTTTTCCTTTCACGTCTGCCTTTTGTCCAGAGAGTCTAATTCTGAATACTCCTGGTTGATATGAAACTGCTTTTCTCAAGCAGTGAGGGAGTACCTTTTCACTCATAAGTACCATGTTAAGGGAGGGCCACGGTTTGGAGTCTCAGGTGATAAATGTAAGCAGAATTAAGCACTGAGTCGCAATAAAGGCTTAAAATAAGAACTGGTTTTTTCAGCCAATGCAAAGCATTGCAAGTCAGTTGACGACTGCATTGGTATTCCAACCTATGTTGAATAAAGATCTAGCCCCAAAAGGTGATAAGGCTTTCTCCAGCCTCTGAGTTTAGACAGGGCTATCTTGCACATTTCCTTTGATGCAAGTTTTTACATATGCTGTTTTCTTCCCTATGAATATGTTCGGTAAATATTCTCATATCAGCAATGCCAGGCCCATTCAGAGCCCTAGTTATGACAAAAGAATAGCTGTATGTCACAGGTCCACACGCCTCCCAGCAGGTTGTTCAATATTTCAACGTAAGGTTCAAACCAGGTTTTCTATAACCATAGGTAACCAGACCTCAGATGAACTTGGTCTTTGCAGTAGCAACAGACCCTTAGCATTTATAGAGTAGTTCTCTAATCTCCAGAGCTATTCCTGCTCCTCAGGTTTGTCTGTTCTTATGCTTAGGACATGCACTTTCAGGGCCATCCTTGAAGCGAGCGATCGACAGGAGGCTTCTGCACGTAGGGCCAAGCGCTCACACAGCTGTTTTGCAGTTCTCTTAAGGACAAAGCTTTGTGCCTGCCTGCAGACGGAGTCAGTGGGAGAAAAATTTTTCATCATGCTTATTTGATCAGAGTGTTGATAGCAAAAAGGTGATGTGTTGTAGGGGCATCTTTTTCAGTTAAGGAGAGAAGAGGACGTTCATTTTTCTGGCTGCTGCTCTCAGGGCTTCCTGAGGCAGTGACTCACAAAGAAAATCAAACACTTTTTAATCACTATGTGATTGAAAAAAACAAACAAAACTGAAAAAACAGAGGTACAGAGGGTCTGAATCTGAACACTGAGTGGGAGCAGACAACAGGATGTAGCTGCCTTTTGGAGCAGAAGTTTTGCTTTCTGGTCAGGGAACATGTTTTGCTCATGGTAGCTTTGTGATTCATGTGGATCTCAAGGACCCTGGCCAGATCTCAGGGACACGGTGTAGCTCATGCCACACAATCCTCTTATGTCATTTCTCTAGTGGCTACGAGTTAAGGAAGCAGGCTAATGTAGTTTCATCCCCTAAGAAATACATTAATTCACATTTAATTGTCACATTTTAAAATGTTCTTCACCACCATTGGCCATAGGTCAGACCGCTGGCTAAAATAAACCTGGGGGGGCACAGGGTCCTGAAAAAATATAAATCTAAAACCAAGGGCAGGATGGGCATGAAAAATAAACTAAAGCACAAACCCATGAACAGCGAATGGACTTTATCTTTGTGGTTCAGAAAAGGATTTATTTTTCCTACTGGGAAATGAAATGCAAATAGAGCTGATTTTGACATTATGTGTTCTTCTCAACCTCCAATGAGGCAGAAAGGAGGCACACCTCAGATCTCAAAAGTTAGGCTTTAGGAGAAAATAATGCACTCATTTGTCTGTACCAAAGGTTTTTAGTGAATTGGAGAGTAAAAACAAAGAGGAAACAGGTCTGGAAAAGACATGTTTCCTTATTTGTTAAAAATATCCAAATATTTCTTGTGTAGCACGCAGAAATCATCAGTTATGTTAGAAGAGTTTGTCTGTCCCTATTTTGAGGGTCATTCATCCCTGAAGAAATGCAATGTAGTGTAAAGTACCCACAGGATCCAAAGATTTGAGATCTAATTATTGAATAAATCTTTGTACGAGCCACAAGGGTCAAAACTAGTCTTGAAGGCCTGCAGAATCAGCCCATGGTGGTTTTGCTTCCTTCACCATCCAGAGAGGCTGGAGCTACAGCCCATGCTTGGAACATAAGACTGTCTGACATTTAAGAACAGCAGTGTCTTTCATGAGCTAAACCAGCAGGAGCAGAATATATAGTATGGTTGAGAAGTACTGAGCTTCACGTCATTCTGCTTGTCTCTGCAAACAGAGTCACTGTAAGTAAGGTCACCTCTTTTAACCTTGGGAAGGCTATATTCTTGCAACACAGCTTTCTCTTGACCATGAGAGGAGTGCGAAAAACTATAAGGATTAGCTAGAAAATAGCACATGTTGTATCTTTGTGGTTTACGGAAAAAAACTGTAATGGAAGCGGGGTTATGTAGAGGGTGGACTTTGATTCTGCTCTGTTCCTCTCTACATCAACAACAGAATAAGACAAATAATGCTCAACCATCAACAGACTTAACTAAGTGTCACTCAGGCTTAAATAACAAATTAAACTACTTCAAGTATGCTAAAATTTTGTAGTCAGACAGAGAGCAACTCTAGGCTCAATTATCCACAAGAACATTAAGAAACTGTGTTTACGCAGCAAGGAACCCTTTCCCAGCAACGATTCCTGTTAGAGGCTTCAGAGCTCCCACACCTGAGCACGAGAAGAAAAGGATCTGCTCACCTGCTGGTTATACGTAGGTGGAAACCCCCCAGAACACATGTCCAGAGCTTCTGTGAATCCAGTCCTCGTCAGCCACAGACACAAAGACAGGGATATAAATTCCATTCCTGGAAGAGCCCCTGTTGTCAGCTTTTCCATTGCACATGGCATATGCCTTCCCAGGCACTGTTTGCTACAGAGCCTTCCCATGTAAAACATGTCTTTGATAAACAACTTCTTTTCTAGCAAAATTTCTAATAATGATTCTCCACAACAACAACAAAACCACCAAACCCTTGCAATTTGCTGCATTCATGTAAATATTGCCCTCCACTCCCCTCCTGGCATTACTTTCCCTCCCTGTGTCTTTCTGCTGAAGCTCCTTCACTGAAATCTTAGTTAATGCATCAAGCCATAGTTACACTGAGTTCCTCCTGCCGTTGCCAGCCTGAATAATTTATTAGTATTAATAGTTTAGGGCAGTATCTCTTACCACTTAAGGGTCTTAGCTGTAACCCCAGTAAATGTTAAACTCTCATCCATTTACAGTGACACTGATCAATAGCACCTTCCCAGTCGAAAGCATATGAAACACTAAAAATCTGTTCACTGCCCAATGAAAGCTAATTGTCATCCTACAGCATATTGCTACCTCATCAGCTGGCCAGTTAGCACTACTCCAAAGCTCAAGTACTTTCATATGCTAGAAAGTTTAATGCCTTGGCTTTTCAGCCGTAATAGTGGGCAAATGCTATTTTGTCGTTACTGGTTTCTGTGCTTTAAGCCAGCCCAGGTTATGTGAACATGTTTGTGTAAGTGAAAAGGTGACTCTCTTTTTCATTATATCACTTGATATTTATTGAATAAATATCGCTTTTCGTTGGTATTGGCTTTATGCTTGTGCCATACAGAGCACAAGATGCATTGCTAGTGCTTAGGAAGTAGCAAAGGTATGGTTTGAAGTGGCTATGGTATGTTTTCTAAGGACTCTGAACCCAATTAATCATTTTTCTTGAGTTTCCCTGTATCAGTGACCTTTATGTTGGATAGGCTACCTGCTTATGTTTCTGGTATTGAGGGCAAAAGTACCTGGCACATACCTTGTTCCGAAACACTGAAATTCCTGTATTATCCTATGCCGTGTATGATACCATGTTTACTGTGGCTAAACAGTGTCTGGACAATTTGTGTAGATAGTTGTTATCTTTTCTTTGCCTCACTGGCTAGGGATGTGCGTAGTAGCTGGAGTACTGCCTATGTTTCTGTATCAATGGATCTTGGTACAGCTAGCTGCTGTCATTGCTGACGTGCTTCTTGGCTGTCTCTCTGATCTTTTCAGTTCCCCTGCCCTGACTGAACCTGTGATCTACAAGCTGTAGGGTCTGCCCTTTGATTTTACCTAGGGAGCAAAGGTATGATGAATACGCTGTATTTGAAGTTAAGTGAAACGGCTCATGTCCTGTGAGAAGGGGGAGGAGGACAAGAGGTGGTGAGTGCAAACTGAAATACAAGACATTTTGTCCAAACATAAGGCTCTTTTACTGGGAGAGTGGTCAAACACTGGAATAGTGTGCCCGGAGAGGCGGTGGTGGCTCCATACTCAAAACATACTCAAAACCCAAGAGGACATAGCCCTGAGCTACCTGCTCCAGGTGACCCTGCATGAGTAGGGCAGCCGGACTGCCAGCCTCAGCTCATCTCTGGTGCTGCAACACTCCCACAACTACTTGAGCCATGCCAAATTAAGATGCTCAAACCCAACATCTGGCTTGGCAAGATTTTTCAATAATTGGTTCACAGCAAATGAGAAAGAAACATGCTAAACTCTAGGGTATGCTGGAGCCTGAGGAAAAGCACAGGGGATTCTTTATGCCTGAGGTGTCATCGCTTCTAATGCTTCTTCCAGCTTTGGGCTGCAAGTTCCCTTGACCCCTCTTTGGCAAAGCCTCCAGGTCCACCTCATGCAGACAGTCCCCACTAACTGCTGATCATTATCCCTTTTATTTTGCCTTTAGGCCTGCCTTATCTTTTCTTTTTTTTTTTTTTTTTTCCTTCTTCCATGCCCTTTTCTTCCCATGCCTGCCCACCCCCCCCCAAAAAAAAAAAAAAAAGAAAAAAAGAAAAAAAGAAAAGAGACTATTGCAAAGCACCTACTGCTTTCCCACTGGCCCTCAAGAAGTAATTGCAGCCTAAGGGCATAGCTCAAACATTTTTTTTTAAATTTGACACAGCCTCCATGGAAACAGGGTCTCGTAAAGTAAATATTTTCTGGGCTTGTCAATATGGAGGGAAATATGTGACCCACCTGAAAGGGATACTGTTAAAACTTCAAACTGCTGCCTGAGTAACCAGCAGTCCCCTATGAGACTCGCTACACATTCTATACTTGTCTTCTGTACCAGCTGCATTAAATGAACAGGATAGCCTCCATGCAGAGAGCTTTGCTGGTTTTGGTATGTTTAATTAGAGTTAACTTTTTTCAAGATGGTTCTTTCCTTGTAACTAAATCTGGGGGATAAAACTAAGCATCAGTGAGCTCTGTGGCAGAACTCCCACCAACTTAATTGGGATCAGAATTCTTCGCATGTTTGAAATACTTTTAACTTTTTAAAGCCTTTTATAATAGTGTACTGCTTGGAAAAGACTTAGATGATCATGAGGAATGTGGATTTTGGTAAAGTGTGATGAGTATTTAAGTTACCAGGAGAAAAAGGCTGAAAACTTTGAAATATGTGCACAAATCCAGTTTTATTTCAGTTACCTTCTTCAGTAGCAACACAGAATACTTTGAAACTGGACATTAGCTGAATTAAGTATGATTAGTCTTATTAAAAATCCAAATCTCTGCCCAATCAGTTTTGAAAATCATTGTGCATGAAGCATTTCGCTGCTCCTATTTAAAACAAGATCTGACAAACGAAATTGTAAAAAATAAAATGTAAAAAATGCACAAAACTATCAAGATGGCCTAGAGCATTAAAACCTAAAAGACTTAATTAAAAAAAAAAAAAAAGAGCTGCTGTTAGTTGTATCTAGTGTACTACCCATAGGTACAAGTGACTGGAAGCTTAGTAGTTTATGTAGTTATTAATTATATTGAGAGTATACATACACATTGGCCTATTAAGTAGTGTCAGACAACATTTAAAAACCCTATTTCTGATATTCTCAGTGTTGGTATCAGAAGTGGAATTAAAAGGAGGCTAGAATCAGAAAACAAACTACTTAACTCTGACAGGAGCCTAAGAAAAGGCATCTAACCTCTGAAGTAGTTTATGGCACTAGTTAGCTTAGTGTCCCATAATCGGCATTCGCTCGGGGGAACTGCGGGTGGCCTGGAAGCTGCCCTAGTGTAATTCTATGTACAAGGTATTGAAATATAGCCGGCTGTCAGCCTTAGCCATGCAAGTCTTCTATCCCCAGTTAAACATTCAGCAGGTCTTATGCAAACGCGTGCTGGTGCCTCTCAGTTGTTCTCCTGCGGCACTGCTGTTGCCTAAAAGGGAAGAGGAGAGAGGTTAGGAGACAGTCACCACCTACTTCATGTTCTCAGCATAGGCCTTTATTGCTGGAGTAGCTCAGCACCTTAAAATACTTAGTGTATATGTTTTCAGTACTCCTTGCCAGAGTTTTACAGAGGGCACTGTGCACCTGACAAAATCACCCTGTCCGTTGGCTCTGTGTCACCACGAGCAAGCCCACAGCAGAAAGGACAGCTGAGGAGTGCTTCCTCCTTCAGGTTATCTGTTCTCCCCGATAATCTGCTCTACTTCGCTTTGACAGAAACTGCTTGAAAGTCCAGCTTGGAAGATGGGCTGCCCCCAGAAACCACCTCCCCCAGGAAAAATCCTGGCATCCAGAACTGATGTGCTGCAACACCCAAGACAAAATCAGTTTTCCTTCTGTGAACTTTCACATCAGCACTCTCATGGCTGATGAACCTGAACAGTGTAAACAGTTACTTCCACGGGCAAGTCTTTGGACATACTAGATACCATTTTAATTTTCAAGCCTATATAACTTATTGTGCATTTACTGGAGATTTAGTTAATTAAGATTTCATCATGGCCAGAAGCCACTAGGGATTTACCTTCAGAAAAATTTAAGACAAAGATTAGGCACTGAATGTGCTTTAGCGAGGCAGAACTTCTCACTCATAAAATATGCATGAGTATACTTTACATTATTCTCCTAGTGTTTTTATCTTATAGCTCTCTGTCTTCCTACATCCTTCTGAGATCTGGTAAGCAGAAGAAAATTTGATTTTCCAGTCAGCTTTCCAGAAACCCTCACTGAGACCAGAAGGTTTTTGTACTGTGAAGTCATTTCAGGCAGCTGGATGGCCCAGACTCACTACCACTTTCCCCCTGACTGGAATTCCGTTTACGGGAATTCATGAAAGAGACCCAATGATTTACCTCCTGTAAGCCAGATCCAATTTCCCACAAAATGTACAAACACTGCCAGATGGTTACAGATCAAGAGTAGCAAAGCAGTCCAAGTCAAAAATCTAGGCTCATTTGTTATCTTACATACTTCATATTCAATAAACACTTAAACCAAAAAGAAAGCAAGAGAGCACTGAATTATTGTGTAAATTTTGTTTAACATTTTTCCATGTTAATTTCCCTTTAAAATCTGAATTATAAGTTTGAGCTTACTTTCTCAAGGACCTTTCAAACTCAGGAAGGTCAAAGTTTGTGTTTCAGCTGTTTGGTGAAGTTGTAATCATGTAATGTGACAGGCTTCAAAGAAATAATTTACATGGTACTTGCCGATTATATAAAACTTTAACTGGATCTTGCTAAGGGCTCGCTCCAGGAAACTCCTGAGCATTGAATTTCTGGCTTCACTGAGAGGTGAAAGTGTTCTGTATCTAACAAAACCGAGCAGTCTTTGAAACTCTGTGGCTAAACATCAAGAATCTGTCTTTTCTCCCTGTATGAGTAGTTATGTTTCCCAATGCATGGAAGTGTGCTAGAAGGAACTCTATTAAACTCTCCCAGATGTCCTAGCCTGGTCCTCCAAAGCCGATCTGAAGATTTCTTTTCTATCCAAATAAAATCTCATGCCGTTGCTCAAGAATGCAGACAACAGCCAACCGGCCTACTCTCACTCTCAGAGCAAGTCTTACTGTGTCAAAGTTTTGATTTTAAAGAATTAAATCAAATTTATTAAAGAATTCTTTACTCTACAGTAAGCTACAAGGTTTAAAACAACCAACTTGAAATGTGATGCCTTTTGGCAGAACAGTTTAAGCAGGAAATATTACACATGACTTAATCTGGCCAAAACAATGTGGCTGCTTCACAGGTTTCCATTGGCTGGGTCGTGTTTACCATCATTTGCTGCCTGAAGAGGCTTAGCTAGTAGTAAAACTCTCATTAAATCCCCCTCTCTGCTCAGAACTGATCTCCTGCTGATGAAGGGGAAGGAAGCTACAAAGCAGGGAACTCCCCACGAGGGAAGTGCAAATCGAGTAGAATTTGGAAACAGATTTTACGCTGGTCCTGGGTGGGGATGCCCGGGGAAAGTCAGGGCTGCCGGACCTCCCACTTGCCTGGGGGGCTCGAGGCTGGGCCAGGAGGGTGTTGTCTCATACTTACGCAGACAGTCCTTTCTCCAAACTGGCTGTAGAAAGTCATCTTGACTTTGTGCTTGTGTCCGGTCCTCTGATCAAAGGTGTTACAGCTGTCGAAGGGTGGGCTGTACAAATGCAGGCTAACAGCAGGCTCTGTGTGGCTTATGTTCTCCACACGGTGCAGGCCAATGGAGTCTACACCAGCAAGGGCATGAAAGGAGAGGCAGTGTTAGTGGGAAGAATTAATGACAGCTCAGATGCCTGGAAAAATGCTTTCTAAACCAAAACTCATGAGCAAGACAGTTAGGCATGCCTGCACATTTATGGGTAACAAGTAACTTGGTACAGGGATTCTGACTGCTGTTCTCTAGCACAGATTCCTCAAAACAGTGGCAATTCAAAATACGTTATTGCCTTACACACTTCCTGTAACTTCTGGATTATCTGTTACAGGACAAATGCCAACAGAAATCCAGAGAAATTCAAGGAAGGCCATGCTGTCAGTAATTTTTCAGTCATTATTCTCAGAGGACTTTAAGGTTATTTACTTTCCCAGGAGATGATGTTGTTCTAGATGCTCCAGAAGGAGGAAGGTTTGTGCCTGTAAAAATTAGCAAGACATTTCACAGGGAAAAAACGGTTTTTGTACTGCTAGTTCTTGGCCCGGTAACAAGGATATCAGTCACATTAAAAGTCAGCTATGTGTATTTGGGGCACGGACTTATGGACAGAGATGTAGTTGTCTTCTACTGCAGGCATTTGTTTCCTAATTAATCCTTCCAGTTTATTAGTTTGGAGAACATGCTTTTCATTTGTCTGCTCTTTTGACTAAGGTGACAAATTAGTAGTGACCGGCATACTTCCAACCTTAACTGAATAGTAAGCATAATTGAACACGTAATAAAACAAGGCACTGTCTGTTGTGTGGTTACTAATGAAGTAATAGCACTTTCTGCAACAGTGGAGTAGAAATCAAGCTATTATGTAAAAATGTAAGGTATGAAGAACCACATCCACAAAAGAAACCATTTCCATTCTACACTAAAGTGGAGTTTTTGAGTTACTTAAAAGAGACTTTGAATTTAAATTTATGACCCTGCTGTAACTCAGGCCTTTGTACTTGAATTAATATGTTATATAATACCTAGACCTGTATTGTGCAATGTAGGTATGATACCCTGAGAATCATGAGTACACTCTTAACTCTGATAAATTTGAAATGTAAGCCCTAAGTGTCGTTAACATAGTTTACCTAAATAGAGTAGGTAGGGGCAAAAAGTCCTACATCTGCTCATCTAGTGGGAGACTCAAACAAACACTGTTCAGTGGGTTCTAACCTTAAAAATCAAGTACAAGAGCAAGCAAGAAGCACGCAATAGAAACATGAAGGTCACTCACTACTGAAGTAGTTAGGGCAATCAACGCGCTGTCAGTGTTTTCCTTCTACGTGTTTTACCTGTTTCTTTTAAACCAGGACATATGTTATGAAACGTGGCAGAGATCCAGACTGCCTGAGAGAACTGGATACCGAATTTGTTCAGAACAAGCAAGGAAGCTTTGGACCAGATGCACAGAGGGTGCAATTGTTTGCATCGGAAAGAACCACTTCAGTAGGAAAACCTGAGTCTGAGAACCCACGTCCCTGGCATGGGAGCATGAGCAGATGTGTCAAGCTCCTTCTTGCATTTCCCATCCTGTGGATTTTGTGTTTTCACTTAACACAGCACACCTCCAACAGAGGGCTGCTGAGCACTAGCCTTTCTTCTCCAATGCCCTCACCCTGCCTAAGTCCATAACCCAACACGGAGCTCCCTCCAACTGGGGATTTCCCAAGCTCAGCCCCACAAGGTCTGTGTTCCAGTTATTAGCTCACAACATAAAAGGCAGATGGCCTCCTTCTCCGATGCTTTGCCTTAGTCCTGCTGAACTCTTTGCTGTTCAGCATGATGTGCTATGTCTTTCATAGTATCAGGATACGTTACATGCAGCTGGCCACTCCAGGATGGCCTCCAGTGTAGCACAAGGTGGTGAGAGTTACAGGCACATGTAATGGCATGGATTTAGGTATGTAGGGAGCCTTACTGGTGGAGACTGGTGGAGTCTCTCAGCATCTGTGGAGTCAGGCAACTTTTTTGTAGATTGGGTAGACTTGAGCATTTCAATTCTGCTGACACTGCACTTCAGCACTACAGTCTTTTGTTGGTGTGGACAAGATGTGGCACTGAGTATAGGCCTCTGCTCTTGGCTTATCAATTTATTCCATTGACAGCTGTTACATTTTTTGACCTCAGATTTCTAGGACTGACCAAAAGGATTTTTTCTTTGAAAAAAGATCAAGATGATTAAACTATCTAAACGTTGGTTCCCTTATTTCTCACAAAGTACTATTCAAGGTCTATGTTTACAGGCAATTTCAGATAGTTATTAGGGAAACAATGCTGAAGCCTGCTTGATCTAGAGGATATATCCAGCATATTTAAGCATCAAGCAATTGCTGCAATGTGTTAAGAGTGAGTTAAAAGGACATTTTTGGTTGTTTGTTTTACTGAATCTAAATACAGGTTTGTGCAGAATCTAGAGAGCCACAGTCTTAAACTGTGCATAAAGCCATTAGTGTTGTACTGTTAAAGGTAGGAGACTAGAGAGCAGAACTCTTCTGTTAGGAATGAGACTCATGGATGGGTGCTGTCAAAACAATCTTAATAGCTTACCATTAATGTAGGCACATCGATTTTCCCTCAAAACTCGTTCTGATTTCTTGGTCATTTCACCATTCCCTTTCTTCTCAGGCCATTCAAACAGAGTCTCCTTTAGATTTCCCTGGAGGATCTTCATAAAGCAGTGTGAGTCAGTGTGATCATGGATACTGCTATATATGTAAAAAGGATAACCAAACTCAGTGTGATGTGCATATTTAATTTCAGTACAGCAAACAGGACAGATGGCATAGGATATTGTATATGGACATAGCCCTGGAATGAAATGCCATTGCACATGGGTCATGCACAAAAGTCTTAGGAAAAAACATTCACAGTGATTAAGGTATGCCTACTTAAAACTGCTACTTTAGAAATGTCTTGAGATAAGCTCACATATAACAGTACTTGGAGAGGAGTTAGATATTGATCAACCTATGACTTTGCCACAGAGAAATACAAAGGAGGTCTGGAGGAGGACAGCAAAATTCCTCTGAACACAAAAAAATCTCGTGGGCCAAGAAACAAAACAACGCTTTCCACAGCGACCCCAGGCAAAGGCTGGCAGAAACCTGCAAGTAAACCTGATATTTGCAGATCCACCATGCTCACTCCAAAATCATGGGAGAAATGAGCTGCTTCTGATGAATTTCTATGGTCTCTTTATGGCTGGCGTGCACAGGTATTTGTGGAAGAAAAATTGCTGTACCTCTCACTCTGATAGTACTAAGTACAACCAGCTACAGTAAGATGCTCATTTCACTAGTTTGGCAAAACATGAACAAAACAGCAGGATCTGGTACGATTTGTCTGCTTGTTTTATCTGTTTTCTTGCTCCAAAGTATGCTTTAGTTGCTACATTTGGAGACATATGGGCTAGATATGTAGTTTAGTTTTGGTTTTGTATTTTTAAATAGAGGATTAACTGTTATAGATGACAATGGGACTGGGACAAAGGGAGAGCTCTCCACTCATCAGGGGCAAGGGAGGAGGAGGAATTTTACCCTCTTGGAAGTACAGTACTAACAAGTTTCAATCAAAAACTCGGTACTTGTACGTTACTGTTTTCAGTAAACAAATGCCGGGGTTTCTTACAAACTGAGATGCCAAGAGAGCAGAGCTTGCTTCAGGCACAGAACAGTTCACAAATGCCACGTTGTCACGCTCCTTCCACAAGCCATGAGAACAATCTGATCCTCCTCATGCAGGAAGCAAAAACAACTTGTGGTCTCAATCTAGCTCTAGCAAATGCTCGTCCAACTCAAACACAGCTTGACATAAATTACAGGCTTTGTGGGAATAGCCCGGAAGGAGTAGAGGTGCTGGGCTTGGTTCCTATATTCCTCTGAGTATAATGTCATGGCATCCCCCAGACAATACTGCCAATGTTCAATTGCACCCTCAATTAAAACAAACAAAAAACCACTCCGACACATCCTTAGGTTTTCTATTTATATGCAAGAATAATCAGTCAAAACTTGCAAGTTTTGTTATTCTACATTTAGTTTCAGCCAACGTTTTGTGAAAGACCCTCCAAGGGACAGATGCTGCCCTCACATTTGTAGGACTACACAACCCAGCATACAGTCCACGTACATGACTCAGGAGGCCACATCAGCAGTGTCGTCTGTTTTGAGGGAAGGCATGGGATGCGTGAACCTAAAGAAAGCCAAGTACTCCTGGAAAGGGGCTCCCTCCTCACAACCTGCAGTCCCAACCCAAAACTACTTTTCCCACCTTGTCACAGAGGCAGGATTTAAACGCCTTGAGAGAACAAAGACTATTTAAACAGCACCAACTCCTGTTTCTGCAGCCAAGTGTTGCATGGGTCTGTTGTATGGGACAGGTTGAACCGACCCTGCCCACAGGACCCGCTGTATCTCTGGGACTAAAAACTTCCTCTGACAGAAGGGAAGCTTAGATTTGGTAGAAAATCAGCGCATTTACAAAAGCGTGCCCTAAAAATGTCCGTGAGGTACAAACTTGCTAAAGATAAAGCAAATATTCAGGACTGCTATACCAATAGGAGCTCTGCATTGCTTAGTTTCCAGATGCTTTCTGATAGCTCACATAGGGATGATTATTTTTTTCTTTTTGTATGACAGTGAAAGATACAGTGGCTTTATATCTGTTTGCTAAAGCCATGGTCTTTGGATACAAACCTGCCATGCCCTTCACCCCAGCACAAGATCATCAAGTTGAATTTTCCATTTCCATTGTCCACAAGATTTCTTGTATACCTGAAACACAAAATGTTTCTTTTTACTGTACTGATATCCCTATAAAAGACAAAATTATACAAACATGCTTATGAAGGAAGGTTGTGACATGTAAAACCCCTTTTTCTTCTTTTTGTTGAAAGCTAAGTTTTACTTGGAAAAAAATGGAATTGTATTTTTAAGCTTTTTTTTTGGTAAGGGTTCTTTTTCTGGGAAGATGAAAATGGACATATTTAATATTTTATAACCATATTGCTTTTAAACAACATAGATGATGGGAGTTTGGGAACTGTGAGTCTGAGACTGGAGTGGTAGACGGGATCAAATTGAGATAGTTATTGAATGAAGTCACTTCAGCAGCTGGCTTATAATTAGAAACAGAGGATTGCAATGAAACAAGAAAAATATATGATTACATTGTTCTGCAGCTCCTTTTCAGATATTCTTGGCTTTCCTTCTGTTACGCAGCACTCATTTGTACAAAGCCAAAAAACCAAAGAAATACGATGTCAGGCTTTCCGTACGCGGTCCTCCTACTCTGTTCCTGAAAGTTCTATGTCTGGTACTGCAGCATTTGTGTGTGGATAAGACACCTGCGGGATAACTTCTGCCAGCATCTACTTCTAAACAAAGTTTATCAGAGCAAAATTTCTTAAAGAGATTTTTCATGTGCTAACTTACAGGTGGCACAGAATAAGCTTGCTTCTAAAGGCTTTCTATCGGTATGCACGTCCTAGACAGGGCTTGAAAACATCTTTAATAGCAACATCTTATGTATCTTTCCTCGTATTCTCCTGCAAGCCTCTTCTGAGCTGCTGCTTGTCTCGTTCTATTGAAAAGTTCACTAGAGAAGGGGCTGGGGTATCGCTCATTAATTTCCAAAGTGGCGTTCTTCTGATCCAGGCTTGGTGCTTCTAGCTGTTATGGTGCAAGTAACCCAGTGGGACCTTCCAATTTCAGGGTAGCTTTAGTCATGACTCTTTGCACCTTACTTTGCCAAGTGAAGCAAGCATTTGTGCCGATGACAGGACGCCTCACTCTCACCTAAAAGATGCAAGCAGGGGCACACAGAAAGTGCACTGATGTAAACTGAGTGTTTTTTAATTAGTTTCCCCATAAGAACACTCTATTTTACTCAAGATAGGATGCTCATAATGAACTACTTTCAAAGTATAACCAGTATATCTACATGCTGCCCCTCACTGCATTCACAATTTGTGCATATATCAGGTACACATATTTTTCCTATGATGTCAGCATATAAGCAATCAATGCTGGCATTTGACTGAACTTTATAAGTGCTGTTATTTCTGTACAGCAGGTCTGTCTGGCCAAAAAAAAAAAAGAAAAAAAAAAAAAGAAAAAGGCTGCCATGCATACCTCTCATGTTAGCACACTTTGTTTTTCTGATTCTTGGTTTCCTATGTTCTGTTACAAATTTTGTGATTTGTTCTGAATGGAGGATAGTCAAAACGAGGTCGAAGGAGGCTAAAAATGGCAAGCCAGAATGATGCTTTCATGATAGCAAGGTTAAAAGGAAGAGTTTTAGGGTTCGGGTGGGGGTTTTGTATGGGTTTTTAAAGGAAGTGCTCAAATAAAATGTATTTATATTGAAATTTAAGACAGGGGAGACATCAATGGCAGGAATAAATCAGTTGTTAGCCAAGTAGGAGCGATTCAAAACCCTTACAACTATTTTCCTGTTAGGAAGCAGCAAAAAAGCCTCGACGCCAGAGAAGAAAGAGACCGAATCTTGGGGGGCAGACGGCTCCCGACCCACCGCTAAGGTGGATAAGCCACGCACCGGCTCGTCTATAGACACCAAAAACCCACTTTGGAAGAGTTTCTGCTGCTGACAGGCTTCTTTTGGGCTTTTTAAAAAATAAAAAAATAGTTTTTTTGGTTGCTTCAGCATGTTTCTCTCTCCTCCGTGGGTACCACGACCCGGCGGGCCCCCGGTTGCGGGTCGGCGGGTCGGTCCCGTCGGGCGGGGGGTCCCGCCCGACGGGACCGACCCGCCGACCCGCAACCGGGGGCCCGTCGGTGCCTCCATTGGCCGCCGCCGCCCCGCCCGCTCCCCGCCCCCGCCCTGCCCCGACACCGGGCACCGCGGTCCCCCCCCACCTCCCCGGGAGAAGCGGGGGAGGTGTGTGTGTTTGCCCTTCGTCCGTTCCCCCTCCGCTCCCCCGCCATGGCGCTGCCGGGTCGGTGAAGGGGGGTGTGGGGGTGTTCTTCCCCGCCGCCCCGCTTGCACGGTGAGAGGCGCGGCGCGCCGGGGGGGGGGGGGGGGGGGGGTGCGTGCTCCCGGGGCGGCGGGGACGACGACGACACACACACGACTGCTGGGGTGGTTTTGTACCTGTACTGGTCGAATTTGGCGTATTGCAGCCACTCCTCGGGGTTGCTCTCGTAGGACTCCATCAGCTCCTGCACTTCCTCCACGCTGACTTTGTCCTCGGCGAATATCCGATGGAGGATGCGGATCAGCTCCTCCAGGCTCCGCGCCTTCCACGTCTCCGTCTGCACCGGCTGCTGCTCCATCATCACCACCGCCGGTTGCTCCATCGCCGGCCAACCGCTGCCCCCGGCCTGTCGCCCCGTCGCCTCCCTTTATGCGCCGGGAGGCACGGCGGGAGCCTACCACCGCCCCGGCGGGCGGAGGGGCCGGGCGGCGGCGGGCGGGACCGCGGCCAGCCGTCCCCGGCAGCGGGGCCACCGACCCCGACGGGCGGGGGCAACGGGGGCTGGCTGCGAGGGCTGGCCTCCCACCGCCTGCTTCTGCCTCCCCTTTGGCAGCCCCCGGTCCGGGGCGGGGGGTGTGCGTGCGTGCAGGTCTCTGGCCCCGCGGGCAGGCGGGCGTTTGGCTCTCCTCCGGTATCCCCGGTGGAGGGAGTACGAGGAGAAGCATCTCTGCCGGCGGCGGTCTCCGCGCAGCTCTCCCTCTCCCTGCCAGGCCTCTCTGTTGTCTGCGCATCTTCATCCCCTTCCGACGAGGTCTGCGTTTTACAAAGCCCGGCCTGCCGCTGCCTCCCTCACTTGTATCACAGAGGAAGAAGCTTCCAGGCAGATAAGCTGCAGCAAAGAAGCGCTAATTTGAGGCTGGCTTCGCAAAAAATACATCTAGAAGCTCTTATGTAAAAGCAAAACAAAAAACACTGGTACCTAATCCACACAGAAAGTTGCCGCTGGAGATTACAGGAGTGCAGCCTGCCTGTTGAAAGTGCTGGTCCTTGAAAACCACTCTGCATTCTGCAGTCCCATTTAGGGGATTGCTGTGACCATTAGCACTCGGTGTGACACCGAGAAATGTAATGAATGGGACAAAGGAGGCCAGGCTGAGAGGACAGACCCTCTCTCGCACTCCTCAGTCTGTCAAACCTATGTACTCTCTGCAGAGCACGCAGATGCCATGCTAGCTGTCTTCATTTCCAGTTTAACTGTTAATAGGATGTTTATTAGTCACAAATTCTGGCAATGGAATTCACCATACGTCAGAGAATTGTGCTTTAAAGACCCGTCTTTCCTTTCTAAAAAAATCCCCGAGTTCAGCTATTTAGGTCTGCCTGACGGTTGTGGGGCTGGAAGTAAGCAGGCTGGTGGTGTGGTCTGCTGTAGCTCTGAGGCTTAAAGGTGCTCAGAATGCTGGCAGCTTGCGATTTGCCTTAGAGACGGTTACACTGAGGGATTTCTAGCATGCCTGATTTCTCTTCCCTCTTCCTGGCCTGTTCATCAAATGGGTGTGAGAAAAAGAAGCACCATTAATAAAGTAGCTACAACTTGAGAGTCTGGATGAATTTCTGGCTCCACTGCAGTCGGGAATACATCCCCATAGATTTAAATGGGGATGATCTGGAACACTGGAGTGAAATACGAATGAATGTACTGAATAGGTACATTGTCAGGCACCAGTCCAGAATCTCTCTTGGCATACAGAAAGCAGACCCAACCCTATCGTTACTTTTTTAACAAGCTGTGCTTATGTGTGCATCTCTGCGAGAGAGAACCGTGATGATTTCAAGCAGATTTTTTAAGGTCTGAAAGAACCTAAAACCACCTCTGAAATGCAAACCAGGATACGCCGGCACTGATATCCACAGCCATGGTGTGGTTAAAGAAGAAAACATCCAGCCTTCTCGGGAGAACCGTGGGTACAGAACAAACACATCACTTCCCCTGGTAACATGTTCAAACTCACAGTTAGGAACGAGTGCCTTATTTCTTAATGAAATTTGCCTCGGGTCCATTTCAGTTATTGGTTGGTGTCAAAAGACCGTATGGGCAAATAGCACTTCTTTTCAGTACTTGCTTGAGTATTCCCATATGGGCACCATTAAAACTGCTGTAGGTTGCAAAGAGTTAGAATTAGTG
The DNA here is from genome assembly GCF_963924245.1 of Chroicocephalus ridibundus. Classification (NCBI taxonomy): domain Eukaryota; kingdom Metazoa; phylum Chordata; class Aves; order Charadriiformes; family Laridae; genus Chroicocephalus; species Chroicocephalus ridibundus. The sequence goes on from NC_086316.1 coordinate 17,220,240, forward strand.
AAAAACACCCTATACCATATATTTCAAAGGCAGAATTCATATCATTTTATAGGTTGCTGGAACCACTGCCCAAAGGAATAAAATATCTTACAAGAATAAGATGCTGTAAGGATCACCAAAATGGGTAATGAAATGAAGACTGAGATAACCTTTCAATCATTTTTTTATTCCCATATTCCCAAGATCTGATTTAAATTATTTTCCAGCAGTTACAATGTCGCTCTGCTTATCTGTACACCTATGTGTTTGGTGTAGTTCTGGTATTTAAATCCAGAATAAAAAAAAGGATTATCCTTCCACTGTTAACCTCAGAAACCTCAGAACTTTGATTCCTTTGCCACGATGTTGATGGGATCATTAGTGATGTCTTTAAATACTGCTAGTAAAAGCAAAAGGACATTTTTTACCTTCCTCTGTTACAACTAAGGGATATACCTGGATCTTCCTATTGCAGTTTTGAACTGCTGCTGTTGTTTATTAGCTCACCTACGTTGCTGTACCAATTTGTCAAAGCTTTTTCCTTGATTACCGAAACCTTAACTTTCTCCAGTAGTAACACAAAATTTTATACTTTTATTTGCTCCTATTCAAAAGAGTTTACACAGTGTTTAATTTTGAATCTTTCAACATTACTTGTTGAGCCTGAAAACTTCTATATGAGTTGATTATTTGACTGCATAAAAATCACTAGGAACAGTATCTACAGCTCCCTAGCTTGTGTTTTCACTAATACCCCATTGACAGAAATGGCACAAGGACCTGAGCACATACAGCAGTTAACAGATTCTAGCTTTAGTCAGTGAGGGTATCTGCCACTGAAAATTTAAAAAAAAAAGAAAGAAAAGAGCACGTTGTAATCCACACAGCATGGGAATTGCTTTCACATTCTCAGTTGTGTTTCTTATAAAGGAGTGTAAAGCATTTTCCCCATTTCTTTTCATTTCTGAAAATCATACCTTCACATCCCTGCAAAAATTAACTATTGCACGTATTCTCAATGGTTCTATTATTGTCGAATAATACTCAGACTGTAATAGGCTTTATTCCAAGAAGTGTAAGGGATGTTGTAACTTTCAATTTTATAGCAAAAAGCTTTGGTCCCTCTCAAGAGCAATTACGTAAAGGTTATTTGAAAAATAAGTCCAAAGTTGAGGCAAAGCGTGTAGCTTCAGGGAAGAAGCAACAAGGTGTAAGGTCTTTTCCTGTATTTCACATTGTGCCGCCCTTGTGAAAAGCACAGAAGCTCAGAGGGTTCACACAGAAAGTAAATCATTCTTGCATTCTTCATTACATAACTTCATTGAGAGGCAGAGAGGAAAACAATAAACTATTCCTGCTGATACCCTGACAGTGAAAACCTTGTCTTGGAAAATGGGAGTTTGGGGCTTCGACCACAGAAACTTAGCTTTATAGACAAATGCCCAACCACTCCACTATTATCCAAAAGACTTCAAGCAATCATTGGACATGACGTTTAGCTCCAAGAGAGACTTACCAGCCGAAGTGCCTGAGCATATATTGGTACCTCATCTCCTATTGGGGTGCAGCTCACCAGGTTTTTCTCCTGACTCATTGAGGAAAATCTTCAATTAAGATTGATGGAATTACCAAACTCCAGTGTTAGACACTTTGCATCATGAATATGCCTGAATATGTAGCTTGGGATTCGAGATTTTATGATGAATCTTGTTATTCCAAAGAAAAATTGTGGTCAGGTTGAAAGTGGGATCCAAGGTGTCTGAATCCTCAGACTGCTGCAGCAAACAACTATACCGTGCCTCTTTGGTCTGTTAGACTGGACAGACAACAGCACTTCAACCCCATAATCAGCATTTACATCTCCTCCTCTACATAATACAACTTTCACCCCTTTACCAATGGTATTACCTAAGTTTCTTTATGTTAGGAGAGGGGGCTTTTTTAGAAGAAAACCTGGATCTGCAGCTGTAGTGCAAGTTTTGGGGCTACATGACTCGATGGCAATACCTCTCTGAGGAAGCTTAAGAGAATACTTCGTCACACAGATCATAATACAGATAAAAAGTTAATGACCTGCGCCAAGGAAACTCACCTTACTGAAATACAGCATTGTGTTGTGTAGTCCCAAAGCATTACAAAAGGCTTACTGCCCCTTACTTTAAGCTTTGTGTGATTTAAGGACTGCAACCTGCATCAGAAAACCTCAAGTGCCCCAGCCTATGATGCCGAGTTCTGTCCCTTTTATTTCACATGAAGGTCTTTGAACTCTTGGAAGGATACCAATTGCACAGAAGAGACTCTCCGGATTATAGTCAGGGGGAAACATAAGTAAATGTTTGTTGCAGACGTCACTCAGATTGCGACTTGGAAGCAATGCACCATCTAAATCAGCAGTTCCCAAACTCTGATCTGGAAGACCAAGCTAAATGATTATGGAGCCCTACATCCAAGTGGGATGACTCCTTCTGGGGCTGTGGAGCAGCACTGCAGCTGTTCCTCAGTCATACAACTTGGAAAGTGAGATTGATCTCTCAGTACACAACAGATTTTGCAAGAGAACCTGCTGCTTGCACAGTGATTTACAAAAAAAGCCTGAGAACAAATCGTATCAAACACAGATCATGCAGTGAAACATCATCAGACTACAAAATGGAGTAATCAGTCAGTGAAATGAGGGCACCACATGCTAAGTCATGCTATACGTTGAAAACACAACTACTGAACAGCATGTGTACCACTGAAGGAAAAAAATAAACCGCACTGAAGAGCTGTGAAGCATTAAACCACATAGCACAGAAAGGACTCTTGGAATAAATAATTTTAATACACTTTTGGTGGGAGGTTAGTACACCAGGCATGTGTTATAAGTAAAATATTGACATTTCTCTCTGTGAGAAAACCACTTTAAAATAAGTTTCCGTTTCTTTCAACTTGTGGTGTTTATATGAGAAAGCTAAAGCGCTGGCTACTCTTCTCTGTGCTGACAATATTTACTGTGTAGTTTTCTGTTTTGAGCTCTTCTCTTCCTTGAGGTTTCCTGTTTCAGAGCCAAAGAGCTCTTAATGCATTTTAGTTCCCCAGAGTTGCTAGGGTTATTAGTTCTGTTACCAAACTGGGTTTGAGGGAAAGACATTTTTGTCTACTTTAACGTCATATAGTGATTTTTGCAGTTGGAACATGTAACTCGAACCTCTTTTTTTTTATGCTTAAGCTCTCTGTGCAATTATATTTTAACACTATATTCACTCATTCCAACTGATATGTATGGTTTTTTATAGACATAAAAATAATCTTCATGTGGAATTATTACATGAGAAAATACAGAGCAAGGATACCGAGACTCCTGTACTTTTTCCTATATCTTATTAATAAATGTTCATCATCTATTTCTAATAAGGAAAGGTATGAGCAAATTGAGATGTTTAAGTAGTGCTTCCTCACTGTCTGTAATCTGCAGCCTTAACAAAAACTGTTGCAGAATCTAGCTATTGGTAGGCATTTAGAGCAACCATATATGTGATGACTACATGGAGGGAAAGCTGGAGAACCGTTTTAAAAGGGTTCTGAGATAGCTCCTGAAGTTTGAAGAGGGAAAATGTTTTTCTCCCCAAAGTCTAATTCTTCTCAGTGTGCATACAAGGGATCAAATCTCACCTGAAATTGTGGCTGTGTATCCACTAACAAATATCCCAAGGATCGCCCTCTGGCACAGAAGCAAACTTGCAAAGCACAGTTTGCAACCACAGTATTTACTTTTTAACCTCCAGAACAGGCTGGTCACGTCCAAAGTGCCCACCAGAAATGGTGCCTTGCCAAGTCCTGAATTGTGCACAGGCCAAAATCTGCACCAGCAAATGTTCTACCAGCTAACCGTACAGATGACTGAGCTACAGTGCCCCAGAACATTTCCTGGCAGTACTGAGTCTAGTGTAGTGTGACTGTCTTAATCTTAAGCTTTTAATGTACTTATTTTGCTCTCCCTTTAGTCAGCGATGTGTTTCATTCAACCTTTCTTAACCACCTATTTTAGGATGAAACAATCTTTAAATGAATTTTTCTGTCTAGATATTTTGGCCTCAAGTTTTCTGGCTAAAATACAGTGATATGCATGTGACATCTCATGGCATTATGGCTACTGGAAGAAGTGCAAAGCAGGGACAAGAAAAATATCTAGAATTTTATGATGTTTAGCCTTGGAAGCATATTAAGTATGATACTAGCAAAGCTGAAGCAAGGTCTCCACAAATAAAAGCAAACACAGTCAACATCCTTTCTTGTCAAATGTTTTTGTTCTCCTGATAATCCAATACAAACCAAGGCTGACAACAGTTTTGTTGTGTTTTTTAATGCCCACGGAATTTATATATGCTTGTAATAGTCATAATCACCATAAAAACCACAGTGCTAAAGCCATTTTCCCCCTTTTTTTGTCTCATCTCCAAGTATGAAGATGTTGTAGTACGATAATGCCTTGAGTAACCTTTGTACAACATCCTTGAACAGTAATTAAGAGTTCAGGATAGTCAAGAACACCGAAAGCCAAAAGCTCATGCAATAAGAAGCAGAATTTGATCTGCAAAATGAGCATGAACAGCAGCAATGGATAAACAGAAGCTGCTTTAGAGTTGAGAAGTTTGCAGAACGATGTTTGGATTCCTACCCCACCACCTGCAGATCAGTACGTTCAAGATTACATTGTGGGGATAATGAACAGAGACACATCTTCTGTTAATACCTTAGCAGTAATTCCTCAAGATTTAAAAGTAAAAATAACATTTGCTCATTATGCATACAGGCAATATGACTACGTATTTTATCATTTCGCTCTCAAGGTAACTTTAGTTTCACTTAGATCCTCCATGTTTTCCATGTGCTATTAAGACTAGTTCAAGCTACAAATTAGAAATTTGTAATGAATGCTAATCTCTAAACCATTATCTAAATAACAGTTCATATAAATAATGCCCCCCAGTTTAGAGGGTTTGACCTTGATGATTGTTACCTTGGGAACAGGACAACTGAATTTTGCATAGCACTATTAAGTATCAGGATTTGTGAAGTACTAAGCCTTTCATAAAACCAGTATAATAATATTCCTTTCCGATACTCATCTTAATTTCTCAATGTTTAAAAATTAGTTTATTTACTAATTTTTTCTGATTTGCCTATTCTATTAATTCAATTACATAAACCCAAGTGAATTAAATAAACCCAAGTGAATTAAATATTACAAATATTGGTAGCTCGGTACTGTAGCATCTTTGAGGGAACACAGTACTCCTCTAAGCCTACACTTTCTTTTTGTCTCTTTTTTTTTCCTTTTTTTTTTTCCCCCAAAAGGTCAACCCTTACTTTTGTGTCCGTTTTCCTCCCACTGATGTAATTGAAGTCACCTAAATCATACAGTCAACACTTTTGCTCAAGACATACTAAATACAGAGAACATGCTTCATTTTCTACTTAAGCTTCTGATGTTTCCAGTTTACTGGAATTATTCTTTATAAAGAGATAAGTGCATAAATTTTAAAGCATTTCAGGATCATCTATGATTTTAGATGCTGTAACTGTCACTTTTTGAAGTATTAGATTTAATATGTTTTTTGCAAGCTCTATCTTTTGCAAATTCTACAAGTAACGTCCTGCTAATCCTTTAGCTGTTCACCCAACACATTATCTACTTCTCATGTTTGCATTTAAGACTGTTATTTAAGAATATGCACAAGGAAAAGTTTGTGTCAAACAGTCACACCCTGTCTTCAGACAGAAAGAGCCCATGGTCATTAAGGAGTTACCAGAGATAAAGAAGCACTGACTACCCTCCTGATGTGAGAAGCCAGAAAACTACAGAGAAAAGCAGCAAAATGGAGAAGTCCCTCCATAAAGATGTACAGACGCAATGGGGGGAATTAGAAGAACTGGAACTGACAGTCACTAAAAGGAAAGAAACAGAATACAGGCAGCCACTCAGAGCATTCAGGAAACAGAAAAAAGAACTGAATCAGGTGAGTAGTCACTGTGTACTGGTAAACTAGGGGCCAAGAAATAATTAGTTGGGACTGCAGAAAAAATAAAAGCAGAAAAGTGCAGGAGCAAACAGTAATAAATAAGTATTGTTCAAGGAACAAGCTGAATCTTAAATAAATGAATAATTCTAATCTGCATGAATAAGTTATCCAAGTTCAAAAATGCATGTGGTAAATAAAAGAAAACACAGAATGGTAAATCCAAACCATTACTGTGGGGTTTATGCTACCGAACTATTACCTTTGAAGGGACAGAGGCAAACTTTTTTTTTTTTTCCAACTCCAGAGGATAAAAATTATCTATAGATGCAACATGAAGGACAACCTTCAACCATTAGCTGGCGAGATATAGTGACCTACAGTCCTCCTTCACCTTGAGTGGGTTTTTATTTGTTCTTTTTTTAAGAAAAAAAAACCTAGGATAAACCACAAAACCCCCAAAACACACACACACAAAACCCAGTCTTCTTGCACCACTTTTGAAGAGCACATTTGCACTGTATCAGTAATTTCATTTAAGGTCAAATGAGGTGAAAGGCACCAACAGAACATTCTTTAAAGACAGGCAGACTAGTAGCTTATCTTAGGTAAATATACTGCCACACGGGAGAATAAACTACTTATATTTGTAAGGCCAGCAAGTGGACATATTACGAAAAAGACTGGGGAAAAGAAAACACCAACCAAACCAGGAAAAACTATGCAAATACCTTTGTCCTTGTGTACCCTCTAGTGGCTGTGCAAGGTTACGCTGGCCCCACAGTAACTGAGCAGGCAATTTCTTCAAGACAGAAGCAAAGTGCTTACCTCTGCAATAGTTCTCTTAAATAGATAGAGATTCATGAGATCAGGGTTCTGACCAGGCACAAGTATGGATTATTTGAAGTCTTTAAGTCTACAACCAATTCTGCCTCGTTAGCTTAATCCAATGAATCCAGGCTTTCCACTTAAAAAGCGGTAAAATACATCAAGCTATTCAAACAGCAAGCAAGTGATACTGCGCCATACATATGCAGATTGCATGCCAACCTTAGTAACATCAGTAAATTAAGCTGAGTATTACTTCTCCAGAAGTCCTCCAAGGGTGGAAACAATCTGATACACAGGTTGCAGAGACCACTAAGAGCCACTTATACATGAAACGGCAAGGAATGGCTTGAGAGTATTGTACAAGCATGCTTTAAACTAGAACAGGCTGTTTTGCCTGCATGTGCTGAAGAATTAGATTACGTCAGGGACCAAAAGTGTCATCCAGCATAAGAACACACTGCAAGCAAACAGCTAACATTTAATTTAGTACAGTTTAAACAAACATAAAAGATTGTACATTTAAAATAAAGCCACAAAACCCCCTCCTCCCACATCAAAACCCTCCAATAAATAAAAACAAAGGTCTGTACCCTAGCCAAGGCACCAAGTCCTTTCCAGGATGAAACAAAATAATCCTCATTATCACTTAGCAAAAGGATATAAACTGCATTCTATTTTATTGATGGAACATGCAGCTGGTTAAACAGTAAAGTAACAGCAGCCAAAAGGAGAACATATAGAGTAGATTTTTAGCACCTCATGTCTATTTCTTCATTAACTGAAGATGCAACAGCTAGTTGCATCATTCAACTAATGATGCTAGTCGTTAAACAGTGCCAGAAGAACACCCTGGCAACTGCTAAAGTGTTCAGCCTTCAACAAATCACTACACAATTTAAGCAGGAGGAAAGTGTTTCTGAGGCCTATCATTATACTGTGCCATATAAATGAGGTACTTAGACTACCAACACAATGAAGGCACAGAGTGAAGTAATTCAATTATATACCAATACCAGATTATATGCCAATTCTCATATTAATTATGAGAAAAAAAATCAGAATACTGTCTTGAAATAACATGAGATAATGCATGTTCAAGATGAAGACTTCACAAAGAACAAGGATGCACATAACAGATGGACAACATGTCAGAAGTAGACTAAATCCTGGGCTACATGTACAATAAACATCCCTTTTAATAAAATGGAACTTTTACCTTCAGTACAGCATATCGACTGGCAGAGCTGTCCAGTCCTCCACTCAACTATGAAATAGTTTCCCTTCAGATACAGCAATTAAGAACTCCGCAGCAAGAGAGCTGGCTCTGCTTTATAAGTGGCAGATGCAGATTTTTTTCTGTAACTCAGATGTGCACCAGAAAAAAAGCTACATGATCACATAGCCTTGGTAGCTCTTCTTTTATGCTATTCATCTGTATCATTTTTATAAATGTACAGTAATAAGCAGAAATGCAAAAAATCCTTCTTTCTGTGTGTTTACAGGTTGAATTTAAGAAAGTTAATCCCTTTTCCATTTTTGAAATCAACACCTAAACAATTGTATGGCTTGATATTCATCCCCATGCTTGGGTTTTACAATAATGCAGTACAAGCTTGCCATCACTTCCAAAACACTGCAAGGAAAAACACAAAACAAAACAAGAGGTGTTAGATTATTCATGGACTAGCATATACATGAAAGAAAACAAACAAAAAAGCCCCTCACCAGATAATGGTGTCCTGGAATACTGTTACTTATAACAAAGCTCTCCACCATAACGGGAACCATGACAACATACTGCATATGAAGTAATGCATTTCCAGAGATTGTATGAAGTCATATCTCCTTATATCATATTCATACAGATCTGTGAATATCAACTACGTTACATTAAATGCAAGATATTACCAGCATAGCTAGGGGCAGTAACAGATTTCAAGTGCCAGAAGCGTACTGACAAGTTCTACTAAGCACATTTGGAAAAGATACTTAAGACGAAAGTCACCTCATAGAGGGTCCCAACTTCTTGGTCTGGAGATGGAGCAAAAGACTGGTTTACGTATATGAACTGCAAGAAAAGAAAAGAGAAGATGGACATCTCCCATAGAACAAACATTCTGCAGCCAGAGGTGGATAAATCTGTCCTCTGTTCACCATTAATTTTACAATGTTTACAGTCCACACCAAAATACCATGAATTAGCATTTTCACTTCAGTGTGGAGGGGCAACATGACTTCCAGGAGTCACCTCTGACTGGCTGACCAGACCAAGCCAAAGCAAGCATGCTGACTGCCTTCTCCTGCAAGTTGACCCATTAGTCTCCCATACAGCAGCATAAAGTGAACTCACTGGTTTATTCTTGCTCTTCTTTCAAGTACCGCAACTATTCCTGCTATTCCAAATTTGGTCAATTATAACAGCAGTCTCAGAAATTAGAATTCTTTTGTTCTTTTTTAAAGTAATCTTTCTCACTTCCTGCTCCAGACATATATACGCATAGAGTAGCCAGTCCATAATGTCAAAGAGGGCCTTGGGATTTGCAGCGTGAGATGGCAATGTGTAGTAGGGGATTGGGTGCTATTTACAAAGAAGAGTCATAAAATTCCAATGTCTTTGTTCCTGAAGTACAGCCTTAAGCTTAAACCACACTGGAAGATTCCATGTTCCTATATTATTTTTTTCCTGAGACAATAACGTGCCTGTTAATGAATTAAATTGTTGAGAATATCCAAGAACAGTAAATACCTGAACTTTTACTTCTCTTTGAGATATTAAGCCCTGGCAAAAAGAAACCCTTCATGATTTCCCAGTGAAAGAGATGGCTACTGAAACTGCTTACACCTATATGCTTAAATAAGAGCCTTAAATAAGGGATGAAGAACAGAGTGATTTCATCTATACTTTAGCTACACATTTGACTGTTTTAATGAGTCTAGTTTTAACTATACATCTTAAATGAAACTTTGGAGTGTGTGGACGTTAAGAGTTTACTGCTAATCGCAATTTCTGAATCTGTTCTAGCTCTTCCAATGTTATCAGAAGGCCACTTGGGCTTCACAGGAAGGAATACTGAAGGCAGTATTGTGCTGCCAAACTGCAGACATTTCCAAACTACCCATTTAAAAAAATAAATCAGTCCTATGACAGTAATTAAACTGTTTGAGAAGTAAGTTCTGAAGGAAACAGACACTAATATTCAGAAAGTCAACTCCAAACACCTCCCCAAATACTCCTTCCGCATACCTGACTTCTACAGTTACACTGTGCATATGAACCTTTCAGTGAAATGCATCGCTGCACAACATGCACACCGCTCTGCATGTCAGCATCAGACAAGAAGAAATGGAGATGCTGCAAAAAGCCCAAAGGCTGGACCTGAGCACCCAAGCACATCCAAACCACACCGCTACAGCTCATCTCAACGTTACACTGTGGTGTTGTCCTGGTTTCAGCTGGAAAAGAGTTAATTTTCTTTCTAGGGATTGCTGTGAAAGGAGTGTCAATAACTAGTTTTTAGTTGTTGCTATGTGATGTTTACATGATTCAAGAATTTTTTTCAGCTTCGCATAGAAGCATAGAAGGAAGGATGGAATGGCTAATGAAATATTCCACACCATAGACATACAGGGGTTAGCGAGGGAGGGGGAAGAAACTGCAATCACTGCTCAAGATGGTGCCAATTCACCAGGCAGCGAGTGTGACACGTGTTATTATTATTTTCCCTTATCTGTTATTCTTTTATGAAGATTTTTTCCTGGCCTTCCCCTTCTTTTTTCCCCTCTTCTCCCTGTCCTTCTTGCGGTGGGCAGGAGTGGGGGTGGGGAGGGAGTGTGTGTGTAAGCAAGGAGCTACGTGGTTCTAGTTGACAGCTGAGGTTAACCCACGACAGATATGTACTTTCAAGAGTTCTACTAGTGCCCATACGCCAAATTTCCTGCTAAAAGCCATAGTCTAGATTGAAACAGTCTCCCTGCAAGGTGTGACAGCTTGGACCCAGGGTGAGCAGAGGTCCTTGCCACGGCTGGCTCCCAGCCTCCCCCGCCACACGTTGAGCATGCCGGGGCACCAGGTAGACCTGCCCCTACCAGCTGCTCGGAGGCCATCAGCTTGAGGAACTTCTTGATGAAGTCAACGAGGCCCTGGATGGTCCGGGTTCGCTCCACGGCCCACTTCTTGGTCTTCATGATGGGGGTGTCTCCCACGGCCTTCAGCAGGATGTCAACTGTTGGGGAGGGGCGCGCGTTAAGGCCGCAGACCCGCCCACTCCCGCGCCCTCATTGGCCGGAACCACACCACTCCCACCGCCAATTGGCCAGCGCGCCCACCCGTCATCGCAGAGGCTCGCCCACCCACCCGCCCCCGGCGGTGACTTCTCGCCCCATTACTTTTCTTTTTCGTGTCACCGGCGGGCTCCTCGGTGCCCGGTGAGCCGGCCGTAGGGGGGGCCGTGTCGGTGGCCCCCGCTGCCGCTCCGCCTTCCGGGGCCGCCGCTCCGCCTTCCGGGGCCTCCTCCCCGCCCTCGCTCCGGCCCTCACTCTGAGGCGACACGGGCAGCGGCTGCTCCTCCGCTTCCGCCATGCTGCTTCCATCTGCCGGCGGAAGTGACGTCCCTTACGGGACACCGTCTTCCCGTCAGGTGACGGGGCGCGGGGGAGAGGGTCTGCGTCACGTGCGCGGGGGCGGCCGTTCACGCCGCTAACGGCTGGTGCGCGCGACCGGCTGCTGCCGCCTCGAGAGCGCGAGGGCGGGGGAGGGGACGAGAGGAGGAAGAGGAAGAAGAAGAAGAAGAAGAGGAAGAGGAAGAGGAGGGCGCAAGGCAGCGAGCCCGGCGGCCGCCGCCCTCCCGCCCCACCATGATCAAAGCCATCCTCATCTTCAACAACCACGGCAAGCCGCGGCTCTCCAAGTTCTACCAGCGCTATGTACGGGCGGGCCGGCGGCTGAGGGGGGGGCGGGCGGCCGTCTGAGGCGGCGGGGGTCTCCTCAGGGCCGGCGGTTCGGAGAAGCGGGGGCGGGGGAAGCCGCCGGCTTTGCTGCTCTGGGGTTGGGGCGAGGGAAGATGGAGGGTGGTGAGACCTTCTAAGAGCCGTCCGCAAGGAAAAGGGGATTTCCCAGAAAAGGAGATTGTCTTTTAGTGGGGGCTGAAGGTGAAGGAAGGGGAGTCTCGTTCAACGGTTCTCTGAGCTTATTCGTGGAAGGCCTGCCGTGCTGTTGAGCCATGCTCCGAGCTCTGCTGTGCCATTTATCCTGGCTTTTGGCGTCGCTGATGTCGCCCTGCCTGTCTCCATGCTGTGGCAGAGGTGTTAGAGTTGGGAAGATGAGTTTTACGGGACTCATAGGTTCAATAAGCAGAGGCTTTTCCTTTGGAAGCTTTCAGAGTACTAAAATATTGCAGTTGACATGAAAAAGAGATATAATGAAATGGAATAGTATATTCTTTTATTTGGGAGAAAGCAAGTAGCAAAGCAGCTCTGAAAATGCAGCACAAACGATCAGAATGAAAGCAAGTGCAGCTGCAGGGAATTAAGAAATAATGTGGAAACAGTTGGTTTAATTCAATGATAGGAGAATTTAAGGTAATGTTTTGGGCATGTACTGTGTTTTCTAACCAATAGGCTAAGCTCCACTTGGGCTGCCCTTGGTCAATAAAACACAAGAAAACAACTGATGCTTCCTGGAATCTTATAAACAAAATATTGTTTTTCATTAGTGCTATTACTTACTCAGATTTGGGGATACTCACTTGCAATTTTGGCTATTACAGAAGTCATATTTAACTTTATTGGAAAGGATGTATCTTTCTTCTACATCTCGGAGCAGAAACGATGACCCAGACACTTCAGTTTGCACTGTCAGGCTTTTAATTAAAGGAGTGTAACTGATACAGATCATTGCTATGGATGACAGAATTTGATCCCTTCTCCTTAGAAAAGCAACATTGGAAAATTCTAATACACATTTGTGAACCTGTTTTCTTCTTTCTCACAAGTTCTAGGTTACCAAGCAGATGTTTTTTGTTTACCACTTTTAAATTAAAAACTAAAATTGAATATTCTCACCTACACATATTGATAAGCATTCCCCTTCTGTGCATCCCCACTCTGTTCTTGGTAGCTTCTATTGCAGAGCTATGGTAACTTACTAAAGAAGTTTCTTTTTTTTTTTTTTTTTTTTTTTTCCCTGTCTGTGTTGAGGTAACAATTAAATAGGTATATGAAAGGCTTTGGAAAGGTATACAAAACTTGCATTAATGTCAGACAGTTGACTTCAGTTCTTATTTTCTATTCAAATGTAATTATATTTTTGTGTCTTCTGTTACTGTTGTTTAATCAAAGTCCTGGGAGGGGGAGGATGCAGGAGACAGAGAGGAGTGAATGGCAGGAGAATACCAGATTTTTCTTGTCAACTCCATTTTGCTCTACTACCTTCATAACTGAAATTAGAACAAATCCTCAATGCTTAAAGTAGGGTAATATGTCTCTATAAACAGAACACCTTGAAATTTTGAAAATGTGAATAGCAAATGAAACTAAGAAATTATGTCATTAGGTGATTTCATTAAAGCTTTGTGGTGCACAGAAACAGGTGCAATTGTCTTGATTATCTTTTTGTGTGCGACTTCAGTAAGACAGGCTTACTTATGGACTTTTTGAAACTTTTGCATGCTTTAATATTGCTTGAACTGATATTGGAGGCAAATCTCTTTTTTTTTTTTTTTTTCTTTCTCCAAGTGGAAGCATCTCGTGTTCTAGATAAATTAATTTGATCTGATCTGTGAAAGATGTATTTGTTTGCTTCATGGTACCAAGACTTATAAAATGTGTGTAACTTTTTTTTCCCTGATATATATGAGAATGGAGTTTCTACTGCATAAAATGAAGTTAATCTTTTGCAATTAGACAGAAAAGTAACAATTCATGGCAATTAAATAGGAAGACGTATGTGCCATGGTTTTGTTTCAGAATATAGATCTGTGGCCATCATTTCAAAGTTAAAAATAAGTTTCTGAACAACTAAACAAGTTATTTTAAATACTTAGTATCTCTGTTTCTTAGGGAAAAAAGACACATTGTCTGCTTCCTGCTACCATAGAAAATATGGCGGAAGTAACTGAGATAACTACAGTCGAATAAGGCAGGCATAGTTTAAAGAACAGATAATACAGAAGCAGAGGAACCTGCACTTTCTGTGTTTTATGGAGCAGTTTACTTCTGCTGGAGCTGTTTGCTGTGGTCTTTGTGGGTTCTGGAGATTTTCTGTAAAATAACACATGAATTTAAGGTGATGAATGCTAACCAATGCCATGCTTTGTTTGCTTAGCCATCATTCAGGGTACTTCACTGTTCTAGCTAAAAAAACTTTTAAGATACTTGCACCAGTTAGTTTTGCTTAAAGTGTTTGTTCACATAATGGTTTAAAATGCTGACTTACGTGCTTGAGCAGGTATAGGAGCTGTCTGTACTTGATAACTTTAGGGTTCTGTGCTATAAAACAAATGCAGGATTTTACGAATTGTGTCTAATTTTTTTTTTATTATGAAAGTGCAGCCTTGTTAAAAAAAATGCTGCTTGTTCGGAAGGGTAGCAAAAGTAAGTGTGCAGGCATGATGGAGTCCCCGCTGCGACTCCACAAGAGTCAAGCGAATTCAAACTCGGAAGTGATGTTTCTGATCTGATAGAAGGAAAGTTAATGGCTTAGGAGAAGCTGTTGCTTATAATGCCGTTGCATTTTAAGCTATTTCTGAAAAAGTTATGTATTGTGGGATTTTTAGCTTCCCCACCCCCTTCAAGCTTTTGAGGCTGCTTCCCCACACTGTTCATGGGTGAAAGTAGTTTCAAAGCATGTCTGTAGCTGTTCAGGCTATGGTGTAGATATGGAAAATTCAGAATAGGTAAGAAGGCTTCCTGTTTACTTGCAGAAACTATTTTTTGGTGGTTTGGGTTTTTTTAGCAGTTTCTTAAAAACAATCACTTTTTTCACAGTTGTTTCTCAGCAAGGTATTCTTCTGCAACTTAACTTGTGAAAATATCTTTTTGGGTTGAAATGACAGAAACAATATGCTGCCTGTTAATTAGCAGATTTAAGGCTTCAGAAGTAGGTAGTTTGTGGGTGCTGATATATTTTGTGTTCTATTTATTAGTTGTGTGTACTGTGCATTGTTAATTAATTCATTTTAACTTCATAGCAAAATATGTTTTCTTTCATAGAGTGAAGATACGCAACAACAAATTATCAGAGAAACTTTCCATTTAGTATCGAAACGTGATGAAAATGTCTGTAATTTCCTAGAAGGAGGACTGTAAGTATCATATTTGAAAAAAATGCCCAATGCTTATTGGCTGGCAAATATTATTACTGCTGATTGTAATATAACTGTTTTTACAGTTGTAGTGTAAGTACCATGTCACTTGAGATATTTTAATACACAAAGAATAATATCATGATGCACCAGGTATACATATTCTTTACTAACTGAAGCATACATGTGTGTATATATATATATGTATGTATCAAAATGAGTTAGGCAATAAACCAAATTTTTTCTAATGCTGTAACTGACGCAGTGCCGTAGTGCCAATCTAGTGCTATAATTGTTTCAGACACAAATAGGGAAGAAACAGGCAGATCATACCTAACCAGTTTCCTTATAATCAAGCTAAAGATTTCTGGCCTTATTTGAAGAGGCATTGGTATTTGCCATACCCACTGAGAAAATGAAAATATTTTGTAGCTTGAGCTCCTAAAATTTGAGTGGACAGCCTCTGGTAGTAGGATTCCTCAGCCTTTTTATCAGTGTTCAGGCTTGCTATAGAAAGAAAAAAATAAAAAAAGGTTTTAAATGTGCTAGCTAATGCAGTTTCAAACAAGGGGTAGAGCAAGGTAGGAGGAAAGCCAGACTTATGTCTTCTGTCTCTAGATTCTTTCTTGAATCACCTTGGTTGTTTTTTTAGTATGGTCTTGCTTTAGTTGAAGAGAAGAAATTCTGAAACGGAAAAGTGTTTTATTTTGAGATATTTGTCATCAAGAGTAAATAGTTGCAAACCCGCCTTCTAGGAAAAGGGGTCATAATTGATGGAGCAAACTCATGATCTCCAGTCTAAACATAGAGATTGTCACAGCCTATTAAATACTGAAATTATGGAAACTGCTGGTTACTGAAAGTTATTATGTTAATGCCTAAATTGTCTGTGTGCAGAGTCAGTTAAATGCTTTGCTGTACCCTGTCAGCTATGATGTCTTTTTTTCTGATCAAGGTGATTCCTGATTTTTTTATTTTGTTATTTTTTAAATCAAAATAATTCTTTTCCAACTACTCAGCTGGTGATTCTGTTGTTAGGTCCTTGGACATATTTCAAGCTGGAGGCATGCTGGCTTGAATTCTGTAAGTGAAGGACATAAGCCATTTTGGAGCCTTTTAAAAAAAAAAATCACATCTCTGCAACAAAAAAAAAAACCCCTAAGACAGAGGATGTAATTCTGTCTTTCTTCGTACTGCTCAATTCAGTATTTTTTTTCAGTATCTTTTTTTAGGACAGGGATCACTTTATAGTTTGTGATTTATCCAAAGGCCTCAACAGTTTATATAAACTAACTCTGTGTACTGAAGTATTTGAAAGAATTGGGTAAATAAAGCACAAAAGAGGAAACTTTAATTGCCATTTCTTTCCATTTTCATATTTGTTTGTAATATTTTTGTCTGATACTTCTTAAACATTGTTCATGCTCTTGAGGAACAAAGGGTTCCCCCTCCCCTGACCCAAGCATTAATGCAAAGTAATATGCTTAAGCAAAAGTGACCTTAAAGATTTCTCATTCTTTTTATTTGTTGACGTATTTTCTCCCTGTGTTAAAGGTAGATACTAAAGGAATGATTTATCATACACCAAACAGGTGATTCAGTTCTGGTAGAGAATTAAGGGAGAATTATAACGTTTGTAGCCATGTATGTTCACACTACAAAATATTTTCATTTCTATTTGAGCGTGCCTCCTACAGCTCAAAGTAAAGATCAGTGATCTGAAGAACATCTCTTTTTATGATTTATGTACTTTCTTTGCAATGGCTGTAACAGAAGAGTGGAAGGAAATACCTGTTTAGGCCTCTTCTGTTCTTGTTCAGTAACTTGATGATTAGTGAGTCCATAAAAATTTAATTGCTTCTGTGACTTTACCATTGCATCACAAACTTTTGGTTGTAGTACAGTCTTATTTCTCAAGATATCAAAAATTTTATAGCACAAGAGTGTTACATGGTTACTAAGTAGACCATAAGCCTGATTTAAGGCTTTTCCTGTTATGTAAATGCCAGTCTGCATTATAGTTTTCTTTTTCTGTTGATGCTCCTCTGAGAACGGCAGGGAAGGATTCAGAGGCATACTCTCTGTTAATCTGTAAAGTAGATTAATCCCTGTATGGTGCCTAGTAGCGTGTAATGGAAGCACATTTAACACCTATTTTTTTTGCTGAAACTGCATGAGCTGTTTGAATTGATTCTAATAAAAAGGTATATATGTTGATGTAATTATTATCCATATGGATAACAATAACGGTGCTTGTGTGGTAAACGTAACTTTGGCTGGTTTGTTACTTACTATTCTCCATTATAATTATATCACAAAATAAAAGTTGTGATATTGTTGGAAAGCGCCAGCCATTAACAATAGGCCTCTTATTAACTGAAATAACTGTGAGGATTTTCCCAGCTTATCTTTAAATGCTAACTAAGCTTTCATGTTTTCTTTCCTATTTAGATTAATAGGTGGATCTGATAACAAACTAATTTACCGACACTATGCTACCTTGTATTTTGTCTTCTGTGTTGATTCCTCAGAAAGTGAGCTTGGCATTTTAGACCTTATACAAGTAAGTATTTTTTGCTGCGCTGTCTTTTTTGATAAGTGGAATTTTACTTCGAATTATCTTAGAATGTCAATATTTAGCTGTGTCTTTTTCTGTAATATTTGGAAGTGAAGGTGGCTTTCATACTGTGAACACAGCCAAAGTGCTGAGTATTACTTTTAGATTGTTTGCAGTTTTCCGGACTGTCTTTGAAAAAGTTGTTTCCCAAGTTGATGAGAAAGTAAGGGAACAATTTGTTTGGAACCTACTGAACAAATCAGCAGCTGTTTTTTGCTGCAGCTTTTCAAAGCCTTGTTTTAGCTGCAGGTAAAAATGGTGCAGTTCAAACACTCGCTAGACAAGTTTGTTATGAGAACCTTTTATACATAAAGCTCTGTGTGTGTATATACACACACAGACACACACACATATATATGTATGTCTATTGACTACAAATACTTGATGGATTAACACATCCAAAACCTCTTTGGATTAAGCCCTTGTGGTTTATGAGCTTTTGCCAGATGTACTTTAGAAAATGAGTGCAAATGCTGCCCTAAGCATGTGTTTGCCACTGGGGGCGTTGGGTGGACGCAGATGAGGAGAAAGAGCCGGTACGTGTTCTTTCTGGATATCAATAGGAAAGCCTTGACAAAAAAAGGGCTTAATAATATAACTGTTTAATAAAACAGAATAAGAAGAATGTAGACAGTAAAAATATTACATGCCTTCGGATGCTGGGCATCCTGTGATCATGCAGCATCCAATGGAGCCCAGTTGTGCTGTGCAGAGCAGATTCTGTCCACGGAGAAAAGCTCTCACTTTTCGGACCTTTGAGCAGTTATATACTTTCCTCATAAAAAAAGAACTCTATTCCTGAAGGATGTTGTCATGAGAACTTCTTGCTGGACTTTGAGGTACAGGCAAGGCCATGTAGGTGGGTGTAATCACTGGTACCAAGTGGGCGCTGCCTGCAGGCTCCTCTTTTACAGTGAGCTGGTTGAGTTCATCCTGCAGCTGAGGAATTTGTGCAGCACAGCACAGGTCTGTTCCTAGTCAGGTCAAGTGTTATATGGATCACTAACTCCTAAACATGCAATGGTCTCTTGGTCAGGATCAATACATTCCACTCCTTGATCCACCTACGGTTCATGTTTCCCAAAGACGTTATAAGTTATAGATTACACTAATAAGATACAGGCTTCTCAAGCTCAGTAGAGCAGACATCGTCTGTTCAAGATCTCTTAACTCATCGAGTACAATGTCTTCTGCAAGCCTCCCAATACAGCATTTATGATTTAAACTGTTAAATATGTCTGTATCAACTCAGCAACAAAAATCATGTCTGGTAACGTGAACGTTCTTATGTCAAGACAATTTCGATCACACCAATGATTTTTCAACTTAAAATTTGCACATAAACAGTTTCACTGTTGATTGTTCATGTAGCCAGATGTGGCAAAAAACAGTTTCACACCATGTAGTGATGTATGTCGTTACGTAAGATGGGTCTCAGATATGTATATGTATGATTCTCTTCCTGTTAAGCCTTTCAAAAGCTTGCACATCAAGAGAAATTATTTACTTCATAAGTAAAATCTATGGTATCCTGAGTCACGGGCCTGTATCTATTGATTATTTCACTGCAGAAAGCACTGTGAGCCTTAAAAGGCCTCACGTTTCCCTGCAGACCTTTCATGGAGTTGAATAGCTTCTCATAGTCACCTTTGAGTGTTCAGAACACCTCTTCAGCGTTTAACTCTTCTGGTCACTAGATCTAAATTGTCTTTTTGAGTGGCTGTGTGGATAGCAGGGAAGGAAACTGTTTCTAGATTCTTACATCATCTTTGGTCAGAAAAACCGTCTGCAATAGCTGAATAGTACAAGTTGCTGAGTGAGATATATGATGGCCTTACCTGTTCTTAGCAGTTCATTGTGCAGAGTTACTTGTTGCTTAGAGTGTCTTCTTGGAAGTGCTTAAATATTTATGAACTGTGAAAAAGAAGCATGTTAAAGTTTCATGTGACTTAGGGATGTTTTTCAGATAAAGTGGATATTATAAGTATCTTATGTTTAATCAGATAATAAAGATAGGAAAGACTATCTAGGTCAGTCAGTCTGATCTGTTTTATTTTGCAGGGCCACTATTCAAGTTCAACTAAGATTTTATTCATTGTGGTATATTAAAAATGTCATATCAGTAGCATTGGTTATTTCCAGTTACACAGTGTAACCTACATTTTACTTTAAGGTGTTGAAGCAAATTGCTTGAGCTTACTACTACCACCTATATTTGTATAGCCTCTAAACGCTCTGAATTAGGGAGATGTTAAACTTTCCTCTAAATTGTGTTGCTTCTTGTACCAGAAGTACTTTGGATTTCAGTCTCTCAGGTTTTTTTATTACACATCTTTTCCATTATGCCCCAGTGTTTAATTACATGCCAGTATAATTACTCAAAGGAAGCAGAAATAGTAGAAATGCTATTTCTATTTATAGAAATACTTTCATTTTTTTGACCTGTATGATTTTGTTTATAAATACAGTCTCACCACAGTACCTGCAGCTGTTCCAGTATTCCCATTGCTCTAGATCATTGTAATTCAACCATTTGATTACAGTAGAAAGTATACAGAGATTAATTAAACATTTTTAGCTTCCAGTCTTGCTCACGAAAAGGATCTGTTTAATCTTCTTAGCAACAATAATCAGAATTAAATGTATCTTACACTGGAAAAATGCCCTCAGAAAGTTTATTATTACATGTCAACCCCACCTGCAACGCAGACTGGCAATATATACACATACAGGTCTACTCAAGCAAATAAGCTTTGTTTGTTTTTTGTTGAGAAGTGTTGAACCATTTTCATACATCTTTGTTTACTATAGTTCAGAGACAGCACAGGTAAGAGTAAGTCATCTGGAGTTTGTTATTAATCATACGTACACTGAATTGTTTAAATAAGTAGTTCAGTAGAGGGACAGTTTATGATCTCATGAAAATAAACTGGTGAAATGAACCTAGAACTCAGTCTAGCACTTAGGTTTTCTGTCTTGTAAATGGAATAAATAAAAACAGAACTACATTAGATTACATGTGGCAGTCTGCAGTTCTTTTCAGCATAAAGGTTTTGTTGTAATACTTAAGATATTTCTGTGAAGGCCACTTGCATCACCATTAGGTCAGAACTGTATCACAGGTAAGTCTTCATTAAGCTCAGGCTTAATGAATGCACTGTATGTGTTACAAATCGTAGACTCTCCTTTGTGTTCCAACTAGATGTATATGAAAACCTTAGGCAAATTCAGACTGTTAATTTTGTCAGTTTTCTTTCTTTTTTTGAATACAAACACAAGATTCTGTTGATTGCTTTTGGGAGATAGGTCAGCATCTGTGCTATGCTTGGTAGGTTTCGCAGTCAGTTTGGATTCAGTGTAAATTATATCACGAGTTGTAGCTATTTTAGACTCTTGTTATTAGCCTGTGAAGTGTAAGGTTATAGTGCATGGAAATAGAGTACATAAGAAAATATAAGTAGCAGTATACTGAGATAAGGAAAAATGGAGTAGCATTTACAATGGTACCTAACTATCTTATGGACGTAAAAGCCCATGTCAACTCTAGGCATTTTTTATAATTTTAATCCATTGCTGTACTTCCAAGACATGTTGACTCAGTGAGCAGCTAAATCTATGAGATCAGTCTTCTGTGAAAAGTTGTATATAGCCTTGCAAGATTAATGTTGTTCAGTAAGATGCATATGGGAAATGCAGTGCAGTCCATGAAGGACGTTTTTCTCAGTTCTTAAAGATAAATCCTGACCAGAGATGCTTTTATGCTAATTAAATAAAAAAAGGAGAGGCATATGACTTGAATACCTATTTTGGCAGAAAAAATCCCTAACTAATTTTAAGTTAACACTATTAGTTTATTTTAGAGTTGGGTGGAAAGTAAGGAGCAGAAATTAAGAAGAAAAAGAGCATTTTGACCTAAAAAGCCTTATTCGTAATGCATTAAGTCTCTTGGCAGGTCTGCTTGAAAAGCCTAGCACACTTCTGTTTTGACTAATTGGCAGGACATTACAGTCTTTCCCTTACACAGTAATCTTGGCATTTTCTGTATAAGCTGTGAGTAGTTTAAAAAAAAAAATTATTGAAAGAAAACTGGGATGCCAGGGTAAGTGTGGGGAAAATGCAGCGGATGTGCCAAGGATTTATGAATTAGAAATGCTGTGGAAACACTGTAGTTGATTGCATATGCTTGCAATGATACGTGAACGATGACTTATTAAAGGTCACTCTTAGAGCAGAAGAGAAACCAGTCTTGTGTTTGGAGAACTGGCTATATAATCAGACTATTATGTGCTAGTTGTAGTCTCAAGAAACATTTGAGCAGTCAAAGGCAGTGAAGGAGACGACTGTCCATGGGCAGATTGAATTTATTCTGTCTTAAGGTTTGCCATTGCTGTTTAGCCTAGGAAGAAGGATGGGATATTCTTGATGAGCTACTTCTGTTGTTTTTAATTTTTTTTCTACCTGCTTTTGTTAGTATTTGGCATTATCTAGCATGAGGTGCATTTAATTGATTAAGTGTTCTGATTTTTCTGCTAGCCTTGTTATCTTCCCAATATTAATGTTTTATTCCTTTGTTGTGTTATTTGCAATAGAGATTAATAAACCCTTCATGGTAAAGGTAGTGTTTTATGTTTTGACATATTACTGAGTATAGGGAGCTCCTGGCTTGTATATATCCAAAAACAATGTGGTATTTTGATTCATATACTTTACTCTCCAAGTGTGTATCTGGATTTATTAAAGCATATTTACTGCAAAAGAAAGGTGTGGGTTTTTTTCCTTATCTTTTTCTTTTTTCTGTTTACTTACATGGAGATGTGCATGGGTTTTTCTTTGACCAGTGAAAGACGATGATTTCAAAAATGAAGCACAAGGGGGAGCTAGTAATTCGTTGTACATGCATCCTTATTTTCCTGCTATTTGACTCGTTTATTTATGTTTCTTTTCCAATAACAGCACAAGGTACATTTGAAATGATGTGTGGTGGGTGTGTGTGTCCGTCCTGAAACAATTGGTTTGTTTTCTCTTCTGGTTATTTTGATCTACAAGTCTGCAGCATCTGTTAGTGAAGTGCTTATATTCTAAGTGCTACTTGCCATAGTGTGCAATTCATTTGGCTCTCAACTAAAATTACGATTAAAGTGGCTCTAATTTTATTTACCATATTGATTATTTGAAGGTGTCCTAAAATAGGTCAAGGAATGTTCGTGTAAAATATCTAGTTTACCTTGTAGACTAATGCTTTTAAAGACCAGTTATTCATAACAGATGTATACCTTGTCAGTACTGGTGTTACTCTGAGTCAACTCTCCATTGTGAGTGGAAGATTGAGAAAGTTTGCATGAGAAATCCTTAGCCAGTAAAAAATCTCTCTGAAGAATACCAGTGCCAGCTGATTTCCCTTAGATTAAAAAAATATTTGTGTGCATTACTGGTCATGCGTTGCAGGCAGAGATCTGGGAGTTCATTCAGTGTGTGATGGTGTCACTATGTGATGGGTAAAGGTTTAAAAGTAACCATTGTAACTGTGAAACAAGTGTTGTTATAGAAGAAGCCCTAGTTACTGGAAGGTCACAAAAATAAAACTTCTGTGTTGTTGATGTGGGGGTACACATCCTGCTACTAAATACACATATCTGTGAGGGCCTTTTTTGAGGATTCTTGAGTTGTTTTGGTGGTGTTTTGTTTTTTTTTTTTAACATGTTCCTTTGTTTTCCAAGGAACTAGATGGATGTCAAGGTCTGAGTATGTGCATTCATGTGCAAACTTGGTGATGTATATGAGGAATATATTATTTTCTTTCAGAAATAGTGTCAAACTGCTAGCTCTTGAAACTGAAACCTTTGGGTAAAGGTTACGTTTACACTCTATTTCCTATCTTCATGCAGCTAGTATCAAACAGTACCATCCTTGTAACCACATTCTCCTAAGGTACAAGGGAAATAAGAGAACGTCTCTGGTCATTTGCCTTGGCGCATGTAGTTGTGAACTGTGTATTTTGTTCTGCTTAACATACAAGTTTTTGGTTTACTCGCCTCCCTTCTATAAAGAAGACTGTTATTATCACAACAAACAAACAACTACTTGAAGGAAAAAAAAAAAGATCTGCTTCACTTAGTTTCAGTACAATTTAACATAAGCATATTCATTTACTTATTTAACTGTTGTTAGTGAGCCTTACTGTCTTGAGTCTGCCTGTGAAAATGCTCTATGTTTCTAGTTTAAGTTATGAATTAGAATTTTGGTATTAAAGAATAGTCCTTGTTCTAAGTGCATGGAACATCAGTTAGATGTAGTTTGGCTTTAAAATGGAGACTGATAATAGCAGTAATAGCAACAGCAGAGTGTGATCCTCTTTTCTTTTATACTTTTTTATAGTGTAAACTTTTACACTTATGTGTATGCATATGTGTAAGTATACACATAAATTCTTTTATAGTGTAAGCAGGATCTGAGACCGGGGATTCAGAAGTAAGAGTAAACTTTCTTGATATGCAAGGTAGACAACTGGAAGTGGCTAATGCCAACTAGACCTGTTTCACTGGGTCTGTAGACGTAAATATGTATCTATAGAAACAGGTCTCTTATCCACTTTATTTTTGTCAGCAGGACATGATTTCTCATTACTACTTCTGTGTGCCTAGGCATTTTGAAATCTGGTTCCTCTCAAAGACTAAGATAGGATTAATAAATCATGTTGAAAAGAGAATCAAAACCAGGTGTTTAACTTCTTCTGTATTGTTGCTTTGGGGTTTGAGTTTAAAATTGAAAAAAAATAATTTACATACACAGACCTCTTAATAAATACTATTAAATGCATATTTGACAGAACAGCCTTGAAACATATAAAGCTGAGGTTAAAATTTCCCACAAGTTTCAGCTTTTTTACTAGTCATTAATAAATGATCTGTAAATTGTTACAGAAATTCTTTTTAATTTTGAGGACTCTAAGCTCTCAAACTCAAGCATATGTTTAACTTAGTGTCTTGACACATCTCACCTAAGTCACTATGAGTTATCCCTTGCATAAAGGGGACTGTGCTTGTACCTCTCCCAAGACTGGAGTCTTTCGTAGCACTCACCACAAGCACGTGGTGATTGACTTTCAGGAGCTTTGTGAGTGCAAGTACACTTATCTTTTCATTATCTAGTCTAAATGGGGGCTAGGATGCTCTTAGTGTACCAAAACTGGCTACCGAGTACGTACCAAGGAATCTGTTACAGAAGTATGCAGAGCAGGGTAATGTACAGTCCGTATTTGGCGGAGATCATCAGTGGCTGAATTTCAGCAGCTGGTTGGATTCTTCTGCTTTGTGCACTTGCATTCTAGATTCAGGGAGGGGCTGTTTCCTGTGGTACAAACTGCTGGACTTTTCTAAATTTATGTGGTGGTATGCCTGACAGGATCAGCATGTGTGACGTTAAGACAGCTACCTTTTTCCTCGGTCCAGCCTGAATTCAACAGGTCTAAACAAGGTGAAAGCTGCTGTACTGTTGCTGGAAGCAATAATGCTGACAAACTTGCATAATGCTGACAGTTTGCATTGCACATGTGTCTCTGTGTGGCGAAGTTAACAGTAGGCTGGTTAACTGGGAGATGCCCGCAATGTAGGGATTATTAAAATTAATAATAATAATGGAAAAAACTAGCTGATTGTTGCTTAATAATTGCATTCTAATGAAATGGGAAGGAATGCTTTGAATCACAGCTGAGAAAATTGTAGCATAGATGATGTTACTGTTTTTTCAAGGTGCAACTGTTGTTCAAAACTGTGTGACTTTTAGTGGAGTTATAACATAAACCAACTTGTGCATATAGTTTTGCCCTCTACAGTTAACATACTCTTGACATAATAACATTAACCACATAATTTCTATGGATGCTTATAATGCCTTAAAATCTGCCCAGTGTTTATTTTCTGTATTTGCTGTTGTTAAACATCACATCTAATGGAACTACTGAGTTTCTGTTAAATCTTGACCTCTGGCTTTTTGTTTCCTCTTTGCAGGTATTTGTGGAAACACTAGATAAATGTTTTGAAAATGTCTGTGAACTGGATTTAATTTTCCATGTAGACAAGGTACTGTGATGAGCTCCTTTCTTGTTAAGTAAAATGTTTGGTTCAACTGATACCTGGTATTAAAGTCTACAGTGATTCTACTTTTATTGTTAGTAAAATCTAGACTGTTTCTATCAACATATTATTTTCAAGACTTGAAAGCTATGGTGGAACATGTCTTTCTGAGGAAAAATAAAATAACGTGTGAGATTTGTGTAGTGTTATTGCATATATAATTGCCAAATTGGAGACATCTGAATATTCTCAGACTAGGCCTTAGTTTCAAGAAATAATTTGTTCTATTTTGTTTATGTAGGTGTTATATTACTCAGAACTGAAACTGTTACGGGGTTTTCCAGTTGGGGCTGGTAGTTGCCTTTCAAATGCTATGATTATGTAACTTAAATGCTGTGTGGGTCTTTCTCTTCTAAATCTCAAAGAGATGTTATGTCTTTTTTTGCACATTTAGAAGCAATCTTGTTTGAATATTTCTAGCTATGAGGAACAAGTGTTTATATATTAGTCTAATTTTGAGACACATTATTACTGTAGTAATCTTTCATTATAAGGACATTGGCACCTCTTGGTGTAATACCTAAAATTATGAGAATTGAATATACAGAATTAATTCCTTCGGTTGCATTTTATGGCTACTTTCTGTGCAGTCACCATTCCCCATCTGTGAACATCTTTTTGCATCAACAGCAAAAGGCATGAAAGGAAACTAAGACAAAAATCACTAAAAGTGGACTAAAAAGAAAAATAAGTATCTGAAATAACCATTTGGAACTGACTCAATTTGTTTCAAAATCAGGAGGTTCTTTTGGAAGAAACACTTGTACCTTGACCAGACAGTGAAATGCAAATAACATTGAGTAGGTGTTTGAACTGATACTGTGCTCATGACTAGTCCTTACGATTTCTAGCCTGGCTGGAACACATTTACTGTTTCCAAAATGGCAGATTAAAGTACAAAAGGATTTGAGCGGTTTATATATTGGCGTCTGAGCTTAAAGAACCTAAATGCTGCAATCCTTTTTTTGGCGAGGAGTTTGATCTTTATCTTTAGCTGCAGAATACTTCCGCTGCTATGCAATCGAAGCTGTTGCTCTGTAGCATGTTTTATTGAGTAGCATTCCTTAAAATAAGTAGTCTTTTACACTTTATAGGAGAAAGATCTTTTTAAATGCTTCAAAATGTGAAATTTCTGGAAGAATGTTTTACTTTGTATTGGATACGAGATGATACTTTCTTCTTGAAAACTATTTGTCAAAGGGAAGCTAAAATTAAGGTGTTCAATTTGATTTACTAAAAGACTGCAATCCCATTAAATGTTTAGGCTAGAATTTTCAACCTCTGAGGAAAATGTGAACCCTAAATACTAATTAGATATTTTAGCAGAAGTAACCCATTTCCAAAATAAAAGATCAGTGAAACCTTGAGTTAAAAAATTTTTTAATTTGGCATTACACAGTGCAGTAATTTTGAATTTGAGCATAAGACTAAAGAGTAAGTCAACAAAAGAATACAATACAGAAAACTGCAGTAATGCCAGGCTACTGTCAGCGGTACAGTAGCATTAGTTGTGCAGTTGTGACTAATATGATACCATCTCCATTCTTTTTTTTTTTTTTTACACCAGTGTAATTGGTTTGTAAGACTTACTTTATACCATAGCATAGGATCAAAACATTTGATGTGGTACAGTTTAAGTTCATTAGTATTCTTGTAGCTCTGTAAGAAAAAAAACCAGGAAGATGTATCCGTGAGAATGAAAATTACAGCATTAAATTATCTTTGAACTGCTGATAAGGCCATCTTGTCAGGAAGCAAAATGCATTGAGTCTTCTGAGTTACATCACGTTGACTTTCTTTTGTCAACTATTTCTGGCCTGGCTTGTTAATAGATTTCAAGTGTGCAGTAGGGAAAAACAGCAACTGCTGATGGATGTTTGGTCTGAACAGAATTTTAGTTATAGTGGATGCTTCCATGTGGAAGCTGTTTGAGGTGAATCATTCCAAATATTTGCATGTTGAGTGGCCTGGTGTTGAGAAAAGTGAGTATTGACTAATTGATTTGGATGAGAGTTGATCTGTGTCTTCAGTTCTTGATGGAGCTGTGGAAGGTGGCTTTCTTCCAGTCCTCTTGCCAGAACTGCCTAAAACCAAGAAATATCTTTCTTGTAAAAAATGATGTAGCATGTGAAAGAGTCAAACTATATAATCTCAACAGCTGTTGTCTCCTTAGTAGCATTTTATGTGGCATTTCTGTAAGGAAACATTTACCTTCATCAGGCAGCCATCATTATACAGGACCCAATGATGGCTTATATTAACCTGGAGCCAAGAGAGATGCTTATTCAAGAAGAATATTGGTCTAGTACTAGAAATTCATTTGGAGAATGGAATATAAGTGGGAGTGAGATAGTGTTTCTTATGCACTGTAGCAGGTGAGAACTTGGGGTGTCAGGGAGAGAGAATTGTGCTTCTCTTTTACAGATCAATTGTATTAAAAACAAGCAAACAAATTTCCTATAGCAGGAGTAAAATGTTTTCCAGAGAAGGAGGTTTATTTCCGTCCTGTACCAATTCCTACACTGAGTCCAGAAGTGTAACACTTACTGATGGAAAACACATCATAGAAAGCTATCATAAGCATCAACTAAAATACTAGAATACATTCAGATGTAAGGAAATACTTTTATTTTTCCACAAGATTTTTGGCACCTATTGAAATATCCCTGGGAGTATCATGATCTGTTCCAAGAGTTTATTATCTGACCAGAACAGTGGACCCTCTATAATCAGATTGCAGCTTGAAGAGAAGAAAATATGTTTGCGAAATCTTCCTGGGAGAATTTTTTCTTAATGTGTTCCTTCTCCACATTTGTTAAAGCACGCATTCATACTTTTAGACAGCACATGAAACAGAAGTAGGAAGCACTCTTGATTTTTGTAAAAAAAAAAAAACAAAAAAACAAAAAAAACCCAAACCCTCAAATCTATTATTGCAGAATGGCAATTTCAGATTTTGAAAAGTTGATGTTCCCGACAGTTTGGTTGCTTTCAGAATATAAATGTAAGAGTTGTATTCCATGTACTTTCTGCCTTTTACTTCAGTATTTTGAATACACCATTGAAGTGTATTTTGCGCTTCATTGCCACTTAATGATTTCAGAAATCTTTTTGCTTCTTTAGGAAAATAATTAGTGAAATTTTTAATTTGAAAAGGTAGAGAAAATAGTGTGTGTTTGTTAATTTAGTGTATATTTGCAATGAAAAAGAAAGAAAAAATAGTTATTTTGTTATTTAGAAAATCATCCCATTGCTGGCTCATGTTGAGCTTCTCTCCTTCGGGCTGCTCTCAATCCATTCTCTGCCCAGCCAAACCATTGTATTTAGAAATTCAATGAATTCATCTGTCCTATTTTCATATATATGAATACATGATTTTTTCTTTCCTATTTTTAAATATATAAAAATATTCTTATGTAAAAATATATTATTATATTTTCATATATTTTATAAAAATTATGTTATTTATATTTTTATATAAAATACATGTTATTAAAATATATATATTTAGGGGATGCCATACTGGACCTCATAGTCACCAGTGCAAGTGAGGTCATCGGGGATGTCAAGACTGGAGGCAGCCTGGGCTGCAGTGACCACGCACTGG
Source organism: Chroicocephalus ridibundus (assembly GCF_963924245.1). Taxonomy (NCBI): domain Eukaryota; kingdom Metazoa; phylum Chordata; class Aves; order Charadriiformes; family Laridae; genus Chroicocephalus; species Chroicocephalus ridibundus. The sequence continues at coordinate 17,249,708 of NC_086316.1, forward strand.
TGGAGTTGAGGTCATGAGGGATATGTGCCAGACGAGGAGCCTAGTCAGGACCCTGAATTTTAGGAAAGCAAACCTCCGACTCTTCAAGGAGTTAGTCAATAAGACCCCCTGGGAAATGGTCCTCAGGGACAAGGGGGCAGAACAGAGCTGGCAGATCTTCAAGGATGCTTTCCATAGAGCACAAGAGCTCTCGATCCCCAGTTGTAAGAAATCAAGCAAGAAAGGGAAGAGACCATGGCTGAGCTGGGGCCTGCTGGTCAAACTAAAAGGCAAGAAGGAACTGCACAGGCAGTTCAAGCAGGATCAGGTGTCCTGGGAAGAGTATAGGGATGCTGCCCCGTTATGTAGGGATGAGGTCAGGAAGGCCAAGGCGCTGCTGGAGCTGCACTTGGCAAGGGATGCTAAGAATAACAAGAAGGGCTTCTACAGGTATGTCAACCAGAAAAGGAAGGTTAAAGAAAGCGTACCCTCCCTGGTGACCAAGAATGGCAAACTAGTAACAACAGGCAAGGAAAAGGCTGAGGTTCTCAACAACTTTTTTGCATCAGTCTTCGCTGACAGCCTTGTTCCTCATGCCTCGCAATTTGAAGGAGCGCAAGACAGGCACCTGTGGGACAAAGTCCCTCCCACTATAAGTGAAGACAAGGTTCGTGACCATCTGAGGAACCTGGACATACACAAGTCTATGGCACGTGATGAGATGCACCCCAGAGTCCTTAGGTAATTGGCTGATGTAGTTGCCAAGGCACTCTCCATGATATTTGAAAAGTCATGGCAGTCAGGTGGAGTCCCTGGTGACTGGAAAAGGGAAACATCGCACCCATTTTTAAAAAGGGTAGAAAGGAGGACCCTGGGAGCTACCGCCCTGTCAGCCTCACCTCTGTACCTGGGAAGATCGTGGAACAGATCCTCCTAGAAGCTATGCTAAGGCACATGGAGGACAGGGAGGTGATTCGAGACAGCCAGCATGGCTTCACCAGGGGCAAGTCCTGTCTGACCAATCTGGTGGCTTTCTACAAAGGAGTGACTGCATCAGTGGACAAGGGAAGAGCAATGGATATCATCTGTCTGGACTTCTGGAAGGCCTTTGACATGGTCCCCCACAACATCCTTCTCTCTAGGGAAGGTGGGCTTTGATGGGTGGACTGTTCGGTGGATAAGGAACTGGCTAGACGGTTGCATCCAGAGGGTGGTGGTCAATGGCTCGACGTCCAGATGGAGAGGGGTGACAAGTGGTGTCCCTCAGGGATCTGTACTGGGACCGGTGCTGTTCAATATCTTCATCAATGATTTAGACAGTGGGAACAAGTGCACCCTGAGCAAGTTTGCTGATGACACCAAGCTGAGTGGTGCAGTTGACAAACCAGAGGGACTGGATGTCATCCAGAGGGACCTGGATGAGCTAGAGAGGTGGGCCTGAGCAAACCTTATGAAGTTCAACAAGGCCAAGTGCAAGGTTCTACACTTGGGTCGGGACAATCCTTGTTATCAATAAAGGCTTGGGGGGTGATGTGATAGAGAGTAGCCCTGTGGAAAAGGACTTGGGGGTACTGGTGGATGAAAAGTTGGACATGAGCTTTTGTGCACTTGCAGCCCAGAAGGCCAGTCGCATCCTGGGCCGCATCAAAAGAAGCGTGGCCAGCAGATCCAGAGAGGTGATTCTCCCCCTCTACTCTGATCTCGTGAGACCCCACCTGGAGTACTGTGTCCAACTCTGGAACCCTCAGTACAAGAAGGACATGGACCCATTGGAGCGGGTCCAGAGGAGGGCCAGAAAGATGATCAAAGGGCTGGAGCACTTCTGCCGTGAGGACAGGCTGAGAGAGTTGGGGTTGTTAAGCCTGGAGACAAGAAGGCTCCGGGGAGACCTTATAGCAGCCTTCTAGTACCTGAAGGGGGCCTACAGGAAAGCTGGGAGGGGCTGTTTGCAAGGGCATGTAGTGATAGGACGAGGGGCAATGGTTTTAAACTAGAGCTGGGTAGGTTTAGGTGAGCCATTAGGAAGAAGTTCTTTACACTGAGGGTGGTGAGACACTGGCACAGGTTGCCCAGAGAGGTGGTGGAGGCCCCACCGCTGGAGACATTCAAGGCCAGGCTTGATGAGGCTCTGAGCAACCTGGTCTAGTTGAAGATGTCCCTGCTGACTGCAGGGGGGTTGGACTAGATGACGTTTAAAGGTCCCTTCCAACCCAGCACGTTCTATGTATATATACAAGCATTTTTGATACTATTAATATTGCTGACATACACATTACACTTAAATTGTCCCTCCTGCTCTGCATCTGGCTTTTTCCAGAAATTTGGATTTTCTGCCTGTAATGGATAGAGCAAGTTTCTAGCTCTGAAGCATTTGTTTTTACCAGTGAAACTCTCTCCACATTATGAAGTAGCATGTTTTTAACCATAAGATGGTAAGATAATTCAATTATAGACCTTGGCAAGTGCCTGGTACAGCCAGGGTCAGCCATGGGGTCAGACCAAGCTGCTCAGGGCGCGAGGGAGCCTGCACAGCCACCAGGCAGCCTGTGCCACCACATGCCTCTCCTCCTGGGGAAAGGTTTATTTACAGCCCGTCCCAGCCTTTCCTGTCCTTGACCCATCCCACTGTGCCCCTCTGAAAGAGCCCAGCTCCCCGGCAGCCCCCTGTAGGCATGGCAGGTGCTGTTAGACCATCCCTTCTGCAGGCTGAAAAACCCCTGGTGCTCCAGCGTCTCTGCCCAGGATGAATGCACTAGCCCCAACCATTTTGGTGTCCCTCTGCTGAACTCACTCCATTCCATTGATGTCTTTCTTGCACTTGTAGGCCCCAAACTAGACAGTGTTCTAGATGTAGTCTAATACATGTGAGTTTTTTAGGTTTGCCCATACAGTGTATTTACAGACTCCTGTTTGTGTATAGCTATAAACTGTTTCCTTATGTTATGAGTGAAAACAATTTTTCAGTAAAAGAAGTGAATACTGGTGACATCTTTCAGTGCGTTTGGATTGTCAGTGTTGAGTAAATTGATGTTAGATTACCGTGGTTTTTATCTTTTTTTCTGATTGTGATGCTAAAAAGCTTTTAAATTCACTTAATAACAAACCAGAAGAATTAATTCTTTGGCACCACTTTTATATTATGCTTTTTAGCTTGGTATGTTACAAGGTATATACATATGCCAGGACTAAGAGAGTGGCTCGTTAAGGATTGTTAATCTTTCTCATAAGTATTTGATTCTTAAAGCTCTACTCAGGAGCAATAGGCAGAGAGGAAGAGCTGTTTTCAGCCTCTCCAAACACATTCATTGTAAGTTTCTACTGAAATACACTAATCACTTATCAGGGAAAGGTTTCTTCAATTTTGTTTTGGGGTATGGCACACAAATGGGAAGTGTGGTGGTTTTTGATATACTGCTTGCAACTCATCTTTAGAAGTGTTTCATTTAGATTTACTTCTTTTGATGTATCAAATTGTACAATGTGTTTATTTCAGAAAAGGTAATAAAACGTTCCTTGTCTTAAGAATGATAATGGGATTAAAATATTATACATTATTCCATATTAACTCTATATATTACTCTGTATATTAACTCTGGATTTTTACTAGAAAGCACGTGAAAGCATTTTTTAAAAACAATTAGTCTTTCGATAAAGTGCAGATACAGACTTTGAAGCAGAGGTTCGTGAACCAGGGCTCACATCCCAAATCAGAGTTGCAAGGAATGGGGATTTTAGACATATCCATTTCACTAATGTCCCTGTCTGGCTTATGTAGTCCTTCAGTTTGAGTTCTAGACGCTGAAGACTCCCTGTTTATGGTGTAGTTCAGGTATGTGTCAGCTCAGGTATGTTAATTCTACTTCTAAGCCTAATCTTGGTACCAGTGGTGGGTGAGGACCTCTGTGTCTCTCTTCCTTCATAGATGTAGCCCAAAGTAGTTTTTACACATCTATTTGTGAGCAATTTGTTTAGTCTTGCAGAACCTGCTCCTTAGAGTTGTTACTACTATTGATACTAATTAGAACTCTTCTCCATAGTCAGAAAACAGGCACTGAAACATGGTTAGAAAACAGGCACTGAAAGAAAGATGAATGTGAAAGTTTCTTCTAGCATTAATAACCAAAGTGATGAGTTTGTAACTGAACTACGAGCGAAGAAGATACTGGAGAAATGAACATCAAGTTACGAGCTTTGTTCCCAAATGTTTTGAATAAATTGCTAACATCAATTAAGTGACTTAAAGAACGTATGTGTTCCTGTACTGATGAATCTAGGTATCATCTGTATAGATCTGTGTAGGTCACTTTGCATTTTTAAATTTTCCTTTGGTCTTTTTTAGGTCCACAATATATTGGCCGAAATGGTCATGGGTGGAATGGTTTTGGAGACCAACATGAATGAAATTGTCACTCAGATTGATGCTCAAAATAAACTGGAGAAATCTGAGGTAAGTGTGATGCACTGTGTAGTTTGCTGTTTGTCCTTCAGTAGCAAACTATATACAGCTGCTTGCTTATAATGCTAAAAATTGACAATGTATCATTAGGCTAGGATATTGTACCTTTCATAAGTAATAATTGCATAGAGTTATTGCTGATTAGTTTTTGCTATTTGTATCTAATAGCATTGTGCACCATTGCTATTGAGATACTTCTGTAGTTCTCAAAGTTTTCTCTCACAGAAAGCATTTTATTTCCAGTGCATTTATTATGCTGGACTGGTGACTATTACACTTCAAGTGAAATTAGATAAAGAACCAAAGTGTGTATACAAAGACTACATATTCCTGTCTGCTAGCATGTTTCTAGCGCATGAAATAAATGGCAGCATATTCAGTATCACAAAAATACTGCAACACAAAATAATTGGACTGAAATGGACTAGATAGAATTTAAAACCCAGTTTTAGACCCTTTAAAGTAAATACAAATTCTACCATTTTGGTAGTCTGAACATTTGGTCTTCAGCTGAGTAGATTCAAGTGAGAAAATTGTATTCTGTATATGCCTGTAACAGTCTGAGTGAGGATGCTCACATAAGTTGTGGGAATCACTTTGCAACTCAGCAATTGTTGAATTTGTGTTTAGGAAAGAAATTTAGACTAAGAAAGGATTTTAGAATTACTTTAGCTATGACACAGAATATTACTGTTCTTTTAACATCACCAGATGTGCCTTATAAGCCAAAATTCTACTAGTACATCTTTGCTAAGTCTGTGATTGATGCTTATTGATGAGATTAATTCCACAGAAGAACACATAATCTGATTTTCAAAGCCTAATATTCAAATTTCTAAACAAACCTTTGCTTGAATTGGAGACTATTTCTAAAGTTGAAGTCATCTGAGTAGATTGACATATTGCAGGTGGCATAAATATGAACTAAATGACATTTTAGGAGAAGACCCAGAGAACTTCCTAATTTTAACTGAATTGGAACAAAGAAAGAAATGAATTCTTCAGCGTTTTTGTGGTACAATGTATACTGTTCTCCTAATTCTGCAATCTGACACTGCATCACCTCAAGTCTTAGAATAGATCTAGTTGTCTGTTTTGCACAAGTTCCAAACTGTATCCAAGAACAGGACAACATTGTGTGAAAACCAGGAAAAAGCTAGGTATGATCTGGTACAGTGCATAGCAATATACATCCAGAAGGATTGTATTGTACATCATGAAGATGTCCAAAATGTTCATTTTAACATTTTTCTAAAACTCAGAGTGAACCATTGATCACAGAGATGAATATTTGGGATTATTCTCATAAATTTTTACTAAATTTGAATAACTGCTGTATATATGTATTTTTCTTTATTTAATGGAAAAGTAACATAGTGTCCCAAAAGCTGGACTTACCGAGCAGCTATGTTCTGCTGTGTATTATGTGCATATCAGTTTTACCTGTGAAAGAATTTATTCTTAATTATGTGAATTCTGTTACCAAATCATCTGTAGACCAGTCTCTGATTAGTCATCTGAAACACATCAATTCAATGCAGCCAGCTGCAATACTTGCTGTTTTCCATTATTCATCAGTAAGTCATTCTTTCTTTTAAGATGCTTTTAGTATAAAAGTGGTAGAAGATATAAAAAACCATGTAGAGCTCAGAGCAAGGCAAATAGCAACTTTTTCTTTTATAATCAGCAATGAATTATAGAAGGTAAAGAAGCAGCAGTGGTAAATTAAAACACTTGGTGACTGGGATGGAGTAGAACATTTCACAGTCTGCTCACCACAAATGAATTTTTTTTGTTAGTTCAGTGACTGTTTCTTTTCAAATTTAACAGTTACTGTAATGCTGAGATACTTCACAGTACCTGGTAACTATTTCCTCAGATCATTAATCAGTTGTTTCATGTATATCCACAGAAATTTCCTGATTGCTATTTCTTTTCCTTTTGTCTTTTTGATCAAGATTGTAAATCTTTCGACGTGTCTTTCCTGAACATGTATTTTCAAGATACAAGCAAATCCAGTTCATGTAACTCAAAATCAGTAATAACTTAATAATATTTTTGAATGCTGGTCACGAAGAAATCAAAACTAGTGGATCTTCTTAGCTTTATTTAATAAAAAAATTTTTTTTAAATTTATAAATTATTATTGATATAGTCTCTAGTTCATAGGATTGCCAGCTATGCCACAGCACTCTCGCTTTAGTCTGTTCGGCTTGTTAGACCTCTGCCATAGTTCTTGCATCCATAACATCTGCTTTAAAGTGAAATTGCCTTTTCTTTTATAGCTGAAATGATGAAGCTAATAACATCGTACTTAGCTACATTTTCAGAATATTTTAAATTTTGTATTGTGCCCACTTGATTTAATATGCAAAATGTAGGCATTTGACATCAGGTATTTGTTTAGTTATGTGTTATGTTTCTGAACAGGATTTCAGTTAGAATTTAGTGAAGAAGGTCAAATGTACTTGTTAAATTCACAAATATTTGAGCAAAGTTATCAACTCAAAGAATTTGTTAATGCTTTCAACAGAGATTAATTATTTAAACCACTATGAGGGAGTCCCTAGCTTTGATTTCTGATTCAGCTCTTACATTGCTTGGATGGGCTACAGAGGAAATTCTGTTTCTACGATGAGAAATGTTGTCTTTAATGCATTTCCCTACCTTTCAGTTTAGTGTTTATCTGTGAATGGATTTCTCGTCAATCCTCCTAAAGCCAAAGGATCATTATGATTAAGGGAAGGAATTTTTGGGAGAGGGGTCATTGGGATTTTATCCAGAGCCTCTGGAAGTATTGTAGGTAAACCTGGGCTACCTCTTCTCTATTTGGAGTGTTCAACTGCGTGTGATTTAGACTTTTAAGTTGGACCTCACTTTTTCCGAACCTCCTGATCTTTTCTAGCTCTTTCCATTCTTCTCTCTTACAGACCTTTATCTTTCAGTCTCCCAGACAGGACAGGTAGACAAAGGTATTGCTGACTTTTAGAAAAAATGTACTTTTAACAAAAAGGGAAAGCAAAATGATGTCAAAGGCAATAAATTACGTAGGCCAGACTCAAAAATTATATGTAAAAATACCCATACTAGTCCTTGTAGCCTACTTTTTGTGCTAGTTTTCTTCTTGTAGTTCCCTCATCTTTTTATTGGCTATAGTGTATTTTACTAGCTTTCCATTGACATCATATTTTTTATTTTATTTCTCTTCCTGCATTTTAGAATTTAACTTTTCTTTATATCATTGTTTAAGAAACAAAGGAATATGAACTTGTATGAATATTAACAAAAAAACCTGTAAAACTAATTTGAATAAAAATTGAACACACAGATAAGAAAATATGATACGATGGCGTAGTAGAAATAGCTTTCTTATTGGGAGAATTTTGTACCTGATAATTTAGAATAGGTGGTTTGAATTCTTTTGCTTCACTATTTAGTATTTCCAAAAGAAAACAAAGAACTTTTACCTGCTTGCAGAGAGAAGTTTGAGGTGAACAAAACTTTAAAAAAAAAAAAACCACACCAAAACCACCAAACCAAGGAACTCAAATAGTTTTATACAAACAGAATAAAATTACTGTTGCAATTTGTAAAGATGATGTAGAAATACCAAAGTTGATCTTTCAACCTTAAGTATATCAAACATAAAATGAGAAGGGCTGTCAGCACGTACTCAACTTCAGATGTACATTTGCTGCCCTCGCCACCTGAATCACTGGATTTTTCTTTAAGATATCCTGATACCTGCAGTCACTGAACATGAATATTAACAAGGAACTGAAAAAGGAGGAAAATGTATGTTTGAAGTTCAGTTTATGGTCACTGCCCCCCATCATTTGCCGTTTGAAACATTTAGTTCAGCTCAACAGTTTGAATGTCAGTCGATGTTAATTGCAGTACTTCAAAATTCATTTCCACTCACTTTAAGTATCTGTGTATTCAAACTGCAGACGAAGTTTATTTAATTTATGAATAGCTTTGCTCTTTACTTTTTACATGATCTTTCTAGGATAAAGTAGTGTAATATCTTTAAGATTTAACAAATACAATTCTGTAATTGGATTTAGTAGCACTAAGTTATGAAGCATTAGTTAAAAATGTTTTTGGGTAGTATGAAACATTTTACCTAAATTTGAAGTGTGCTATAGCACATGACGAAAATCAAGCAAATGACCTTCCTCTGCCTAATATATCAACATTTGTAATATATAATCTGTGTTTCATTGTAACACTAGGGAGCTTGATTTCAGGTTTTGGGTTTTTTTTTTTTATTTATGCAAAGCTACTTTTCTTATTCTCTGTTCTGCTCACACATGTTTTGTTTTTATTTTTGGGTCTGGCAATGAAAAACAAACGAACAAATAATTAATCAATCATTCCCATCCATTACTCTCTTTGTGATTCAAGTGCTTAAAATTTCTAAGAGTACGTGTTAAGTCTTATCTGTTTGGCCTCATTTTGATATACTTGCAGACTTCATTTTGTTTTTTCTCTAATTATGTTCATTTATTTAACTTCATAAGCAGGGGACATGATCATTCCTTTATATTATGTATTGCATCCTTTCATGATTTCATAACCCTGCTGCTTTGAGGTCATACTTATTCTGGAAAGAAGCATTGTTATGAAACACCAGCAGCAGAGAGGTCCTAGTACCTCCAAAATATCTGGAAAAGGGTGGCTTATTTTGCAAAGTGTTAGCCTTCATTATTTTGTTTTCCAGTAGGCTGTATATTTTTATATATTTATTTTAGTCATAGCTAGCTCATGTGTAGAGTCGTTTGGGATGGCGGTTTGAATCTTTTTTTTTTGTTAATATTTGTATATGCATATTAAGTACACTTGTGATGTGCAGTACTTTTTCCAAATGACCTGAGTTTCTTTTTAAAGAGTAAAACAATGTTTCTGGGATCACTTTCATATAGAGTTATCAGTGGGGTGTTATGAGAAAGGATGATGATAAGAATGAAGAAAATTGTTTCCTATAGTGATAAATAATGACGCAAGTAAGCTAACACCAGCTCATATTTCTCACTTTATAGACAACGACCAGTAGAATAAAAGTTCTGTTATTAAATGTGTCTGTTCCAATCTTTAAATAGCATTATTGTTTTGCATATATTGCATATGAAGTATATGAACATGTTTAAAAGGATTTTTTGCAGTAACTGAACCTAAAATTTTCATATACAGTGTTTCTACACTAAAGTACAACCTTCAATAATGAAATTGAGAATACAAAGCAGCTGTGGCAAAAATGTGGTGTATGGGCTTATTGTATTACCAGCTGTATGCAATTCGTACTGTATTTCTGAAGTTTCATTAATATGTCTTAAGAAATTTCATTTTCACTTGCTTATGTCATTTGCTCGCTGTGACAGACAATTCATCATTCATTGCATGTTTAAAGCTTGCTACGTGTTTGTTTTTTTTTTTTTTTTTCCAAGTGAAACAGTTTTTTCTTTGCACCTCACCAACTTTACCTGCTGAATTATTTGATAAAAAAAGGCAGTTGAAACTTGGCCAGTTCAATGTTACAGTGATGGCTCTTTTAATCAGGTACCTCTATAAAACTGCTTAAACACACACACTGGGGTGGAAATACTTCTTGGACTATCTTTGTGTTTGTAAATACAGTCTTCACTTTCTGTAACAGAAATGATAAATTAATGGAAGGACTGTGTACTAGTTCACTGTTTGACATGCTAAAAAAGAATGCTAAGGCATTTGGATATAACAGCATTTGAAATAATGTATTAATTATCCAGTTTGGGGAGTTTAAGTACTTTTCAGTCACTTTATCCATTAGACATTTTTTATGAACTGTTTGCTCGCTCTTAGAAATACTGTATGACTGTAATGTGCTTGATAGGGTTGACATTGTGATAAATAGCATTCTGCTATGCATATTATGTATACAATGCATTACAAACCTACTTAATATAGAGAATTACATGAGAAGAGAATGTGATAGTTTGAAAATCTCTACTCCAGCATATGATAGTGAAAGACAATCAACAATCTTGCTGGCAAAAAACCAAAGAGGTAATCTGAAATTCCTAGTATTTTTGTTAGGGATCTTCGCTGATCCTGATCCAGAGTGATCCTCATGAAATGTGACTGTTGGAAGTCGTGACTGTATAGGGGGGTGGAAGGGCAATGGTCATGTCAATTGTGGTATTTTAAATAATTCTCAATTGTGTCTCCATTGTATCCTATGCCATTGGGGCGGGAGGCAGGGACTGTAAGTCTGTGTAAAGAGGATAGCTGCAGGTAGGTAAAAATAATGACCAGTTATACTAAAACTTTTATTTGTCCATTAAGAATAATTAACTTTCATTAAATTAGGGTAAGGAATCTCCATCCTAGTCACCTAGAAGGCATCTCTCTTTTGAATTGCCAGCCATGCCTGTTTGTGTGGACCATGTCCATCACTTAACAATATTTTTCTGGTTTCCCATTGTTTCAGTTACAAATTGTATAATTCATTGCTTTTGTTACTACTTTATTAGTATTTTCATCTTCTCTATGGAAAACAGTTTACATTGCCCCACTTTTGGTTTTGCTTAAAGAATATTTCTTCAGTTACTGAATATAGAACTTAAAGGATAGAAGCAAATAAAAAGGAAATGCATTTATTGCTTTATCTGGTAAAACTTCAATGGTAGTTACTTCCTGATTTCAAATTGGTATTTCCAGGTTCTCAAATATAAAAGGACAGTGTCGAGCAGCTTCATATCTTCTGCCCAGTTTTTTAATAAATAGCAAGAAATTGTAGTGTCTAATACTACTCCTGCACATTCAGGGATGCTAATTTTGGATACTTGCATTTCTTAATACTGGTAGTGTTAGGTCCAGATTTTCCCCTTCATGAGGGGAACGCAGCCTCTGAAGTGAATGACCTGGTAGACTTGGTGATATTAAAGAAAACCAAGGAAAAAGAGGCTTTGAAAATACTTATTTGCACCCTTTTAGTTTTACTTAGTCTGTACGTCTGAAAACTGATGATTTGGATTATGTCAGGGACAAAGTGAGCAAATGATTTGGTTGCATTAGAGATTTAAGATTTCACGAGCTTTCTCCTCTACCCCACCATGCCTTTCCCAACTTTGGCATGTCTCATATGAGTGTTTGGCAGGGGGGGATGTTATAACAAATGACTCAAGGCTTTCTGGTCTCTGTTCCTGGTACTGGGAGTCCTCCTGTGACTAAAATCTAGCCATTTGTGATGCTTTAGCCTTTCCACATGGTATAAAAAGGGTTATTTGAAAATTAGAAACTTTAATTGGTTTTATTTTGACTATATGTTATGTTTCTGAAGGGAGAGTGAGAACAGTAGGTAGGATTTTCAGTGGAAATCTTATGTTAATTTGACCTTACATTTATTTCTTATAAGAGAGTAGCAAAAGGGAGAAAATACATTTTTGGACAGCCTTCAAAAAGTAGAGTTGTTATCTGAGGAGTATATGACGTGTCTGTCTCCTTTTGTGCAGTAGTTCAGGTGGACACCACATAAGTCAGGTGTACTCCTCAGTAATTATAACCTGCAATTGCAATGAATTTCAGTGAATATCAAGAATCTGAAAAGGTTATACTTTGAGCAGCAGTCACATACCAACACTGCTTAATAATCAAATATGACACAAACTTTCACAGAATTTTTTCTTCTTCTGTTTTGCTGCATTTCTTGCGCAGAATTATTTTATCTGCAAATGCACTGGTTTCTTCAGTCTTCGACACTCTTACAATGAAAGACTTTCTATTTCTACAGATTTAGGCTTTTGTTTAACTAGTTCTTGGCATGTTGCTTTGTTTATTGTGGATTGCTCCTTCTTACTGGGCCTGCAAGATGCCACACTCTGAAACTGAAGTAGTTCTGAAAATCACGTTGTGGGTTTTATTATTTTTGAATATTTTTATCCTACTTTTAAAACACCAAAATACAACTAATTTTTTTTCAATATTCACAGAACTTAGAATGTGATGTGTTTTTCTGCAAATAAGAGCTCTGGTTTTAAAATCTTCCCCGGCAAGAACAAAAATGATTTTCACGCTTTTGTGGCAGGCCTCAAGTAAAACCACACAGCTAATTCTAAATATGCATAGAGAATCTGAACTCTTAAGAGAAACATTTCCATACTTAAAATAAATAGTATCTTTTCTACACAGCCTCAAATACAATAGCACCTTAATTATTGGCCTTTTTTTAATAGTCTTTAAAATAGCAAGGTTTTGAAGAGCTGTGCTTCAGAAGCAAGAAAGGGAAAAGGGAAAGATCACGTTCTGTATGTCTTCAGACCTCTGAGCTGTAAATGATCCTTGTTAGCATTTCAGTAATATACCTTAATGTGTAAACTTGGCAGTTATATTGTCTAAAAGGCAGAACTGCATGGAACTCAGTAATGAACTTACTTCTATATTGTAAAACTTGCATATTTATACAGAAAGGCTCAGACTTTAAATGAAGAGAGACTACATGCAGTAGAGGACTTCAATACAAAATACGTACATCAATGTTTAATTTGGCGTAACCAGGTTGTTATGTAATGTTCCAGTGTGCCTGCAGGCTGCAGATAAGTTAGCATATAAAATTAGATACTGTGGGATAACAGATTACTCCAGTGGGTCTATACAAGTGATCTCTTTGCATGCTCTTTATCACCCACAAATGCAAGGTGCTTCTCCTTTTCATTTTAGGCTAAGCCACCTTGAAATACCTTTTTTTTATATATACATATATATTTATTTTTTTGTACTTAGATAAGTAATAATGGTTCAACTGATACTCAGTAACTTGTTACTTTGAGGTTACATATTCTGAACCCATAACCAGTGTTAGTCAGCTGTGAACCATGTGAACTTTTAGAATAGGTAAGAGACAAAGACATCATGCTGGACTTTAAATACCTCAGGATTGTCTGTTCCGTAACCTGCGCATTACACATGCTTGGATAAGCCTCCTCTTCCTCCCCACATACTTTTCCATCAAGTTGACATTACATGTTTTACCATATAAAAAGGAGTGTGTGAACTGTTTTCTCTTTCTGGTTTAATATTTCCAAATAACCCATTTCATTCCAAACACAATTACCATCTGGTCTTTCTAAATGTGTAACCATGGAAATACTTGAAAAGTTAGTTGCCTGTGTATATTGCTAGTGAATCTTCTTGTGACCAACTTTGCCTGACTTGCATTTTTCCTCACTTTGTACACAGGCTGGTTTAGCAGGAGCTCCAGCCCGGGCTGTTTCAGCTGTAAAGAATATGAATCTGCCAGAGATCCCAAGAAATATTAATATTGGTGACATCAGTATAAAAGTGCCAAACCTGCCCTCTTTTAAATAACATGGCTACTCCAGGTAAAGCCAAGGAAGAAATGTAATAGAGATTTACCGCATAATTGTTTACTAAATAAATGATATGTCTAACTTTTGCTATTTGGATAAAACTCAAGGTACTGTATAGACATAATTTGAAAAATCAGTGTGTGGAGTTGAATGTTGCTTTTGTCTTGTTTGTGAAATTAAAGGAAATGGGTAGTTCCCATGTGACTTCTAAATTACATTCCTATGCCCGTGTAAGGCATATCACTGTGTCTCGGCTGCTGCAGTATTTTGGGAAAGTATTTAAGATGTTCTTTACTTTGTATAACCTATAATGCTGATTTTTTTGTATATTCACTAAGGTCTATAATTAGTGCATTCCTTAACTACTTCTGCTGTTTGTCATGATTATTTAAGACTTAAGTGCAAATGTTGCATGAAAACATTAAACTCTTGTTTTGTTCAAATAAAATCATAACCAACTGGACTTCTAAATACCTGTTAGTCTGAAATCTACTCTTTGCAATAAATCATGTTATATCCTATTCATGGAGCCAATTGACTATATATAAGTACTGTTGTAGCAAGCATTAATGTTGTAGTTTAATCTCTGAAGGAATTACACGGGGATATTGTGTAACATATTGGCTCCTTACATTCCTAACAAAAGCTGTTCATTATTATTCTGAAGGAAAAACTGCCTTTACTGAAGATCTGATGACTTCTGTTTACATATAGATGTTGAGAAGATACTTACACAATCTGATAGACTTTCCCTGACGGTCTGACTTTGTTTTGGGAAAAAGGGTCTCTGCAGTTGCTGTGTGTGTTGTGAGAAGTACGGAATGGGCTGAGGAGATCGGGCAGCTCAGAACTGTAAATGTGAGTGCATCAAGTATTGTGATAAAGAAAGGCACTCTGGAAAGATAAATGGGGATACTTTAATAGGCCCACTGTGCCTGGTGACACTTATGATTCTCTACTTCGAGAACTAGATTTATGAGATATTTAATATTGTCAAGACCTCAGAAAATCTAAGTGCTATCACCTCTGTGTAAGTTGCTCAGCTCTTAAACTCTTCTGTGATTTGAAAAGAATAAAGGGGGATAGTGATTGGTTTTTATAATCATGCTCTTAAGCTCTGTGTGATGTACAAGTCTGTTTAAATGAATAATAAAAATATCATTGGGATATTTAAGAATTCCTGTAAAGTTTTCTTCCGCAAAAAAGTATGCAGTTAATACTATATATGAAAATGCAAGGGCAACACATTTCAGGACTAGTCTTGAGAGGTCCTGTGTTACTTCAGAAATTTGGATTTGATGTAAACCAAGCACTCTTTTCCTTTGAGTTGAATGTTAAGACATACCCCATAGGATAAACTTGGAATCACATCACATTCTCTGTTTGATCAATAGTAACTATCATTGGTGCCTTTTGAGAGCATTTGAGAGAGAGAAAAAGAAACTTACTTTTGAAGGAGAAAATAGGTTATGATCCAAGGAATTTCAATGTATTTCTTAAGGGGAAATAAAGAAACTTCATGTGTATTGTACAGATGTGTACAGTTACTAATCATCAGGTAACACTTACTATTGTATAAATGCTTTTTAAAACAGCATTGCCCTCTCTACCTCTTGAAAAGAATATTTATTCTTCATATTAACTTTCTTAGTTTTAGGCTTCAGGAAATTTCAGGTGGGGCTTGGGTAGAAAAATGCCACTTTCTCATTTCCATTGAAGAAATGGAGAGAATGAAGTGTGCAGCATGTTTTCCCCCCCTATGAAGTAGGGTATTCTTTAGTATTCCCAAGTTAGACAGCTTAGCTAGTACAAATCTGGAACCGTTATAATTTCACCTGCTTTTGCCAACTTTTGTTTTTGTGCTTAATGCATAGACCATGTGATGTTCAAAGTAAAGATGTTGAAAATTTTCCACATTGTTCCCCCGTGAGGATTTAGTTAGTGCTGCTGCTGAAGGATAAATGGGAAATTTTGAAACATTTGGTACTCTTGACCTATAGAGAGTTTTTCTGGCTATTTATGAGAGGAGCTCACAATTTCAGAAATTATTCCAAGCCCTCTATATTTTGTCTTAGTTTTTTCCCTGTGGTTCATTTTCAGATTTGTAAGCTTATGTAGTTAAAAAGTTTTTTGTTCCTCACAGAGAAATCTTTTCTGGGTTTGTTTCAATCAAACATTTTTTGAAATGAGAAAAATATGTCTGAGATGCATCTTGACATGAAGCATATGTCAGGTTAAATTTGTACCTCTTATTTGTCAATTGCCAGGCTTTCATTCATTTTAGTGAACTAGATCTTAATTCTTAACAATTATATGACTATTTTAAAGCTTTTTTTCTTTTTTTTTAGCTTTGTCTTTTGCATTACTGTTGTTTATGCTACCTTTCTCTTACCTGACAACATGGCTTCTGCTGGAAAGGATTCTTCTCTGGACAATTCTTCCAGACTTTTCAAGAAGCTTCTCAGTTTGTTACTGGCCGGCAAATATTTAATGCAAGGCTGCGACTGACAGCTGGAGATTTCTTACTCAGAAAATCTTTGGACGGGAAGAAATTCTATATCAGATTTTCACAGTAAAATTGCACTCCATTCAAAGAGAAATTTTCTCTCGCACACACAAGAGGTACTGTACAGGAAGTCTGAATGGTAGTATTTTTTCATAAATAAAAACAGATGGTATGACAATGTGGGCTTCCTCATAGTAGCTGAGCCTGTCTATTTGCCACCCCTTTGCCAGAGGAGTGTCTTAGTTTGCCAGGGGGAGGTGTTTTCCTCTTACCATGTCATATGATACTGACAGGCCTTAAACTAAAACCAGTCAGAGTGAGATGGGATACTTGATTGACAGAAATGATGGAAATTTCTGACGGTATTCTTACTCTTGACCTTCTAGGGCTTGCTTTGTATTGCTGATATTCAGAGGTTTTCCACCATGCTGATCTGCTTGTATTCATCCCTTTCATGAGAGTGATCTGCCTTTTCAATTCTTTCTCCTATTTCACCAGTGTCCTCTTAACTACTGCTTAGAATTTAAAATGGAAATAAGCTGAGGGCTGTAAATGATTAAGCTCTTAATTATAAATTTAAATGTTTTTAATGCCTCTGAAACTGAAAAAAACCCACCCTCAACACATATATATGTATGCGTGTGTGTATACACACACACATATATATATGTAAAAATAATATTAGTCATTTTCACTAGCTGTTGTTAAGAAGGAGGAGAAGTCATCTTGAGTTGTCCTTTAGCTGCAGAAGCCTGGCAACTAATTTGCAATACTGTACCTCCACAGGGCCTGCCTTTTAAGTGATGTTCATCAGGGTGCCCTTATCAGTAAATGAATCACTGAAAGCCATTTTTCCTAACTGGGCATTTCTTAGAACTGCAAGTGAAATGTTACTAAACAGTAGCTGAGGCTATTTGGTACTTACGGTATGTGAGACAACAGCTCGAGTTGATTTGTCACGTAAGGTTTTCTTTCCTATTTAGTTCAGTTTCTCTGCTAGTGAAATTCTCTGGGGAGAAACCTTTTCATGTGATCATAGCAATTTAACTGTAGTAGGTATTTGTACTACTCTTTGATAGTCCTTGATAAATTATGTACAGAGCTAATTTTATGGAGACTATAACATTAATAATACAAATTAGTATTTAAGCCTTCAGAATGTCTTAACTAATCTATTTTTCCTGCATTTCCCCACACCTCCTGTTTTTCTATTGTCAGGAAGTCCTTGTGTCATGGGTGGTTACTTGTCTCAATATTCCACAAGTTAAGTATTTTCCACATTTGTTTGTGTTCTGGGGATGCAGGGTGAAGTGTCCTCAGAAAGCAAGTTGGAGGCTTGGGTGTAGCGGCTGTTAAGTTTGCTTGTCTCCAAACTGTGATTGTCTCTCTCATTATGAATTACGCCTTCCAAATTCAAAGATATTTATTGTGAAACTGAGTAACGAGGAGAAGATTAAGTCTGATTAGCCCATGAGAGCAACTGCTAATTCTGGCAAGTAATTTTTTTGTCTTTGACAAAAAAAAATATTTTCTGGGGTACAGACTCCCTCTCAAGTATTGAGAGGAAAGGTGTTCGTGGCATTTTCCTTTCAGAAGCCAAAGACTTTCTCTGAAGGCCCATGTGGAGCAGATGATTTTCTTGCTTCTTGCAGGATGGATTCTTCTAAACAAATGGAGAAAGGGCAGAAAGGATAAAATTCCTACAGAGTGAGGGGACATTCCCAGCTGCCTCCATAGACTTGAAACACAGCAGCTAGTTTTCCCACTCTGGCAGGGGCAATGAGTGCTGCTGAAAAAATCTTTTGACTCTTTACTGCTAAAAGAGAAGCATCTCATGTTAGAATCACTGAGAATGCTGTCTGCATAGTTGACAGCACAGACATGACAGGTACTGTGTCAATGCACCTCCCTCTCCTACCTGAATAGTGAAGCCCTGTTTTGAATATATTTTGGGAAGGGGGAATATTTTACATTACAAGTGTGTAAAAAAATTCCTCCCCTTAAACAGATGTTACTGCTCTGATTTATTCTGCTTGATGGGAGTGGGTGGAGGAGAGTGTCACTTGTTGCAAGGGAGAGGCAGGTTCAAGCCAGAAACTCGAATTGGCGCTGCCTTCCTGTGAGCATATTTGACCTTTTCTTTCTAGAAGCATATTCCAATAAATGCTAAAATTAGTCCTGAGTTTTACTTAGGCCTATGCTGACAGCCAAATGGGAACTTGCTAATGTTCTAAGGGTTACCCCATAAAGCTCCTTGCTACTGAATTATAGTATATGTGGGGCTCAAAATACTGAAGGAACTGGAAATTTAAATGTCACAAATCAAATAGTTGTCTGTTTATAACTGGTAAAGAAAAACAGAGCCTAAGTCTTGCACAAAATATATTTCTCAACTTCTTCACAGAGTATCCATAATTTTACTAGGAGCAAGGAAAGCAGCCAAATACTGCCAAAACTGACTAAAGGTGAACAGTTAATTTCACAAAAAGTAATCTCTTGTTGTTTAATGATTATCATAATAAATTATAAATCTCTCTTCTGTTCTTCATTTAAGGAAATTATCTATCATTGCAATTTTTGGTGTTCAGTGTTTACCCCAGTCTGCTCAATGAGCTCAGGTAATGTTATTACCTCCATTCCATGGGTGGAAATGCAAAGGTAGTCAGGCTGCAGTGTCAGCTTAGCAGGCAGATTTCTCGCCTGCAGAAGTTTTGGCCTTGTGGTGCATTAGGAGTGCGGTGACGGTGTGGTTTGACTGGGGAGGAACCGGAGGTTGAGACATCCCCTCTTTGCGCAGACTGAGTCTGCCTGTGGCTGGAGTGCTAGAGACATTTGAGCTGATCCGCCATCTGTCCCATGAGGAGGGTGACAGGCACACTTCTGCCATATTCCACTGCTTTCCTGCCCAGTGTAGCTCTTCTGAAACTCAGCAGCACGCACAGGCTCCAAGTGTCCCCTTCTGGGCTGGCTCTGCTTGTCTGGCCAGCCACCAGGACTGTACCAGGAGTGGAGCACATCCGCCTCCAGATTCTCTCCAATCAGAACTATAAATGTGTCACCAGACCTGGAGCTAAAAGCAGGCCTGTAATGATGACTGAGCTGCTTGGATGGACAAGAGTATGGTCTCCCTGTTTTCTTTTGGCTTTCAGAGTCCCATCCACAGACCGTCTTCTGGTATGATTTTCAGCATTCAGCCAGCAGAGGTGCTGTGGCACCCACGTCAAATTTCACAGCTTCAAATGGTTGCAGGGAACCTGCATGATCAGTAATCTGCGTGTGTGTCTAAGACATTTTGCCTTTGGTATAGCCATGGTAAGTTGCACCCACATCTTCTCCACCAAAGGCCCATTCCAACAAGTTTGAGCCAGCAGTCTGCAAAAGTGCGTAGAGAGAAGCAAAACTGGAATGGACTCTGCTTTTAAAAATAATCTTTACAATAATTTGTTGTGCTGATGTGTGTTACGAAAGAAAAGATCTTTCATGATTCAAACAGCCATCCCGTTCCCAAGTGAGATGCTGTTTTACTTGATGTCAGAAATTGTCAGAACTTGTGGTTCTGTTCCTCCCTGGGATGCCCTGGCATCTCGAGTGTCATAGTCTGCTTCAGTGGGGAGGGCTGGATGGCTGTCATTCTTCTGTGTCTTTTTCAGGACAGGTATCATCACAGATACGATCAGCAGGACACATCCTGGCTGCCGTCCCTCTGCAAGGTGGTGTACACTCACACAATATGCGATTTCCCTGGCAATGTATAGAATACGTTGCTATATAGAAATATGTTAATGCATGTACCTGCATCCTGGCTCAGGTTTCCCCTGCTCAGTTGAAAACAAGGACAGGTAAGCACTGGTTAGGGACAAGCCATTATTACACAGACCTGCATGCTGGAGTCGTGGTGCAGGCAAAGGAGGGAAAAAGTTAATAAGCCCCCTTGGCTGTGGAAATTGCGGTTCTTAGGAATCTGTTATAGGCCATTTAAGTAGTTTAATCCCACTATAGTATCTCTTTAGTTTAAGTTGGATTACTAAAATACTAATATCCAGGCGTTGTGGGTTAGCACACCACCAAATACAGCTGTCCTGTCTGTGTCCTCTCCCAACTTCTTGTGCACGCCCAGCCTCCTCGCTGATGGGGCAGCGTGAGAAAAGGCTTTGACGCTGTGTAAGAACTGCTCAGCAACAGCTGGGACATCAGTATGCTATCAGCACTGTTCTGGCCACAAATCTGAAACATGGCACCATATGAGCTACTGTGAAGACAATTAACTCTATCCCACCCAAACCCAAGAAAATAGTAAGACAGGTAGTAGGATGAGGGAAGACAAGGTGGTAGGGTAGTAACTCAGTAGGGCTTTGCATCGTGATTAAAGTCATTATTTTGAATTCATTCTTTCGTAAGTGTGTATAATGAAGGGCTTCCTGCTAAATCTTACTTAGGTTTCCCGTGAGGGAAAGAGTCAGGAGAGGGCTTGGATGAAAAGAAATCGGTAGTTTGAAGAGCAGCTTAAAAAGAATGCTGCCCAAAAGAAAAGCCTAAAGGAAGGAAAACACAGGATAAGGAAGGTTGTAAAAGAAGAAGGTGCTGAATGGGTTGTTTTATAATCCAGGGATAAAAGTGTGACAGCGTTACGGAATAATTTATTAGGTTAACTGATACATACAGAAAAATGGACAAGCCTTTGCAAAACCAGATCTTTTTCACGGCAAAAGGCAGCAAGCTTTAAATTGCTTCTAAGATACATGTGGTTTTTTCTGACAGTTGCTGGTTGGTCTAGTATTACTTTTCTGACAAATGACATCTAAAGCTGGCATGAGCGATAAGGAAGCAGTAACAGAGAAACACACAAGAAGGAAGCAAATTGGATTTGAATATGAGAAAAGAGAAAATGTGATGTTTCATACTAAGTGCTGCATGGTATTAAAAGTGTTTGCAAACATAAGAAATTACTTAGATGATGTTTGTGCGCTTTCTGACACCAAACAGGTACTAGGGCTGCTGGTGGGGTGAGTATTTAAGGTGCGTAGTGGTAGCAGCTGAGTTCCCCCCCCGGCCCTTGGCCTGTAAGGGCTGAGGACGTGCTGCTGTGGCGGCCGGCTGCAGACCCACCCCACGGCGGGTGGCAAAAGCAGAGCTGTGCCTGGGCAGCAGTGGGGAGGCTGAGCGCGGGATGTTTCAAGTTAGGGAGAACAGTCAAGAAAGGAGAGTCAGTCTGTGGCCAGAAGATGTGCCACCAGTGGCTTTCCACTTTGTTTAGTCTTTTTATTACATTTAAACACTGCTGGAGGTTTGGGAGTTTCAGTGACTAATGACCAAACAAAGATGTGTTTAGCACACTGAGTTGCAGCACAGGGCCAGTACAAATATATTATAGTATGATTTTATGTTGCCCCCAACTTAATTATTACACCATGTGTTTCCTTTGCCTTAACAAAATTGTTCTCTTTTCCCCTCCGTAGGGTTTCTGGGTTTCCGTATTAAAAAAAAATAATCTATCCCTTCCTTCAGAGTTCTTGTAGAGGTCTTAATTCTTCTTCGTAAAGATCTAACAGGTGAGAGTTTTGGGGAGGAAGTTCAAGGGTAGCATTGGTTTATAGTTGATCTGAGGGACAGCAAGGGTTCACAGCTTCACGTTGTGGCAGATCCTCTAACCCACTGGCTCACAGCGCACACGGGGAGCTGCAGAGCCCCCATTTAGCTGGAGAAGCAACTGTAACCCCAGCTTCTCTGCATGAGGGGCCATTTAGCTCCCTTGCTTGGAATCAGGCGAGAGTCTGTTTTTGACAAAATCCCTCAATTTAATGGATTCAAATCAAAGGAGTAGAAAACTTTGGGATGGGAGTAGGGGCTGAAAAAGGGAGTTTCTTGGCAAGGAGAGAACGGGAGTTGAGGACAGTTTGGGAAAAACAGTTTGAGAGAGGGAGGTGGTGGAGAAAGTCATGGGACGGAGGACATGTACACGGAGGGCATGTTAAGAAATTTCTGAAGAGAAAACAGAAGGATGACTCATGTATGTAGGATGGGAGAGTAAGATGCTACTGGGAGAGTCTGCTGCACAGGGTGAAGTTTGCTGGAGGACTGCCAGGTAAGAAAATCAGGAAGGGCTGTGAGTTTGCTGCAAAGCTGTTTGACTGGATAAAGAGTACGGATCCGATCAAGCCATTGGGGAGGACTAAGGGGAAATTTTCTCTTCAGACTGGTCTGGAATGTCTTCTCCAGGTGGACAGAATTTTCCACCATAAACGAAATCTTAATACCAAACCCACATTTATTCTATTTTGTGAACGCAGTAATTGCTCCAGAATAAAAGCAATTTTATTCATGCTAGAGAATTTGCATGACTTACGCCAAAGTTATTTGCCAAAGTATACAGGTCCAAATGAGAGCTATAAAACTTCTTGGTCTTGGAGTGAATACGTCAAAGTTGTGTTGTTTTTATTAGTGCATTGTTTTAGTATAAACTTACATTTAAATGGTATTGCATGTGCCTTTCTGGTTATGGAATTGTTTGGGTGGAGGGACTAACAGAGAGAGGAATGTGAATCAAGGAAGGGATCTAGGGGTTATTGCTGATGCTTATGGAGGAAAATGGCATCAGAGATCTATTGGAAATTTGTTGACTTATGAAATTTCTAAGCTAGTGTGCAGGAGTGGGCTCAGGAGGAAGATAGACAGACAGACAGGTAGATAAAAGTACAATAATTTGTTTTTCTGCTACCTCTCTAAACTCTTTTTCTAACCATGAAAATATGCTTTGTCCAAGCTGAATGAACCATAGCCTTACTTACATGGCAGCTTTGCCAGGACAACTTTGCAGTGTACGTATTGTCTACTGCTAGGTGGCGATTGAGGAATAATCATAACTGTCATGATTAAACATAATTTATCATGGTGTTTCTGCAGTTTAAAAAAACAACCCCCTCCACAACAGATACCCACACAAAATGTCCAATTTAGGTAACCTCTGCTCTCTTTCCTGTGTTTTCTTAATGAACAGAATCTTACAAAAGTTAAGCAATCAGGAAGTTAGAGTTGTAGCTGTCTAAAGTGCACTTCTAATCTGAAAAATCATATGAAGAAGTAATAGCCTGCAAAATGTTGATCCGTAAGACGTCGTGAAGACCATCATATTTGAATCCCTGAAGTCTGCGTTTTGTTTAAATATGTTCTCTTTTCTGTCCCTTTTATTATGAGGATAACCTTGAAAAGTACATTTTTAAATGTTTTTGAGCTTGAGGTGGTCTGACTAGGTGTGATCGGGATGTCTTCAGATCTACTTATGAAGTAGTACACTTAAGCTCCACCAGACACAGCAGTCATACTGCTTGGCACAGCCAGCAAAGAGGCTGTGTTACTGCCTTGCGTAGCGCTTACGTGGTGACAGTATAAATGTCCCCCTGTAAAGGAGATTAAGGATTGTGACCTAAACTGTCCTGGCTGCGATGGTGCACTCATGCTGCTTCACGATGGGCTGTGCTTTGGGGAAGGAAGAGGCACAAGCACACTGTGTTTGAAGAGGGCTGTCAGACTTCAGGCACACAAAAGTATCCTGTTCATTCGCACTGCGCTGTGACTCACTGATATAATTGGAAACACACTCTGTTTATTTGTATCCCGAAAACTAATGAGCTTAACTGACTCCTCCTTTAGGAATATTGAGATACATCTTGTGTTTCGATGGATCACCAAGCCTAGCATTTTCATGGTCAACATCGTTGTTTGTTTAGAAATATCATAATTCCCTACCACATAGTAATTCCCAAATGCAACCACTCATAAATAAATACAGAGCAGCTTGTTTATCTTGGGAGAGAGGCATCAATTCAGCAGGTTAGGAATTTTGCAACATAAGGCTTTTGGAAAATGGTGATTAGCTGCGAGCAGAGCTGTTAATGGGTGAATCAGAGTTGATAGGAATTTTTGCTAAGGGTGTTGACTGCATGCAATTTTTGCTTGAAATCAAAGGAGCTCTGAAAGCAGCACCTGTGCATGGATTGATGGTGCCCTGCAGTCAAATAGTAGTTCCAGTAACAAAACGTTATTCTCTACTCTGAGTTTCTCATTAGCTGTTTCTTTGCAGGAAATCTTGAAGGATCTTGGTTTTCTCCCTGAATGGAACAGGAACAGTTTTCAAAGTTTGAAAAGTGTCCGGACACGCCTCCTAACCATTTCCGAACTGTAATTGTCTTAATATACCATCTTTTTTAATTTTACTAGTAAAACTTACAAACTGTCTGCCAAGTCACATTCAATACAGATGATATACAATATTTATTTTTATCATACATTTTCCTAATGAAACACAAGTATGGGAATTAAGGTAAAATACTGCATCATGACGACCAAGATCCTAAGGAGGTTGGTGACATTTAGCAAGACATGATGTTTCAAATGTAGCCATTTTGAATGACTGGTCTGAATTATACTCATGTGAGAGAGTCATGTATGATAAACAGATTTTCACTGTTAGATCCTAGTGATATGAAGGTTTACATCAGCATTCAGTGCAGGTTTTTTTCCTCCTTTGCATGTTATAACTTAGAAAGTAAAGGTGCATTTTTCCAAGTTTTCACTTTTCAGAATTGATTCCACTTTTTGTGATCAAGACTGATTATGTTGGATGTCAGTACACTCCGTATTTTATAAATATGTAATTTTGAAATGCAATACATTGCAGTGCTTGCTTTAGTGTAATACGACAACTCCACCATAAAAACAATTTGTTCCCCCAAGATCCAAACAAACAAAATATGTTCTGTATTTACTTCATGGGTTTGACCACAAGAAATTTGACCTTCACTTAATTTGCATGTTTTTTCTCCATTTGAAAACATACAACATCCAACATATTAATCTATCTTGTATTAAAACTACTATAAAACATTATTGTTCCAGGATGTAACATCTCAAACTAATACAAGTGGAGCTTTTCTATTATCTGTATAATACAATAGCAAAAATCTAATATTTTGAAAAGGTAGAGAAGATTCTTAATTTCAGGCGGCAATTAATGTTAGGGAGAAAGGTGCTGTGTTTATGGTTACCATTATTTGTTTATATAAAACATTATATCTTTATATCATTCTTCCTGTCCCTCCAATTTAAGTTAGGTTATGAAGGTTGAGGGAGAGGTTACAAGCCAGACTCTATTGATTTTGCCGGTTTATACTATCTGCAGATGTTTCTTCCTTGGTCTTTGGTACCAAGAAGTGATGGGATCAGGAAATCCAGAGCACTGACCGTAGAAAATGTGGGTTTTAAGAAAAATCAGGCTGGTTTTAAAAAAAATACAAAGTTGGACTTTTCAGCAGTGCCAACCATTTGGGACTCCACACGGAACCAGCGGGAGCCGTCAGTCTGTATCGCTGCACATTGGGAAGGAAACCCACAAACCTGCCGTTTTATGTTTCTGAGGCCGAGCAGCACTGATCCAAGCAGCTTCCTTGACATCCTTGCACCTCAGCGCACAGGACCGTGACAGGAACCATGGGAACTGAAAGATAGATCTTGCTGTGAAGCCAGAGTAGCTTTATTTAACTGAGTATTTATTTAACTGGACAAAGGGGTCACGCAAGTTTCATAAAGGGTCTTGAAAGTAGGAAGGGGGGAGCTGAACCCCGTGATCAAATTTGCCAGTGTTGCTCCATGCATTTTTGTACTCTTTTGTATTCTTTTGGGACCTCTGAAATTCTGGAAGCCTCTTAGATGTTACAGTTTGCACAAACTCCTCTGAAGAGTGCAAAGATTAGCAAAGACTGGCAAAGAATCATCTAAACAAATCTGTCTGTCTCTCCAGGGTAACCTCAATGGCAAGCTCAGCATCATTATGAAACCACAGGCCATATCAAACCACAAATCATAACATTCCTAAGTGGTTCAAAATATGGCTCCGTGTGGAAAGACAAGAAGGTCCATAAAAGGCATTTGAACACCTAACTAATATTGCCATAAGCCAAGGTTCATAAAGTAGCTTGAACCTCTGCTTTTAGTGTTCTTTTTTCTCGGTAGCAGTTTCTCTTTCCAAACTGTCAGGTCCTGAGGGAAGGAGTCTAAATCAAAGTTCTCTCCTGACACAGAAAAAAAATCCCTGCCTGTAATGTGCCCAGCTGTAGACGAATGCTCTAACAAGAGGCCCTGCCTTCATATAAGGAATTGCAGGTCTCCATCTACCTGCTTAGGTGAATTGGCTTCCAGAGTTCAGAGAAACCAATATGTCTAACAAGATCTAAAACGAGGAAAAAATGGATTGGAGTGCCTTCCTGACGCCTGGATTTCACAGCCCAGCTTCTTCCCCAGTGGATTTGGAGAGCTGGGCTTCTGAGACTCTATCCACCACAGCAGAGTAATGCATTGGAAGATAATCACTGGAGGTGCTGAGGAAAGAAACCAGGGTTAGGTGTTAAAAAAAGCTGGCATCCGGTTGAATGTGTCTTCCTGAGCATATAATGTGTCCAGTATACCCTTGTTAACCACTCAATGACAAGATGCCAACATCCGTGACACCAAAACAGCTGATTTTGGAAGGCACTGAATACCTTGAAGCTCCTACTGACCTGCTGCGTTTCGCGGTTCACTAAGCACTGGAGCATTCTGACTTGGGATTTGGTCCATTGCCAAGCTGATTGGCAGGTGTGAAGGCGACCAAAACATCGGTTGTTTGGAGTGTCAAACGGGTACGCGAGATTTTGAGAAGGGTAAAGGTGTACTAATATTTCTAGTCCTACATTAGACTGAATAGATCTAAAATAATTTATTCCATCTGCAAGGGGAACGCAGACAGCTGCATGATATTCTCAGATTTCCTGTTAAATAGAGGTAAACGAATGACTGCAAAGGGGAGAAGTTATCTGTCTGGGGGTTTTTAAGGGTGGGGATCCAGTTACATGTTGCAACAGGGACATTTTTTTCCAGTTGAAGCCTTCCTTATTTGGAATTTGTAAGTGTATTTGCCTCCTCCTTTCCACATAGCTGGACACCTGTGTTGTCTCCTGCAACTGGAATGATCATCCATTCTTATCTGGACAGCTTTAGCCGAGCGTTGCCTTTGAGCAGCAGTATCCCATGACACCTTCTTCTAATGCACAACAACTAGAAAAAGAAAACCTATATTAGAATGCAGTTCCTCAAGATTTGCCTGGTTCAGAAGATGCTGTTAGAATAGCATAGTTATGTTCCACACGCTTGCTGAAACATGATAAGTAAACCAGAAGGGAGGACAAGTTATTCCGCAAGTGTCAGAACTAATGAAGCCTGATTTTCTCCAAATCTGTGTGCTCTGTCACCCAACACCTCTCCCTGCAATATGCTAGTTTCCCTTCCAGTATGTCGTGAGATCTGCATCTCAGTAACTTGAGATCTTCCTGTGCTGGCAGTGTTTCCAGTTCACCACTTGCCTCTGTGTCCTTGTCTTCTTTTTTTCCGCTCTGTGTTTCTGAGGTGAGAGGAGAAACACAAGCTAGAGTTAGGAATGAGCTAACGATCTGGGCAGGGCCACGTGCCGAGGGCTCAGCCAAGGCGCGTGGGATGAGTGGCCCACCACTCCATGCCACAGGGAACGGGGAATAGGTGTTCCCCCAGCTTTGCCCTCAATAAGGATATGAGATTTTATTTTCTCTCTCCGTAGATATGTAACATCTGGGTAATTAAATATCTTTGAGATGTCTAGTTTTGTCACATAGGCTGAATGGATCAACAGGTTCAAAAGTGAGAAGAAGGACAGACTGAAGATGTTTTTTTTCCTTGGACAGGTATGCCGATAATACTAGTAAGAATATCTGCCATTGAGCATCGATAGGCATAGTATAAGCTATTTGAGGCATTTGGATGGCATGTAATGATGGTAGTATAGAAACACAGACAAATAAATAAATAGAGTAATCTCCTAGAGTTGTGTGATTCAAAGGGTATAGAGTTTGGCATAAAACCCAACAGGCTGCCCTCTCATGCCATCGAGCTGGAGGCTGCATTTGTAAATTAGTAAATGGAGTCAGTGTTTGCTCTTAGTTCCTTAGTCTTAATTACATGGTGTATAAAGAACAAAATTCAAGCTCTACGGATCCTTTTCTTGAAGCTTTTGCCCTCTTTAATAGAATAACCACAACTCTATCTGACTCCTCAGATGAGTTATTATTTAGGATTGGATAAATGTATTTAGGGTTTGGAAAGTCATATTTTTTTTTCCATTGCCCAGCCATGCCAACTGTATTCTAATAAATAACCATTGGTATATGCAGTCATTTAAAAAAAATTCTAATAGATTGTATTTATGGCAGTTGTGATGTCATAACCACACTGCAAATGTTATTGTCATGAGATCTTCATCTACAGAGGAAGAAGAGAAGAGTGCTTTAACCCTTGCATGAATACTAATCCAGATTCTTCTTGTAAGAATGAATGTATTTCCTCCCATCGTCTGTAATTTTTGCTGTCACTATGAATCGTCACATAAGAAAATGGTTTATTCGAAGTCCTTTCTCTTATTTCTTGCTAGGATTTAAAATTTGACTCCTATGTCTTATGTAGTCCAGATCACTGTAAGTGATGTAACTCGATTACTCTCAAGAGGTCTTTTCATGTTGATCCCATTGGGAGAGCTTTCTTCACGTGGCTAGGGCAATTATATCCAAGTCTCAAGAAACAAGACTAAGCTTAAAAAAGTGGCTATTTTAGCTGGATCCAAAAGTATAAGCTATTCATTACTAGTAAATACCATGCAACATGGAAACATAAAAATAACTAACTTGAAAAATTCAAAATTATATATGCATTTCTTATAGCTCACAAAATAAATTTTAATAATTGGTGTTACAGCAGTTACAGATAAAATGTATTTCTGATTCAGCTGCTTGTTCATGACAAAGTTACTTAATAGACAACCCTTTGCCATCAAAGGAGTTCAAAAGTATGGAGAATTAAGTATCTATCACCTATCTAGCTATTGTGGAGAGAATTAATTATCTGTCTATTTCAACTAAGATACTCAGTTCATTCTCTGAATAAGACTACAGCAAAATCTACTACTCTGTGCAGGCAAAAAAAATCTAATTGCTCTTTCTAACACCCGAACCCCCTATTTTCTGCCCTTCTTTTTCCTTTTGTACCCAATGTTTTCTGTTTGGCAAGTGGCTGGACCATCCATGTCCATTGTGCCATTTTAGTAGCCTCTAGTAGTTGTTGCCTCAGCTCATTAATGCCTTGGCTTACCTGCCTGGAGAGGGGCAGCCGCTCGCTCTGTCCGCGTCATAAGATGCTCTTCAGAACCAGGTAGATGTTACCATAACACGTGACATTATTCCTTTATGCGGTCTCTTCCTACGCTTTGTCATTCGGGCGTGACAGATTGCCAGGCTGCTCATCGGTCTGACTATCTGTGCTGCCCGGTTGTGCCAGAGTGTCTCCTGCCTCTCTTTTCCTCTCGGGGGGATTCAGCTTTAGCAATCCATTAAAAACCACGAGGGTAAGGCAGATAAGCCACAAGAAAAAGTGGAATTGAGAGGAGATGCAGAGACGTGCAGTACCGAAAGTGTGAACGGGTAATTCAGGACAACAACCGTGTGCTGCTCCTTAGTTTTTTATAGGACCTGGGGCACAGCACTTTGCACTCAGGCAGTCTCTGCTTTTCCACGACCCCAGCACATAGAAATGAGTTGCTGGCCTGTGAAATACGGTGTGCCCTGTAACTCTTTAGCTGAGCTATGTTTCGAGGGGTTTGGCTAAATTGATTACTGAATAACAATAACATAACATAAATTTTGGACTAAGCTTTTTCCCCAAGACTCTCTATTCCCATGATATCCTGTCTGCAAAAGGCCCAGCTGCCCCTGACCACAGTCTTACCCTCACCTATCAAGCCCGGGATAACCGCTGAGCCCAAAGGAACTTCTTGTCTTTCCTGGTATTACAACTGAATGAATCTGATAGTTACATCAGCCATTTTACCGGAGCAATTTTTAGGTATTTTTTTTCTGAACCTTCATATCTGTCCTGTGACATCCATTTTAAGCAACGCCAAGTTTATATGTAGAGAGCCAAATGGTGGGGCTCCTTCTGATGCTCCTATGGCAGTATATGCTGTATAATCTTCCTGAGAAGTTTGGACATGCAGCTGTTTTATTTAAATGTATCCAAGACTAGGGTAAAGCTTTCTCTGTTAAACAGCCTAAGATGACAAATGCTAAAGTGCTAAAATGCTGAATAGGTTTGGGACCAAATGTCTCCAAACACATGGTAAAGTCAGAATTATGTCTCCACCGACTGCCGTGTTTTTCTTACCATGTGCTGGCAAAGAGTCTGTGGCTGTTTCAGCATATCCTGTCTCTTGATCAAAAGCAAAAGCTTGCTGTGGCCCATACATTGTGCAGAAGTTCTCCCAACCATTCCATAAATCCTTTACATATTTTCACAGGCAGATGGTTTACATTTGCCATTCTCTGTTATATCTGCCTTGGGATAAAGTGTTTTATCTTACAGTGACTTCAATTGAAAAATAAACACCCATTCATCACACCATGTTCCTTTAGTTGAGAAATATTCTGCAAAATGCTCTTTAAGCTTATTACCTTTGCCTTAGAAATCTTCGGACTATATAAACCCCTTTGACATGAAGTATTCACTGTAGGCTCTAGAACAGCGTACAAGTTAAGAATCAAGGATAATTTATGTGGGATTCCAGCAGTGCTTCCCAGCCAAAGACTTCAAAGGTGGAGGGCAGTATTTTTTCTTGACTTTTCTGGGCTCAGGAGAAATAGCAATATTGATGTGGGTGAGAAAAAGGTGGTTTGGTTCCTTTCCCGTCTGCTCCTCTGAGGATGCTTCCTTTGTTTTAATGTTATTGTAACTGACAAGTGCCTTCTTCAGCCAGTCCTGCCTAGAAGAAGTGGGTGTAGCCTCCAGGCAAATCATTCATCCATTAATTCAATAGAGTCTAAACAAAAAGTTTAGGGGGCAAACTCATACCGCTTGCACTAATTTGGCTTTATCCTACTGTTCTTAGTAAGAATCCAGTTTTGCTATGTTAACCTGGAGTTCGCTCTGGCTTGCCAGCCCTCGGACGTCTAGGTTTTAAGTGGGAAGAGTACCGTGCCACATGGTCACTCAGAGAGTGACACTCTACGGGCACTGACAACATTTACACAGACTTTAGGGAAGCAAGTAGTTCATTGAATATGAGTGGAAAGAGCACAATCGACGCTTCCTTGCTTCCCTTCTTCCTCTCTCTCTGTTTCTTCTTTAAGGGGATGAGGGGTTTCATATTCTTTCCCACTGCCCTCGCAGCCCATGGCGTTGGCTCAGCGCAGGAGGGGGTGAGCAGCTGCACGGGGGCAGGAATAAACAGGCAAGAGCGAAGGGCGAGGGCAGACCTTAAAACCAGTGTTGCCACCAGAGACGTGGAAGATGAAATTGCACCCTCCTTGATACCACGGAGCCGAAGATTTGCTAACATACCGAAAGTCAGGCGGTGACATTCTTGCCTGTATAAATCACATCCCCAGAAAGCACGGAGCTGGCTGCAGCAATAAATCCATTTGGTGAAAAATTCCAGCATTTCTACATATTTTTCATTTCACTTTTGTTGAAGATGTTTTGCTGAAGTTTAAATGCTTCACTTTGAATTTAGAGCTTTGTAGATTTTTTTTTTATTCCTTATTTTTATAGTTTATATTTTAAAGTTATCATTTGATTATATATCCATTCATAATTTTGTTATTAGAATTACAGTAGGTATTTTGGTAACAAGTATATTAAATTTTACTGCGTAATTTAATTACAGAGGTTAGGAAATTACATTCAGGTATTTAATTGTTCACCATTTCATAACTGATATTTAAAAAGGTAACACAAAGAAAATGTGTAAAATTAAAATGTGAACAATTTCAAATACATTTCAAAGTGAAAATAATTTTGAAATTACACAGTCCAATACTTTTGAAATGTTTTACTTCACATTAACTCGAAGTCTCATTTTCGTATTTTTCAGCTAAATTAACATTTCCTGTTTGCTGCTGAAGATACGCACACATTCTGCCACTGCGATGTAGCAAGACTTGCCTCGGTAGGTGTGCTAACAGCAGTGGCTATGAACCTCTGTCTGCAGCTGCCAAGTGTAAAGCCAAAGATTCAACCTTGAGCATGCCACCTCAGTTTTGAGAGGCTCTTGAAGAGTGGGCAAAGAAACGATAGAATAAAAACTAAATCAAAAATAGAAGGAAAAGCTGCAATACCAGCATGCCAGAGGCAAGCCCCTGGTATTGTTTCGCTAGTTTCAGCCTGTATGGCTGAGCTATTTTGTACTTCTGTCTTTTGCTGGAACCTAGCAAGCTCTCTGCTTGCACAGCTCTGCCTCATTTCACCACATGGTCCCAGTGGATGGCGTGGTCAAGATCTGATTTCTGAGGCTATTGGAGGGGGTGGTCCTTTCTGTGTGGTGGGATGCTTAGTTCGGTCTATGTGTGCATTTTCTGATACTGCAGTCATTTCGTTGTGGTAACCAATTTTCACACAAAAGCGAAAAGGTAAGGTACTTTCAGAAGCAACCACAAAGACTGCCTAGGTTAACTAGAAAGGAGTGTGTCTGCACGAAGTTTTTGGCATAAAAGATGTAATATTAGACCTTTACTAATTTATTTTTTGGTTTTGAGGCAACAATCTTTCTACACATATTAAAACATGTAGTGTAAATAAGGGACCAGATGTTCAGAATTTCCTTTCTCTTTTTTCTTTTTTTCTTTTCTTTTTTTTTTTTTTTTATCTCTCCTGTTGGAAATCTATTGTTCCATTTCTCTGATTGTCTGAACCATTTGTGGAATTCTTTTTTGTTAACTTAAAAATTCCAGAAATGTTTTCTTGCTGCTTGTTTGCTTCTTTCTTTTGCAATTGCAAACAAAAGCACTTTGCTGACAGTATTTAAAATACAGAATAAGATAATCTTTAAGTGCCTGTAACCAGCTGTGTATGTTCACATTCAGTGTTTTTCTTTTAAATAATCAGATGTGGCATTTTGTAAAGGTATCTATCTATTTCAGGATCAGCCAGCAGAAAAATAATAATGGATATATACTTACAGCAGTACGATGCTAAGTTTTTAAAAAGGGGTTATCAGAAATTTATGCTGTCTCAATTGGCAATATTTATGACGTTCTGCGTTTAGAGATACATGGACACCTTCCTTTGACATATAAAATTCATACTTTGCAGTGCCTTCATCACATAGTTCTCTCCAATTCCAAATTCGTCGCTCAGTTCTCACCACAATACTTCTTTCCCCTGCTGCTAATTCCAGGAAAGCTTCTTTGCTTGGCACAACAGTTGTGGCAATGGCAATGTTGGTGTGGCAAACCACTATATCAAACACACCAGATACCCTCAGATTCCTGCATGTGAGGCGTTTGTGTATGGTTAGATACTGTTTCCATGGCAGGTTTGATGGTAGATGGGGCAATAGGCTCGTCTTGGTTCCTGAGTCCTCCCGGTTGCTTTGGACTGCTGGCGTGTATCATTATTTCACAACTGCCAGCTAGATACTTGGATGATAAATATTTTGAGTTGCTTTCTTATACTGGATATATAAGCAATACTTCAAGGAGAGTTCAGGCAAGAAAAACTGATGGCTGCGCAAGTGGAAGATGTCTCCTAGATGAACTTTTAGCTTGGCCCTCTCTTCCCTATGCTGTGGTAGCAAGTGGTTCATTGAGCTGTGAAGTGCTGGGGTTGTGGGGAACCTATCTGATATAACCTTCTCTGATGGCAGTAAGGGATACGGCATGGCAACAGAGATGGCAATAACAATAAACAGACTCGTTGGGCAACAGTCAGCTTTGTTGCAGTTTCAAAAAGACAGTCAAAATGTTAAAATGAAGTCACCGTTCCCCATGGTGAAGTCTTCGGTTCTTGCCTATTATGATCACACCGCTTTGTTTAGGGATGACACAATGAATTCGGGGAGAGTACTGAGATAATTCGTGGGATGCACTCCAAGCTTCATTATTTCTGCTACATGCTACCCACAACAAGGAACCATCAAGATATTTGAAGTGATCCCAGATTGTCATTTTATGATACAATATGTTTACGCAACTGAAGTATCTATTACGTGAGTGAAAGAGAAGAATGATTAAATAGTATAACAAAAGTGGCATGCTGGCAGGGATTTGGCGCACTTGCTTTTTATAAAAAATACAATTGTGTTGACTAACCTTTGAAAATATTCCCAGTTTGAGAAATAAAAACCATCAAATTGGATATATGCTGTTGTTCTATTCAGAGATATTCAGAGATAGAGTCCTGTGTAGCTGCATTGGGTCCAACAAGTTTGTTTGGGATATTTCCGCTAATCTTCTTTTGAAAAATTACTCATTGCCTAAGAAGATTCTCTAGCAATAGGACTGATCCCATAATGCACAGAATGTGAACAGAGGGAAGTAAAGAAACTGAGAATGGAGCAAAACACTGTAACTTGGTGTGCATTATCATTCAAACAGAATTATTTAAGAGAAACTTAATTACCAAGGGGAAAGAATGTGACATATATCAGGAGAGGTAGCTCCTGAAGGGGTAATGAAAGAGGTAAAATAAGGGCAGATCTTTTTTTGGAAGGTGTATTGTCCACTGTGCTCTGTGTTGCTCCTTCCGTTTGACAACGTTCTGGCTTAGAGAAGCAGTGGTTAAATACTGTACACCCATACAATGCCATATTAATTGCACTGCTGCCTATACTTGTTTCCTGACTCGTCTGCACCCACTCTGTATCTTATGACACATTGGCCAGGGATTACGATCCAGACACTTGCAGAAAGAACTCAGCTGATGTGAGGTCCGCCTTTTGCCCTTTGGCTTCCCAAATCCAAATGGAGACAGGGTGTTAGGGTTCAACATTTGAGATTTCCACGTATTTTGAAATGAGATTGGAAAGATTATTGTAAAGGGTTTGGTTCTAATGTACTCCTGTTTGTATCCAACTTTAAGAAAGAAAATACCCACAGCCCTAGCAACAAAAATATGAAAAGGTTAAGGAGAATAGAGATAGATTTGGCAGAAGGGTCAAAGGTTGCACTTGATATTATTAGCGTTTTGCGAAGTCATCCATCCTGGGAGTTGAAGAAACATCTGTAATGGCTAGTCCATATCAAATGAGTGTGATGTCAGTAAACAAACCCAGTAAACAAAAAGAAAATGGAGTTTTTCAGATAATGGCTCATGGATCACGTTATCATGATTCCTGAGCTCCACCTATGAGTTTTGTGAATCCCAAAGATCTCTTCACACAAATGTGGAGTTAACGGTGACATGCTGTCTGCCTAAACAAGTTCTTGGGGCCTAACTCCTGGGTTAGCAACACGCTACAGTGAGCAGAGAGAAAAGAGTGGTGGACAAAAGGGATGAATAAAACACAAAGTGATTATTTTTGACCAGTGCTTTTTCATCCTTTACAGAATCCATACTGTTCTTCCGTATCAGTATAGAGCAGAAATCAATCTGATGAAGTAAACGGGATACGTATGTCTAAATGAATAAAGACAAGAAAGGTAATACTCTTTGTTCAATGTAGGTGAGATGTCTCAGCCTTTGCCTGTGCAATATTTGGGGCAAATGTTTGCTGAATATGCTTTTATGTAATCCATGCAAAACAGGGGTGTCCCAACTCTTCATATTGTGAGTTGTCTTTACTTTGAATTATGTTTTGAAATATGTTATCAGTTTGATCAAGATACAGAGAAAGCAATGGGATTATCAGCAAAATATGGGTGACGTTACTCTACACCACGGTCTCCAAAAATTTGCTGCAGTACCAGGGGAGTGCTGGTGTCGCTTTTTTGCCAGCCCTGGAATGACTTTCTTGCCTTCCGCGATTCATGCCAAAATCATTCTGGGTTTTTACACTTTCACTTTCCTTGTTACTCATTCCTCTGCATCTTGAAATGTCTCAATTAATGGAAAAATACTTTATGGAGGCATAAGGTAGCTATAAACTGGAGATGTTGATGAGATGTGAAGCCATGTATTCTCTATGCTGAGATTCATCTTTGTGTATCAACCACAGTGAGGGAAAAAAGCCTTTGCTGTGAAGTGTCTGTTTGTAACCTCTGAGATGCCATTAGCTGGAGTATGGAACAGTAGCCATTTGAAAGGTAAAGGCAACACTTTGCTATATTACAGAAATAAACACTTGAGAGTTCACATTTTATTGGCACAGGCACTATTTTGAGCACATGGTAAGGGAAGAAGTCATGCAACAAGGGACTGAGGGAATATTAAATGAGTAGATGGATTGAGGGTGTGCTTGAAAAGCGTAATGAAAACTGGGAGGGTTTGATGCCTCAGAAAAGGAAACACTACAAAGCATTGACTGTTCATCCTGGACATCATTTGGAGCGTCCATAAAATGGGTGTGGGGTTGGTAATAAAAACTGAGCTTGCTTGAAAAGCATCCAATAGCTTCCCATGAGGTCCACAGAACAAAAGTTATTTTAAAATTCCTTTTTGTAAGTGAGCCCATGATAATCCTGGTATAGTTATGTTGGACATCTGCTTGGGCTTTGTGGTTTTTCTCTTCCTCGGGGTCAGCTTCAGGGGGTAGGACATGGATCTTGTGGGATCCAGGTTTTAAGTTCTGGTTAAAATTGCAGTTGTGATCGCAGCGTTACTTCGTTCCCACCAGGAGTGACTCCAGGGAAGAAAAAAAGACACATTCATAGTGTTAGAGGCAGGAACTGAAAATCTGTGCATCTGTCCCATTGTTGTCCATTATTGCTCTTATGCGAGAGCCCTTTCTTTTGTCACAGCACTGGAGCCTCCCCCCGGAAAGGCCTCTGTCCATTTTCTTAATTCTGCCGTGTGCTTCTCTTGATCTAGGCATTACAGTGATGCTGTTGAGACAGGATGTGATCCCCTCCTTACCCCATACCATAAGGAAATATATGATCTGTGCAGTGGTCCCTCCAGAACCAGGTGTGATTGGTGTAAGGCCAAGAGTGGATCTGTGATGCTAGCAATAAATCCTTGAAAAAGAGGCAGATCTAGTGGCATGCTGGTACTTAAAGATGGATGTGACACTGAGTCAGTATATACCAGAGCGGTAAAGGAAGCATAGTGAACCAAAGCAGTTCCTTCAAGATATGAGTGAAAATAATTTGGGACATCTATGAGGAAAGTGTCATAAGGAGTGAAGTTCATGAAAAATACACCAAATATTTTTCTGTCCAAATAACTGAGTGGATTATCCAATTTCCCAGTCACTGGCTGACAATTTAAAAAGTAATAGTGGTATGTGATGTAGACAAGCCATAAGAGAAGGACAGGTGGCTGTCATGGTTTAACCCCAGCTGGCAACTAAGCACCACACAGCTGCTTGGTCACTCCCCCCATGGCGGGATGGGGGAGAGAATCTGAAGAGTAAAAGTAAGAAAACTTATGGGTTGTAATAAAGACAGTTTAAAAGGTACAGCAAAAGCCGCACACATGAGCAAGGCAAAACAAGGAATTCATTCACCACTTCCCATGGGCAGGTGTTCAGCCATCTCCAGGAAAGCAGGGCTCTGTCACACGTAATGGTTACTTGGGAAGAGAAATGCCGTAACAGCCAACACCCCTCCCCGCCTCCTTCTTCTTCCCCCTGATCTATATATTAAGCATGGCATCATACGGTGTGGAATAACCCTGTGGTCGGTTGGGGTCAGCTGTCCCACCTGTGTCCCTTCCTAGCTTCTTGTGCCTCCCCAGCCCCTCGCTGGTGGGGTGGGATGAGAAGCAGAAAAGGCCTGGACTCCGTGTAAGCGCTGCTCAGCAACAAGAAACCATCCCTGTATTATCAACACTGTTTCCAGCACAGACACAAAACATAGCCCTGTACCAGCTACTATGAAGAAAATTAACTCTATTCCAGCTGAAACCAGCACAGCGGCTTATCCAGTTTGTTGTTTAACAGCTTCTCTTTCTCCACACCGAGCCCAAGAGCACAATTTTCTAAAACCTGTCTGACTGGCTCACTGCATGAGGTCCAGCCACCACAGCCCATCACCCCAAAGGCTCGCCAGGCGGTGGGGTGACTTTTCTTCTCACCTTTCTTCTGAGTGACCAGCAGTACAAAACCATGCTGTTCCCCAATGTCAGCATCGAATTCACATAGCCTGAAGCTTTGAATGCTTTCCCAGAATATACTTGCTTTTCCCTTGGTATTTGCTTTGGGTTATCTGCCTGCTAGGCTTCCCTCTCTTCTTGCCTCGCAGCTAGATTTACTAATTTCAGAGTGACGAGTGTGGCTAGCAGCCCATTTCTGTAATTTACTGGCATCATGCTTTCTGTTTTCAGAACAAACTAATAACACATGTTGCATGCACCCAAACTTTCTCCCAAAGTTGAACTTGCCTTAGTCTCTGTTAGTCTTTGGTCACCTCTCTTTTTTTTTTTGTTTGGGGTAGGGGGAATAGCGGTGCTCTCCTTGTGCCACCCCTGTAGCAGACATGAAGAATTTGGGATCCTCCTTTTTGTGACATGTCTCCCTCTCCCTCA
Source organism: Chroicocephalus ridibundus (assembly GCF_963924245.1). Taxonomy (NCBI): domain Eukaryota; kingdom Metazoa; phylum Chordata; class Aves; order Charadriiformes; family Laridae; genus Chroicocephalus; species Chroicocephalus ridibundus. Next base: position 17,288,496 of record NC_086316.1, read on the forward strand.
TAGAGGTTTGACAATTTGATGCCATAGTTTGATTACAAATGGCACAAATTCCTCATCTTGACGCTCTCTGACTGTACCATTCCTGCAGATTAGCAAGTACCACCTGAGTAAATTAGTGGTATAGCCTGCTGCCTTCAAAGCCCTCTGGCTTCCCACCGTTTCTCCTCACTTGCCCTTCAGCTGGGAGTTGTCTTCTTGCTGATCCGCATATCGCCATCTCCATCCTCCTCGGAAGCGCGCACTGACTGTGTTCTCCTGACACCACTATCTTCTCGGAAACCACCACAGCACACTTGGCAGCCAGTGGCATGGACCAGCCTGTAGTCCCAGCTCGGCAAAAAAGAAAGATCAGAAATATTTCCCCAACTCTATTCTTGTCACTGAGCCATCCTCAGAGGTATCTGCTGTACCATTAGTCCTGTGAGAAGCTCTGGCTTTTCTAACTACAATTTTTAAAATACAGACAAATGCACATAAGTGGTTTTTTTACTAATAAAAGGAGACATTCAGAGGCTGATCCACATCCTTTATTCTGTCATGATCGTTTCTACAACAAAGACAGGGTCTGATACCCAGCAGCATTATTATTTTACACTAATTAATTTTAGGTGAAAGTGTTACTCCTATCCTATTGTGAGTAGGGATGTCCCATTTCCGTATCCTATTCTATGTCACATTCTCTGTAAGCAACTGATCTCTACAGCAGCACAGAGTACCCTGGGTTCCATCCCCAGGTCTACCCACACAAAGGTTTTATGAATTATATTTTGTAACTCATGCATTTTGAAACACTTCCATGACTTCTGTCACATACAGGTTTTCTTGTGCCATGTTGCATGCCACCAAGTCAGAGATTTTCCAAAAATATTTAAATTATTTGCCAGCCAATCATACAGGCTTCAGCAGAGATCTTCCTCTTTTTTTTTTTTTTTTTTTTTTTTTCTGAAGGGATCAGAAGCTTAGGGGTCAGATGAGCTCAGATTTAGGGTTTGCAAGAGCAAACCTGGCAAGTAGGAACGGAGAACTGCAATGGGATTGCAAGAATGCCAAACAGGCATGGTGCTCCGGGATGCAAGAACAACATACTAAAGGGTTAAACTGGAGATCTGTTTTATTCCATTTATAAATCAGCTCAAGCCTTAGTATGTTTCCGCCAAAGGTCTGCCAGAAAGAGGCCCTGGAAAACAGGCTCTCTAGAGTCTGTAGGGATACGCAGAGCTTTGGCCAACTTGAACACTAGTTGACACGTAGCCACGTTCTGCAGTGAAGCACAGGTTTGCTGGACCAATAAAGATTCAGGGTGTGTTTTGTGAACTTCTTCAGGAAGGGTATCTTGCAAAATACAATACCCAGATTCTGGTGATAAAGACCACCTGTAAGTTTTAAAGCTGTTGGAAGTCTTGGGTGTTTAGTTCTCTGCCAGCACGTGAAATCACACCAGTAATTTTCAGTTGTTCTGTAGGATGAAGTTTTTAATGTTTAAGGAAGGTTTATAAGGTATAATGAAGGTTTATGAAGGTTTAATGAAGATTTTAATAGGAACAAAAACTGTGAGGAAGCAATTGTCCTCATTTCTCAGTAATTTTGGAGAGGTTGGCACATCACAAAATGTAGCAAACATCTTGTTTTCCAAGCTAAGAGGACAGATTTAAAAACAATCTTTCAGTACCTCAAGTATGGTTTTTTTTTTGTTATTTTATTATGATGATGATGGTGGTGGTGGTGGTGATGATGATGATGAGCCAGAGGTGCTTGCTCATCGTCGCAATAATAATGCTCTGTTGCAGAGCTAACTCTCAGCACAGAAAAAGCAAGCAGTTTCCTAGGACAGTGGGGCAAGAAAGGTCAAGTTGACATACATAGATAGGGTGGCCCAAAAGGGGTGGATCTGTAGAGCAAAGCAGTTGGTACAGACGACCCAGTCCTCAAAGCGTATGCATTTCCAGGGAGTTAACTTCAGATTAGCTGTGGTGTCCTTGACCTCTCTCTTCTGGTGTCCTGGACTGAACACCCATCAGTGGTTGGAGCAGAGGTTGCACCAGAAGACCGTTTTCAAAAGTCCTGACAAAGACTGAGTGTTGCCCACCATTCTGGACAGCCAGGCTGCCTGGCACCTGCCAGGTGCGGATAAGGAGGTTCTTTCCAGCAGGAACAGCCATTGCTCTCTCCTCTGCTATCCTCCTCGTACTAACAGGGGAGCAAGTCAGGCGCTCTAAGGTTCTGCTTATTTCCCTTCCAGCTCCCTGTGCAGCCCCAGGGCTGAAGTAAGCTTTGTGAAGCATTTCCTGTACTCGGCTGTTGCGATCTCAGGCTGCACACCATCCAAGGGCCCTACTTGCAACAAAAGCAGATGAAACGAGAAGAGACACATGTGCCTTCTCGGTCCGACGCCATTGGTCCAACTTCATGGGTGAGAAACAGTTTACAGTATCTCAATATGTCAGTTCTTCAAACTTCAACTTGCTATTCCTCCTAGAGAGCTGATAAATCTCTGTATGACTAGCACCCAGGGGACAAATACCACATTCCTGGTTCATTTCAGTGAATCTGCCAGAAAAATACCAGGCATCTGAAAGCTTGAAAATACTTAATGAAAAGGGCCAACTACTTTGAAAACGCCACCATCCATCATATTAAGCAATATTAATCTACTGACATTTAATACCCTTTTTAAAAAAATCCACTTGCAAGTTATTTCTGGTCAAATGTTTGCTCACTTTCGTACAGTCTCACCAGGCACAAGCCTGAAAATCTTGGCATATTTGGAGAAAAGCTGATACCTATTCAAGTTGGTTTTAGTGCAGTAATAATAAGAAAACATTAAACTTCACAAAAGAAAAATTTAAATGCCGTCTGGAACAAAGTTTCACATGCCGCCAATGATTCATGCATTCACTCATCCTTTTCTTATTAAATCCTTAAAACATTTTTTTTTTTCAAAACTTCATTCCAATTAAGAGTGCATTGTTACAGGTTTTTTCTTTCTTGCTAAGCAAACTGCTGAAAACATGATACGCGTCTTTCTCGCTCATCATCAGTTGCAAGACTTGGTTTATCCATCCTACTGATTGCCTGCCACGCCTTAGAAGACAAATGATAGAGTGACCAACTATACAAAAAAAATTACTGATAAAACTGCGGCCTCCTTAATTCCAGCTATGGTGTAATTTTCACCTCCTGTTCATATCCTGGATAGTGTTTTTCACGCCTGCTGTGGTTACTCCTTGGTTACTCTCCATACCGCTCTGTGGGTCTCCTCCTGTTCCCTGGAGATGCTTTCTTCACCCTTCCCTCCGAGGAGTTGGCTCTCCCGGTATCACACCTTCAGCCAGGGCTGCAGCCCTCTCTCGCTCCTTCGAGCAGCCCTGAGCAGTCTGGGGGGAGTCTTCCCCAGCTCTGAGCACAACTCTGCCCACCGGACACACCAACTGTTTTGTTAACACCCAGTTTTATGGTTCATCACTGCCTCATTTTACCCTCATTTTACCATTTAGGGATTACCCTGTTCTGCTCCACAAGCAGAAGTATCCAAAGAAATCGCTTGGTTTCGCCCCAGTTGCTGTCTTTCTGCCACTGATGACAGTCCTTACTGGTACCCACTATTTGCAGCCTCACAATTGTTTCGCTTTGCTTAAACACTTGATTACCCTTTTTCTTAGCATCCAGTACATATGATTTATGATACTATTACAGGGTTTTTTTTATGAAAACAATACTATTGACCTGAAAATCTTGATGAACTTGAAAAAAAATTTGCAATATTTTGCTAACTGAAATTTCATGTGATATTTCCTGGGCGGCTGCCACATGAGGTGTCGTTTACCTTACTGCACCTTAATGGATAGGAGATCCCGTGCTGCCCTATGTGACTTTTTTCTGTTGTTTAAAATCCAGTGGACACGGATGGGACTTTGAACAGCTAGTGAGCACGGCACAGGCCCCTTTGCCGGGAACAAGATAGTAAAGTTTGTCTGATGCTTTGGTGTCCTTCAGGGCGAGAGGGCTGTCTGACTCCTTTGATAACAGGTGATTTGTTTCTACCTTCAGATGTGTACCAGGGGCTTCTGCTGACTTAAATACAAGTCTCCTGTTTCCATCAAAGGTCAGGACGAGCGGTGGCCTGAGCAAAAAACTGTGCCTGTCCTGGCCCAGGACCTCCTGCAGCTTGGGCTTCAGAAACGTGCCGTTCGTACATCTTGGCTCCGCGGATAAGTTCAGCAGGATGGTGAACTGTAATATCGGCAGCAGAAGCTACTCACACGCTTTGTACCGCATGCAAAGTATTTTCCCATTTCAAATATGTGAGAGCGTGTGTGTGTGTGTGTCCCCACCAGGAAGGGAATCCACAGTTGCAGGTTGGTAAAAGCCTTCACCTGTCAGTCACTTTGTGAGGTAACTGCTATACATTATTTGGGGTGAAAAGGTAGATAAACAACACTTCTTAAAATATTTGTAAGTTGTAACTGTTGTATTTTTATTATGTGTCAATTGAGGAAAGGAGCAGGTTTGAATTCTCCACTGCAAACAAGGGGAAGTAAAGGACATTTTATGGATATGAACTCTAAACTTTAAAACATATCCTGGACTATTAAGAAGGGCAACCTTCCCGGGGGGTCTGCACTACTTACAGGCTTATTACTGAGCAGTTCTGCTTGTTTTCACAGATGTGAAATGAAATGCCTCACAGTTTTGATGTTGCCTTTGCCTTGTTTTGAGGGGGTGAGTGGATGAGCATGGCTTTACAGAACAATGTTGAGGGTGTATAAAAAACAGTTGGAAAGCAGGATATTGAAATGCTCCATAATTTCCTACAGTGTCTGGACTCTTGCCTTAGAAACAGTGCTGCACTTCCGTGATTTCTTCTTCCCATCACCTCCTTCTTTGAGGCACTGTCTTTTCTTTCCTGATCTTCTTGGAAGCTCTTGGTCATTCATCTTACCCAGTCTCCATAGTGCGTCAGCACTCCCACGGGATGGAGCAACTCTTGTGGACTGGCACAACAAGCTGCCTCCCAAACTTACAGTGACAAGAAGAAGGAAAAGATACTTTCCTAAACACTTGAAAACAGTTTCTGTGAAATCTAAGGGACACGCAGCAGGTCATGCTTGTTTGAGCACAGTTCGTTCGGGGCTTCTGTGTGGCTGCCGGCCCAGCGACCTCCAACAAGTTTGTTGGAGATTGTTGTAAATTCTTACTATGAGAGCAATATAATGGGTGTTACAAAACATTCTAGGAGAAAAGGGAGAAGCCGCTGATGTGCAAGATGAAGAGCAAAGGTATGTGAGACATGTGCAAGGACAGAAGGGTGAAAGGTTGAGGGGTTGAGCGGAAAGAACATAGAGGTCTGAATCAGAGAAACAGAAACAGGTCCCAGAGCACGGGCAGGGAAGACTGGAGTAAATGAGTGGTAAATGAGAACAAAATGAGAGAAGAAGCAGAGAAAAAGAAACATACAAGTCAAACTGTGTGAAGGGAAACAGGAGAAGATGGGCCAGTGCCAGAAGACAGCCTGTTGGGAAGCTAATGGGTAACAGCAGCAAAGGCGTTGGGGCAGGGAGCAGATGACATGAGAAGGGTGGGAGAGCCCACAGGCAGTGGGACGGGCTGGCAGAGGGGATCCCCTCCATCCCTCAAGCCACAGGCAAACAACAGACTATGGCCTTCTGCTGGGACCAGAAACTTTCTTTCTTCAGTGGCTCAAAGCTATTCCTAGACCCGTAGCAGCCACCCCTGCTGCGCCCAGCATGACAAAAGCCATAGCTGTATTCTGTACAGGACCACGAGGAAAGTATCCCTCTCAATTAGCAGTTAAATTAGCAGGAGGGATAACCTTTAGCGTTAGGTGGTTGAGGTGAATTTTCTTTAGCCAGCTCAGCTATAACTCTGGCAACAAAACAGACTGTAATACCTAATCCAATGCCTTGATTTTGCAAACAGAGCTGTCTGGTGTTGGGGTGGCTGTCATGTGAACTACAAGCCCAAGGGAATTGACTTAGGTTCAAAACAACGGGAGAAAAAACAATCCTGATTTAAAAAATAAAGGAGGGGGGAAAAACCGCTGGTAATCCAGATTAAAAAGTGTCCGAGGCAGTGGCATGCAAGGGACACCATTCCTGGCTACTGTTCTTGCTAATGCATGGCTCATCGTGATTTTAAAGGGGAGCTGCAACCAAGCAAAACCAACAGGCAAGTTTTATGAAGTGACAAAGGTTTAATTTTGCAATCTTGCTGGCAATCTGGCCTCCACTCTGCAAACCCTTTAAGTATGTGTTTAACTGGGAACATGGGATGAATCCTACTGACTGTAATAGGGTTAAGTATGTTTGTACAGTATGGTGATGTTTATCGCCTCAACTGGACTACGCAGGGAAACGAGGCTCTCGACGAGGACGATTCATCAGAAACCGACTTTGGTTGTGCTTTTTTTTATGTACCAAAAAATTTTTCAGACTCGCTGTCTTTCTCCCAAATTTTTCAACACGTTAGATTTCCCTCATAAGCCGATCCGCTCTTACCACAACCCTCCGCACGCTTCAAGCAGTGAACCCCCGCTTTCCTCATTCTTTCTCTTGCCATTCCTGACGGTGGTGGGAAAAAAGTAGGAATACGTGCGGGTTTGGGTTGTTATTTTTTTTCCTTTTTCCATCGGCCGTTCCTGCTGGCGTGCGGGGAGCCCCCGAAGCTCCAGCGCGACGGAGCACCGGGATACCACGGCGGGGTACTGTCCCGTCCCGTCTGCCCGGGCGGTGCCGTTATCACTCATACCCGGGGGTCCTCGGGCACGGACCCCACCCAGCATCATCGCCCACCCCGGGGCTTTTAGGAGCCGCTGCTCGCTAGTCCCCCCGGCAGGCTGAAGCAGGGGGAAGGGGGGCAGACCGCGGGCCGCTCCCCCGCCGCCCCCGCTCCCCGCCAGTCCCGGGGCTGCCCACCCGGCCGGAGCAGCCCTCCGGGGAGCGGCTGCCCTGGGAGGGGGGGGGTCCCCATCGTCCCGCCCTCAGTCGCGCTCACTCCCCCGCGCCGCCGCCCCGTAAGTAGGGGCAGTGCCGGGCCGCCGGGCTGCGCAGAGCGGCGGGGATGGGTCCCCGCGGCGGCCGCGGGCTGTACGTGGGGCGGAGAGCCGCCGCCCTGCTGGCCGCCCTGCTGCTGGGGCTACTGGCCGCCCTGCTGGCTCTCGCCGCCCTCTACGGGCGCTGCCGGCAGGAGGCGCCGCCGCCGCCCCTCCCGTCGCCCGCCGCCCCCGGCTCCGCCGCCCCGCCGGGTCCCGCCGCCGGCGGCCGCTCCGTCCGCCGCCTGCCCCGCCACCTCCTGCCGCTCCACTACGACCTGGAGCTGTGGCCGCGGGTGCGTCCGGGCCAGGCGGGGCCCTTCGCCTTCAGCGGGCAGGTGAACATCACGGTGCGCTGCCGGCAGGACACGGAGGAGGCGGTGCTGCACAGCGCCGGGCTGCGGAGCCGGGGGGCCGCCGTCGTCCGCGGCCCTTTGCCGGCGTCGGGGCCTGCCGTGGAGGTGGCGGGGCTGCGGCAGGAGGAGGAGGGCGAGACGGCCGTGCTGGAGCTGCGGGGCCGGCTGCGGGCCGGGCGCCGGTACGTGCTGCAGCTGGGCTTCCAGGGCCGGCTGGAGGAGGACCTCGACGGGCTCTTCCTCACCCGCTACACCGACCAGGGACGGAGCAGGTAGGCGGCGGCCGCCGCCCCCGGCACCCCGCGCCCCTCCGCCGACGGCACCCGCGGGTCCCCCGGCCCCCGCCGCCGGGTCCCCCCCTCGAGGCGTCGGACGCGGCTGCGGGAGATGCTGCGTCTCCGCAGACGGTGGTAGCGGGGCTGGGCGGCACCTGGGTGGTCCTAAGAGAAATGGGTGCTCCGCACGGCAGGGACGCCCGGGGCGGGCTCGGCTGCGTCCCGCATCCCGCACCCTTTCCCCAGGTGTGTGCACATCACGGGCTGTAAGGATAACTTGTCAGAAATTCAGGTCTGCGCTCCGTGATGCTCGCTCTCCTCTCCAGAGAGCACCGGCAGGGTGGCCCTGGCTTTTCTTCGGCAGCCGACTTGAGCCACAGCTCAAGTGGTGGTTTGCAAGGACCATGCTGAGATGGTTTGCAAAGACCTCCTGGTTCGCAGAGGCTGGTGAGGAGCTGCAGCTCCGGAGTTAGACTGGGAGAGCTTACTGAAGATCAGACAGAAGATCTCTGTCTTTGGCAGAGGAAAGAGTCTATCTCCACTGGTCAATGTTTTCTGGACATGTCTCTCTTTCTGTGTCTTTGACTCGCAGCGGGGGGTCAGACAACACCTACGTCCCGTTCCTGGGAGCTGCAGTCCGGCTCAGAGCCTTCATCCTGTCCCCACACATGTCAGTGTAGCACTGAGTGCTCCTCACCTCCTCTGCCTGTGTCTGTGGGGAGCATGTCTTTGTCTAGAACCCAGGATTTTGGATGTGTATTTGAGCATGGTTTTAGAGTCGTTGACCACCTGCAGTTTCAGAAGTATGGCGGAGTAGGATGGGTGGCCGCTTTAGACAGCTGGGCTTTGTAGGTGCTCTTGCACATGCAGTTGTTTGGCTGTTGTCAGACAACCGATGATTTCCTTAGCGAGTGCTATTAGTATCCTTTCATTTTTTTTTCTTTTGAACTGCAGAATCGGTACCAGGGCAGTGTGAGCTCATCAAGAAGTCAATCATCTAAAACATATTTTCACCCTCAAAATAATGCCTGCCTGTTTATTTTTTTATTGGGAATCTTCTCAAGGTGAATTGTGTTACAAAATTCTGGATGTGAAACTTGCTAAAGAGAAGTTAAATTATGAACCAAAAAGATTATGATTCAAATAGTTCCAGCAGAAGAAAAGTTTTACAAAACAGGTGTTTAAAGGAGAGGCAGATAAGTTACTTATTTTAAAGTTATTTCATTTGTAATAATTAAAGATTTAGTGAATTGCTGAGGAGCAGCAACCAGTGACTTAGAAGGAAAACTAGAGTTAAAATTAAAGTGTTCTTGGCTCCCAGCTTATTGATGAGTGTCGTGGTTTAGCCTCAGATGGCAACAAAGAACCACGTGCCGCTCGCTCGTGCCTTCCTAATAGAGGAAGGATCGTAAGAAAAGGCAAGACTCTTGGGTTGGGACAAAGGCAGTTTAACAGAACAGCAGAGGGAACAGGCAAACAACAACAACAACGCGGGTAGGGGAATATACAAACGCGATTACGGAACCGCCCTTCCCCGCCGCTCGCCGACCGGCCGGCCCCGGGACGCCCCAGCCCGCTTTTAAGCAGCAACTTCCTGCCCCCTCCCCCGGCAGCTCAGGGTGGGCGTGGCTCACATGGCATGGAATACCAGGGAAAATTAACCCTATCCCCACCGGAACCAGGACAATGAGTCCACTAAAATAAATTGTATCTTGGCAGTTCATAGACTTTCTGTTAAAGCAGGTAATCTCAGTTACCCAAAAGATCCATATACATGCACGTCCGTGTATGAGTAGCCATAACAAGAAACCACAAAATAAAGTTAATAGCTTTTATTGAAATGGAGGAGGACTGTGTGGTTTTTCTGCAACAATGAGTTGGCTTTTCAGCTGGCAGCTCTTGGGTAAATCTTTGCTGATACCATTGTCTGCCACATCTGGAAAATTTAATTTATGCAGACTCTTTTTTTTTTTTTTTAAGAGAAAGGCGATAAGTTGGTTAGCCTTTGAGAAAAATGCGGTATGTTAATAAGTATTTTTAAGAAATATATTCTGTTTTTCTTCATTTGCACTTTCTTCCTTCACTGATTGTCATTCACAGGGTTATTTGTGCAACTTTTGAGTAGAGGAAAATCTAGAACACTGTGCTTAACTTACATAATTAAAAAACATCCAAGTAAGTAAGAAAGGAACAAGCACTTAATTACTTATTATTGTATTAGTGTGCTTTCTGATGCTGTATTAACTCAATCAAGTCCTATCTAAGAAACACTGAATTAGACTATGACATTTTTTGATTCAGATTGTGTAAAATTCAGAGGATCTGAAAAAAAAAAAGCTATTGTCAGCTGTGCTGCACAGTAGAAAATAAGAAAAAAATGTTTTTAAAACATTAAAATAAGGTGTATAGTTCAATTTCCAATTGTTTAAAAGACTGATGACAATTGTTCCATTTCATTCTTAGCTCATCACGAAGCAGTAACGAAATGTGAGACTGCAGTCTGGTTAAAGAGATGCCAGTGGTGTTCAGACACTGAAATAAATCAAAGGAAATCCACTGATTGCAGATATAACATATTGTTTTGGTTACTTGTTTCTGCCCACATTCCTGGTATTCTTGAATGGATTTTGCATGTCTTTTTTGCTTTAAAAGGCTTTCTTTGAATTGAGAGTATGCAACAGCAAGCATCTTGTTGTGTTTTCTTTCCCTTCAGTAAGAATCAAGTCATCAGTTTACCAGCTGTTCCCTAATCTGATGAAGTCCAGTTACACTGAAAGGGTTTTGCCTTCCTTTGTTTTTGGAGGAGGAGGTATATTTTGTGGGGTGTAGTCTCTAAGATCTAGCAAGCTGTTAATGATGGAAAAAGTTGGATTCTAATGTATTACATAGATCAGGAGTGATGTGAAAACATTCAGTGCCCTTCAGTAGCTGTCAGTGCAAAGCCTATTCCTGTTCTGCGAGGAAACCACTACCTCCAGCAGATTGCCCTGTAGCTCTTCTAAAGTGACTGGTACCTGGATCTGGCAGAGCTTTGGGGTCCAATTTCTGCATGGTCTTCTGGCTTCAGCACGTAACTAAACCCCCGGCGATAAAAGGATGACGTGCCGTTCATCTGTGGTTTTGTGCAGACTCCTGTATTTCTTGCACGTGCTACAAGTCTTAGTGTTGTTTTTAAATTTGTGTTTGTGGAACCACTAGAGACCTCCCATTTCAGAAGAGTTTAAACACAGAAGGGCAATCTTTCAGTAGGCAGCTAGATCCTAAAGAGAAGTGAAGTCTCTGAAATGAATGTTCCATCAGAGCTTTGGCACTGATGGCTTTTTTTTCTTGGTCAAACACGCACATTGCTCTTGGCAGGTTGGCAGAATTAGCCAGGTGACACCAAGTACTGTTCCCTGTCCTGTCTCCAAGCCGGAGCCGGAGCACACTGTCAAGGTGGTGGGGGAAAGCTGCTCACAGAGCCAGCGATTTTCAGAAGCGCAAACCTCAGCTCTGTAGAAAACAGAACAAACCCAAGCCCAAACTTCACCCCATTTCCTGCACCGAAATTGTTTATCAGTTTGATCACTGATGACTGCACATGTTTTTAGTGTTGCTGACAGTTTGTACTACCCACCGGATCGGGTCTTGCATGCAAGGGAAAACTCTGAAGAACGGGAGCGCTCTTTAGAGATAGCACCCATGTCTGCAGGAGCAAAGAAAGTAAAGAAAGAAGATGCTTCCCTCTTCAGCAGCACTAAGTATTTGAAGGCTTTCCTGTTGAAATAGGGAATCTGCATTCTGCACATAGCTGGGAGAGTCCATGCAAGGTTCTGGGTAGGCAGAAATAGACAGGACCCACCTTTGCCCTTCTCCAGCAGTGCTGGCTCAAACATATACAATGGGGGGGGGGGTGTTTATGTAGCGTCGTTCTGCATACGGAGCTTGGGCTGCTGGGAATGAGCCCATGTACGCCACTCCAGGGTTAGAGGATCCACGTGGGGGCTAGCATACAGTGCACGCTGCATGTCACTGTTCACAGCAGCCTTTCAAAGTCCTTGGAGAATTTTGCTTGGTAGCCACTCTGACTTCTATAAAATAACTGACTGGATAGGGCTGGTATTGACAGGCATCCCAAAATGTAATCAGACACAACATTTCCACTCATTTTTATCAGTTGCTTCTGCATCAATTACTAGGATGAGGGGAAAGGGGATTAGAACAGCTTTGTCACAGTTAGTTGTGCCTCAGAGCAGGGGATCTGAAGTTCTTAGCTCTGTTTTGTAAGACCATCGAAGGCATGGGACAGAAATCAGAGCAAATAACAGGTTTGGTGTTTTCTTGGGCTGCCTGTTAGTACTGAGCAGTCTTCACCTGAAAAGGGGAGCGGGTGTTGGGGGCAGCTCCTGCACAGAACAGGATTCTGCGCACTGTAAAACTCCTTTACTTCGAGCCGCTTCAGGGCTTGCTTTACAGTTTAATTCTTATATGTTTCTAAAGTGGAAGAAGTCAGATATAAAAGACGTTAACACAAAACCCCATTATGCTATCAGTACTACAAATAATATTATTTTAATGAGAAGGCATTTTTAGAAGAATAATTTTTTTGCACCAACATAAAACATTTCTTCTATAATTATGTTGTTTTTTTTATCAGGTGAAACAGTGTCCACTAGGCATTCATACAGGATGCGTTCTTCATTTTCCTTTCCTTGTTTTCAGATATACTAAGTGGGAAAGAAAAAAGAACCTGTGTAGTACAAATTGTCAAAGATTTAGGCTAAGAGATGCTGTTATCTGTTTGTTTCTCATTATTTAAAATATGGTGGCTTTGATTTTGTTTTACAAGGGAAAGGAGGCATTATATCATACTTATGAAAAAAGAAAATGAAATCTATGCACAAAACTGTAGGCTTAAGAGAGGAATTTATTTGCTTAGACGATGTTAGGCTTTTTTAAAAATTAATTTACTTTTGGGTAATTTGTTGTGTGATAATCTTGCAGTGTGGAAAAAAGTTAGCTAGTAGTTGAGTTCATGCTAATACCTTCACGTTAAAAAAAAAACCCAACAAAACAACCAAGAAAAGAGCCCCAACAATGATTCATTCTGACAAATGATATGAGGTAATGTGAGTTTGTAACAGCAGCTATTTGTGTAATGTGCATGAAACTTTCCCATTTTTCTTTTTTATTTGGAGTCCCGCTGAAAAATAACATTTAATCCGTCCTTGTATTTCTTTTTTTATCACGATGCTTTTGCCCAATATATGCCATTTTGTATTCTCGAGCAAGAATTTCTTGTGGGCAAATTTGTTAAGTGTCTGCACTGTTTTCTGCTGGGACAGAGCCTCCTGAGGCGATAATTGCAGTGGTGGTGGGGAATTTGCAGTCGTGGGGTTGCTCAGTGTTTCCTAGAACAAAGACTGAGAGCACAGCCGAACACGCAGAAGCATGCTTTGCCGCACGGGAAGACGGAGATAAAGAGTATTTTCAGTGACTGATTCCCGTGATGAAGTGGCCTGCCACTTTTGCTGCTCCTGTGCAACCCTGGCAGAAGTTTAAGTCACTTTCTGTCATTGGAGAGGGTAAAGGAGGAGGGGAGGTGATGCTTCTCAGCTGCATCCGTCAGGGCAGATGCTGGCTGGCAGAGCACACACTTGACTGCAGGGAATCAGGTCCATAAAGAAAATGTTGGTGCAGTGACAGGCGATAAGTGAAATACTCTGTGCTGCTCTCTCTCTGGAGCCATTCCTCACTGCAAAACAGATGTCGTGGTCCTGTTACCGTAAAATCCCGTTAAAGGGAAACCCTCAAAGACTTGTTTTGAGTTTTAGAAGTTAGGTGTTCTTTACTGAAGCGCTGGATGCACGGGGGATCGTTCCTCCTAGCATGCATACCCATCAGAACTCTCTGTGCGATTTTTATACACATTTTACAACATCGTTATAATATTATTACCTCCTTCCTATATTTGGCTGGTTAGTAATTTACATACGATTACGGCATCAAGTTATAGCTACCACACATGCTCAAGGGAAGGGTCTTCACCTGGGCAAGGGTCTTCTTGACCTAGGGGCATGATTTTTAGTATTATAATGAAGGTAGTTCAGCTTAGGATACTAAGAATTTTCACTTTTCCTGCCAAGTTGGCTAAACTTCTCAAAACGTGTAGATTAGTACCATCCTCGAGGTTCTTATGCTTGATGTGCTTCCTTGAAAATGACATAATACTTGACTCCCTTGATTAGGAGTTCTTTTCATTAGCTCATGCTTCATAAATTCAAGGATAGAATCCTCATTGTTCATGGCAATACACATAAGGCCTTTCAACACTAGGTACTAATAACATTTCAGGGATATGCTTTTGTAACAGTCCCAATAGTCACCATGCATCAACACGTGTTCAACACGTGTTCTTTTAAATGTCATTAGTTTTGTTGTGGTACGGTGTCAGGTATGTCTGTTAAATGCAAAATGTACTGTGTTTTGAGAGTACAGGGCTCTTACACAGCCGTCCTGTTGATACTAACTCAGTTCCCCAGTGTCAGCAGTGAGGATGACACAGCGTAGATGAGCTGCTGATGCTCTCCGCTGAGATGGGTTGATGAGATTGGCTTTGGGCAGGGTGAGATAGCCCAGCTATTAAAACAGCAACAGCCAAACGTCTTTCAAAGGAAAAGGGCTCCTGGGGGAGCCAGTTTCTGGCCTTGGGAACTGGGTGGAAAGCGTTGCTGACTTGTGCCAATGGAAGCAGGAGGCTAACCACTCTGCTCCTTGGGTCGAATCACAGGCAATGCAGCATGTCTTCTGCAAAGGGATGTAAATATCGATGGAGAGCTAATCCATTCATTTCAGGCATCTAGAAAACGGAATCTTAAAATGTACAACCTTAGGTGGTTTTGGATGTCGTTCAGTGCACGGTGCAGTGACTGTGGTGGTCAGGTGCGGTCACGCTGTGCTTGTCGGGTAGATCTGACTTGTTACTCCACTGTGACGTGCAGATATGACTCATTATGGGTTGTTACTTAATGTATGGATGCTGTCCTGATGGCTCCTGGCTTGTTTGGCACGTCTCTGTGCTAAGTGTAAGCCTGTGTGAACCTGATGTGAACAGCACCTCAACTACAGCTGAAAAATATTAGCCCTGTGATAGTACTGAGGTCACCGAAACAGCAGATTATGCCATTCTTGTATGCTCAGCTGCTGGCTACTACTCGGCTGACCGCTATGGAGCTTTGAAAACCATTGCATGCATATTTTTTTCTAATTCCTGGCAAAGATGCCTTAACATGAATGGCCCAGATGTCCAGCTCTTCTTTGAAACTTTGGCCACAGGACACGGTGATTTATATTTTGATTCCAGCCAGTCTGTGTTGCAGGAGAAGGGCCAGAGATTACTCAAACAGCTCTAATCTAGAGTTAGTTTGCTGAATAAATCAGTAAATTTAGGTATGTAAAGTACTTCATAAACACGGATGGGTTGGTGGTCAATACTCTACGACTGACTGCACTTAAAGTCAGTATGGGATACAAAGATAATCGCAAAAGTTTACTATACGTATCTTAAATGTTCCATGCATGCAAAAAAATGTCACTTCCAACCCATCGATGTCTGGTGTCAGGTAAGGGCTCCCTCAGCCTCGAGGGGTGACCCTGAGAGGTGTCCCTGCTCAAGGGGACACCACCACCGTGCAGCCTGCCGCTATGGAAGGAGAGCTCAACAGGCCCTGGTGGCTGCAGGTATTTATAGGGTAAAGTGGTTGCTTTGTAGTCGGATTTTCTGCTGTTACTGCAGTTTTGGCCGCTTACCAGCCCAGTCTACAGCCAAACCTGTATTTTGGGTTTGGTGCTGAGGTCTCACCAATAGCCTTACACTTATTGTCTTAATAAACGAACTAGAAAAGTTCAAATATTTAAAATAAGATATCTGGAAAAGGCCTGTGAGAAAAAACAAACAAACAAACACAACGTAATTAAAAAAGACTGCTTTTCTCTAGAAGCATCCAAACTGAACTGTCTGTTGGGCATGAGGATTTAATCATGGCTTTAAATAATAACAAAACCTTTTCCAAATCTACTTATCTACTTATCACTTCTTGCTTATTTGACGTTTTTTATGCACTATATATTGATTTTGATCAGCTGTAGCATGCTGGACTAATCTTACTTGTATTTTTGATACAGTATGCTGATTGCCTCCCAACTGGAACCAACGTATGCCAGGACAGTTTACCCATGTTTTGATGAACCTGCCATGAAGGCCACATTTAACATCAGAATCATCCATGACCCAAGCTATGTGGCTCTTTCCAACATGCCTGCTATTGGTAGGTAAACAGCAAGTAGACTTATGTGTTTTTTTCCCCCCTAAATTACTTTTTAAAAGGGTATTATCTGAACAGGCTCTATCATCTGATACAGCAGTGTTCTGTTGTTCTTGTGCTAATACCTCGAAAACGCACAGAAAATCTGTGCCTACGAACTTAAAATTTGGAGACAGTTATTCATAATTCACCTCTCTGATGGCAATAATTCCACGGTATTGGCAGTTGCGATGCGCTCTCCTCTGGTTGCTGGAGGCTGCATAGGGTTTGATTCCTGGCATTTACTGCTCAGTAGTGTGTCTGCCTGGCTGCGTGACACCTGCCTAAGTGGCGGCCCCGGTATGCAAAGCCTGTAATTGTGATATTAAGGGATTCCTTTCATTCTAAGTAGATTTTAAGACATATTTACAACATACAAAAAATTGTTTTACCAGGCAGAGACACAATAGTCTCCTGTGTATGTGCAGAAGAAGAACGAGAGGAGTATAAGGCTCTGGAGATGCTCCTCCTGTCCCTTGCTGGGCTCTTGTGTGGGATGCATGGGGGATATAAGATTCCAAAGAAATTCCATAATTTAGTATTCCTACAGAAATGTGTTGAATCTCCTGCCTCCTTCTTAATGGCTTTTTTCTGCAGTTCAGTACCATGAATCTTCTTCAGCTAAATAATTTTCAGCCATAAAAGGGAAGTTTTATGAGATTTCCGTGCAAGCTAAGTAACTTAGGAATTATAATAGTTGGGATCTCTGTGAGAATCACTTGAAGCATTTTCTTCCCCTGAGAATTTTGCTCATGTCCCCCTTATTTAGAAGGGAGGTATTTCATAATTCTCAGGCACACATGACCTGTATTTGAATCACAGTAAGTCATACATGTTAGAGATATGCAGCATGGCATAAATTGCCCACATCCTAAAACAGTCGCAGTTTGATATCCTTCCAACGCTTCAGTTAAGAAGCTCAAGAGTGGATTTTTGGTGTTTGCATGGAAGGTCATGACTCTGATACGTGGCAGTAGCAACAAGTCTGGCTGCTCGCCTTCTGCCAGAAGCATATGAAGTTGGTGCAGAAATTCAGCATATTGAAGAGAGGTGTAAAAGATCATGCAGAAAACACAAATTTCTGTGTTTGTTATGGAAGAGCAATGGTTTGAATATTTCTCTGATATTTTTTTCTAGATGTATCTGAAATGAAGGATGAAAATGGAAGCCTGTGGACTGTTACCACGTTTAACACTTCGCTGAAAATGTCAACTTACTTGACTGCTTTTGTGATTGGTGATTTTGATTATGTCACCAGAACCGAGCGGGGAAATGAGGTAAATAGGAGGCTGCATAACACATTATAGCAGTTTACCACAGAAGTTGGCTCTGTGGTGCATCATGTGCTTTAGAAGATATCACAGACATTAACTGTGCTTTCCATTCCAAAACTATTTGCTGATGTGGCAAAACTGCTAACATTTATCCTGCAGATATTTCTGTAGAAAGCTTTCTGTTAAGACAACTATTTTATTGTCCTGTACTGTTCATTTCATACAATTCCACAAATAGGCATAAACTCTGGATGTTAAAACTTTGGGAGCAGCTACTCTGCAGAAAGTACGGGTCATAATTCAGGGTCATCTTATCTTCTTAGCTGTCTTAGTTGGAAACAAATATCCATTTCCACTGCTGTGACAAAGCACTGAAGTTCAGTGCTTTGTTCTTCAAGGCCCTTTCATGAGCAGCATTGTGACATCAGTAGGAGCAATACTGTGCATTTTGTATACTAGTATTTTAACCTTTTATTCTGCAGTGGGCACATTTTTTAGCCTCCAAAACCAACTGGTTTGTGTTTGAGGCTTCTTCATCAGTCAGTATACAGTTTTTCTCTTACACTACAATGGCCAAAGCTTCTTGAGGGAAGCTGTAAAAAAATATACTCTGTTGGCATCAGTTGTTTCACTTTCCTTCTCTTGCTGAAAGTCAACAGGGAAGAGATGTGTCAAGTTGTTCCAAAATAAATAGTAAACTCAAGCATAAAGCTGTTAAGGGTAGCATATACTTGCTGTCCTTAATAAATGAGAGCACAGTGTTAGCTTCATGGTTAGTTCACTGTCATCCTACTGGGGAGGGGTGGGACAAGGTGAGAGGACAGTGCCGAGGTGACCTAGGTAGCACAGTATTAGCTCCTTTTTTAAGTGAAGATTGGAGTTGGTGTATCATACCTGCCGTCCCCTGTACAGAACATGTTGGATGCTTACAGCTCGCTCTGTAGTGCCTTTTTCTTGGGCTGGTTTGTCCTGGCAGCAGTCAGCAAAGCAAAGCACTCAAAAGAGTGTTTTCCAGAGGGAAGAGGCACCACCTGTGTTCTGTGAGATAGAGGGGAGAGGGTATTTTGCCCCTTGGTTTCAGACAGAGGTGCTCAGTTTATGCCTTCCATATGTATTTGTGTGAGCATGTGTGTTGCATCTGTTTTGGCATTTCTGGTAAGTCATTTACAACCTGAAACACCAGTATTATAACTCAAAGCTCATACTAGAATTAGGATTTTAAGTCTGCCGATTGTGTTTAGGTTTCGGAAAAATGGAGTGATCTGGTCTTTCAGTCTCCTCTGAAGCCTCGGCTATAAAGAGGGGCTCAGAGGCTGAGGATACTCCACTGACTGAATATGCTTTATTTTTTCCCTTGTAAATTAAATCCTGAGGCTTCTGAACTCTGCTTTTAGGTTTTGGCTCTGCGGATCCTTGTGAGACCATGTATTGCATTTAGATGCAAAAAGTGCTTGGGATCTGAACTGCCAGGCACATGGCGGGGGGTGCTCGCATCCAGAGGTATATGATGGAGACATAAACCTTTTCTCGGCCTACTCCGTCCCCTTGGGCAAGCAGCCGCCCTTTTCAGTGTCGCGACAAAGCACATGGGCATGGGAGGGGAGAGCTTTCCTTGCTGCTGCTGTCTCCATTACTCAGGGGTACAGATGCTGTCTGCTCAGATGTCGTCTGCTCTCTCCAGCAGCAGTGGGAGGCCAGGGGTCTGTTTCAGGCTGTGAGAAGGTTTCTGAGGAGAGATGTGTGCGTTCGGACAGCAGATGCTCTCTGAACGTCCATTTTTCTCTCTTTGGGGAAAGAGCGTCGGGCTGAAGGCAGGTTCGTTACCCAGACTCACTGGCTGGGATACATTGGCCTAAGATGTGTGATTCTAAATAGTTTTACAGCATTTCCCATTTAATAAAAGAAAAAACAGGATTCTGTTTGTTCCAACAATGTATAGCTGGATTCAAATCTTGGCCCTTTTGAAGTACTGGAACTCTCCTAGATCTTAGCAGGATTAGGCTCTGTGCCACATTTTATTAGGTCCAGCGAAACTTGAGTTGGGATTTTTTTCATTATATGCTTTATTGCTTGGTCTGGTGTGGAGAGACAGCATTTTCAAACAATGATTCACAGAAGAGAAGCAAAGAAAATGAAAATATGAGGGCTATCTAAATGATGCTTCCTTGTTTTGTTGCAGATACGTATTTGGGCTCGGAAAGAGGCAATTAGAAATGGGTATGTGGACTATGCTTTAAATATCACAGGCCCAATATTTTCATTTCTGGAAGACTTACTTAATGTCAGCTACCCTCTGCCAAAGACAGGTGAGATTACTTATTTTCTTAAATGGGCCAGAAACGGCTGCTGCTGGTGTGCCATTCAGAGAAGCAATAGGCACTTTTGGGGTGTTGTCTTTTTACAGCTCACCACATTCATGGAGTAAAACCCTTAAGCTTTAACTCACTGAATTCTCCTTTCTGCATCATGGCTCGTGTTAACCTGTAACTCGTCACTCTTACCTCCATATCCCACTCATTCTTTTAAAGCATCATTTGCTAATAAAGGGGCAGATGGGACTACACAGAGGATAGAAAAGAGTTTTTCAGTCATGTGGCTATTTCTGGGATGCATAGACCATACTAGGCGAGGATGTTGTAGTCCCTGCCTCCTCCTAGTAAATCCAGGCTTGCTGTAACCCATGTCTCCCCAAAGCACTCCTTGCCTTCTTCAGTATGTCCCTGTCTTACCTGTGAGTTGAGTGTATGTTTCTGCACGTTCCTCCCCAGAAAAAAAAGACTCCTGCAGGAAAACACTGTTTCTACCTAAAATGGACATCAGGTAAATCAGTTAAGTCAAGCTTCAGTCAAGAAAAAAGGGCGCCATCATGTAGTTCCACTGTACAATTTGTCCAACACTTGTACTTGGATTCCCAAGGGCTTCAGCATGAAGATTATGGGGAAAATGTGCTCTTTTATACAAATTGGTAGAATAGTGAGAACACAGAAGGCAGTTCTTATTTAAAATGAGTTTTGGACCTGCCCATGATCTTAGCAGATAGCAGGACTGTGGGGGGAAGAATTTCCCTCCTTTCTTGGCTAGATAATTTGTTGATTTGTCAAATCTATATTTTGGCACTTGAAAGAAATAAATTTTCATCTGTGTAAATGTATTATCCCCCAGTGTATTTAGAATAACTTGCAGAAATACTCACTACACTTCTATGGAAAATGTAATATATGCAGTCTTCACACTTTAATTTTTTTATCGTAGTAATCATACAAGCTGCTCAAGGGCTGTAGACAATTTTTTTTGTTTCACGCTTGTGTTTCCTCTGTTTAGCAGCAACATCAATGCATTTATTCACTGGTACAAACATGTTACAAAATTGAAGTAGAAGAACGGTATTGCAGGCTTCCTGTGAGGTGACATTTCAGTTTCACAGAATGCTTAATACCATTACAATCCTCACTGTAACATCATGCAATACCAGCTGCATTTCCCTCTCACTTTCTTTGAAGTTTTACTTGCAGATCAATAGGATTAGGTCAACCAGGAATAGCTCCTTTGTAAATGCTAGAGATTTATACTGCGAACTCAACGTGCGAAATTAAGAATAAAGGCATTTAAAATCAGGGATAAATTAAGGGTTTGTCTTCACCTGATTTTAATGCAGTTGTAAGTGAGCTCTCTTGCCTCAAGCTGGATAGATGGGGGCGGCCTCCCCAAAAGTGAAATACCTTTGCTGTGAGCCTGAGGCGATAAGCCCTGCTGAGATGCGGTCAAGCTGTGCTTGGGTTCAGCATCACCCGTACGTTAACTGCCCAGCTTTCAGGCTGGAACTGGCTCATGGTCAGCTGGTTTGGAGTACAAGCTTGTGTCTGCTTCCAAAATGCTCTCTGTACCTTTTCCGAATTTTGCTCTTTGCTGCTTTCTTTGAGATCCTTGATGTTTTGTCCAGCTCTCACATTTGGACTGGGAAACTGTGCATGAGGCAGAAGGGGAGTGCAGAGGTAGCAGCCATAATGTGGAAACAAAGAGATGATGTTTCTAAGGTACCTTTCAAATAAGAATGGAAAAGATCCCTCTACTCACAGAGATGAAGGGGCACCGTTTTGTTTTTTTTTTTATCAGTTGCTAGGCTGAAAAAAGAGGTAAGTATAATCTTTCCCAAACATGGGAGAAACTCATACAGAGAAAGATTTCTGAGAGCCAGAAGTGAATATATTCTCTTCTGGCATTGGTAGAGTACAGCCTTCATTTTTGTTCAAAACATTTGTATGTACAAGATGAAGTACAGATCTGGACTTTGTGGAAATTTATTGTGTGGCTCCCTGAAAGAGTGGCAACCACAGATGAAAAGTGTGACAAGAAGAAATTTCACAGACCATTTGCAAGAGTGTTTGCGTAATACCACAAAGGGCCACTAAAATGTAGGATCCTTTAATTGCACACTGAACCAGTGTGAGAGCATTAAAATCATGTGAGCATTTTACTTCTGAAAGTTTTAATTTTTTTTTTTTTTTTCTGTTTCAATCAATTTAGATCTGGTTGCACTGCCTGATTTCGGAGCAGGTGCTATGGAAAACTGGGGGCTAATGACTTTCCAAGAATCATCACTGATGTACCTCCCAAGTGATAAATTCACCACCAGAAAAGCAATGATTGCCATAATTGTGTCACATGAGCTAGGACACCAGGCATGTGGTAAAAAATTCTGTACATTTATTTGCCTATGAGGTTGTGTCCTTCTGTTTGCTGACAATGCGGTCACTGATTAGTAGAAAGAAAAATAGTGAAAGAAAAATAGTAGGGGGTGTGAGCATGAGAGTACTGGAAGACTATTTGTTCATACATCGCACAATGTTAAAAGCAGATTCCGTCATATTGCAGACTGCATACTGACTGCACAGTACATTGATACAAAACTGTTAATGGGCTACTTATTTTTTTCTTACACAGTACCTGAGTGCCATACTGGAAAATACTGTAGGGATGGCACAGTGCTCGCTATACACAGTATACTTAGTACTTCGGTGGGAGAATTAATGGACTTCATAAGTATTCTTTTGTAGTGGCAGTGCATGTACATATTGCAAAAGGTATTTGTTCTTCTGTAAGAAGCAGCCTGTGGTACGACAGAACAAAATTAACATGATCACGTTTTACACTGTAGCTGGACCTTTGTCCAGTTTTCATAGAGATTTTCCAGATTTTTCTTATTTGTTTTGGATTTATAATGCAGTTTCACTTTTTTATTGACTGTGTTTCATTTACAGTTGTTTGCCAGAGCAACAACTGTTTGCACTTAGTCAACAAAGTTAGCGAAAGCGTTTAACTTGGCTAGTGCACTTGTATGCCTTTCTGACAAGGTCTGTAACTTTTCAGACCTTCAGATGAGCAGAGTGTTTTTATTGCAGGCCAATAAAACAAATGTCACTACTTAATTAAACTTTTATTTTAAAACAAAGTTGTAGTTCAAATTTTTAAGAATTAACAAATAAAATACAAATACACAAGTGATCAGTTTTTTTGTTAAATATGAACTGCCAAATATGAGTACGTAGCAGCTGTTGTGGAAGTTTTATAGCTTGCCAGGATAGGGATTTGCTGATTTTGGAAATGGTTGTTTCCCCCGATCTGTTTATCATTCCCCTGACAATTTTCTTTTGTTAAGAACATGGAAAAATGTTTTTGTAATTGCTTGATAAATGCCCTACTTGTAATCATAGCCTCATATGATCTTTTAAATATTTAAACTTTATTGCGAAGTGTTTAAAATTAAATAGAGTAAAAGAATGACGTAAAGCACTGACATCCATATTCAAGGAATGAAATTGTAGGTGAAAAAATTAAAAAATAACTGCCTTGAACCTCTGACTTTTTCCAAGGTGCATCTTGTTCTACTGAATTTTCACCATCTGAAGCAATATTGACCATTTAATTAATTTGATGTGTTGATTAAATATTAAACAATTAAATAAAGTTACTTCAGCATAGGTATGTGTTTTTAACCTGCAAAAATGAAAACAGCAGTCCAAAGAGATGTTGAGACATTTTTTCTTTCTATTTAAGTGGTTTGGGAATCTGGTAACAATGAGCTGGTGGAACGATCTGTGGCTTAATGAGGGACTGGCATCTTACTTTGAGTACCTGGGAGCTACCTTTGTCGAACCCAAGCTTTCACTGGTAAGTACTAACACCGACTGAAGTAAGCTAAAGTAGCAAAGTTCCAGCACGTACGAATAAAAGGAAGGTGCAGGATATGGGATATAATTAATCTGTGGTATTAGTAACGTAACTCCCCTGGCAAACACTGGCAGGTCTTGATTCTTCCCTGGAAGGTCTCCATCTTCTGGGGCTGCAATCGTACCCAGCTCTCCTGCAGCTGGCGCAGAGGATGCCTGGACAGCTGTGATTCTGCAGCGAGGAGTTGGTGTTCTGCCCTAGATCTGTCACGTAGCAAACCCCGCTTTCTCTCCTGGCTCCTGTAGCTGATGCTTGGCTTCCCTGCCAGTCTAAGCTCTTTTCCAAGCATCCCATACCTTAGCTGTCTTTACCAAGCAGTGACTTAAGTTGGGCCATTTTGAGTCTATTTATCACGCTGGGTCCATGGGTGTCTGGTTGCGGATAAGGCAGATATAATGCACATTGCTAATCCAACAGCAGGGTAAAGCTCCTCCCCATTCTGCCCAAATGGGAATAAACATAAATCCCACAGCGTGTTAGAAGACTCCATCATTACACTCTGAGACAGGAGGACAGGTGTGCTCATTGTAGCCATGAGATGAGGTGCACTCACCCGTGCAATCATAAATGCCTCTACACGGTCCCCTCAGCTCCTGAAGAAAGGAGGACCGTTTAGTCTGGGCAGGGCTGAGACTGCAGTCAATCCAGTCTGCTCTTTATTTGGCTCAGATGTAATACCATTCATCACTTTCCTTTTCTAATTCACCTAAGTACTTAATTACATGCTTAATTGGAAACTAATACAGGCATGTCAAACAAATTCTGTCAGGAGGATTTTTAGGTCATGGGATATGCTAACCTTCTGCTTTGAACTTCAACAATAGCTCCCTTTATTCTCTGTAATGCGGTGTTTTAATATCATTGAAGGGTGTAAAGGACACCAAATTTTAAATTGGAAATAAATCCTTGTCTCCTTTTTAATTTTAATCTTTTTATTTAGAAGCTTGCCTTTCTAAAAATCAACAATCACCATTTTATTTATGTCCATAAAGTGAATTTTAATACCAGGCAGTAATTCCATTTGATAAATTACAGTTATGTGATGTGCCTCAGAAATCCAGAGTAAATTACACATGTGTGAGAGCACAGGGCTCTCTTGTGCAGTCTTGTGGGGCATGCATGTTCATGGAATCACAGAATGGCTGAAGTTAGAAGGGACCTCTGGAGATCATCTGGTCCAACCCTCTGCTCAAGCTGCCTACAGCCAGCTGACCAGGACCATGTCCTGGAGGCTTTTGAACATCTCCAAGGATGGAGACTCCACCACCTCTCTGGGCAACTTGTACCAGTGCTTGGTCAGCCTCACAGTGAAAAAGTGTTTCCTGGTGTTCAGAGGGAACCTCCTGTGTTTCAGTTTGTGCCCATTGCCTCTGGTCCTGTCACTGGGCACCACTGGAAAGAGCCTGGTTCCACCCTCCTTGCACCCTCCCTGCAGATATTTGTATACATCAGTGAGATTCCCCTGAGTCCTGTCTTCTCCAGGCTGAACAGTCCCAGGTCTCTCAGCCTTTCCTGGTATGTGAGGTGCTCCAGTCGTTCATCATCTTTGTGGCCTTTGCTGACCTCTCTCCAGTAGCTCTGTATCTTTCCTATACTGGTGAGCCCAGCACTGGACCCAGCACTCCAGGTGCGGCCTCACCATGGTTGGGTAGAGGGGAAGGATCACCTCCCTCAGCCTGCTGGCAATACTCCTCCTAATGCAGCTCAGGATACCATTAGCCTTCTTTGCTGCAAGGACACATTGCTGGCTCATGTTCAACTGGGTGTCCACCAGGACTTCCAGGTCCTTTTTCACAAAGCTGCCTTCCAGCTGGACAATGCCCAGCATCTGCTGTTGCTTGGGATTGTTGCTCCCCCGGTGCAGGACTTTTTCACTTCCCCTCGTTGAACTTCCTGAGGTTCCTGTCAGCCCATATCTCCAGCCTGTCCAGGTCCCTCTGGGTGGCAGCATGACCCCCTGGTGTATCAGCCACTCCTCCGAGTTTTTTGTCACCTGCAGACTTGCTGAGGGTACATTCTGCCCCATCATGCAAATCATTAATGAAGATGTTGAACAGGACTGGAGGCAGTACTGACCCCTGGTGTACACTGCTAGTTACTGGCCTCCAACTGGACTTGGTGCCACTGATCACCACCAAGTTATAAATTGAACCCTGAAAATTAAATTTTACACGCAGAAAAATTGGTCAACAAATTTGATCCCATTAATTGGAAGCCTGTGTTCTTCTTGAGAAGCAGAAGTGCTCAAAGTGGCCTGCAGTTTTTTAAAAATGTAGGGCTTTCTTCTTTACCGTGTAATGATATCGTTTTCCATCCCATATTAGTACAGATACTCAGCTGGGGGAAACTGGATCATCTTTTGTGTTATGGTTTGAAAAACCCATTTAGACGATTTGTTATTTAGACAATTACTCTGTCACCTGATGACACCTCCACACCTGGGAAGGGGAATCGGGGAAAACAAGTAAACACGAGGGTTAAAATATAAATAAATTTAATAGGATAAGAATAAATAATTAACAATAATGCTAAAGAACCAGTATCGATCCTGATACTGATATAAAATACACAGGGATTATACTCAGCCCATTCTACCAGCAGAAAGCTGTGCACTCCCAGCAGGGGACACTGTCCCACAAATGTGGGGCACTGCGAGCGCTACGGCTTTGGGAGGAAGGGAAGGGCTCAGGGGTCCGGCCCCAGGGCAAGAAGTTCTCAGGATGGCAGCCATCAAGGGAGAGAGAGCTCCTCAGCAAACTTTCTGATTTGTATTGAATGTGCCATTCATGCCATGAAATAATCCTGTTGGCCAACTTGGGTCAAGTGCCCGGGTCTCGTTCCTAATCATCCTCGCCCTGGCAAGACCTTGAAACCCGCGTACCAGAGCTGGCTATAAAGTAAATATTTTAACGAGTTCAGACACTAGAATCTTCTAAAAGTGCAGTTTTCCCAAACATTAGAAGAAAAATTAATCCTGTGTCGCTCAAACCAGGACAATTTGTAAAACAGAGAACTGCACTGGTGTACACCAAAGGAGCCATTTTCCCTCCATATTTCTCGCTGTGTGATGGCAGAAATGCTGCATGGTTAAACTTTGCTATCCTCAGTAGCTTAGTTTTTAGGTTATTGATCAGGGTTGTATCAGGAGAACAGAGAATATAGGTGGAAGATGCTGCCTTATTGATGACATATGGATGTAAATGAGGTATGGGTTTTCAGTGTTTGTTCATTGGCTGATTAATATAGTTGTCTTATTTTTCTCTGTGGATTGTGCTGTAATTGTCTTTGTCAGGCCCAAGCCCACTGTCTTCTCAGATGTAAAATTTTCACTGGTTACTAATGATGCATGTGGAAAACGTTAGGATCAGGTGTACGGTCCCTTTTACTCATGGGAAAGTTAGAGATGGGGGGAAAGGAGTGTTCCTTGTTTACTGCCAGACTATTTCTATTAGTGCTGATACCATAATCTGCATTCTCTCCTGAGAATAAGTATTTTCTGTTCAGCTCACTTAGATTTGTCTTTTTCTTGCAGGATAAAATCTTCTATGATCATGTTGTACAACCTGTCTTAAGTGAAGACAATGAAATAGGAGTTCGATCACTGTCAGAGAGTGAAGACAAGATCAAAGGATCATTTTCTTTAATGTCTCTGTTCGACAGCATCACGTACAACAAGGTTAAAAACTATAAAATTCTTCCTGATTCTTGTATATTGTGAATTAATGGTACAAAGCAGGTTTGAATTACAATGTTTTTTTAGGTTGTTTTGTCATTCAAAATTTGTTTCTGCTGCACACACAAATATACTGGATGTTGCAAATCTATTTGGCTATGAAAGAAACGGTGAAAACATTTTTAACCTCCGTGAAATATGAATCGTAGGAGTAGCCTGACTAACTTCTCTGAAATATAGTTTAAAAAAATACTGCAGTAATACTTGCAATAATAACTCATGTTTCCTCATAGCTTTTTTTTTTTTTTTTTGTACTCCAGGGGGCTTCTATTACCTGGATGCTTTCTGGTTTCCTGACTGAGAAGTTGTTTATCAGAGCACTTACTGTAAGTTTGAAAAACTAACGCCTTGATCTTGATTTATAAGCTTGAAAATTAAAATTGTACAAATTGCTGTTTGCTTTGCTGATGTTTTTCATTGAACCCTCATGAATTCTGATGCTTCTCTTTGTTTCCATACAGTCATATCTGAAAGAATTTTCCTTCTCAAATGCTAACCAAGATGATCTCTGGACTCACATACAGATGGTACTCATTTTATCTCTAGTATTCCTGCTCTTGTGTTTGGCACCGTCCAAGTTTAGGGCATATTCTGTTTGTAGGAGACTGCACTGGAATTTGGCTATCCCTAGTGCCGTCTTTCTCTCACATAAAATTTGCTTTGCTGGCTCTTTCGGCTAATGTCTTCACAAGTGTTTATTCGGCTGCTTTACTGCACCTGAGATCAGTGGAGAAAAGTGCAAGGAGTAGAGAGATCAGATGGGAAATCAGGGCCAGGTGGAGTTTTGGGTTTCATGGAGGTTGCCTAAGCCTATGTGAAATTGCATAGCCTGTTCTTCTGGAGCTTCAGTTTTGCCAGGCCAGAGTGTGTGATGCTCAGGCCTTGATAATCAGAGGTGCTGATATGTCAC
Organism: Chroicocephalus ridibundus; assembly: GCF_963924245.1. NCBI lineage: Eukaryota > Metazoa > Chordata > Aves > Charadriiformes > Laridae > Chroicocephalus > Chroicocephalus ridibundus. Next base: position 17,316,662 of record NC_086316.1, read on the forward strand.
AGATCCAGCAAAGTCTATACGCAGGGCAGTAGCTCAGCGTTTAACACTTTGCTGATTTTGGTAGAAATCTGACTAAGTAAACAGATGCTAATAATAGGTTTATTTTCTAAAACTCTACTTTCCTGTTCCTCTACAGAAGGCTTCCATTGTGTGGCAGACTCAGCCTTAGGTTGAGAACAAGAGTGCCACAATTTCAGATATGCAAGGCTGTCACATCTTTTAAGCCAGCAGAGGCCGTACCAATTCACACTAGTTGGGACTCCAGCTTAGTATCTTTTTCAATTTGTCTTTACTGTTCTTTACTATAGTAAGAACTTGTCTTTACTATACTTAAAAATCTTTGTGTTTCGGCATCTTTATTTGAATGAAATTAACAAATCAAGTCTGTCATAGCCATACAGGTGTGTAAGTATATTAATACCGAAAAGAGAAAAGTTAGCAGTCAGTTTATAAGAATAAGAAATGTTATCTCAGTATTTCAAAATTCCTAAAAAGGCTTATGCTGTCTTTATTATAATGTCAATAATGTTTGGACTTTGGTACATTGATTTTTTGCATAAATCAAAGGCCATCAAACTGCAGTTATATTTTCTCTAATACGTTAGACTAACCCCTAGAGTGTTGCTGAAGGCCTATCAGTAAGCAATTTATCATTACTATTTCTAATTCCTGTTTCTCTTGCAGGTTGTAGATGCACAGGATGAAGTTCAGTTGCCAGCATCTGTAAAACAAATAATGGATTCCTGGACATGCCAAAATGGGTTCCCAGTTTTAACATTAAATCTAACGACTGGCACAATCAGTCAGGAGCAATTTTTTAATAAAAAGAATGAAAACAATACTGATTCTTACAAGTATGTTTACCTTGTATTTTTATTGTGGTTTTACCCTATTTTTTGCAGGAAACTCTTCAGTTAGGACATGTGTTGACTATCTGATTTTTTAACTTTATGTTTTTTCTTGTCATGAGCTGTCAAGTAAAACCTGCTTGAGACTGGAGTTTGCAATAGTTCTGCAAGCTATTTGTTTTGCCAAAAGGTTGCTTTCCTCTGGAGTAGTGACTTTTCCAGCCACGTAACAGCTTCGTAAGGACAGACACAGGCCATGAATAGGTTGCAGGAGTTTTGCTGGCATTTTCTTCTTTCCTCATCCCTCGGTTGTATGGACTAGGGACCTGGGTGAACCCTGCTGTAGCTTCTCTCCAGTGCACGTGTTCCCAGTCTCTTCGGCTTGGCAAGGATAAAGGGGTTGCATTTAAGTACTTACATAAATGAGCCCTTTCTCAGAAAGCGCTGAGTACCTGACACACAGCTCCAAAGTTCCTGTCAGCGAACGTTGCCGTGTGCCTGGTTCTTTTGAAAGCTGTGCTGCTTATTTAGGTGCCTAAAAACGGTGATGGAAGGACCTGCCTTTGGTCACCCACTTTGGAAACTCGTGGCTAGAGTTTGAACTTTCAGCAGCTGTCATGAGCATTGGGTTGCATGGTCAGGGCCCATGAGATGAGTTCTCATGGAGGGGAACAGTATAAAGGAGAGCAAGACCCAAAGCATTCTTTGCCTGGGTGCTACTGTTGGTCATACACACAGCCAAAAGAAATTTTGACGAGAACCACAGAGTTCCCTTTGCTCCAAAGCTCCAGGGATTGCAGAGCAGTAGTACATTCAGCATTTTTGGTAAGCTCAGATAAGGAGTTCCAAGTTACAAATGTTAAATCTTTTACTGTAGTTAGCGAGAGGCAACACCATGTGAATGTAAGAAAATCCAGGACGTGTATTACAGAATTTTTCAGGGTTTTGAAGCTTTCATCTGTTTTCCCTTGGAGTTTTACATTCCCTTAGAAAGGAAATTACAGTTGTATTGCTTGCCTGGGGCCTATTTTAGTAAATAGCCTTCTGAAAAGGAGCTGTACATTCTCCAGAAATAGGGTGAAGTGTAGTAAGTGAGGAGAATAAAATTATTGCCTGAAGAAGGAAAGCCAGAGCACAGAGATACAGTGGTATTCAAATACCTAGCATTGAACAATGTTCTCGATATGAGTGCCTATTTAAAGCCATGCTAAAACTCCCTTATCTTTGATGAACCAAAGTGCTGATTCAGGGTAAGTACCACGATCTCATGAGCTTTTGTGCATCAGAGAGGAGAGAAGGTAGATGGAGTCTCTTGTAAGAAGAAACTCATCTGCAATATAGTTTAGCATCATCTGAGAGGGGTTTTTGTTTAACATAAGAATTAATCTGTTTTGTTTTGCTTTGTTAAGTAACACATGGATTATTCCTGTTTCTTGGATGAGAAATGGATCATCACAGCCCTTAATATGGCTAGATAAAAGCAGCAGTAAGTAATGTATTTGTTCACACGTGCTATTTTCTCTCTTTTTCAGGCAATAAGACAGCTTGAGTGATTGTTTCACAGTATATGGACAAGTAAATAAGCAAACAGTCGATGTTTATTCCTCTGAATGCTTTAAAGTTAAATAAACCAGTGATTGCTAAGGTGAAAAATTAGAAAATTTGCAGAAAAGAATTGTTAGGCAGTACTTGCTTGTAAGGACTAGTGTCGTGTGCTTAGCTTGCATTATTGAAGTAATACCAATGCCGTTTCCTCAGCCATCATGTGACTTAAAAGCTACAGAAGTTATCAGAAAAACCCATCAGGTTGCATCTGCCTGAAGGGACTATGATAAAGTAGAAATTCAATCTTTAAAACACATTCCACTTGTGTTTGAAAGCCATGTATCAAGCTTACCAGACGGTATTCAGTCAAGGAACTTGCATTCACATTTTAAGATTAAAAAACAATAATTTTATTTTTGACTTTTTGATGCATAAATAAACCAAATGGTTTCTTACAAAGGCAGAAATGTTAAGGGTAAGTTTAAATTCAGTTACCATTTTGTTCCTGTGATACTGAAATGGCTTCTAGTGGAGAACTGTTACGTTGTTATTCAGAGGTATTCATCAGAACGGTTTTGGTAAATGAAAATGAGGGATTTGGTACATAAAACAGTTTTAACTTGAATTTTGGAATAGTTGCTGCAGTCGCATAACAATCCATAAAGAGGAAACGTCTCAAAAGTAATTTCACATATGTGTATTTTTGCTGCAGAGAGGTCTGCAGGACTTAACTTACCTTGCTTCTAAACCGGTTAAATTAAACTCCAAGGTCCAAGCTGGGCTGCTACCAGCAGCCAAGCGTGTCCATCCCGCGCTGCACTGCACAGTGTTAAAAGCCTGTCCTGTTGGTGTAGGGCTCCTCAGGCCATGTCCACATACGTAGCTCCTGCCCATACAATCATGTTGGTCACTGTCCCTGGGTGAGATGTCTGCACAGCGGAAAAGGACGCACTGGGAGGGAGGGTGGGGCTGTTATGGCAGAAGATGTTTCACTCAGCCTGGGGAGTGGAGGAGCATAGTTTTGCTATTTTAGCTGGATCTAAAAGTGCCCTTGATGATTAGCAGAGCATTGAACCAATACGCCATTACAGGGGAAGTACTGCTAGTGGCATATTCTAGACACCCACTAGCTGTTTTTAAATAGGTAAGCCAGTATCTGTCATGTGCCGCTTTTCCATCTCATTTAACTTGGTGACTGAGGATGAATCCTGTAGCACTTGCTCTGTCAAAACACACTGAAGTCTCAGTCTTCTATTGGGAGTAAAGCAGTGCTGGGTCTAGACTGCTTACCGATATTGATTTATTGTCTCAAGAGAGTTTGCCTTCTTAAATCAGGATGATTGTAGCCAGTTAAAGCAGCATTTGAATCCTTTTCTGATGAGGCAGGCTGCAGCGGCTCCTTCAGATGTAGGCTACCAGGAGCAAGTAATCAGACAAGCACACATAAAGTAGGTGAGATGAAATGGGACTGCAGGAGGAAGCCTTTAGTGAGTGACGTAACTCAAAAAGACTACAGGACTATTTTATTTAAAATAAAAATTTTTTATTACTTGTCTCTTGCATAAACTTAGCTGTTTTGCTTTCCTTGATCTCCATTAATGTGAATACTGGTAGGTGGTCAGTTCAGTTCTTCTGTGAGGTCCTGAGCATTGTGTGTTGGAGCAGCGCTGGGAGCAGCAGATGTGCTGGGGGTGCATGCCCTGCAGCAGGTATGTGAGGGGTATTGCTCTTCACCCAGGCTGTTTATTCTGGGGTAGCCTTTCTGAGCTCTCCCGGCTGCCTGTGAGCTAAAGGGTAGGAGCAAAGTGGGTCTTCAGCCTCCCCTTTGCCATCTGAAGGCGCTCAGTACCGGAGGGGTCAGTTGCTTGTTGACATTCTTCTGCTGCGCAGAGCAGAGATCACAAATGCACCACGCTTTTGGGGAATTCTCTTTGAGTCCGGCCTCAAACTGAGAACCTTAAACAGAGAGGCACCAAGTCCAGTGTTTATAAGTGCATGAGGATTTAGCAGTGCACGGAAAATAAACCGATACATTTTAATGTCACTTTACAGACGTATTTCCTGAAATGCAAGTGTCAGAGTCAGAATACGACTGGATCCTGCTGAATGTAAATTTAACTGGATACTACAGAGTGAACTATGATCAATTAAACTTAAAAAGACTAGCACGCTTGCTTGAAAATGATCCAAAGGTAAGATCATATTTGTTTTCTTAAGTTTATAGACTTTTCCCAGGTTTTCCTTCTTGCAGTTCTTACCAGTAATCCCATTGATGAAAATCTGGAATAATGAGAAACTCGTGTATCACATAAGAAGAAATGATCCCCTGTTGCACCGCTAAAGTCACTGGCAGCTTTCCATAGTGGAAGAGGAACAGTCCCAAATAGTTTCACATAAGCATGAAAAATGACTTTACATGAGATGGCATGCTGTCTTCAAAGTTGTCTTAACAGCTTGTCGTTCCTCCAGTCTCTTAAATTTGGCTCAAAGAGTTATCATTATGGATGTGTAACAGAGCTTTATCTACTGTATCTACTGTTCAGTAACCATGGTGAAGGATAGCTGTGAGAAAGCTTTTTCTTTCCCCATTTCCTCAAACCACAATATTTCTGCCAGTGAAATTTCCAAAAAAATAAAAAAAAAAATCATCTGACTTGGTTTTTTTGGTTGCTTGGTTTGGGTTTTTTTGGTGGAGATTTTTCTTAGAAGTTCCAATCAGTTCTACTTGGGCTCTTTCAGTCCTCTGTAACCACTGCAACTCAGAGTAGACTTCAGCCCACCTCACTGCCACAGCTTGGGCTGAAGGTGAAAGCAGTATGGAACAGCCTGTACATGTGGGTTGCCTGGTACTTCACGTTGTTTAACCCTAGAGTGAGACAAAGGCTGCAGTAGTAATGTCAGATCATTGCTTTTAGTAACAACGGTGAGAAAGCTTAAGCTTTCGGCATAATAGTAATCAGTGCAGTCAGATGACTTCTCCAGAAGGTCTAGACATGAGGTTGGCTGATCAGGGCATGTGGTGTGGCTAAACCTTTCTACAGCACACTGGTTTCCTTTCTTCTAGGGTTTTTTTCTTTCACAGCAAATCTAAGGCAGCAGGAAATAAGGTCTGTGCTGACTTGGGCAGCTGACTTTTTGGCACCGGTCAGTGGGAAGGTTCGCTCAAGCAGCGGCCGAGCCGAAGGGGCATGGAAACAGGGAGGAGACAAGGAGGGACCAGCAGTGCTTGCGAGAGCACCAGCTGTAGGCAGGGCTTCCACGGCTCTGCCTCGCTTACTTAATTTATGATCGTGCCAGGGACTCTGCTCCTGACTAATCTGAGCACGTATTCTGAACTGAAGCCTCAAAAGGAAAAAATGTACCAAAATGATATATACTAGGAGATTTTTAGGAAATGTAGCATTTCCGTATTTTAATTTTCATTATGGCATGCAAATAAAAGGGGTCTTGAAATTCCGTGCTTAATGTACTGTAGCTGTTTATTTATATGTCTAAATATATTATGTAGCTGTAAATTTATATATTTATCTATATAAACATTCCTAAAAGCACGTAACTTCAGCTTAAAATGCAGGATCCATTTTATCATAGAGTCATAGAATGTGTTGGGTTGGAAGGGACCTTTAAAGATCATCTCGTCCAACCCCCCTGCAGTCAGCAGGGACATCTTCAACTAGACCAGGTTGCTCAGAGGCACATCAAGCCTGGCCTTGAATGTCTCCAGGGATGAGGCCTCCACCACCTCTCTGGGCAACCTGTGCCAGTGTCTCACCACCCTCAGTGTAAAGAACTTCTTCCTAATGGCTCATCTAAACCTACCCAGCTCTAGTTTAAAACCATTGCCCCTCGTCCTATCGCTACATGCCCTTGCAAACAGCCCCTCCCCAGCTTTCCTGTAGGCCCCCTTCAGGTACTGGAAGGGGCTATAAGGTCTCCCCGGAGCCTTCTCTCCTCCAGGATGAAATGATGATGAACAGAACATTATGATGTTCCGTAGAAGATTTTGGCTTAGAAGAAGTGTTAAAGACTTGTCTTATCCTTCTGAAACACAGTATAGCTTTTTTAAAGTCTTAATGACATGTTTAGATCTATTAACGCCACATGAATGCTTTCTGCAGGCTATTCCCGCTGTCAGCAGGTGCCAGCTGATAGACGATGCTTTTGCATTAACACAGTAAGTATGTTTTGAATACGTCATGGAAAATTATTAAACTACATTATTGCATTCAACATTGCTAATTCTGCTTCATTCATTCCTACCCATATGTGCCTTGTAAGAACAACAGATGTTTGGAAAAAAATGGTGGAGAAGTATTTAATCCATTATTCTGTCAGTGCTGAGTGATTTCTTTCGAAATTTCTTTTAACTTTTGTTCCAACTCTTAGGAAATATTTTAAATAATGGCACTGTCATGAGTTTTTTTAGGGACTAACCTATATTTGTTGTAACAGAAAAAACGATTCTGAACGAACATTCTGAATTTTCCTTAATTTATTCTGGGCTGGCTCAGCTACACTGTCCTGCTTCACTCTTAACACCTCTTTTACTTCCCTCGCTGAAGGATGACTTGGTTGTTCGCGCCTGTGGTGCTAGAGAGGTCAGCAGTCGAGCTGAAGAAGCAATAAATATGTCTGTGCCTCAAAGGTACCAGAGATCCCAAACGCATCAGACACCCATGATGTGGGAGCTCGGGGAGGGGGTGGCCAAAGCATAGTGCCTCCCCTCAGGCCCCCTGGAGGTCGCTCTGAGAGGAAGAAGTAAAAATTCCCATTCCCCTTCTCATACAAATGTCCTTTCTCATAAGAGAGCTCAAAACTCCTATTTAATAAGGACTGTAACTGCGAAGTTCAGAACTGTGGTCCTTTGTAAATACAGTAGAAATGTTTCTGTTCTGGAGGCGAGGGGCTTTGGAATTGGAATTTTACTGGGAAAAAACCTAATTCTGTGCTTATTCCACACTGAGGCACCAAAATGCCATGCTGAAGTTGTTAATTCCACAAATAGTGTGCACGTGAATTGTTTGATTTTTTACAAAAATGTGTATTCCACAAAAGAACCTGTAATGAAAATATGTTGTTTAGCAATAAAAATGTATTATAACTTCAAACAGTGCTCTTTTCCGTCATTTGTTCTAGTGAGACTGACACATGCTGTAAAGGTGCCTGTACTGTATCCTGCAGACACAAGCAGAATACAGTCTGCGTACTGACGTGATTGTCTTATCGCTTTCATAGTGGCTCTGTGCTCTGCAATAAATGTTTTGAGAGTTAAATCTTAAAAGCACCGTTGTTTTATATTTATTTTATTTTTCCAACGGCTTTTCTAGGTCCCTCTCCATGCAGTATCCTGATGTTTTATTGTCAGTTTCACAAATAAAAAGATATTCATGGTAGGTAATTAATGTGAATAGGTATGCTCGAGTATGAGGGTGTTTTTATTTTCAAATAGGTTTGGCTACATGCAGATTGAAACAGCTCTTGAACTAACAAAGTACCTTGCCAGAGAAGATGAACTCTTCGTATGGAATGCGGTATTGTTAAACCTAGTACCCGAGAATTTGGAAGGTACTCTGAAGAACTATGAAGTATATCCACTTCTAAAGGTATCACCTTTTTTGTTAGTTAGCAAAGATGCTAGACCATTCAAATAAATGAGACTAAAATGAATGCTTTTTAAAGTCTCAAAAATGTAACGACGACTATGATGGGTTGTTGTTCCTTTTGCATGTTTTTCTCTTTGCATGATTTTGTCAACCTTATTGTTTTTTAATAGGAGGAGGTACTTATTGCTACATCTTCAATGATAGATATAATTGAATCTCAAGCAATTCTTATTGTAAAGCAGAAGTATGTTCATATACGTGATATTAAACTTCATCCTAGGTTTTTGTAAAACTGAGGATCTGGAAAATACAGCTATCAGTCAGTAGTAAATAGTCAGTAGGAAGTAATGGGAGTAACGCTGCTGTGTGTAAAGGGCATATAGTATGTATGTACTCTGTGGTTTGTGTTGTCTTCAGTTCGTCTTCATGGAGAGAAAGAAGGAATTGGGTCTGGATACTAAATGAGATGATTTGCTCCCATATTTGAGCTACCCGAGATAATACTTATTTATTTCCTTGACTTCTATTTGAAGAAGATTTCACTTTTGTTTAAAATACAATCCCACAATAGTAGTTCTATTAAGTTCTAAAAGTAAAGGTATATTTAAAATATGGGAGAACAATGTCTTTTCTATTGAGAAGTTCTTTTTCTGTCTTTTTCTCTGAGAATGAGCATTTGTTTTCTTTCGCAATGAGTTCAAAGTGATGTGAAATGCTGACTTGCCAGTTTAAATGAAGGTACAGGTGTATTGAATTTTAAACCAAATTTATATACTTTATTTTAATGTGCTGTGTTGTCAAGAAATTAATAGTGGTAAATATTTAGGAAAAATCTGAGCAAGTAAAGAAAAATACAGTAAAATAAAAACTTGCATCTAAATTAAAGTAATTTTTCTTTCCCTTCTTTTAAAAGAAATACCTTTTAAAGAGAATGTTGCCAATATACCATTATTATGCAGGTTTTATTCGTCAAAACATTGATGCTTTGGAAGATGATTATTTTGCTCAGTAAGTATTCTGCTTTTCTCAAAAGTTTGTTCTGATTTGATTTGATGTGATACGCTGCAGTTTGCCTCTATAAATTTAAATACAAGATACGGGAAAAATGCTCTAATTAGTTTGAATGTAACTGAATTGTTATTTTTACTGTCCTAAAAGTGTGCGTTACTTAAGATGACACTTCCAATGAAACCGCACTACCAGGATAGTTTGGGATATCTTAATTCTATTTAGTGAGCATAAAAGATGGTAGTTTAATGAGCTCAGTGGTAGATTTTGTTTATTGGGGAACAGGCTCAATGGGCTGCTGGAAGTTGGGGGAAAACTGACAGCAATGAACTTCAGATGTGATTTATAGATCAGTCCCTACAACTTTAAAATAAACGCTACTGTAGCCAGTCTTGAATGTCAGAGCGATTTGAAGTAGATGCAACTAGTCTTTTAAAATTACAAAGAGGGATATAAACCACGCAACAAACTAAGAAAAAATATAGTTCGTTGGCAGCCTCACTAATGTCCATGAATATTGATGTCAGGAACCCACTATTGGTAGGTTTTGGGTTCTTCTTTTAAATTAAACTTCAACTGTTTCTAGCAGAGGTTCTCCTGAGTTAACAGTATGATGTGCTGAAACTGTGCTGGTTGAGCACAGTTCCATTAGTCCAAATGTGGAATACGTGTCTTTTATTCTTGCTGTTTTGGCTTCCCTTCAAGAGTGTATTTGGAGAAACTTTTTGCAACAGCGTGCTGGCTGGGCCTCCAAGACTGTTTGGACCTGTCATCTGAACTGTATGCTAAGTGGATGGACCACCCCGAGTACAAGTAAGAATGATAATGTGCTCTTAGAGGTGTGCATGTGTAAGTGAGGTGGAAAGTTGAAGGGCTTTTCCACGGGGGAGGCAGAATGAGAAACGCTCCTGTACACTGCTCTGCTTTCTCAACAGAATGACAGAATTGAAGCCTAACTGTGCCCCCCTAACCCCTTCCTCTTCCCCAAATCCCAACTTTATAATGATTTCATAATTATTGCTTTTTACATAGACCTCACAGCCTGGCAGACGCAGATTTTTGCCATGAAAACTAATATCTGTTTAGCCGCATAACAGGTGGACCTCAGATTAGGGCTCATATCCCATATTTTCCAGTCCCTTTGCTTCAGTACAGCCTTAGGGTTATCGTGTACACCAACTCTGTTTCTAAGCTGCTTTTAGCAATACTGAGTGAAGTGATGTTTGTGTGGTACAGGCATCTGCCCATGGTGAGCCCATCGGATTGCCTTGCATGTTCTGTAATCAGGTAACGAGGTGCAGGGAACAGCTGTCAGTTCGTATGCTGATACAGGATCCCAGTGGTCAGGTTCCTGGTCTGTGAGGATGGAGTCTAGGCTCTACCAGGATCAGACTTTCTGTATTCGAGTATTGCGTTGTTAAAGACAATTTACGATGTGTTGAACTTCTTATTCTTTTTTCCTCCTTCTTTCTTTTGATGTTTTTCTATGCAATAGCCAAATAGTATTGGCACTGGTGAGTGAATATTTAAACTTTTTTTTTATTATTTGTCTTAGTGGTAATAAATATTTTATTGTTACTTGTATCTTTGTTGATATATGTAGTTGACAAAGTAAACTGAACTTGCACTTTTATGTTTGTGAGTTTTTTTAAATAGCTTCATAGTGATCATCCTCATAAAAAGCAAATTGTGCTTTGCAGTTAAACTGTAAAGTTTAAATAGCCTCAATACATTCTGTTATGTTCCAGAGAGAACATTCTTACTAACCCACACTAAAAGCAACAATGCTATGCTGAATCCTGAGGCTGTTTTCAAAACAGTCGCCTATCTTCCCCTATCAATAATATTTGAAATATTTTTTTTTCCTGGTGGAATACTACGTAACTTGTATGAGTCGAAGAGCTGAAAAGTCTGTGAAATTAGATGGAGAAGATTGATTTCGTTGTCCTTCCTGGCACTGAGATGAGTTCAAAGGGACTCTCCAGCCTCACACTTCCCATGGCTAAAAGTGTGGAAAAAACTATTAATTTTATTAAATGAAAAAAATCATCATGTTTTAAGGAAAAAAACCCATAGGAGATAGGACACTTCTTAGGTTTCAAATGAGAGATCACAGTTCCTGTTCAGTTAAAGACGAGGCTTTTCATCTGCTGGATAGAAAAGGAAAAGGGCACAATAAAATTTTGGCTCAGACTTCACAGACAGATGATCCCTTTATGTTCTCTATTCTGAGAGCAAAATTCATAGCAGCACACTATAGCTGTTCTGCTGCAGGTGGAACCCAGCAGGATTCTCACATCTGTGGAAGGGAGTAATAACGTGATCAGCTTTCCTCTGAATGTTTCCAAACAGTTCCTGGCAGAACATAACTGCACTTGATACGGTGGATTTTTATCTGTTCCGTGAGGTAACAAGCCAAGAGCTGTGATTCTCAGTTTTACTCTGTTTTTGCTTCTAGGAGCGAAGTGGAGATAGAGAGCTAAATTAATGTATTCTCTGTGGTGCTGTTACTGGCTTGTCTTCTTTTGAAAGAAGAAAATTAGTCTAGAGGGAGGGACAATGTTGCTGTATGTTTTAGTTATTTACTGAAGGTAACCATATACTCCTGTTGCCCCCAAAAGTTAAGAAATCACTATGTCACTTCTGCATTGGTTCCAGGAAAGCGACGTAAAATAATCCACCCTCCTTCCCAGCAGCTTTTTGCATCTTCCCCGAGATCCAGAAATGGGAGAATCCTGGCAGGACTGCAATATCAAACCACACAACCACTCCCAGAACAAAATATCAAGATTAGTAAGACCCACCCCTCAGCTCATAGAACCTCAAGCTCCAAAGTCCCTCTGGACCACAGTGGACTTCCTCTGTGAACTATATAACATAAACCACTTCAGGACCACCCTAGATGTCCCAGAGTAGGCTGCAGCCAAATGATACACAGAGCTTGTCTCTTTGCTCTTCACCCACAACAACTCCACACTCAGTAACCAACGTTTTCTTGAAACTATTGCTAGCTGCACTAGCAAAATAAATAGCTGTATTTTAGCCAAAGCAGCTTTACCCTGTTATCACCCTACCGTGGCCTCTTTCTGCAATGTTATGAAATGATTGTTAAGCAAATGACTAGACGCTGTAACTCAGATAAGATCTGTCATGAAAGGATTCCTTGCAGGACTGTTCTTTGCCTTGACATAACCACTCAATCTCAGTAAGCATCATTCCCTGTGGCAAATCCCCTATGTTCCAGCACACATCCAGGTAAATGAATCCAAATTATTCTTTGCAGTAAACATAAAATGTGCCCATACTTTCTGTTATTAGGCCAGTGAAATTCCCCACCCACAATGGGAGTATCAAAATCCCTGCATCTTTTTTCTTAACAAGTGGTGTCTGCCATTCAGAACACCCAACTATCCCCGTCACTCCCACTTAGTTTCCAAAGTTTATAAACAAGTTTTCTCTACCTTTTGCTTTGAAGATTGCTGTCATATAGCCTTTTTTCTGACTAGTGTTTTGTCTTTTCCTGCTGGTATTGTCGCCATTTTCTCTAGGATGGTCTAGTGAAATTTTGAGGAAATTTTCCTCAATTTATATTTAAATTTTAATTATCTGCTTCTGGTTTTGGGACTGGAGAACAGCTTTTGTGACCAGAAACTTGTCTGGTTTTCCCAGTCTATGTCCTGATCTAATGGAAGATAGTGTTTACACTTCTACTTACAATCTTGGTCTTTGGTAATGCTAAGCAGATTAACAGTATGCCATCGGGATGTTCAGCGTTTCACGTGTAGCAATGGTACCCATTCTCCTACAGAAAGTTAGTCCAGAATACCACTAATGTAAACTGTTTTCAGATAGTCTATATAGTGGAATACTTTGCTATCACTGGAAAGGGTTGAGAATGTCTTAATGTCAGGGTCACATCATTGCCACAGGAGAAAATTTCTGTCCAGCCTTTGCACATGAAGTAGAGTATTACACTGATAATGTCGTCATTTAATTTCTGTTACGAAATTCATTGCCATCTTGAGGATTGTCCCCTGGGGTGGGGGGGAGTTATAGGAGGCTGAGTGTTGCATGGAGAAATGTTGCTTCTGTTTCCATTTGTGATGCACGTGGCTCTCCCTGCTGGATGCATTCACCCAGAAAACTTTGAAAAGACTTGTCTGGGGTGATGTTTATATGCATCTGTACCCTCTTTAATGGTCTGATCTATGTCTTAATCTGTGATGTGAAAAAGTGTCATTGACACTGTATGTACGCAAAATAGCTTGACTCAAAGGTTTTAAAATTTATTTTGGGTTTTCCTTTAAACTGCATGCTTTTTAAATGTTTAAACCATGAATAAACCCTCAAATTTCCTAGCTTTATTTAGATTGCTGTTTTATATTTCCTTTCTTGTGCATCTTTTAACTGTAAATAAACATTCATTTTCAGTTATGCGTTAACTGCTGGTTTTGACTTTTAATCATATATTGCTTTGCAGAATTCCCTTTTTGATTAGAAGAACGGTCTGCTGCTATGGTGTTGCAGGGGGAGGTGAAAAAGAATGGAATTTTGCATGGGAAATGTATAACCATACCGACTCCACAAAGGAAGATAAAGACATCCTGCTCTCTGCCATGAGCTGTGCTAAAGAGTCATGGTTACTTTACAGGTGACCTTGATCAAACTATATCTTTCTGTATGTAGAAGTATATCACAAGAACACAAATTCTGCACTGTGCAAACCTGCTAGAGGTTAGCCTGCCCCAGAAGCATGTGTCTTATAGACCACTGGAAGAATTTTAAAAGTTTTCTAACAGAGAAAGTACGATAAAAAGGCAATCACAAATGATCCTTCTGCTGGTATAACAATCAGATGGTAATAACTGGAAAGGGATTTCCTGAGCTGGTAACCAGCGTCTCGTGTCTAACACTGGGCCTGTCTTCTGTTAGTATATCTAGTGACCTTTTCTAACTAAAATTATACTTCAGACTTTATAGCAGACTATCGCAACACATTGCATATTGACTGAAAGCAATTTTGGTTTGTTTTAAACCTGTTTTCGTGTTGTTTTTTAACTTGGAACCCATTAGCTGCCCTTACTCTCTGCACTGTAAGAAACCGTAGTTACCATAATTTGCGCTGACATTTTCCCCTTATATTTATGATTTTATGTAATTTTCCCATATTCATTCTCCCCTTCTTATTTTGTTTCCAAACTAAAGTGTCAGTCTATTTAGCCTCTGTGTGGAAGCCAAATCACCCAGGTTAAGGGCAAAAATTAAAATTGAGTTACTAGCAAGCTGTTCACCATTTGAAGTGCACACTCACACTGAAAAGTAATTTTTTTAAAATTCCCAGCTTCACAGAATCATAGCATATCCTGAGTTGGAAGGGATCCATGAAGATCATCGAGTCTAACTCCTGACTCCATGTGGGGCAACCTAAAAGTTAAGCCATGTATCTAGGAGTGTTGTCCAAATGCTTCCTGAACACAGTTTGGAGTACTATATTTATTGTCTTTTACTGCCATCCACATAAAATCTTTTCACTTTATCAGTAAAAAGATGTTGAAGCTGAATTCTCTTAATCCGTCATGTCCACGTTGCCTAATGAATTTGTCAAAGGACAGAAATTTGCCTGTGATGGCCTAAAGAATGATCATCCAAGAACTGGCATAAACTCAATGGGTCTAAAGCTCTGAAAGTAGCAGAGATGTTTCTCCTGCCAGCCTCCTGCTCTTGTGATGGCAGTCATTTGAGAAGACAGAACAAATATGCCTGAGAAGAAGGCAAGATGGGTTGTGAAGATATGTCCAATCAGCTATGTTGATTTTGCACCTAAGTTATGGCCCTTTATTGACTTCGTCATTAGCACAGGCCAGCAACGATCCCTGGCAAGCTCAGGGAGCTGTGATGACCTTCTTCCTCCCTGTGCCTTAGTAGTTGATAAGCCGATCTATTTTTCTAAATGCCACCCTGAAAGTCTTTTGGGGTGAGGAGCTTTTCCTGGCTCTCGGTATATTCTTTTCCATTCTGTTAAGCATGGTCATGGCATGCAAATGGGAGAAAGCCAACTCATCTACTCTACCCATAAAGCACCTGCCTGCAAGACCCTATGAGAAGATAATTCTTTACCAGTGCTCCTTGAACGCAGGAGCATGCAAGGCGATAAACTGAGGTAACAAAGAGAATAGTAACTTACTTTTTCAAGATATTAATGTGCTCACTGCCACTGACATCACTGGCTGGTACTTCCTTAAATACTTCTGAAATCATGCCTTAGCCCCCATGAAAGCATCCAAGACCCCTTGTTACAGGGTCTTGGTATCGGGGACCCTATAAACAGGTCCTGTTTGCATAAAGAGTGTCTCACTGCAGGCTCACTCTCTAGGCTCCGCCTGTGTCACAGCAAAGTGAGTTCCCAGCAACTGAGAAGAAGTTTGCCCTTTCAGAGGATTGTCTGGTAGGAGTGGTCTTTCTGTAACACAGATAAGAAAGACACATATATCCACCTGATGTGCTACACCCTCATTTTCCTGAGGAGTGGAGAGTCAGTGCGCAAGAACAGGGGATTTCACCAACAGAAGGACAAAAACCAAGCTGAATGCACAGCCCAGAGTGACAATAACTTTGGGATAACCTTCCACAGTCTGGTATTTGTTGAGACAGGAATTTCCACAAACTAGATGGTATTTCCAGGCCATCACTGTTAAACAGCAAGTGATAGGTACAATTATTACCTTCTTTTCTAACAGATACTTGCAGTATGGACTCAGCGATACATTATTTTCTTCCAATTGTACTTCAGTCATCATCTTATATGTGGCGACTAAGGATATTGGGCACCGTATAGCCTGGGAATTTATTACGGAAAACTGGCCACTTTTAAGTGAAAGGTATGGTAAGCAATCAGATTTGGGTCTCCTTTACTTCTGTGGCTCCTTGGCTTCTTCTTCTATCCTTGTGTTTGAGATGTGAAATCCAGGTGTAGACTTTCCGTCCAGAGATGCCTTTTTGTAATGATAGATGCAATTCCTTAAGTATGCACAGCATTCAACCCTGATGAGGGCTTAATGTCAAAGAAGACCTCATGTCAGATGCAGAATGCTTTAAAAATTAGTCTGTTCATGACTCTTTCCGTGCTTTTAGGTGTTAAATTTCCTGGAACATCTGACTCTAGAAATGTGTTTACCCACTAGCATTTCACAAGCATAGTATAAAATGCTGGAGTAAGACTGTAACCTCTTTTCCAAAGAGAGTATGGAGAGATGGGGGATTGGAGCATACAGGTTCACAAGCACTGCAAGGACCAACTACAGTATTAGTCCCTGATTTAAGTCATAACCCATCTCCAGCCTACCTGCACCGATGCAGGTAAGCTGCAGATGAGCTTGGGCTACCTGTCTCGAGCAAAACAAGTATTTTGATGTCTGATCGAAGGCTCCCTCACTCCTTGGCAATGGTGAAAAACAGCGGGGCTGTGACAGAGTGCATTTCTGCTGCCTTTGGTGGCAGCGGGGTCCATCGGGAGCCATTAGTGGCAGCATAACCAAGACCAGCCCTCTGGGAGCATTCAAATGTGTATCTCTATTGCTAACGCTAGAAAAGGCAAGCTGTAGCTCGTTTGTGTCACACCAGCGTGTTCCCTTACAAAGCTTTTTTGTGTTGTGATGAGAAATTTGCTGGGAAACTGACACATTATTTTAAAACTAAAAGAATAGCGTGGGCATTAATTTATATGCCATCCTCAAGATACCAACAGAAACACCAAGTTGTCAGAATCATTATTAGGTAGCCTTTCTAGGTCAGTTTAGCTGTATGGGCTCACAAAGATTACGTATTTTAAGCAAAGAATACATGTTATCAAAGTAGAAATACCAGATCTTACCCAGAAATTAAAATGAAGGGTAATTAGCGTTCTTCATCCTGCTCGAATGTCTAAATTGAGCGTTAATGGTATTTCTTTAAAAAGGAAAAAAGAGTACACAATTGCAACTTCAGCTTAGTTAGTATTTACAACATGGTAAGTAGTAACTAAATAGTGGGAATATTTTCAAGTGAGATGAAATGTAGTATATTTGCTAACATGGTATTTGAGGGACCTTTATCTCAATTTTACAGGTACGGGAAGGAATTGTTACATGATGTATTAAAAGACATGGGAAGATTTGTCAACACAGTTGTACAGATCCAAGAGGTAAATCAGAGAAGCAGTTAGTTTTAACTTTACTGCTCGTTTGTAAATACAGGCTTTTAAATATCTTGTTTTTTAAAGAAATCATAGAATGTATTATATGATGTTGCTGTGTTGAGACATTGAGAAAAATGATACCTCCTCATCTGAGAAATAAATACGTGAACGTGCACCCACAGGTCTGTGTGTGCAGCTGGTTAAGCATGGCATGAAAGCGAGCGTTTGTGCAGGGATGGACGCTGTCTTGCTCTGTGTGGTGGCAGTGTAAGAGGTTGCCCGGTGGCCGACGTGTGTGACACAGTTCTTTCCTTTTGACTGCGTGGCAGCCCAGATGGACCCATGAACAATACTTTCTAACTGGGCTGCTGTACATCTGGAAACAGGGGATGGGTTTGGGGAAACCTGCTGAAGGGTGGAAATCTGTGGGAGGTGACCGTAGGCTGTTTTAGGTTATTCCCCACAATAATCCACACTAGTGTCTGTGACAAATTAATAACTACCACTGCTTGTTTCATACTCTTTTCTTGTTCTTCCGCCTCCAGCCCAAGTCTCCCCAGATTCTTTCCCAAAATATTATTTTCTTTTCTCAACAGCTCATCTTTTATGCTGTCTGCATGTGATCCACATCTCTGTGCCAGCCCTGAACGGCTAGTATCTGTCATTACAAGAAAAATTTACTTCCCTTTTTTGCTGTTGATTGATGCATGTGTACAGCAAGTAGCTGAGATGGGATACTTAATGAGGAGAGCAATTCAGAGAGTTAGCTCCTAAAATCAAAGAAATGTCTCTTCAGCATTCACGAACCATAAGTTTTTCACCTTTTATCCTTTAGGGACAAGTTAACTCCTGCTATGGCAAAAGCAATATCCCAGTGCCAGCCTTTAAATGAACCTTCAGGTTTGGAACTGAGTCCCAATAAATATTATCAAAGCTTTCTCCTTTTCCTCTTTGAGATCTGTCTGTAGAGATCACCTTTACCGTGACGTCTACAGGAAACGTACCAAAAGTTGGGCTGCTGGCATGTTAGATTGCTGGTTATCATGCTGACATCTATCTCATTTCTCTTGTTCATTTCCTGCTCCCCCCATATGTTTCCTTGCTATTCTCCAGTCCTCTCTTGTCTTCTGCTCATTAGACTGACAGGAAAGACTTCTTGTTCTGTGATTGTACAACAGGCAGCACAAGAGGATTCTGCTACACAACTAGTCCTAGACACTGTGTGGTACCACCAGTACTAGTGAAGTTGGCTGCATTTGAAGGGATTTTTAGAGGGACAGCAAAAGGGCACGTTTCTGATGTGCAAGGAGCTTTCCCACCTTAGTGTAAATCAGTAAGCTTGCCCCATCCCCTCTTTAGTGTCTGCCATCTCACCCTTTTCTGTGCACTTCTGTCTAACGCATCTGTCAGGTACACAGTTGCTTTCTGCACGTGAAGTTATCTGCACTAATCTCATGTGTTTATTTCTTCAGCTACAGGTTTTTTATAACACTACACTGGAAGAGGATGAGAGAGTAGCTGCTACTCTACTCCTGGAGCTTACAAAATCTGAAAATATGGAAAGGAGAGAACTGCTAATCAGAGTTGCCAACTGGTTACAGAAGAATGTAGAAGATTGACTTGGAAAACATTTTCCAGTATATTTTAGCGTGTGATTCACTAGCATTTTGGTATACATTTTAGGATGTAATTAAAAATGAAGCACATTTTTATGAGTCCTGTGGTTGTCCTCCCAACTGGGAAGTCAAGCTAAAATAATACACAAAGAAAAGAAAGATTCAGCAAAAGAAATGAGAGATATATTTTCATACTATATCTAAATGAATTTCCTACTGGATGAGTTGTTAGTAGGGATGCATTGCTGATAATAATGTAACATATACAGTCCTAAATCATTTGTTTTTTCTGAATATCAGAATGAAAGGTGTGGTACAAGTTTGTGGCAAAAAAACATGAGGAAGCTGATAAAGTTTTGTATTACCTTTTGCTTATGATTTTGTGCTGTTTTTAGCTGGGGTAGTGTTAATTTTCTTCATAGTAGCTATGGGACTATGTTTTAGATTTGTGCTGGAAACAGTGTTGATAATATGGGGATGTTGTAGTCACTACTGAGCAGTGCTTACACAGAGTCCAGGCCTTTTCTGCTCCTCACACCACCCCACCAGTGAGTAGGCTCGGGGGGCACAAGAAGCTGGGAGGGGACACAGCCAGGACAGCTGACCCCAACTGACCAAAGGGATATTCCATACCATGTGACATCACGCTCAGCATATAAACTAGGGGGAAAGTTGTCTGGGGGGCTGCTGCTCAGGGACTGGCTTGGCATTGGTCAGTTGGTGGCTAGCAGTTTTTTTTGTTTGCATCACTTGTCTTGCTGGGGTTTTATTCCTCTCTCCTTTTGTTATTTTCCTTTTCATTACAATTTATTATTATTATTTTTATTATTATTATTATATTTTATTTTATTTCAACTATTAAACTGTTCTTATCTCAACCCATGAGTTTTCTCACTTTTACTCTTCCAATTCTCTTACTCCCTCCATCCTGCCGGAGGGGGAGTGAGTGAGTAGCTGTGTGGTGTTGGGTTGCTGACTGGGGTTTAACCACAACAGATTGACCTTGGGCAAGGTCTTAAACACCTAGAGGTGTTTAAGAAACATCTAGATGTGTCACTTGAGGGCATACGCTCTAGTGGCAGAGATTGTAGGTTGGTTGGTTGGACTTGATGATCTCAAAGGTCCCTTCCAACCATGAAGATTCTATGATTCTATTCTAAGTCATTTAATCCGTCTCTCTCCACTTCTATGTTTGTAAATTGTGAAGAGGACAATAATTGAAAACACTACCTTGAAACATAACTTGAGAATGCCTTCAGAGCTGAAGGGAGGAAAGAACTAAAGAAAGAACCTCAAATTTTAATTGTAATAAATGAATGCCTTGTCATTCAAACTTTATTTTTCCTTAGCAGATCTGTACTTAACATGTCTACATGCTCATTTGTGTTTGATTAGGAATGTGCTTTTGAAGAGACCCTCACAGTTGTCTCTGTTTAGCATGCTTCAACCCCCAGGACAATTTTGCAGTGTGTGAACAGGATTCTTTTTGGATGAAATTTATCTAGCTCCTGATGAGCTAGCTCCTGGTGTGCAACTGACAGACACCTCCATCTGATGGTCATTTTGTCCATGGCACTAGAGTGCAACTAGTCTACACTAACCCCTCTGGAACATTACCAAGTGTTTCCATTCGTACTGCACTGAGCTGCTCGCTGATGTAGACATGGGGTTAATCATCTTGCTTACGCAGCATTTTGGAAGTGACAGACAGACAGAATTCATTCCATTAGTATTAGCAAACCATATTAGCTTGTGGTTTAAGAAGTATGGGAACCTCAGTCCATGCAATTTATTTATTTATTTGTGGGGTAATAGTATTATGAGAAAATTACTGTACTGGTGCTCAGGTTAACAGAGGAAACAACGTTATGTGGGAACGCAGGAAACCCAGGTTAGAGAACTGCACTATGAGGAGACAAGGAATAAAACCCAGACTTGTTTAGTACAAAGAATTTTTCACTGGCATCTTCTAAAACATTTAAGGAAAATGTTGGCTGCAATGAATCTCTGCATGTCTGCAAGGAAAAATTGTACTTATTTTGAGACTAGTTGAGGATCCCTTCAGCGTATAGGAATTGCAAACTGCTGCAGCCAGGTTTGTGCTGGAATCGTTCGACCTCTTTAGCATTTCATCCAGTTAAGGGTAGTGCCAGTGAAAATTGTACGCATTCTTGACAGTCTTCATCAAGCTGATTCAGAAAGAGAGGATGTCATCAAGTTGTGATGAGTTAGAGGGCGTTTGTTTCAGTATTTCCTGTAATTCGCACTAGTTAATCACTGGCTCTGCATGCCTCGTCAGGCGGGACAAGCAAAGCTCAAGAAAGTTATTGTTGCAGGATTTATGTACTAAACTTCCTGTAAGAACATTTTACCCCAAAGCTCAGTAGGTCCAAACCATTTCCTTCCAACCATGAGTAGTAACCACTCTTCCTTTCTAACCACTCTTCCTTATTATTCTTTTGTTACCTTTTTCTTCTTTCTACTGAACAAAAATCTGAACAAGAAATGCCAGTATGCAAACAATTACTAAAACAATTTAAATAGAACTTATTTTCAAATAATTCCTCCTGACTAACGTGTGCCTCTTGGCTGACATTCTGTATTGCAGAATAGCAGCACAGTTTTCATGGCAGAGGGAAATGTCGAAGGTGATTGCTAGGCAAGCTGCCTGAGTAGGAGCAGATCTGAATCTCTCTTCCTTCCAGAGTCTGCTCATTTGCACTTGCTGGCATGTAACATGGACAGCTGTGTAGCGGCAGTGGACAAGTTGTGCACAGACATTTGGAGAGTGGCAACTGGGAGATGCAGCAAGGGAAGGAGAGGTGCACGGGAGGAATCCAGGGCAAGCTGGGGAAGCTGCTTTATTGCAAAGGGAGTTGGGGTGAAAAGAAGTTCACTGAAAATGAGTATGAGGACATGGACGGGACTTCAGGAAATGAGCTTTTACAGTACTTACATAGACTGTGTAGGTGTTATGGGACATGTAATTGTGAAGACGTATGTGTGTATGGGGCAGTTTTCAATGAGATGAGAAGTGTCATTGATAGACAGGATGTATTTAGTAGACCCTGAGGGAACAAAAAAAAGTAGATATGATGGGAAAAGACCAGTCCTGCCCTCTGCCTTGAGAGTGTGGAAGTCAAAAAGTTACACTTGTTCTGCCTTTATAGCATGCATGCATGACAGGGCAGGAGACTTGGGAGCTGAAAAGGATGGGGAAGAGATTGTGCAGTGGAAGGACTGAGGCAGAATTAGGGCCTTAGGAAAAGGTGGAGTGGTTACTCATAGTTGGAAGGAAACGGTTTAGACCCTACTGGGCTTAGGGGTAAAATATTGTTATGAGAAGTTTAGTCCAGAATAGTTGGGAAGGGAGGATGAAAAGAGGTGAGAGGACCAGAGGTCAAAAGAGCAGACAGGATGAGAGAGTAAATGAGGGAAGCTGTAGGAGCAAATGAAGATCTGAGGGGAATGAGGAGAATGGTCTAAAGAGATAGATTCAGGCTCCTCTTAAGTGGGTTGCTTGTCCTGCTTCCTTTCCCCATAGAAACTCAACCTGAGGTATTTTGAATGATTATGTTTTAATATTTTGGGCCCTCTGTTGTTCATCTAGAACAGGGCTGATATGTCTTCAGGCGTGTCCCTGCCCCAGTGCTGGTCATCTGCAGTTCATCACCAGTGTCCCTGCCCTCGCATGAGTTGCCCACAGGCTGAAGTCACCTTGGAGGTGTCCTTCCTCTGGTATCAAGTACCTTCTCCCAAGTCTGCATCTCCACTGTGTCCCCAACAGCTTCCATGTGTCTCTCCAGTTTGTTTCCATCATTTTCTCCTGCCCTGCTACTGGTCTTTCTTAAACATGTTTGAGCAGTGATGCCATGTGTTCCCCGACTGGCCGCAATTTTGGTGTGTGATGGGCTGGTTTTGTCCATTTCCAAGCTGGCTGGATGCTGCTGTTAGAGCACAGGGCAGTTCCTGGCCCACCAGCAGCCCCCACTGCCTAAACCCTAACAGTGCCGATCAATAGGTCCTGATTGTCCTGTTGTCTCTGTTGCAGCTGCCATCACCAGCTGCCCCACAGCACACAGCTTCTAGCTTTCCTCCAAATGCCAGGGCTGGCACTAAGAAATCCTGTGTCGCCACTCGTCCCCCTGCTGCCACGTGCTCTCCCTGCCAGTTTCTCCATCACTGCGAGCCAAGCTGTTCCCAGTAGGAAGAGAGACTTCAGAGCTGTTTAAGTCAAGGTCCAAGAGCATCAGCCAACTGTGCCTCTGCACCTCTTCGCACAGCTGCCCTGTCGCACCACTCTGCCCAGGGCCCTTTTTCTCCCTGGTACCCCAAGGAGCCTCCCAGGCAAGAGCTCGTTGTGGGGCCTGGGCGGTCAAAGTGCAAGCCCCATGTCACTTGGCTGCACTGATGGCAGCCTGCTCGTTTCAGTGTTGTTGCAAGTCCCAGAAGGGTGAGTGTGGTGTAGGAAAAAGGTAACAGGGGGCTAAAGTGCCACAAGTGAACAGAGGTGTGGCCTCGACACATTCCTGTTGTGACTCGCAGAGGACAAAAAGAGCTGTCATCTCTGCATCCCTTGTCCCAGAGATGCAGGGACTCCTCCGGAGTCATGTATGATGGATGGACCAAATTGGTGGTAATTTGGTTCAGGCTCCAAAGTCAGTAAAGGCCTGGGCCATAACCAGCCCAAGAACTTCTGTAGTTCCAACTTGTTCTCTGAAAGCTTGTGCAGGAACAGGGTGACATGGTGAGCACTGATGCATAAGAGCTTGGAAACTGGAACACCGACCATGTGATTAACACAAGAATAGCAGATGGTTCTTCCAAGACTCATTTGTCAAGCAACAAAGGAAGTTGTGGGTACAAGGAGTCTCATGCTTACGTTTTCCATCGCATGTAATTTGACTGTGAGCCAACGACTTTATTCCATAAATAAGACAGCGTAAGTGCGCCTTCTTCGAGCTTTCCCTGCTAATTAGCTGGCTGCATGGTGGTGATCTCCCCTTGAGCTGGGATGCCTCTCAGGGTTACTCCTCGAGGCTGAGAGACCCCTTACCAGCTGTTGCTCTTTGGTAAGTGACCGATAGTGTGCATAAGCTTGTATTATAATGCACTAAGATTTTGTATTGGTAACTTTGAATCACTATTATATTCTCTGTGCTGTAAGCAACTTTGCCATTCGTTCAGTCTCACTCTTACAATATCTTAATTAAACCACTGGTGCTGCTACCTTTGGCAGCAGTTCTTTAGGTGGTCAAAATCTCCCCCGAGACAGAGGGACAATGGGATCTGGTCTTCTGGGGGCTGTTGTCTGATGTTGTTTGTGATGGGATGTTCTCTGAGGCAAGGACCTGAGCGGGGATGATGGGCTGACCTTGGCTGGTTGCGGCATGCCCATTCCACTCCTCAACAGGACGCGGGGAGAAAAAGAGGTGAAAAAGCTTGTGGGTTGAGATGAAGACCAGTTACCATCATGGACAAAACGGACTTGACTTGGGGAAATTAATTTGATTTAATGCCAGTTAAAACAGACTTTCATGGTGGAAAACAAAAACAAAAATTAAAACACTGCCTTCCCCCATCCTCCCTCTTTCCCAGGCTCATCTTCATTCCCAACTCTTCCACCTCCTCCCCTCCAGCAGCCCAGTGGGAAGAAGGAATGGGGTTTGAGGTCAGTCCATAACCACTCCTTCCTGCCGCTCCTTCCTCCTCATGCTGTTCCCCTGCCCCAGCGTGGGGTCCCTCCCACAGGCCCCCATCCCTTCAGGGAACATTCACCTGCTCTACCATGGCCTCTCCATGGGCTGCAGGGGAGACCCTGCTCTGGCGCCCACAGAACATCCTTCCTCCCCAGCTTGCTTCAATGACCTTGGTGCTCAGGCTGTTGTTCACTTTGTGTTTTTCTAACCCTCACTCCTCTGCTGGCCTGGCATTTTTGCCCTTTTTACTCTTTATTAAGTAGGTTTTCACAGAGGTGCCATCAGCTTGGCTGAGGGGCTTGGGCACATCCCACATACTGGAACAGGGCCCCGACACAGCTAGTACGGAGAGGGAGATAGCGCTTGAAGAGGGAATGTTGTGTGAGAAACGCTCCTTATCCAATAACAATGGCTCAGGCAGTGAACAACACGAAGCACATTTTATTTAAACGTTCTTGCAAGAGGTGGTGACCTAGCAAGTAGGCACACTTTTGGTTCTTGAAACACACCTTTTTATTTCCTAATCCCAGCCGAATTTTCCCTCCCTGGTTTCCCATTGGTTAGGTACTCCAGGGTTCATAGTCTGTCCAGAGGGCCTAAAATCCTTCCCGGATGCCCTGCCTCTACTTCTTCTTATGCTACACCTAAAGGGATTATCTGACTAGTTTATTTCTTTCCTTTTTGGTAAAATTGCTCAGTGTCATTAGCCCTGGTTAAATGTTTGACTACCCTTCTAGACTCTAATCTGGTAAGAATCAGTTTGTCCTTCTGTCTGTGTGATAAGAGATGTTCTACAAGCCTTTGCTGGAGCCTCTCATAGAAACAGCTTTTCCCCGTTGCAAGAAAAATACTCGCCTTTCTTACAGTTGTTATAGCCTATATGTGACAGGGTGGACAGAGAGGGAGGCACAGCAAGGAAGGCGAGTGGGAGTGAGCAGCCTCTCACAACTGGAGGAGGAGGAGGGGGGAGACGGTGACCTTGTGGTGGGACGGCTGGCTCCTGTGGGTAACACCGAGCCTTTGAGACTGTGGGCAGACTGGTGTCAAACCCCGCTGCCAAGGCAGCCCTGCAGAAAACAGTCAAGAAAATGATAACGCCACATCTCTGGCTTTGGGCTTGGGAACAAGGCGTTGGAGAGAAGGACGCGGCTGCTTTTGCCGCCTCTCTTTTGCCTGTGTGGAAGACGCGGCGATAAGCCAGCCATGAGGCGGTCTGTCAGCAGATGGAGAGCAGGCGAGACTTGCCCGTGCCGGGCTGGTCGACAGGCAGGATTTACAGTCTTCTCTGGACAAAGGTGTTTTGTTCTTCCCCTTGTGCCTCACACGAGCCTTTCACAGCCTCTTGTCCTTGGTGTCATGGATGCTAAAATTATCTCCCTGCTTTCATGTGCTTTCTCCTTGTCAGTTCTGCCCTCCCCCATGACTGTTGTTGATTTGAACATCCTGAAAGGAGGAAACAAGAAGCATAAATACCTGATAAACCTGGCCATTTAGAAAAAATGGGTATGGGGGGAGGAGAAGGAGGGGGAAATGAATTATAAAATGGGAGGAACACCACTAAGACCTCACTCTGTGTTAATTTTTAACAATAAAATCATAGAGCCCCAAGGAACTGTTTCTCAATGGGATAAGAACATTGATTTTTAAAACTGAAAAATCCATTTTTTTTCTATTTCACTGCCCGTTTTGTGCTGACTGCAGGATACTGCACATACTGCGCGGCAGAGTGCACTAAAGTGTACAAGGAACAATTACCTTGACATTGGTTAATGGCCGAGAAACTTAAAAGAAATTTAACAGAACTGTAGCCATTTCTCTGCTTTCCTCTTCCCTTCCCCCCTCCCCTGCCCTCCCCCCAAAATATTAGGGACATTCGTATCATATCTCCCAAGGCGTATTTACACTCACATGCTCATGGCGGGGAGGACTCGTCCCTGTAGGAACCATTAGGAGTTTCACCACCAGAATCAATCTCTCTAAATGCCACCTAAGATTTTAATCTATACGTATATCCTCACTCGTAGCCTAATACCCACTCAGTAATAACTGTTCTAAGTAGATCACAGGATGCACATTGTCATGTATGCTATGATAAACAAATATTGTAACTCATGCACAAACAATTCAGAAAAAGATCTGCTATGTGTGGATAAATATTAGCAAAATGGAAGAAAACGAAATCTTAAGAATAAGGTGGTTTATTTATAAATTTTATATTTATAGAGTTAATAATTCCTGTTTTCTCCATGATGTAGAATATGGAGAAACCAGAAGAAGATTGGAAAAAATACAGGAGAATAAAACAGGTTGTAGGTTTTCGTTTGTGGCTTGCTGTTGTGCGAGTACCCTGGAGATTGTGAATTTTTTTTCCCTTGAGGGATTTCTGTTTTATTTTTGACGACAAGGAAAACAGTCTGTGGAACAAAATGAAGGTTTGTGTAGCAGTATTTAAATTGCCTAGGTAAGGTCTGCTGCTAGAACGTTACATCAGCTTTTGGTTTTAAAAGTGTTTGGAGGGAAAGAGAATAGTATGGTAAATAATAAATTTACTTGTCCTCGGACTGGGTTGTGAAATGCCTCAGAGAATGGATGGATACATCTGATGAAGATAAAAAGACACGTTGGACTATTTGTCTAAGCACAACAGGAGAACTTATAAGACCTGACGATTTGGGATGTTTATTAGGATTTAGCCATGTTCTAGGGAAGAGTAATGAAAGCCATAAGTGATTGCAGTGTGCTGGAAATTGGCATTTGGAGGTATGAGGAGGAGCCTGGGTTGTCTCCACTAGTGCAACAAATCGTCCTGAAAGGCAGAAAGCTGAACTGTGAGGTTATGTTGTCACTTTAGCTATTGGGGACCATATTTATTTGATGACTTTAGACCATTGGAGATGGTGAACAGAATCCAGAATGTTTTGTCTAAACTGGTAAAATATTCCTTTACGACATCCATGTCCTAAAAAAAAAATCTCCATTTTTGTAAAATGCAGTAGTTATTACAGGTTTTTTGTTTACTTATCTGTAAGAAAAAAAATCTCACATTTGCTCTGTGAACATACCACAGATGCAAGTAATAAATGAGGACTCTTGTCCCAGTTTATATAATTTCTCTATTTCCACTCTTTGTGCTAAGTACTATTTAAGAGCCATAATTAATGAGACAGAAAGTGTGAGGTCCTTTAAGGCAGTTACCTGGCACTATCTTCAGCCTGCTTCTCTGGGGATCATTATTTTGACTATTTGTCTTCTGTTTCAGTCGCTCTGGGGCTGATGTCATGCTTCCGCTATCAGAAGAATTGTGCATCAGTAAACCTTTGCTGTGCCAGCCTCTTCCTCTGGTAAGCACAATTTAAAATTCTTGGGAACCTCCTTTCTCTCCTGCTGTCTGCTCTGAACACACGCCCTTCAAAGCCTCAGGTTTTCAGAAGGTGAGTCTGGCAAATCTCTTCTGGCTATTGCACGACAACCAGAACATGCACATGATTTTATAATTATCTCTTAAGAGTTCAGCTAAAGGACCCCTTGCTTCCAGTTATGGCAGAAAGGCTCCGGGTTTGGGAGGGAAAACTCATGAGGATTTGTTTTATTTTACTGGAAGAGGGCAGAATTTGCTCCTCCAGACTCCTGTCACAGAATGGGCCGTTGCCCTGTCACCATGTTTATCAGTTTTCTGGGAAAACAGCTGAATTACAGGAGATAAGACCTCTTTATTGATTTGGCCTGTGTTACCCTGCTGGCTTCAGCTCTGTCTTGTGAACACACAAGCACATTCGGGGCTATGAGAGAAGGCATGGACTAGTTGGTAAGTGGACTTTCCACATCTTTACTCCTCAGTCCACAGTTGAACCTGAGGAAGATTAATTTATGCTCGTTCTTAATTTGGCTGGCACCAGATGTCCTATAGAGATTTCAAGATGCATACTTGAATGTGCCACAAACTTAACTGCCGGCTTCTGAGCCCACAGACATCGCTACGAGGAAGGTGGGACTATTGCAATGGCTCAGTCTAATCCATGTGGGCACAGGGGGATCAAAGCCGTTGGGACAGCATCTTGTCTTGCCCTGGTAAAGGCGATGAACATGCCCACAGATCTCAGACAGAAATTCTGCAATGGCATGAACAAATACAACTTAAAAGGAATGTGCATTCACTCTGACAAGCCCTGCAGAGACACTGGCTTTAGGCTGCTGAGATCAAGCGGCTTGAAGTATCTGGGAGCGCCGGCCACCGCATTTCACACCAGATGAATTATTTAGCAGTGCAATCTGCAAGGATCATAAATAGGAATATTAAATTCCTGAAAGAGCAGATTTGGGAAAATATTCCTCTAATGAAAATCATAAACAAATGCAGTTGTTTCCAAATCCCAACATTTTCTGAAACTGTTATCCGAGCAGAAACATCTGTCTCTCACATAAGACCAGGTCTCTCTTAATATAACACAGCCTCTGATGTTCTTCCTCCCTTAATCTGCTTTCAGCCTTGTCAGCTGTGCCAAGGGTCTGTGCTGAAACTGCCAGTTCTCAGCCATTCGCTACGGCCACAGTGGGATATTGAGGTGTGGATGATCACCTCCAGGAAGCACTTGCTGTATTCAAAAGGTGTGGGAGAACACAGGTTTTGGCGGAGGAAGAGTGCAATTGATGGTTGTCCTCAGAGTTGAAATTTTTATGGAAGAGGCTAGTGTTCAGTGCCTTTCCCCTGGGTTATCACTACAGCCAGACCAAAAACAGTAGAAGAAAAACTCTGCTTCAGGACCAGGAATACTTTCCTCCGGATAATTAGGTTCTGCAGACTTGAAAGTGGATGTCTGAGTCTCATACTTTCCCTCGTTCCTCTCTCCCCCTTCAGAACATGCTGTGGAAGATAAACAGTACTACAAATCTCACCAATTTCTGAATCTTGCACAGTTTCCTAGTCATAGTCTGCTTCATTTTTGAGTATCTTTCCTGCAGACAAAAATTTAACACTTTAACTTCAAAATATATATGGAGAGAGAAATATACTACATTTTCTGTGCAGGATATTTTCACTGAGGTGCAAGGGCATTTGAAACGTGTTTGAAACAAGATAGTTTTTCCTTTTCGTTTGGTATTTAAAAAGTGGCTTCTGATTTTGGGTGTCTGGCTCCAAATAGCTGCTAGGACCTGGTTTCCAAGGGAGTCAAATATTTACAACATTAGAGGACACGTGGAATTCTGCATGCTTATGCTGGTAGCTGCTGATGGCTGTTCTGATCCTGAACTCTGCACACTGTAATAAAACAGGCATGGATGATGGTTATGCATACTCATGAAGTGCTTTAACAATGCTGGATGCATGGTTGGACACAAGAGAAGATGGAGGAAGCAAATCCTTATCAGGGCCCCAACTTGAGTGCAAATGAAGAGCAATACTCACTTTCTCTGGAGCAGTGGCCTTCATTCTTGTTTTATTTGTGGGTCCCTAGCAAATTTCCAGTAGAGAGGCAGGCTCTCCTGTACAGCAAATAGTAATTGCCTGGTAATAGCTTTCCTTTTCCAATCCTAAAAAGATGCTCAAGTCCCAGGACTAAAATGTTGCTGTAGAGTATCCCATTATGAACAGTGTCATAATCTCAGCCATTCTTCAGGTCACTGAAGAGGAGAAAGGGGAATCCCCTCCAAAACAGGCTGAAGGCTGTTCTTTTCACCTTTCAAAAAAGCATCCTCTCCCATTACAAGGTCCCTTCCTTCCCGTTGCTATACCCACTTTGACTGTGGCCCTGCAGGGAGGGGTTGCAACAGAGGGAACTAAAGGCCTGGAGTCCAATCCTGCTCCTCTCAGAGAGGTGCTGGCCCTTTGGCAGCGGTGAAATGAAGATCTTCTGTGCAACAGGGTTCGGGCGACAATCCTAAAGTGCAGGGTAACCTGGCAGAGACCACTGCACTACCTTACAGAGTCAATGGGAGAGACTGGGCAGCACCTGGGGAAGCGGTGGAGGAACTCCAAAAAAAATTAAATATTTCTGGTGGTATTTGGGATTAAAGTCTGAGGCACTGGAAATGCATATATTACATAGAAAATTTTAACTAAGTATCTTCACAAGATGGGTACAAAGAAGTAGCTAACATCCATCCTGAACAGTTGCCACCACCATTTCTGTGACGGGGGAGAGGTGATGGACGGCATTTGTAGGACAGACTCACAGAACGCACAGTCCTCCCTGAGTGCTTTGTTAGCAGAATGAGCGATGCACTTTTTTTTTTTATGTTAAACCTAAAAGCTACGTGTTCTATTTATACACAAAATCTTTCGCAAAGCTGAGGACTGAGATTTGAAAGCCAAGAAGTTTACTTTTAGCCCATTGGTTGAAGTCTTCAAGAAGAAAACTGTGAATCTGCAGGGAATAGTGTAGTTGCTGTGGACACAGCCCTGACACACGCTTTGTGTGTCTGTGAAAAATATCAGAGGATATGCCCAGGCCCCTCCTGTTTCCCCCACGTTGTCCCCGCGGCCCATCTTTTTTAGAGCCTTGCAAGAACCGCATCCAGGACAACAGTGTCACCTGCTGGTAAGCGAAATGACTGCTCCTGAGCGCTCTTCTCATTCCCACTGCACATCGCCAGTTGATCTCCCGTGTTCTGTGAGAATACCACTTCTCGCCCTCACATTAATAACGTGCCAATGCGCTGAAGCGGTGCCAGTAACAGATACAGCGGTGACAGCACTTCTTTAAATTTCTGTGTTATTTAAACACTAGAGATTTTCCGAGGTTTGCTTAATGAACAATAGCTTTGATGTTAGTTATATTATTTTAATACCGTATTAAAATTGAGGCTAATACTCAGACACATTTTGTTCTGCATCTACTGTTGGTTATCACCTGCTCACCTTGAAACCTCCACGT
Organism: Chroicocephalus ridibundus; assembly: GCF_963924245.1. Lineage (NCBI taxonomy): Eukaryota > Metazoa > Chordata > Aves > Charadriiformes > Laridae > Chroicocephalus > Chroicocephalus ridibundus. The sequence goes on from NC_086316.1 coordinate 17,348,026, forward strand.
AAAAAGTCTGTGGATCTCGCGCTTCTGTACACGTCTAACACGCATATATTTCATACAGGTGGCCAAATGAGTGATCACGCAGAAGAAAACTGCAAGAAAAGCATTTCTGCCCAGGTAACATCTGCAGAAGGAAATTTCTCTCCTAACAACTGCTCAATAACACAAAAACAATTGGTATGACTTCTCCAGTACCATTTTGTTATCAACACACTTACCATTGCCTTAAATTTCTTCCACAGTTACAGAAATAAAAGGCTGGAGTCAATAGGGAAATATCAGTAATAACAACAGTGAAATGAGTGAAATTTGCAGTGCAGTGATTTAGAGGGCCAAAAGCACTTCTGAGCTCAAATGAAAAAGTAAGTAGGGAAATAGGAGAGTACTCTTAGAGGGAGGATTACCCCTATAGCTTATTATTTGTTTCCAAGTTGAAATTGCATAAGTTATGATCGTGGCAAATGGTGATGCTGAAGCATACTTTCTGCACAGAAAATCTACCCCGGACTCAAAAGCAGAACTGTCTGAATGATGTAGGCGCATGAAATTGCCCTACAGGTTTTCAGGAGGATGCAACTGAAGAGGCACAGCATTAACCACCCTGTAAATAAGTGCACTCAATTGCATGGATATTTCTAAATCACTGTATCAGCAGGTTGGACTGAATCACAGAACTGTCACTGCTTCCCCCATGAGAAGCAATGAAGGCACTCACTTGTTCGTGAAAAAACACCGTGGACTCTGAAAGCAACGGCACCCTCCAGTGAAGCTGAGGGGTTGCAGTTAGATCCATTTACCTAAGAGGTGAAGAGATAAATTTGCACATACATCTGTGCCTTTGCATAATGAAGGAGTATGTTCAATGTCCACGATCACTGTCCAAAGATAAATTGTTTGACAGAATGACCCTGTTTGTTTGCACTGACTTTAGACATGACTGTCAGCATACACAGGCTATGGGGAATAGCAATACACAGAGCTGATGTTTTAACCTGCAAAACTACTCAGCAGTTTTAGCTAATTGCAAACATGAATTCCATAAAATGGGCAAGAAAATGCTCCCTCCTATTTCTCAAAAACTGCTCAGTTTAGCTTATTTATTTTTGTCTGTGCTATTTTTATACTTCTCACTTGTGCAAATGCTTCCTTCCTGCAGTAGTTGCTCCACCAGACACTTCTCTTGCCCACAGATTGTTTGGACAAAGGTAGATCCTAGGCATCTGAGGGAACGGTGAAGATAAGGGCGAACCCAGTTGAGATGCTTATAATCACAGTACTTGTTTTTACATTATGGATAAAGTTGAAGAAAAAAATGCATGGTTCTGCCTTCCACAAGACAACTTTCAAACTCCATGCCACTGTACAAGAGTCATGTCTTCAGAGTCATGGTTGTTCCCTCTCCTGTCATGATGCACAATCGGTCAAAGAAATACTCAATTAACAGTTAGACAAGCAAACATGTTAAACAATGTGATCTTAATTTAGGTCGTACCCATGTTGTTTTAAGTTACCAAGAATATTAATTTTAATGTCATTTGAAAGCCAGTGAGGACACTTGGCAGCCAATAAATATTTGTTCCAATTGTACTAATTGGAAACTTTCTATTGTTTATTTATAGCAACAACTTGAGAAACAATTAAAATCCTTAGTCTTTCAAAATCCAGGACCTCAGGTAGCTGAGTTCAATCCTGAAGCTAGAGAACAGAAGAAGAAAGCGTGCATGTTACAGATGAAAGAAGATATTTTTAATAAGCCCAAGTAAGATTTACTAATTTATTACATATTTTACTTTAAAAATGGCTGGTATGCTATTTACTGAATATTAATGAAATTAATAAAAGCATTAATATTTTGCAGATAAATTTCTTACTACATATGAAAGCTGTGATGGGAAAACAAACTTTTTCTGTGTGACTGAAGAGAATTTTGATTTACTTCTTCGGCACACTTTCGTTTTTAACAACAGTGGCTGTTGCAATTAGGATATCATGCTGGTCTTTCATTATGCTGTGAGGTTGTTAAAGAGGAAATATTTGTTCCTGGACAGAAGTTTTCCACATTTGGTTTAGTTTTCAAACACGTTGAAGCATCCTCTGAGAATCACTTTTTCTTCTCTTTTGCAGAATTACAAAGAAGTATGACAAACACGGCAGGCTGCTTTGTAATAACGTCGATTTGTGTGATTGCCTGGAAAAGAACTGCCTGGGTTGCTTCTATCCTTGCCCCAAATGCAATTCAAACAAGTGTGGACCGGAATGTCGCTGCAATAGGAAATGGGTTTATGATACAATTGAGACTGAAGCTGGCAATGTGATAAGCACGTTGCCATTTTCTGTCCCTGACTGATTTTCTTCTGACAGCAAAGTTCTTCAACCTTCACATTTTATTAAAGGAGATCTTGGCTTTATGAATTGTCTCTAGTGAAGTGCCTGGCAGTGGTGCTTGTGCTTCTTTATCGCTGCCTACCTAGCAGACTTTAACCTTCCCCATTAAGTACGTATTTCATTCTTCCTCATCCTTGCAAGCTTTACTGCGGCATCTAGTCAGTCCTCTCTAAATCCTGACTTTCTAAAACTGAAGGGGTCTGGACTGCTGTGGGAAGACAATTTTCTTACCCTGGGAAGCTGAACCACGTTACTTGTAAGGAGTTTATTTTCTTGCTGATTTCTCTGCTTCATTTACTCAGATGTGTGACACAGCTCTTTCTTTTGTGAATGCTTATACAAGTGTTTTTTCCTTCTGATGCATTCATGTCTTGTACAGGTGAGGCAGGAGTCATTTGAGATAACGCTGTTCTTTGAAACTAGGTCACCACTTTCCTCTGTATATAAAGCAGAGGAGAGTGGAAACGACTCTGCAATTCTTTCTTGCTGCCCAGGCTACAAGACTGAAACCAATACATTTGTTCAGTCAGCAATTTTTTTTTTTTTTTTTTTAACAGCATATGGCACACTCAAACTGGATCGGTCATTAATTATATAGCTACAGGTAAACAGAATGGACATTTTTGCCTCTGGACAGAAAAGTCTCTTCAGTTTCAGGTGTTTCCTTTCCATGCAAGACATCACCGATTTCAAATATCATAACTTACACCCAGTCTTATTATGAGGTAGGGGTTCTCATTCATAGAATCATAGAATTGTTAGAGTCAGTAGGGACCTTAAAGATTATCTAGTTCCAGCCCCACTACCATGGGCAGGGACACCTCCCACTAGACCAGGCTGCTCAAAGCCCCATCCAGCCTGGCCTTGAACACTTCCAGGGATGGGGCATCCACAGCTTCTCTGGGCAACTTGGGCCAGTGTCTCACCACCCTCACAGTAAAGAATTTCTTCCTGGTTTCCAATCTAAATCTACCCTCTTTCTGTTTAAAACCATTATCCCTCGTCCCACCACTACACTCCCTGATAAAGAGTCCCTCCCCATCCCTCCTGTAGGCACCCTTTAGGTACCGGAAAGCCATTATAATGTTTCCCCAGAGCCTCCCCTTCTCCAGGCTGAACAAACCCAACTCTCTCAGCCTGTCCTCGTACCATAGGTGCTCCAGCTCTCTCATCATCTTCATGGTCCTCCTCTGGACCCATTTGAACAGGTCTATGTCCTTCCTGTGCTGAGGGCTCCAGAGCTGGATGCGGTACTCCAGGTGGGGGTCTCACCAGAGTGGAATAGAGGGGCAGAATCACCTCCCTTGATCTGCTGGCCACACTTCTTCTGATGTAGCCCAAGATGCGGTTGGCTTTCTGGGCTGCAAGTGCCCATTGCCAGCTCACGCTGAGCTTCTCATCCACCAACACCCCAAGTCCTTCTCCTCGGGGCTGCTTTCAATCTATTCTCAACCCAGCCTGTACTTGTGCTTGGGATTGCCATGACCCAGGTGCAGGACCTTGCACTTGGCCTAGTTGAACTTCATGAGGTTTGCACATCATGATGGACACTCACACCCTTTTGAGGTCCCCCGGATCTTGAAGGGGGGAAAAGGCTGCAGATTGCCGCAGGCAATCTCCAGGAGCAAGCTGCTAGTGGTGGAATTATTCCCTGGGCTCAGTGCTTGTTGTTTTTGATGAGACTCTCCTGATTTTGAATGTGGCACCACTTCTCTCCCCTACAAGAGGCCATTCTCTGTGGACAGAGACCTCCTGCTCCACAGCAGAGATATCTCCCAGTAGAAGAAACTTCCTGGAACAGATGTCAAGAATGCTTGAACACAGCAATCTCCTTCTGACTTGATATCTCTGAAAGATTTGTTGCTCCTCTCAACTAATGACACCCCAATACTTAAGCTTGTAGCACAAAACCAGCCAGTACCAAAAAAACTTCATAGAAATATTTGCTATGGTGGTTAAAACACGCTCTGGCAGTTGGATCTGGTGCTGTTCTCTCATATACCTCACTAGTCCCAAAGTATCCTTTGGCTTGTGCCAGGAGTCCAAACAGCCCACATTATCTCTGAGCTGTATTTCTTAAGGTAAGTGGAAATCCTGCCAACATTGTCAGGGATTGGTTTCTTGTTCCAGGTGCGCCACAGACTCATTCTGGACTTGACTGAATAAGCAGCTCTTCAAGAAGATAAAGCTGATTTACATGGACAGGAAGATGGCAGCCTTTCTTTGAAATAACCTCAAGCTCTGAAATAGACAGGTTTGAATTAGCTTCACTTCCACTTAAAGGCAAAACCCCATATAGTTTCTCAAGTGGATTCATGTGGTAAGGCTACATGTTAATTTTTTCAAGTAACATGATTAAAACCAGATTCATGTAAATCTTCAGAATCCTATTGAATTCATTGGTGTTACTTTGTGGTTTTTAACATGGACCGTACCTCTGTCACAATCATTGCTAAATGCAAAGTCTAAGTCCATCACAAACACAGTTAGTGCAATCTTGAAAATACACCACAAAACCTGAAGAAACAGAAGTGAGAGCCAAGATAGGGATAATGAAATGAGAGGATGTTGGAGAGGCAGTTCTGCTGTGGTTTGGGAATGACTCTTCATCATTGCAATGATCCTGCTAACTTTTCCCCCAATTCTGAATGAGCAGCTGACAGTGCACAACTATAATCCCTATCAGGGCAGTCATACATGGGAAGGAGGAGAGGGGAATAAGAAAGGAAAAGACCAGTGTCGTACATACGTTTATACTGATTATGAAAGTTAGTGGTTGGTTCATGTATATAAAAATAACTAATAGAATGCCCATATCTGATAGTTTTTGTTAGCCACTTACCCAATGCCACACTGCATGACATCGTGGTTTTAAATAAAATCTCTTACCAGAAAAGGCAGAGAATTTTTCTTAGTCTCTTATGAAATTGGCCACTCTCCAGATGACTCTAGATCATCTTTTTACCTTATAAGATGTAAGTCTCAACAGAATATGTTTTTTCCCTATGGAATGTTTGCTTTAGAAAGCTAATTTTTAAAATAAGGGGAAGCAGATCAATTAACTGTTCCATTAAGGTCTGTTGGTCCTTCTCTCTCTCCCTTGCCCTGGATTATGCAGGTTAAACAGTTAAACAGGTTGTGACACTGCCAGTTTACTTTGCCTGTCTTTTCCTTGTCCACATGGCTGCTTTGCTCATGGCTACCAGTGATCCCACTGTCTCTTAAGGGAAGATGAAAGCACGGGTACCTATATTAAAGCTAGCCTAGCTAAGATACCATCTCATTCTCTTGCCTAAAAATTGATTCAGTTTGTTTAATTTGAATTAAGTCCGTTTTACACCGTATTTCCCTTGGAATTAATTTCGTTTTACACTGTATTTCCCTTGCTTACAATCCATATCTACCTGGAAGGAGATATTCACCCTCTGCTTTCTTAGATGTTATTACTACAAGGAAGTAAATCTCACAGAAATGGGTAATGTGCTCCCGTATGATTTTTGTGTAGGTAAAGATGATTCTTTCCCTACTAACCACCCACGTGTTTGGGCACAGTCTTATGGGGATCCTCTCGATTCCAAGGACTCCACTGTCCATCTTGTGCCATTGACAAACTGGAAAACTCAGAAAAGAAAGTAGGAGCTATGCACAGCCTCTTGTTGTTTGCCTCCATTGCGCTCCCTTGAACTTAAAGCCAGAAAGCTAGCCACTGGAGACACTCGTTATTTAACAATTTGTCTGTACTTCTTGATATGAGAAGTTGTCACAGATCTGAAGAAAAAAAACCCCAACAGCTGTCCTTGCATATTGTATTGGATACTTAGAGCTGCTCCGAAAACAACGGCCAATTTAAAGGAAATATTAATAAAATTATTATCGTGTGGCTCACCATGAAAATGAAGGCCATTAAATATTGACTTTCAAGATGCAAAGGTGTGCTAAACACAAAGGACACATGATGCTTTATCAGATGAGTTAAGAGATGGGAGTTTCGAGTAAGGCAGCAGACCAAAGCTGTATGGGGGCACAAGGCTAACAGAGCAGTCGGCTGTAGCAAGGCCACCACTCCTGTGGTACCGTGAAAATGATGAATGACAGTCAGTCCTGGGAGAAGTCAGATCTGCAGTTCCAGAAAGTCTACGTATTTCAGTCACAATCTGAGACCACTAAACTTCCTCCTGGTTTAAAATGAACTTGTGCATATGGTGAGGTGCCATTCAATCCCATCGCATCATTTAGAGAAAAGTAAGTCCATACTGCTATTGAACTTAGACTACTATGTGCCAGCATTTGTCAAGGTGAGGACTGCACAGTTAATATTTGCGAGCCTTTGTGATTCCTAAAAACAATAGAAAGTCATTTGAAAAAAGAATACACTTTGGACTCTTTTCCAGACAATTTTCACGATCCTTTTAACACCTCCTATAAGAGCACAACTGAACTTTCTCTATATACACCCACATCAGAGTAGAATACAGATTTGATTCACTTCAGTGGGAAAACCAGAAGAGCTTGACTAAAAAAATACAGACTGATATCTTCTAGATAAATATTTAAATTTGCTTTAGATAAATATTTGCACCAAAAGCATTACAGTTGCTGCAGCTCTATTGAGTTATTGTTCATGATCTAAAAATATTTTAAAACTAATTACGCATGTTTCAATGGACTATTTAATTTGATGCCTTTCTGTTTGGAAAACAGATACATCAAGTCTGAGCTAACTGCAACTTCAGACATTACTTAGAACACGATACTTGCATTTCTTTAACACAAATTTGTAATCTTGGCATGAACCATAGAAAGATTACCTGTTGTCCCTACCATCTGCAGTGGGCAATGCACCTTTTCTCCATTGGCCTGGCCCTGCAAAGTACTGACCTCCTTCCACCTCCACTCAGGTGCAAATGTATGAATGCTGCTCCCTTGCCGGATCACATCTGTTTGTGTTATAATGGAATAAATTAAGGCTTATGGTCCACAGCTGAATGTCCTGTACACTCACAGATGCCTTCGATTACAGGAGTAGGCTATGCCGGTCTGATCTCCATTGTGAAGCACTGCGTCACCCAAATAATCTGACTCCCTACACATGACTAGACATAACAGTAAATGTTCACATATAAGCACAAAAATAGCGAACAATAAACCAGCATACAGAACCAATAAACTAAGAGTCCCCTGCCCTTACACTTTCTGAACAGAATCCAAGTAGCCTTGGTGATTTTAATGAGATTACTTATACAGTGGAACGCAACAAATGACACAGAAAGAATGGCAGATTGTTTTGTAATGACAACAGTCACAGACACCAACAGATAGATGTAATTTAACTGAAATGCTTAGAACATGCTTTACAAAAAAGAATTATTTTTTAACAAGATTTCAAAAGTTGAGCTATTTAACACTAGGTAAGAGGCACAATACAATCCCTGCTACACAAATTTAGTTTGGTAACTTCAATTGCTTAAGTCACTTGCAAGTTGCAAGTGAAAGCTGATGTGAAACATTACTGGTTTATTCTCATGGAGTTGTAGGACAGTTATTTAGTCAATAAATACTGTCAGGGATATTGTACAATCAGGTCTTGAAGGAGTTCAACCTGGTTCTTTGTGTGTACCTTCAGAAGTAACGACAAATAACAGAGATGAAGATGGCAGAAAAAAAAAGGCTTAAGTGTAGACAGAATGCAAGTGGAAGTAAGAGGCTACAGAATAAAAAATGGATCAAAAGGAGCCAAAAAAAAAAAAAGGAAACAAAAGAAAACAGGTCCTGGTAGGATCCTAAGAACCTGTAGTCCTCAATGCCAGATCAGCTTTACTCGCTTTCTATACATTTACTACCCATTTTTCATGACAGTATTTGTTTCTCTGTGCTTTAAAACCTCTAATGAAAGAGATTCTTCAACTTTCTCATGCAATTTATTACAGTGTTTAACTAACCTTGCATAGAAAGTATTCCATAATTCCTAACTTTACATCCTTTTCATGGTCTATATAATCAGTTTCACCTGACAACCACAGAAGTATTTTAAAAAGCAGAGCTTAAATGAATTCTAACTGAAGGGCTGGGTGATGAGAGAAGTCTGTAAAACAAACCATAACCAAATCACATGTTCTGTGAAAGAACAGAACGTATAGTTCCATTTCTGGAAATGCAAAGTAGGGGAGACTGATGTTTTCAAGACTGTTACAAGGCAGTAAGTTTCCTAACTTTCATTAGCAGCTAAATGCTCCCAAGTCCCAGTCACTGATGCCTAAGATTTTGTCATAGGATGGGAGCAGGTCAATCCAAAAACCCAGACAACATCCATTTCCATGTCTAAGTGGAATATTTTGAGTCAAAATATGGATAACAACTTGACTCAAAATATGTCTTAACTAGATGGGTAGTTAAGACAACTGATAAAATACATTAAGTTGTGTAATATCATTAGTTCAGTGAAAAAGCTGTTATTCCCATCGGAAAAATGGATCATGGAGGCAAATACAAAACAAAAATAAATGAACGGATGTATGAGAAGTCACAATTTTTTATAATTCCTTTTTAGGAACAGAAAAGATATTAGGAAAAAAATATTTAATTTTGCACTTGACAGAACCTTGTCAGGCTAGCCTCATTATTTCCCTTCAAGTGCTCTCTTTCTTGTCTTTCTTGCATTGATCACAGAATAATACAGAGTGGAAGAAACCTCCAGAGGTCTCATGTCAAAACTCCTGTGTGAAGCAGGTCCAGCTGGAGCAGGTTGCTCAGGATCCTGTCCAGTTGAGTTTTTAGGGTTCATTTTCACCATTTTGACTGTTCATTTTGAATACTCATTTCATGCAGCAAAGCATGAAAGAAAACACTTTAAAATAGGTCCATATGATTACAAAACCAGAGAACTGGCAGCAAACCTGAGTGGTGCATCCAATACCTATACCAGCTGGAACTTTTAAAAATATGTAAGCAATTGTCTAGACTTCCAGTCGCCCTTGCTCATTTTGACTGAACAAACTTTATAAAATTCTGCTCTCGGGGGAGATTTCCTAGAACAAGAAGTTATATTATTTTTGCATGGAGGGAAACACTCATTCTTCTTTTCCAGCTAAATAAATTTCTTCCAAGAATATTGTCTTTTCATGTTTTATAAAGTACAGAAAAACAGATGAAACAGTTGAATGCAATTATATTTCACCTCATAACAATAGATTCAAAAAATGTATCTGCCTTTCATAACAGCAACTGTGGGTCCAACGTCTGGTAAGAGTATAGCACAAATGTTGTTAAAATCTCAGCCAGGAATCCTCTGCTTTCAAATTCCTGTTGGAGTACAGCCAGGTTTGTCACTCTTTTTTCCTGAAGTTGGTTGTTAAGGCCAAGTCTACTTAAATAGACACTATCTTTTCAAATGGCCTGGCTGAAATCCAGGCCCTATTGAAGTTAATGAATAAATTCCCCTCACTTCAACAGAGGTGAGATTTCAGCATATATGTTTATAAAACATTTCTTTACAGTACCTCAAAATTTTCCAGCTTTTTCCCAGCTGCCTCTTGAGCCTACCATAATTTATTACCATACATCTAACCCTTCGGGCCGTATCATATAAGCCTTTACAGGCACATTCAGAAGTCCTTCGCAGATTTTTAATATATTTAGTTGGCTTCCCAGGAAAACAAGGTTTACACAGTCATGCTGCCTGTTCCTCTGTTTGCTTGTCCCGTTGTCTTTTAGCCCATTTTTCACTTTCAGCCAAACCCGGGAGGGGAGTTTCACCAATGCACGTCTCCACAGTACGGTTCAAACATGAGCAACCACGATACATGATGGAGGGGGAAGCACAGCCCCCGGCACCTTGTACCACTAGGCACCAACGGTGCATAAAGAACAACATTAAAAGTTTATCACGAAGTTTCAGCTGGGACATGGTTGAGGCATCCAAGAACGTACCTGACCTTGAGTAGGATGTGAAACCACGGAATGTGCCTTCCATGTTCTCTTGCAGTTGCTGGCTAAGGCGTAAGACAGCAAAAAAATATGTAACTTCTGGACAAAAGTCGAGCCAAGAGTGTATCCCAAGCCAACAATGGGTAACTACAATGCAAAAAAATACATCGCTTTGTGAATGAGCATGGCTAGTCAAGCAACCTCCCCAAGAGTCTCAAACATAAGCGTATATATATATGTATAATTAGGAGTGGTGAATGAACCATTATTGACCAACCAGCTGTTATTTTACCGTTATAAACACTGGGCGGTTTGAAACATAAGGTGCGCTGGCTGCTATTAGATACCTGGCACCTGATTCTGCTGAATTAAATAAAACCAAACACCTCGACTCGCTCCGTCGACTGGCTCTCGCACACCGGGTGAACAACCCTCGTTTAGGGACAACGCCAGGCCGTCTGTAAAACGCTTAAACCCGAGGATTTCAACTACGACCTCCCCGAAGGCTGTGGAGCGATGCAAATGCCTGATGGAACCGCCACCATTTCTCCTCTCCCCGCTACCCCCAGCCCCGACGGCCGCCGCCGGCCCGGCCCGCCCTGCCCTCAGCCGGGGCGGAGCGGCGGCGCTTGGCCCCGCCACGCTGCCGTCGGCGGGCGGGGCCGCAGCGGCAGTCATGGCGGCGCCCGTCGTCCCGGAGAGTGACAGGTACCGGCTGCTCCCGCCGCGGCGGGTCGGGCTCAGGGGCAGGGGCAGGGGCAGGGGCAGGGGCAGGGGCAGGGGCAGGGGCAGGGGCAGGGGCAGGGCCTGGGCCTGGGCCTGGGCCTGGGCCTCGGCCTGGGCCTCGGCCTCGGCCTCGGCCTCGCCGCGGTGGCGGGGGGGCGGCGAGGCCTGTCTCCTCCTGATCGCTCCCCCCCCTCCCTTGCGCGCAGCATCCGCAGGGCCGTGTCGCTGCTGAACACCGTGGACGCGGGCCGGTTCCCGCGGCTCCTTTCCCGCATTCTCCAGAAGCTGCACCTGAAGGTTGGTGGTGCGGGGCGAGGGGGGCCCACCGAGGCCCGGGCGGGTGCTTTGGCGGGGCAGCGTCCGGCGGTGGCGGTGCACCGGGGCACGGCCACCTACCGGCCCCGCGCCCTGCCTGGCGTGGCCTGGCCTGCGGCGGGACGGGACGGGAGCAGGGCCTGGACGGGAGCAGCCCTGACCCTCCGCTGCCCGGGTGCCACCGGGTCATCTTTTTGGGACGGATGTGACACATTTTGCTAAGGGACAGTTACTTCCAGTTGTTTTTTTAAAAAGTATTTTTGATGTCAGCTTTGCTCATCACTAATTGTTCAGGCTATTTCAGGTGAATGACCTAAAAGCCGGCAGAAGGTGGACGGCGTGAGAAGCAGCGATGCTTGCTGTGACCTGCCTCCATCCCTCCAGGGGCCGATGTCTCTGAGGATGCTCCAAGGAGACGCGAGTTCCTTGGCTTTTTGCACAAACTCCACTTTTGCCCTCGCAAGCGAAACGCTAAATGCGTATTATTTTTTCCCCCTGTATTTCTATATGTCCATCAACCAAAGCCATCTGTGGAATTGAAGTTAAAGTCCATAACTTCTAGTGAATATTTCTGTCGTCTTAACAGAAGGTGGTTTTTTTTTTTTAATTGCAGAATAAGTAAAAAAAATAAAGAAACAAAATCAGTAACCAGTTTCATCATACAGTGCCAAAAAATTAAATGGAGACTAAATCTAATGTTGGCACTAAATATTGCAAGGGGTAAACTGTCAGATAAGTGCTAAAACAGAAATTATTTTGTTGAGTTTCTTTTTCTTTCAGTGTCAGATTATGTTTATTCCCTTGTTTTGTGTTTAGAAAAAATATGAAAAGAAATACAGAATTTGTTTTCTATACACATAAATACAAACTAAACATTAACATATTACAGGTTAGGAGCAGCACACATAGAAAATAGAAATGTACTAAATGTCTTAATTCTGAGCCTATAATGATTGTTTTGATTATTTAATTCAATTGCTGATTATTTTTTTCCTACCAAAATTACTAGTTTGGATGCTGCAGTTATTGCAGAGGGTTTTTCATGGATATTGACTCATTGGTAACTGGAAAGTGTCACCAACCTTTTTTTGAGGTTTTTGTTTGTTTGTTTTTGTTTGTTTTTTTTTTTTTTTTTTTTTTTTTTTTACTACTCAATAGCAGTTTAGTAGCTTTTCACAGTTTTAATCAGCGTTTACCTGAGCTGGAGTGGTCTTTTTAATTTAGCCCACTGAATCAATCTCATTAATCCATCAGTTGGCCTTTCCAAAGCACCTGACTCTAGAGCACGTTAACTTGCTGGAAACTTTAAATAAACTTACTTGCCTCAACAAAGCAGATACTTGGAGCTCTGCATTTCCTTCTAAAACCTAATTATCCAAATAATGTTTCTATTTTGATATTCTTATTACACAAAACCTCCAATGATCGCAATGTTTGTAATTGCCTTATTTTGTTTATTCTGATGGATGAATTCCTTTTTTGTGTTGTCTTGCAGTTTTGGATTACTAAGTGGTCTAAATGTGGTGGTTTTATGTCTGCAGCATAGATTTGCCAGTAATTACGTTTTAAAAGAAGGCAATATCTGCATTTAAATTACTATTTAATTTGCTGTAGTATAATAAATAGAACTGCTGTATTTTAAAAGTACAGCACGTTCTCAGTAGTCTTCAATAATACAGTAGGCTGTAGATCAAAACCTGAGTTTCAGAGTAAGCACAGATTAGGCCTTTATTTCCTTTGTAACATCGTGGATGGTTTTCAGAAGAGTATCCAGAGTGGAGGAAGCATACGTAACTAACTCTACTTCAGTTTTGCTTTCTGTTTTCTTTATGGTTGGAATGAAGTAATGCACTTCGTAATTATCTTGTTTTTATTTATAAAAGGTTGTTGGAGATGATCTGATACTTGAAAGAAAAATGTTTCTTTAGTGTCTCTCAGGTGCAAAGAGAAGGCATTTTCTTGTGATGTATTTCAAACAATCCTGGTAACTTCTCATGTGATACTGTTGCTTTTAATTTTGATTTTCAGTGACAGAAATTGCATTGTATTTTTCTGTTGTAAAAGAGCTTTACTTTGTTTTTTCTATTTAGAAACAGCTGGACAGCCACTATGTTTATAAAAATTATGAGAAAGTTTTTGTTTTGACAAGTATGCTCTTGGCTGCTGAATGGAATGTCAGGACTAACTGTTTTTGTGCTTCAGGCTGAAAGTAGCTTCAGTGAAGAGGAGGAAGAAAAACTTCAAATAGCTTTTTCGTTGGAAAAGCAGGATCTTCATCTAGTTCTCGAAACTATATCATTCATTTTGGAACAGGTACCTTGGTTTTTATCACTACGAATTGATAATTTTTTTAATCCTATTGTAGATTTCAAAGTTATAAAAGTCAAGTTACAGAGGAATTAGTGAAGACATCTGTCTGTAGTATACTGTGTATGTTCTGGGGGCATGATTTTACTGCTTTTGTTTGCATGCCTTCCTGATTTGGATTGGACTCATTGCATTTGTGAAGTGAGTTTCCAGCTAATGCAAATATAGGTGGTGGAAGCAAGCTCTGCATGACTCTAAGAGAAGTGTTAATAATTACGAGATACAGTGTTTCTTCTTATTCATTGTAAGCGAGCCAGCCATGCATTTTTTAATTGCTGTAAGGAAAATACTAGATAGCATTATTGGGCATTGCTTAAGTTACATGAAGTGTCAGTTATGGAAAACTTTCATGCACAGAGGTCTGTACTTAGGTGAACAGGCACATCTGATGTAGCTCTTGTCTGAACTAAGAGGTGTCTGCATGGTGTAGAGCGAAATACCTTGTAAAGAGAGAAGGCTTTCTGGTTCTAAAGAGAGAAGGTTTTCTGATTCTACAGTCTGCCACTACTCAGGCTGCAAAGCCGATGTAATACCTGGTAAATATGGTGACTTTCTTAGAAATTGTCACAGCTGCAATGTTACCCATCCATTTCATGCAAGTATACCAAGTGTAGTCTGTGCAGAGGGCATGCATACTGATGGTCTGTTGTGGGATTTGAATCTTGTCCGTTCTTACACATGTCAATGTGTGACTGTTTGCCCTTGTTAACACATTCCACAGCACTAGAAAGAAGTCAAGCAAACAATCCTCCCCATGGCTCCTATCCACCGAAAAATCAAAATGAAACCTGAGGTCACATCCAGACTGGAATTTTGCATTTTCATCTCAGCCAAACAGCAAACTTACCTGTTTTATTGCCTGGTCTTAATTTCATCAGACTGCTTCGCTTCATAGAATCATAGAATAGTTAGAGTCAGCAGGGACCTTAAAGATTATCTAGTTCCAACCCCCTGCCATGGGCAGGGATGCCTCCCACTAGACCAGGCTGCTCAAAGCCTCATCCAGCCTGGCCTTGAACACTTCCAGGGATAGGGCATCCAACACTTCTCTGGGCATTTATATGATAGTTATTGAAGATGAACAGAAAAAGCAGTTCAGTCTCCTCTAGGACTTACTACTTTTGCTTTTTAAAAAGAAAAGAAAGGGAAGGATACTAATATCCGCCCAAAGAAGTCTTGTAGATGGAGTATGTGTTGTATGAGGACTCTTGTATTCCCAGTGATAGCTACACTTCTTGGAGTAGCTTCTTGTTCTGTCAGAGCACATAACTTTTTTAGTAGCACTTTGGTCTATGGACACATTATAGATAATAAGACTGCTGCATGGTCTTTGCATGTGTTGTTTCTTTTTCCCTTTTTTTTTTTTTTCCTCCCTGCCTTAGTGCTGATGGAATCCTGTGTTAAAGTGGAGACCAACATACTATATAGAGTGTTTACCACAAAAATTGCTGACAATAGGGAGGTAGTATCTAACTTACTACTGTCTCGTAGTTCAGGCTTGCTTGAACAGTATGAATTTGGATAAGTTGTCCTTTCTTTATGGTCACAGTTGACTTCAAAACCCATTTTTTTTCACTGAGATAGCTGCTTTGGTATTATGTACAATAGAAACATACACATATACATAGGCATTTTTTTATAGTTTGTCTATCTTGAGAAGACATTTGTAATACTGCATTTTTAGATAACAATTGAGATAGAAAAGTGTAACTATCTTCTCAGTCAGAGGGTTAAGATGAACAGGATGCTTGCAGTCCCACAGTGGAGTTGCAAGTAAAAATCTTGTGTGGTCGTCTGTGGTAGAATATAGCTGGCACAACTGGTAGAACAGTACTCAACAACAGCGATTATTTTTCATTTTAACAGGCAGTCTATCATAATTTGAAGCCTGCTTCTTTGCAACAGCAGCTGGAAAGCATTCACCTGGATCAAGAAAAAGCTGAAGCATTTGCCAGTGCATGGGCAGCTGCAGGTCAAGATACAATTGAAAAGTTCAGGCAGAGGGTTTTGACACCTCAGAAGGTAATGTGGGTTGGTTTTTTTTTTTTTTTCTAAGAGAGAATACAGCTGTGTAGGTATGTTTTAAAGTAAGGAATTTAAACTAAGATACAAAGATTGTGACAAGCCAAGGTATAGGAAAATAAAAAGGGTAATTATTAGGGAGTAGATCAATGTGATGGGGGCAGTGGAGTTCCATTGTCTTAAAGAGATGTTACGTGTTAGCTGAGCTGCTGTAACTGTTCAACCTTGACTGTATGTGCACTGTTAGCAATGTAAAGTAATGCAACCTACATACCATTTGGAGATGTCTGTGAACATGCTTTACAATAGGTCAAAGGTAAAATGTGCTCATAAACACTTGTAGTGGTTCAACTCATGGGTTTAGCTCATCAGCCTGTTGATTCTCTGTACGTGAAGTGTATCTGAGCTCCTGGCATCTTTAATTTTGTTGGCTGGTTGGATGGTGCATTTTGTGAGATAATTACTACAATTTGGAGATAGTTTTCTGTGATGGCATGATAATCTTACTTCATATGTGCCTGCTACCCATTAAAACTTTGTTACGTGCTGTAGAAGTCTCATTGTATCTTTAGGCATAGATGTCTACATCTATAAGAAGGTATAGTAACACCATAGTGTCATTGAATCATTGAGGTTGTAAATAGAGCCTTAAGATCATTGAGTCCAACCATCAACCTAACGCTGCCAAGTCCACCACTAAACTGTGTCCCTCAGCACCATGTCTACACGTCTGTTAAATGTCTCCAGGGATGGTGACTTAAGCAATTCCCTGGGCACCCTGTTCCAGTGCTTGACAATCCTTTTGTTGAAGAATTTTTTCCTAATGTCCAATCTACTCCTCCTCTGGTGCAACTTGAGGCTATTTCCTCTCATCCTTCTGTTGAGTCGTAATAAGCCTTCAACTGCAGAAGATGTATATAGAACACATCAGTGTCAGCCAGGATCAAATGGTTCAAAAGACTTGTGGAACAGTGACTCAATTATTCTTGATTTATTTTTATCACTGCTATATATCATGTTGAGATGGGATTCAGTTCATTACTTTACAATTTGGTTAGTAAAATATACATAGGAAATAAATTTTATATATAAGGTAGACATGATACATTGACAGAAATAGAACAACATAATTTATACCAGCAGGTTTACATGTAAATAAACCTAGAATTTTATTTAGGCGTAAAGCACACATTTTGAGAACGCAAGATATGTCTGTGGAACAGACTAAAGATATTCAGAATTGTATCACCGGTGATTTTTCCAAAGTATTTAAACTTGATCCTTTGTAAAACTGGGGAATTTTTGACACATGACTTGAAGAATTTTTATGTGCAAAATTACAGTAACTCACGAACCTTACCAAGTAAATGACTGATAATGTAAGTATACATAAAAAAAAACCAAAACAAAACCAAAAAAAACCCCAAACCACACCTGAGTTGAGCAAGATCTTTTGAGCGTCTATCTTTTCGAGATAATATTTACCAATGCCAAGCATACAAGTCCCAAAGTGTAAATGGTCTGCGATACAGTTAGTGTATATGCAAGTATGACTGTCCATTGAAGAAGGTGAGTAATCTGAAAACCAAGTGAAATCACAAAAGGTTATAAGGCTAACTTTTCAGAATAGAGCATACGTGTGCAGGATGGAAGGCAATTCTGAAGATAGCCTACAAAGCAGCTGTTTGAGAATTTTTTTTAGACAGACTGTGCACTAATACATATTTTACTGCTGGGTCTGCAGCATATAAGAAACTAATAAAAACACATTTATTTGGAATTTGTACCATGCACACCTGTGGTCCTTCTGTGACCTGGTTTGAGTATGATATTGGTTTGTGTTTTGTCTGCAGTTTTGTGACCCCTGCTACATGCAATGCTTCTGGTGTATGTTACAGTTTTGGAGATTCTTTGTGACCTCAGCACCATCTCATATAATGGAATGGCATTTTTCTAGTATATTAGATCCTATATAAAGCAGTTTTAAACTGTCATTTATAATTAAGCTTGCAGAAAAGCAACTGCAAAAATATCAGAGTGCAATTTACTTGTTTTTTAGCATGAAAGCAGGTTTAAATACAGATATGAGCTTTTACGTATGCTTAAATCATTATTTTCACTTCCCTCTTTTTTTTCTTTTCCTAGCCCAGATGACAGATTGAGTATCAGTTTGAGTGTGAGTTTAGATCTTAAGGTGTAATTTGAGTTTGAACTTGAATTTACGTTCTCAGTTTGTTTTGAATACCTCTGAAGTCTTAATCCTGTAGATTTTAGTTAAGTGAAAAAATCAAAGTTCACAAGAACTTTTCCTTAACCCTAAGATTAAGTTCACAAACCAAATTGCTGAATAAAGTATTTATTCTGCTAACAAGGCACACAGAGACCAAGTATTTTAAAAATTGCATAGGATCATGGAAGAACTTGCCATCTCCTTATAATCTTACAAATCTCCTTGTAACGTCTTATCAGTGCAGTGGATGACTGCATGATCCTTCCATTGTTTCCTTCTATATTCTATACGTAATACATATCAGCACGTATTCGCTGCATTATCTCTCTGTACCTTGAAAAATAGCAGGCAAAATACTTTCTTTCTAGTGGTACGTTGTTGTAGTAGCCAACTTGCTGTAAATGTTCATCAACATCACTTGAATTAAAGTTTAAAAAAAAAAGTTAGAATTCTGAAAAATAGTTAAATCATAGTAGCTTTTTAGATTAGATCTACTATTCAGATATTTAGATTGATTTAAAAGTTTTATTAACCTTATTTGTTTTTTAAAAAAAAGTATTAAATTCTTAATACTGTCTGCCACATGTATACACAGGTATAACACGTAAAACAATTGATCCTATAAATGTGCCCTCTGTATAGGTACTTCTTTATATGGCCGTGTGAGAGTTCCTGATTTGCATTGTGCGCTTCTCTCCCAGAAGCAATATTAGGTACAGAAAAAGCATTTGACATTTCTGTTGTTGTAATTTCAAGCAACAGAATCACAGAATGGTTGGGGTTGGAAGGAACCTCTGAAGGTCATCTGGTTCAACCCCTCTGCCCAAGCAGGGCCACCTACAGCCAGTTGCCCAGGACTATGTCCAGACTGCATTTGAACATCTCTGAAGATGAAGACTCCACCATATCCCTGGGGAACCTGTGCCAGTGCTCGATCACTGTCAAAGTGCAAAAGTGTTTTCCTGTGTTCAGGCAGAGCCTCCTGTGTTTCAGTTTGTGCCCATTACCTCTTGCCCTGTCACTGAGCACCAATGAAAAGAGCCTTGTTCAGTCTTCTTTACACCCTCCCTTCTGGTATTTATATACATTGATAAGCCTTTTTTTCTCCAGGCTGAAAAGTCCCATCTCTTTCAGTCCTTCCTGATCTGTGAGGTGCTTCAGTTCCTTCCTCATCTTTTTGGCCCTTTGCTGGACTCTCTCCACTATGTCCATGTCTCTCTTGTACTGGGGAGCCCAGCACTCCAGGTGCGGCCTCACCATGGTTGGGTAGAGGGGAAGGATCACCTCTCTCAGCTTGCTGGCAATATTCCTCCTAATGCAGCTCAGGATACCATTAGCCTTCTTTGCTGCAAGAACACATTGCTGGCTCATGTTCAATTGGGTGTCCACCAGGACTTCCAGGTCCTTTTTCACAAAGCTGCCTTCCAGCTGGACAATGCCCAGCATCTGCTGTTGCTTGGGATTGTTGCTCCCCCGGTGCAGGACTTTTTCACTTCCCCTCGTTGAACTTCCTGAGGTTCCTGTCTGCCCATATCTCCAGCCTGTCCAGGTCCCTCTGGGTGGCAGCATGACCCCCTGGTGTATCAGCCACTCCTGCGAGTTTTTTGTCACTTGCAAACTTGCTGAGGGTACATTCTGCCCCATCATGCAAATCATTAATGAAGATGTTGAACAGGACTGGAGGCAGTACTGACCCCTGGTGTACACTGCTAGTTACTGGCCTCCAACTAGACTTCGTTGCTCCAATAGTCACCTTCTGGCCCTGGCTGTTCAGACAGCTTTCAACTCACCTTTCTGTCTGTATCATCAGCTTATATCAACAGCTTGTCTACGAGGATCTGATGTTTCACAGTCTCAAGGACCTCCCTGAAGTCAAGGGGAGGTCTTTGCACTATGGTGGTCTATCCACTGCTCTTACCTTGTCTACAAAGCCAATTATTTCACTGTAGAAATTAATTAAGTTGGTCAAGTGTGACTTACTTCCCTCTTGTGAATCCATGCTGGCTATACCAAGTCACCTCGTTCTTCACACGCCTCGAAATGTTTTCCAGGATTAGTTGTTCCATCATCTTCCCAGGGACTAGGGTTAGGCTGACCAGCCTTTAGTTCCCTGGGTCCTCCTTCCTACCATTTTTGAAGACAGGAGTGACCTTTGCTTTCCTCAGAAATCTTGAGGATTGGTGTTTGATGGGCGGTTTTGGATTTTTTTTGGTTGGTTTTTTTTTCCTTTTTTTTCTTAAGACTCTGATTTATTCATGTTCTGTGTATGGCTGAAGTTGGATTCATAATGATGCTTTTTTTGGTCAAGTATACCTTGTAGTTTTGTTAGTGATTCAGATTCCAGGAATACAGGAGTTACTGTACTGGATCAGAAGGTCTCTTGCATCCTCAAGGTGATTGTTTATCACTTGTGAAATATCCTGGAGGTTTCAGTCTGTGTACTTGCCTGATTTCTGTTTTTCTACCACTTGAGGGAAAAGTGATATGTGTTCATGTTTTTTTAAAAACAGTATATCCATTATCTTTAGATTTTATTGTATATCCCCTTTTTTGTTATGAGAAAAACTAAGAGCGTGGTCTTTATTGTTTGTATTTTAAAATACATAGTGATTTCTCACTCATTCCATGGAAGTTTCCTGCTTGTCCATGAAGATTGTATGATTCTATGTTATCTCTGTCTGACATATTTCTGCTGTATTTTGGAAGAAACTAATGTGAATAGAGTGTGATATGGGCTTGCCTGGAATACTAATACTTTACTTGGTGGCTTTGTAATTAAGGTCTCCCTCAGGGGTTTGGACTGGGACCAACACTACTTAATGTCTTCATCAATAACACAGTGGGATTGAGTGCACCCTCAGGAAGTTTGTGGATGACACCAAGCTGAGTGGTGCAGTTGACATGCTTGAGGGAAGGGATGCCATCCAGAGGGACCTGGACAGGGTGGAGGAGTGGGCCCACGTGGACCTCGTGAGGTTCAGCAAGGCAAAGGGCAAGGTCCTGCACCTGGGTCTGAGCAAGACAGAGTTTGCAAAGCAACTAAGGAAGATCTAATTGGAATTTTATCTTGAGTTTAAAGTGTTTTAGTAAAATCCAAATGGCAAAATAATTCTGAGTCTCTCCTGGCATCTGATACTTAGAAGTTTTCTATTTTGGAAGTATTGAAATGCTGTCACTAAGTCTTCTTTCTGTAGTACACACTAGAAAGACCAGGCAGTAATCGTTCATTTCTGTTTTAAGTAAACAAAAAAAGATAAACAGGTTTTTGTGGTTTTTTTTTTTTATTTAGAGGTATGATTTGCACATTAGGCAAACACTGAAACCTTTGGGCAAATTGAAGGAAGAACCGAAGACTGATTAATTTATAGCCAAAGCTAGTGGGTAGCTGACTGTCCAGGATTATTCTTTCATAATATTACTAATTAATTTGGCTTATCACTGTTTTTGAGAGACTAGGCCACTGCATCTTTTACCTTGCAGCAGTGCTTATATTTGGACTCCAGACCACTAGTTATTACAGGAAGTAATGTCATACAGATATTTTGCTTGTATTAACATGTTATTTCTCTTAAACCAGATTTGCTTCTTGCCTGCAAACTGCAACTTGGTATGAAAACTAGTCTTCTGGATTATGGGTCTGTCAGTTCTATGCAATAGATGCAGGTGGTAGTGCACGGGCTGATAGCTTCATTAGGTTGACAAGCCAAATTGAGTTTGTTAGAGCAACAGAACAAGTATTTCCCAGAATGCTGATTCGGTGAAGTTTTTTGTGGCATGTTGAACACTACTTCAAATTGTTAGGGAAAAATTGTTCTTTTTTGAACGTAGATCTTAGAAATTTTTTTGGTGCAGACTGCTTAGTTGACAGGATGTTATTGTCTTGAGAAAGGAATAATAACTGTAGAGTTAAACTGAAGCTGTACTGTTTAGTGCTATTTATTTTCTCACTTCATCTTTTCATTTTTCTTTATTGAGCTATAGGCAGTCTTCAGCTGCACAGGGTTATTAATTACATATATTGTCCTGTTGCATTAATTGATTCTTGGAATCTTTACTCCCATGGCAGTCCCTTTATTATATTACTTCTGCTGCATAATACAATCCTAGTCAATTACACTGATGGTATTTGTATCAGTTTTTTCTTTGAATGTGTTCTTAATTTGGCTTCTAGAATGACAGGTCAATGATAACAATCTGATCCAGTTTTTAAATCCGCTTGGTAATGTATCAGTTTAGAAATCAGGACACATTGATCAGATTAAAATGTATTCTTTTCCTCTCTGTGAAGAAGAGCTAGCTTTTTAGTAGGCTTCACTCTGAATTCTCATGGCAATTTTCTATCTATTCTGTTGCATTTTTCCTTCTGTCCCTCCCCCTCCTCCTATATTATGTTCTCTGTATGTTTTTTGGTACTCAGCGTAAATCTATCTGTTTTACAGGCAGGTCAAGCTAAATGCCTCATAAGCTTCTTTAAGATTCTCATGGTATCTTTAAGACAGATAAAACAAAAAAGATAAGAATCTCATGTTGCCAAGCAGGAGAAGTTTTTTATAGCCTTAAGACAGCATTACTTAATATAATGATGCGTGGGAATGAAACTAGTGAAATTACGTACCTAAAATTCTTGGCGGAGCTGTCAATTCTGTATCTTGACTGGCTGTTTGAAGCCATATGGGAAAAACTCTGAAAGTATTTTTCTCAGAAATTGGTCTTCTTGCTAAGGGGTGTATATGTAACACGAATATGCTAAATTCCCTCTGCTAAACGCTGGCAAATCTACAAAAATACTCTGAAACACATGCATCCTATGGTCATTATGACAAAAAATGAAGAGAACTGGCGTGCTCTGTGTGTGTGTCATGGGGGAAAATTCTTTCTGATATCAGAAGAAATGCAAAATAAGGAGGAATACAGCTCAAACAGAAAGAATCTTTTAGTTTCTTGATAGTGTCTGATCCACTAGTCATTCTTACAGTGACAAACAGAGGTCACAAAGACTGTGTTGTCCCTTCGGGCATTGTCAGAATGAATTATGAACCAACTTGCATTATATGATGCCATCACAGACAGCGGTAAAAAGAATGTAAATGATGAAAGAGGTAGTAAAGAAACAGTTTTATAATTCCTGAGATTATTTTAATAGCCAGCTACAGCTACAGCATATCGGAGTGTGTTTAATCTTCCACTGGCCCAGCTTTGTTAGTAGGTATTTTAATTGTTTACAATTTTTAGGTACTACTTCTTGAGGTTTTTTTAATGAGTTTCTCCCTATCCTGCTTACCCTCTTCTGTCTTCTACCAAGAGTGTGTACGCGATAAAGGTTGAAAGAAGGAATGTTTTGAGAATGTTTAAAAACATCTGAAACATTTGTTCTGTTCCTACAAGCAAAATAGCGTCTTTTAAGCTACTCTTTTATAAGAGTACCATGCCTATCTTGTGTAACTCCCTGTGTAATACAAACCATAATTTTTCTTGAGTGTGTAAGAGAGCTTTTGAAACAGGTGTTGTGATTTCAAGGCTTGAAATGACAGGTAATTTCTGAGGTATTTTTTATGATTAATAAAAATTTGTGCCTTATCTCTAATTAAAAATCTAACTTCATCTTCCCACCATTGGATCTTGCTATATATTCTTCTGCTAGATAAGAGACAGTCAGCCATGGCTTTTCCACGCAAGTGCTCATAGACTGGTGCATACTTTTATTGCAACTCTGTACCCACAAATTTCCTAGAGGGAGAAAGAGCACAACAATAACTTTACCTTTTGCACAAAGCGCATCCCTAAATACTGGGGTTTTGGAAACTTTAATGTTCTTTCTAATTTTTGTCATACAATCCCTTTCTGTTTGCTTTCAAGCTAGCTGCTTATCGGTTAAAATACATGTAAAGATGAAAACCTGCAGTAACTTCAGTTAGGGAAAAGTCTTTTGAAGTTTTTGCTTCTTAGCACTAGCCTTGCTCTACCAGTTTCATGTCGTGTTATTTCTTTTGTTTCCTCCTTTTTGAAGTACACTGGTACTTTTTGGTGTGTGTCTTTTCCTTTTTTAAATTCAAAGATTAAAGATGTGAGGGGTTTGGGTTTGGATATTGAACAAAGAAGTCTGAAAATACCACTCTTCCTGGCATATGTACTAAGCAAGGTTTGCTGAAGAGAAATACGACTTCATCCTTGCAGACAAAAATGGGAAGTCAGAGGAAATTAACCCTTCAGGAGAGAGCCAACCTTGGATGAAGAATCTAGTTCATCTTACATCTTCACCAAATAACCTGGCTTTAGGTACATACCTTGTGCAGATTTTCCTTTTAGAGTTAAATCTCAGTCTCGTTTTCTATTTTCAATACACTTTTAATATTCAAATCGTCTCTGAGAGGTAACTGAGGTACTGGCTTTTTTCTGGCTTGCTGCACTTGCTTTTTCTAGCATTAATTTCAGGCTGAAACCTCTCAGTTTACAAAGTCAGAACACTTACTGTTCCTCTTTTTTATTTTCTTCTGCCTCCTATAGTTACTGATATCATTAGGGAAAGTTGTGGCGAGGGATCTGAGAGTTGCACAGCAAACATAGTGCATGACCTGTGGCTCTCTTCAGTGCCTCTCTATCCCACTCACTTGGTTTATCCACTCATCTGGGTCTTTGGTCCAACTTATCTTCAGTCCGTTGGTCTTACAGTGCCTTCTTGCGAGACTAAGATAGAAAGCCACATAAATAGATTCTTTTTGTTTTTTAAACTTCTCTGAATGTTTTCCTTTGGGAATTGTGTTCTATTTGGTCAGTCTTTTTACAGGATTCTGTAAATTCACTGTCCAGGTGTCTGACCGGTCCAACCCTTTCCCTGCCATTACGTTAGAACTACCACTATTTCTAGTTAGAGACAATCATAGCATGTGGTACTACTTCAGAACCTAGAAGATTATTCTTGTCTACTGCTGAAAAACATAGTTGCTGCTTTCCATTTTGTTTTGGTTTGTTCATCTGTTTGCTGATGGTCTTGCAGTATCTGTGAGATTAAGGCAGATTTGGATTTGATACTGCATTCTAGTATTGTGACTAGATAGATAATATACGTCCAGTGATTCCTATTTTCTTACAACTACACGACGAAGGTACATTGCAAGACTATCATTAAGGTTGCAAAGTCCGGTCTTAGAATTTAGTAAGAGGCACTGTAGTTGACTGTGCAACCTCTGCTTAACTTGGCTGTGCATATGTGTTATGACTGTAATTACAGACTTTCATGCTTTTTTAAAAAAACACCCAACCACTGTTACTCTGACTTTGTTTTATGGATGGATGTAAAGTTTTATTGATAGTTATATACAATTTTTGTGGTGCCTGCTCTGTGTCTTGGGTTTAATTTGAAGATTTGCCTGGTACTGTCATCTGAAGATGCTGGTCTTTCAATTTGTGACTCACATCTCTGTATAAAAACTGAATCTTAGAGGTTTTAAATCTGCCATTGAAGAGTACTTTCCACTGAAACCACAAAATGCCTCAGTAATCCATTTAGAAAATGGGTATGCTGAATTGTTGTTTGTACAGTTTGTACAGAATATGTTTGTACAGTAGGGGAACAGACTTTGAAATACTGTATACCATTAGGTTTTTCCACTGCTGTTCAAAAGGTGGTAGAGGACTGTAGTCAGAAACTTTATGCAACCAATGTGAAAATCCAACTGTTTCACTGCAGACTTCGTCAGCCATGGAACAGTTGTTACAGTGAGGCCTGCTGAAAAGAAGCTGCAACATCCAGAGCTTCCTTCAAAGATATACACACCACATTAATACAACTGAAGTCAGTTACAACAATATGGAATAGAAATCAGGGTGTTTATGCCGTCATCTCCCCTGGCCCCAGTGCTAGTTTCCCATCAGTAGGAAAATGATGTTTGATCTGAGGCTTATCTTAAAGGAAACGCTTTCTTCCTGAGTACAGAATACTTCTGTGATGCAGACCCCACCTATGATGATTGTGAAATTGTGCTTGTCACTCATTGCCTTCCACTTAAAAATGTGCACCTTTTTTTTTCCTGTTTTAATATTTATTTGCTATATTGAGTACACTTTTGGCTTCATCCTGCTAGTGTCTCCTCTGCACTAACATTCTTTTCTTAAGCAGACAGGGAAAGTTTTTGAAGGAGTTCAGTCAGTTATGTTCTGTCATCCTTTTCTTGGCCTCTTACCTAAGTTATTTTCATCATCACAGCAGGCAAAATTGACATTTTCATGTCTAATTTGTAGTTTTGATACTGCTATGCTGAGTGTGCTGATGGAGAGCAGAACTGACATCTTAGGCTGTAAATTTCAGAGAGCAGACTTAGTGGTTTACTCTAGTCTTTATGTTGCGTGATTACATAGGTCTGAAGTTAGACTAATGCTTTTCTTAACGTGTAATACACTTTTAGTCTTCTCCCATCCATACAAAACTAATAGTTAATTTATTAAAACGACATCTACATGTTGCAGTAGTTTCTTTAAATGAAAGTATTCATTTATGTAACTATGACTTAGCATATTTTGTCTAATTTGATTGTCGAGAGATCAGGGGAGGGGACCCCCAAACTTTAAAATGTGAGTATTCTGACTTTCTTTTTCTGCAATGAAATGAGGAGTAGTTGGTCTTCAGTGTAGGAACTACAGGAGTTACTCTTTCAAGAATTAAAGTGAGTGAAAGGATAGGCATGCTCATTTTCCTGTAGGTTTTTTGTTTAGAACAACTGAAATAAGTGTCTTGTAAGTGAAAGATCTGCACCAGAAAAATGCTTATGTTACAGATTATTTATTTCCTCAAAATATTTTGTTAGTTGGAAAACATTCTTAAATGTTTTGTGTCAGTGTGATACATGCTATTGTAACCATATGATAAAAAGATTTGCTGAAGATGTCTTTCATACCTCATTATCTCTCACTTCACTGTTCATAACAGCTTCAATGAGAGTAATACACAGAAATCTTAAATTACATAAACAGCTCTTTCAGATTGTTCTATGAAAAGTTTTCATCTTTAAAATTGGACTATTCCCCTGAAATTAGTGGGGAAAATAGCTGAAATGAGCGAGTTAGTATTTGAGTTAAAAAGACAAAATTCTCATTTCATTTGTTAAAACAAGATTTAATTTTTCTCTTTCTGCAGTTGTTGCCTTTGGGGGCAGAATAGGTTCCTTTCTAAGGTACATGTGGCAGAGGCATCAAGTTGTTAATTTTCCCTGTTGCTGCAAGCAGCTACATCATATAGTGCGCTTTCTGAATTTGTCAGGCTCTGTCTTTAAATTATCTAAGAGTTTTTGCTCACACTGTTGGTATTCGAGGGTAGTTCTTGAGTCTTACTTCTCTAGCTAGCATAAATCTACTTCCTGAAGAATGGGCTGAAGGCTGGGGTTTTGTCCCCCTATTGTGCACTGTCCTGTAGTGTTTGTTACTCACTCTTAAACTGTAACAGTAGAAGTTTTAGACTTTGGAATGTTAAGTTATCAATACTTAATTTAGACTGAATTTAAGTAGCCTTAGTGAGTGCTCCAGCACTCATGTAGTGAAGCTGAACTTACTTCCAAGAGCAGTTGCTGTGTGTAAGCTGATACAGTGCTCTTACAGATATACCCCACGTGGTGGAAATAGATGAGGAGAGTGCAACTCTTAAAAATGATGCCATTACACTTGCATACTTTTTTGGTTTTTTTACAGAAAAAGCTTTTTAGAAACAAACATGTAGATTTTTTTCTGAGGATATAAAAAGCATAATCTTATGTGCAGTATCATCTAATTTATCACAAATACCAGAATATTTTGAACTGAATGGCCTCTCAAAATAAGGATTGAGTATTTGAAAATAAAGTGGGTGGGCCTATATACCAGTGGCACATGAAACTAATTTCTGTATTACTGTAACTGTCCTACTTTAGTTTGTTAGGCTTCTGCCTAACATAAGACTATTTTCTATGGTACCTGTAAAGAATGAGTCAGTAAGAAGTTCTTTTTGGCATTCGATTTCTATTACGCATTTTTTTTAAAGACCTCACAAAAATGAAGTCAGTTGTGCCGCTTCAGCCTGTCCTCAAATGAATCAGACTGCCAGTGAAAGAAGGAACTATAGATGCACTTAAACTGCCCTGAAATGGTTCTTTGAGTATTGACCCAAAGTCAGTAGAATTGGGTATTAGTCCTCAACTATGCAATTCTAAACCAGCATTCTGTGCCGTAGGAAGCTGCCTGCGACCAAGAACAGGGATGTCCATATTAATCAAGTCCTTCAGCACCACCAGTACCAGAAGAGGTAGCACTATTAGAAGCATGCAGTTTTATGCCAAGATTTGGGTTTTCAGAAGGGATGTTAAGATTTATTTTCAGCTGTGCTCAAGTTAGTAAAGTCTCCAGAGGCCAGTTCAGCTGAACTGATGCGCGCATTATGAACTAGATGAGTTAGATTTAGTATCATACCATAATTTCCTTAGCACACCTTAATACACGTTCTTCTTCTCAATATTCACAACATGTGACATAGTTATTCTAAAGGTTAGTCTTACTAGCTTTTAACTCTTACTGTGGGCCACAAGCTCAGTTTGCTTTAAAATTCTCATCACTCGTGTTGGAAAGCTTCAACAGCCCCTTAGCAACTTCAAGGTAAGGAAAACCTTTTGCTCTCTAAAAAGGCACATGTCGTTGAGGGAGTTTGTGCTTCTAAAAAAAAAAGTCCAAACAGACAAACTAAACCGGTGCCCATTGGGAGAAATGCCCAATTGAAATAATACAATTGAAAAACTGCATTATTATATTGTTGATTTTCAGACATTACCAAATGTAGTGGTAATGTTACCACCTTTTTTTACCATTTACCTTTTGCCAATACTGAAAACATTTTTGTAGTAATAGCAGTAGAATTCAGAAATTGCATATGCTAGTTTGCTTATGCTATGTGTTCCTTCCCCACTGAGAATTCTGTTTTTCTCACTTTTTAAACTTTAGGATGAAACTAATTTTAACAATTCTTTTTCTTGCTCTTTGGTAAGCGCTAATCAACAGTTCTCTCTCTTCCTGTAGAAATGCGTACAGTCATTTGTTTATCTGAGAGTCTAATAATGGATATGCCAGGATCTTCGTAATCTTTCCTGTAGCCGGTTTATCTATAGTTGCTTATTAAGTCATATTTAACCTATAATGCTGACTAATCGTATTTGCCCACATGTTCTGAATCATGTATGTGTTCTGAATATTCTCTCATGAACTGAAGACTATGATTGTATGTTTTAGTATTACACAGAGGTGAAGTATGTAATATTTTATACTATTTAGGGAAAGCTAGGTTTTCTGAAAGCAGCAAATCTTGCCAAGAGAATGGAGTGCAAGGATCTGAATGAAATATTTAGATCTTCATAATACGTTAAATTTGAGCTGTAAAGTGATTGTCTGTTTCATAACTGTATAAATGTCTGGTGGTTATAAAAACCCCAGTCCTGGTGATTTTATATGTCCAAGCAGTATTTCCATACTGTAATTCTTGCAGGTTCAGTGCTTTATTTACTCATTGTTACTTTTACTTTCTCTGAGGTAAATGTTTACAGCACTTTCTAAGGGACAAATAAATGCCAAATCATGGATTGCCAATGGAGGAGAAATAGTGATTTGCATGGTACTATGGCATCTTGCTTGCATTGTGGTAAGAAGTTGTTTGTGCCACATCAGTGAGTTCTGAGGGCAGTAACACTGATTTTCTATAGTTGCTGTAATGATTTGTCATGGTATTACATGACCTTCTGAAAGCTTCACCTTCTAGAAGTGGGTAATTTATATGAGAATACCAGTTTTCCATTTAAAATTAAAACAAGCTTCCAGTCTTCATGAGTGTAGAGACAGACAGGAAATGTGATCTCAGTATATCACTCAAGTCCAAAGTAAAAAAATATCCCCTTTCCCTGCTCTGATACTGACTGAGCGTTTAAACCCCTTTTTCTCTCCTCCCTTAAAAATGCTGGACCCTCCTCCAGAAGTTTTGAACAGCTGAAGTTGGAAGTATTGGGGAAGACATTTTAGGTTCTAACGTATTTTCTGAAATTCTGTTTCCATTTTTAGTTTTCCCTTTTTTTCACAATATTCCCACTTATTTTCTTTTCTCAAATTAAGGTCCTTGCCAGCTTTTTTGAGTGTGAGTTTCTCAATCACTTTGACTCTGTTCTTGGTCCTCAGATTGGAGCCCTACAACATGCCTGTTCTGCACATCCAGTCTGCCTTCACTCTCCAAGTCGTAGTCCTTCATTTTTGAGTCTGATAGACTGGACTTTGTATAGCTATGATGGGCTGAGGCCAACGGTATGAGGTTCAACAAGGCCAAGTGCCAGGTCCTGCACGCGGGTCACAACCACCCCATGCGGCGCTACAGGCTGGGGGAGGAGCGGCTGGAGAGCTGCCTGGCAGAAAAGGACCTGGGGGTGTTGGTCCACTGCCAGCTGAATATGAGCCAGCAGCATGCCCAGGTGGCCGAGAAGGCCAACAGCATCCTGGCCTGTATCAGGAACAGTGTGGTGAGGACTAGGGAAATATCGTCCCCTGTGCTCAGCCCTGGAGAGGCCCCATCTCGAGTACTGTGTCCAGTTTTGGGCCCCTCACCACAAAAAAGCCATTGAGGCGCTGGAGCGGGTCCAGAGAAGGGCAGCGAAGCTGGTGAGGGCTCTGGAGAATAAATCTTACGAGGCACGGCTGAGGGAGCTGGGGTTGTTCAGCCTGGAGAAAAGGAGGCTGAGGGGAGACCTTATGGCTCTCTACAGCTACCTGAAAGGAGGCTGTAGGGAGGTGGGGGTCGGTCTCTGCTCCCAGGTAACAGGCGATAGGACAAGAGGAAATGGCCTCCAGTTGCACCAGGGGAGGTTTAGACTGGATATTAGGAAAAATTTCTCCACAGAAAGGATTGTGAAGTGCTGGAACAGGCTGCCCAGGGAACTGGTTGAATCACCATCCCTGAAGGTATTTAAAAGATGTGTAGACATGGTGCTTAGGGACATGGTTTAGTGGTTTTGGCAGAGTTAGGTTAATGGTTGGACTGGATGGTCTTAAAGGTCGCTTCCAGCCTAGACATTTCTATGATTCTATTATTGTTTTCTCCTTGACCTTTTTAGGCTGAATTTCTTTGCCAAGAAACATTTGTTTGATTTCTATTAAAGCTTATAAGGTAAATACCTTTACGTAGTTGAGAAAGGAGAGATATTTTGATTTTTTTTTTGACAACTAATATAGAAACTTGTCATGTTTATCTGATTTCTTAATTTCTTCTCGGTTTTGGTTTAATTTGTAGTAATGTTTATGTGTAGTCAAAAGTGAAAGTAAAGATCTGTGGTGAAAATACTCCACAAAGAGACAATAATATATGAAAAGAGAATGGGATGTACCTGATGAGAGAAATGGTGGATTTTGTGTATGTTAATTTTGGTTATGTGGAATCCTTTATTTGCTTGGAGATTGTGCTTAAAGTTCATATCAGGTAAGCTGTGAAGGCTGACTTGATATTTAGTGCACATGGGCTTTTTCTAGAGGGTGACTTTCACCCAGGCATTTTACCGCTGTTATGTTAGATTGCAGATGATCCTGTCCTAATATGTAAAATACTGCGCTCTACTATTTAGTACGGAAAGTAGTCTGGTGGATGGGAGAGTGGGCTTGAGTTGGAAGCTCCCATGTTTTACACTGGAGGAAAATGACTGTGGATATCACAGACTTCATAGACGGACCAGAAATGATGTATTTATGTATCTGTAAAGGTGTTAGTGATCTACAAATGAAGGGTCAGATCCTCTCATATTAAGGGAACTGGCAGCTCTCTCTTGTGGATCTGCCCCTGCCGCAGGCATGCATGGCCACTGAGAAGCACTACGTTTGCAGGCATTACAAAGCCGGATTAGCAGGTATAACATCTTATCTTTTCTACAGCTAATACTGAGTGAGTGCTGGAAGGGAGAAGTGCATAGGTTCTTCCATGCCTGTAGCCATGTAGCCATTCCTGGCTATCATGGTATCTTCTTCAGAAGCCTAAGTGGAACAACATGGACACGGGAGCTGAGGATTCCAGGGGTTGTCAAAAACTTCATCATGTCTTTGTTGCCCTGAATCATTTGCTGTAGGGTTCATGGAGCAGATATGACGCATTTTCATATGTGCTTACTATTGGTTTTATTTAGTATCTATGTTTTTTCCTTTCCATGTTTTCCAGCTTGCACTTGTTTTTTGTTTTCTAAACATAACCCTGAGGTTAAATAAGTGCCAGAGATACCAGGGAGAACTTACAGCGCTAAATAGTACATTTTCAACAGTGTTTATTGTTGCAGTGACAAGGTAGCTTGCACATTTCTAAACTGCTGATAAGAAATTGTAAAAAGAAGCTAGAGGTCTACAGTAACTAAACCCATGGCTTTAGTTTCATGCTTGTTATGGAGAAATACTTCCTCCCCCGCTTCCCCGCCAGTAATTGCTCTTCAGGTAATATAAGTGTCAATGTTATCGCAAATTCTGGCATCATACAGTCTCTCCCAATGCTTGGTTTTCTATAAAAAGTTTTATATCAGAAGTGAAAATAATTTTATAGTCCTTTCATTTTTGAAAAAAATTGTCCCTAAAATATGCACCACTTTGTGGCTACCAAATACTGTGCCTTGACAAAAATGCCATACAGAAACATGTCACTACTCTCAAAAGGTTAATTGATGTTTCAGGATGTTGAATGTCTTCTAAGTAAACATGACTATAGCCAAATACATTTTTCTTTCAAGAAAATAGTCAGACCATTTTGAAGCCTTAGGCAGAGTGCTATTTGTTAATCAAACCTTGTTCTCCTACAACTATATTTAAAACAGAAAAGATACATGAATCATACAGGAAAACAAAGTAATTTTAAGGTAAAGCAATATAAAAAAAGAGTTATGGCTGTTGTTCAGCTATAAACTCAGGCCACTGTGCTGCCACATATATTGTATTATTCTGAGCCCTCTACAATGTTCCTGGATAGATGTGTATTAAAAGTCAAATAGAAGACATAAATTTGAATTTCTTTACTTTTGATGGTTTGTTTTTCATGCCACATACAATACACTATTTAATGGCCTTAGAAAAGTCTTAAAAGTCAGGCTTCCTAGGATACTGTTCTTGTTTTATAATCCTGGACAAGATGCTTGCTGGTCTAAGGTTTGGTTTCCATACTAGTATAATGAACTGTTTAAGTGTAGCTCATAGAAAGTCTTTTCTAAATTGAGAGTCTTGAACCTCAGTGACTGCAGTATGAAGAACCATTGTGTTCCAGAGCTTGTTCACTGTCTCAGTGTTTCACTCTAGCGGTTAAGTGTTTTATCAAAATAGGTAGTACTGTTTCCTGTTGCCTGCTTTGGACTGCTCCCACCACTAGCACATAAGTCAGCATTCCAGTCCTTCTCTGTTGACCATTATAAATTTTGATAGGGTTCTTTAACTGAACTGAATTACTTCCTTGATCTAGAGATCAAGACCTAAAGTAAGGCAAGATGCTAAGATCTTCACGCTCCTGAGAGAAACAGGTGTCACTTCTTTACTGAATTTTATTGAAATTTGTAGACAGAAAAATGTTTTCCAGCTGTGTCATTCTGGTATAATTTCCTGAAAGATTCCAGATACTGGCCAGCACAGGACCTTAGCAGACTTGTCCAGTGGTGTGATAGACTTGAGCTCATCCACAGAATCCACTTTGGATTGTGCTGTACTTTTGGTGGGATGGGATATTATTTTCATCAACGAAGATGTAATCAGGTTAGAGGAAATCAAACCAGAGAATTATGAATAAAAATTAACCTGCTTTTAGAATTTATGAAACTTGTCTTTTAAAGCATCTTTAGTTCATAGGTTGTGGGCATACTGTTACTAAAGCTATGCCTACCACAAAATGAGCTAGACCAGATTTACAGCATTTTAGCTGTGCATGTTTGTGTTGTATGCATGCTTTCATTGATTTGATTAGTGTATAAACTCTACATATTTTTAGCACACAGTGAAATCTGAATAGGGGCATTTATTGCAGAGCAGCTGACGGACTGCAGGCTGACCTGCTGAAGTTCTTCGTACTGCCTTGTTCCTACAGCTGTATACAAAGTCAGTCTGAGACCGTTCTGTGTCTTTCTGTTAACTTGGCCTTGGCTAAACTCCCTAACCATCTTTAAATGGCAGTTGTGGTTATTAGGTCATGATATATAATTTTCCTTTCGGTATGCTTACTCATGGCTTTCAGTGTTTGGTTTGTTATGTAATTAGTATAAAGGCGATGCAATATACAAAGAAATGAGATATAACATAAATTAATGTGTAAGTGCAAATGGTAGAGCTGCAGTAAGTTTTGGAAGTTCTGTCTTTGAGCTGTGACCATGGAAGATATTTCTGCCACTGCTTGCTCTCCTATCACTCATCTAGAGATTACTGTGGCTGTAGGAGGCAGGGCATGTGTTGGCTTCTCTGCAATTCACAGTACAGTGCCTCTGGGATGGCTCTGAGCTGTTGATGATTTTAGCTGGATTGTTCGACCGGTAAGAGATTCACCAAGATGTGGCACAGTTTCAGTTTTACCAAGTCAGCCACAACATTTACTAGCAGAGGGGAGACACTAGATTAAAAAGAACTTGTATGCAAATTAACTTGCCAGGTGGTAAGAGTTTATATTTCTACTTTTCTTTATTCAAGAAAAACAGGTAGGTTATTTTGTGAAAGACTTGTAGTTCTGTTCTTGCACGCTTCATTTATGCATGAGGTGTAGCTTGATAATGTTTGAATATCATTTAGATTAATGATTAAAACGCAATTTGAGATGTATTTTTGTGTATCTTTCTATTAAAAATTCTGTTGCTCACATGCTTAACTGCCTTTTGGCTTTTCAGTAGTAACAATTTAAAAAGCAGCACAGAATTATTTTTGTCATTAACATCTGTGTATGGTAGAACACACATGAGTAGATCTGTTGATTAAGAAATTACCATTTTTATCTGGTTTACCATTTACTGGTAATTTTTTTTCTTTTTCCTAAAAGAAAAATAAATATGAAATAAAGTTGAAACTGCAACTTTGCTGATAAACTTCCACAAGGAAGGGGGAAACGACCTTATTTTGGATCCTTAGTTGTGTTTTATGGATTGGTTCCAACAGATTTGAGACATATGAAGTCGCTTTATTTCGTGTGGTCACAGGCAGTTTGAACTGACAAATTTGGCAAGAGAGAGAAGCATTTCTTGGACTCCAGGAGGATTTGCAGATTGTGCATTGTATAAAAATGCTTAACATTTGTAGAGCCTGACATTGTGTTCACTGACACAAGCCATTCACAATATTGAAAGTTGACCTGGGTGCTTCTGTGCCATCTGATCATAATCTAAATTTGATTTTTATAGCTTGAAACAATTGGGTGGCAGCTGAATCTTCAAATGGCAGAGTCCATGCAAGCGAAACTAAAGTCTCCTCAAGCTGTGCTAGAGCTGGGAGTGAGCGATGAAGATTCAAAGGTAAGAAATACACGCCTGACAGATTCGGAATGAGCTGTTGTGATGGTCTTATGTTCCAAGTTCTGAGGAATCGATTGGAGCTCTTGATCATTGTTTGTCTCGCCAGTGTTTTCATTTATATATTTCATAAAATGATAGTAAGCACTTGGAATTGTGAAGTTCTGATGTAATAGCGTACATACTAGGTAGACCGAGAGCTATGTTACCACCTCTTTGGGCTGTAACATAATAGAGAAATATGTAATATGGTTATTTTAGGTCTCTGAAATATCTTTGTGGATAACTTATTTTTATCACATAGCATGTGATTGGTGCTTCCTATGCTTTTAATGCCTAGTAGCTTGCAGCCTTCTACCATGTGTGTAGTTATGTAAGATATTACTCATCACTTGCAATCTTTCTGTACTAGTAATGTGTATTTATATGAATGATGACATAGTATGTGAGGTCACAGAAAGCCAATATTTGCAGGTTTTAAGGTAAAGTCTTAAGTTCAAGGATTTTAGTGACTGGTGGTGTTTCAGTGCCAAAACCCACTAATGACGGTAAATTTTTATTCATAAAATCTGTATTTTTTTGTTAGCTAGCATGTTTTAAATTGAACACATGAATTGCTTTTAACCTTATCTTTCTAATGGAAATCGCAGTCTTTACTTCTGTGGTGAATGTTTATCTACGAAAAAGTGTAAATAATTTGAAGGGAAAAATCAGAACTCAGCTTTAGCATTACATTTAAATCATAATAATTTTACTAATGTGAGAGGAATTTGTAGTAGAATAAAAGAGAGTACACCGCTTATGTTTGTGCTTCTTACCAAAACTTGCAGCAATTATATCTTTTTCAGCAGTTCACTATAGTATTTTTAAATGCAAATACAGGAACCAGACAATATTTTATGTCCAAGCTGCGCTGGGCAGCATTGCATGCAGATTCAATTCTGTGGCAAACCAATTTTAAACAATTGAGGAAAAAATGTTACTTTCACATGACACAGAGAGTTCATCTGTTTCCTTTACAAACAGAATTTAGCAAGTGAATTTTTTTCTCTATTTCTTTCCTCTCTATTTCTTTTTGTGTGTACAATTAAATACTAAGTTCAGAATTATTTTGCAATAATTACAAGCATTAGAATAGACTTGTAACTGACATCTACATAGAACAGTGCAACAAGGAAAAGATACTGACGCTCTCACGCTACAGACACTAAAATTTAAAAATCTGGGTTGATGTGAAGATAACTACAGGTTTTTTTCACTAAATGTTGACATCCTAGTATAGAATAGGTTTAAGATTGGCTAATATCTGCTTGTATACTGCCAGAAGTGTTGGAACATAATTTTTGTGCTTTATTTTGCATCTTCGTGATCTTTGTGCACTAATTATTATATGAAAATCCTAGATACTATGTACTACTTTTTTTCTCCCCAAACTTAAGTGCGTACCTTTTGCACAGAAATTTGGCATGAATTTAGCATATATGTTCTTAATTATTGTCCTAATTTCTGACAACACTTCTTAATTTCTTTTTTTTTTTTTTTTTAAATAATTCATGGATATAATATTTTTTTTCAGGAAAGACATGAACAGCTGTTACAGAGGAGCTTTGTTGTGCTGGCTCATTAGGGGGCAGTAGTGCTCTTTGGCAGACTGGCTCTTCCCTTTTTTGAGCTTGTACTCGAATCAGTTCTGTAGTCAGTCGTTGTAGGAAGCGTTTACATTACTAATCTGTATATAACAATAGAAGTTTTTCTTGCTCATCTACAAAACTAAAGCCTGTTAGTAAAAAAACCCATACTGAGCAAGGTAAATGACATTGGCCGTTATTTCCACTTTTGCTAACTGAAAGTAATTGTACTAATACATTAGTGTTTACTACAACTCACTCCACTTAAAGATCATTTAAACAGTTCTCTGTCAGAAGTTGACATTTAAAATTAGTATTTAAATAACCTCTTCAGGAGAGATCATCAGAAAACCTGTGGATATATGAATGTTATTTGTGCTTCATGAAATAAAAAGAGCTAGAGGATATGCTATATGCTATATAAATATTTATAGAGTATATTT
The DNA here is from genome assembly GCF_963924245.1 of Chroicocephalus ridibundus. Taxonomy (NCBI): domain Eukaryota; kingdom Metazoa; phylum Chordata; class Aves; order Charadriiformes; family Laridae; genus Chroicocephalus; species Chroicocephalus ridibundus. The sequence continues at coordinate 17,385,542 of NC_086316.1, forward strand.
TGTCAGCTTCAGATGACATGCAGAGTCCCATAGGTATTATACCATCAAAATTTGAAAGTAAGGTGGTCTTCGGCTCTTTCAGCTGCTAGTGACATTTGTATTGCCCAGGAAATATGCTTCTTCTGACAAATAGTAATTGTGATCAGATCCCATGATTTTTAATAAACATTTTCTTCCTGTTTTTTGTTAAAAAATTGCTGTTTACTTATGTGCAGACTGTATGCTTGATTTGGATTTAACAAATATTTCGCAGAGCCCTGAAAAGTTTTTCGCTATGTGGGGGTGGTTAATTACAGGAATGAGTTACCTGGAGAGGTTGCAGGGTTGCCAGCCTTGGAGATACTCAGGAGTCAATGGGACAAGTCCCTGAGCATCCTGCCCGAAGCGTGGAGTTATCCCCGCTGTGAGCAGAGGCGTGGATGAGGTGGGCTGCTCAACCCTGCCTCCCTGCCAAAGTTGTCCTGTGATCTAGGCTGCTTTGCAGCTTGGTTGCTGATGGTGTTTTGTATGAGGAAGAGAAAAAAGGAGCTTTCAATTAAAAATCCAATTAACAGCGGCTTCTTACAATGGTTCAGGATTTGAAATGTTTAATTGCATTTCTAAATCTGAGGGAAGTGGAATTTCTATGAACTAGGCTCACATAACAAGCTGGTATGATAGGAAACATCTTTGTGAACTGCAAGATCATTTGCTTCCATTCTGACATTTTAACGAGCAAAGGCGACATTTAGAACTGATGTGTAAGATATTGGCTGTGTGTAAGGCTTTTCTTTAATAATATAATTTGGTTTCAGATCTTTTGGGCTGTTGAGTTGCAACATAACAATCTGAGGATTTTTTACAGACTATTATTATTTTTATGGTTATAGAGTGAACTAACCAGTAGAGGGAGCACAAATTAACAATCCTGCTAATTATGATTTTGATTTGCAAACAAAGACTGATCCCAAAAAGTGCTATGTTTATTTAACATCTGTTTCTTTCAGTAATTTATTTAATAATTATCCACATAGGCACACGCTCGCATATTCTTTCCCTCTGTTAATAGCAGTAGTTCCTTAGGCTGTCTAATCCAGACCTTTCTAAAGAACTGTGATAATTTTCTATAACCATAGGAGACATATAAAAAAAAAACATAGTAAAGGCTGTAGAGAAGGTCTGAGGGCTTCAGAAATAGAACTTCATTGGTGCTGAATATCTCCTCAGAGGAATGTGAGAAGTAAGAGTGTGTTCCTAAAGAGTTTCTGCTATGCCTCTTCACTAGAATGATCCAGTAAGGCATATTACTATACAGGGTATTTATTATTGTGTATTTTTTACACATGATTTATAGTTAACATTTATGCTTGAAAATCATTACAAAAAGAAACTATTCGTGCCCAGTGTTGTCTCTTGATAGTTATCCTTTTTTTTTTTTCCTGCAAATCCATTCCACAGGTTTCATAAGATTCAGTTATGTAATTACTGTTGTTCCTATGGAAGGCTTTGCTCTTTTCTTGGTTTTCCTTTTCTTTATTTCATCTTTGATTTTATTCTTAACCATTAAGGACTTCTTGGAGGAGCTCTTTTTTTTTCAGTGTGAATGCTATGTATAAATTCTTCATGATGTTTCAGTACTTTATTTTGTTCCTTCTTTATACATCTATTTGAAGAATTTTGTTAGAGGATTTTGTCTGCCAGTGGAAGACAAAAAATAACTGATAAATGTACTGGTTTGTTAAACCTGCTAATGCAATACCTTTCACAAAAGATATATAAGATTAGAATGTTGCTATACTAATTTAATTTTATTTCCTTTTAATTAGTTTCTCCTTTTAGATGCTTTAAAAGAAGAATATAACAATGAAAATATTTTAAACTATTTTGTTCTGCAACTGTTTGTTCAAAATCAAAATGGGGCCTGACTGCATTTGAAACTGAGATCATAATACGTATTCGTCATTCTACAGAGTAAAGAGAAGTCTGGAGATCATGACTGATTATTTTTTACTTGTTAAAATAACAAGACATGGTTTTCTTTTTGCCTCTTATTTTTTACAAACTTTCTATACATTTCTGCACTGTGAACAGGTCTATACCTTAGATGTTCTGCTCCGTTTACTTCCATAAGTATGCCATTTTGCTTTCTAAGTTTGCCATTGTGAATATTTTCCCTGTCTTTAACAGCAACGTGAAGTAGATGAGGAACAAAGCTTTTCTTCTAGGGAAGCTAGATCAGTCACTCAATCCAGGCTGTACATTGTGTACAGTCTGCATGGCATGCAGGCAGGACCTGCACTTGGATGGAAATTTAAGGAAATATGGTGGTGCTTTCCCTTCCCCCTCAGTTTAGCCCTTTGTTTCACTTTGAAAAGAAGTTATATTTGTGGAGTGGCAGAACAGTGAGAGTTGGTGGAGGCTAGTGATATGTTCCCACTCCAGAGAGGTAGGAGGTGGCAGAGCATCTATACTGTGATATATCCCCCTTCATTTTCCTCAGCCTCAAAGTCCTCAGCTTTTGGGGTGATGCATTTAGGTAGGTGCCTTTTTTTTTTTCCCCCCAAAATAGAGGCGTAATTTGTATCCGTAGGGCTTTGAAAAAAGAGGGTAGTTAAAGTACATGGTGGTGGAGGAACTGTGCTTAGGTGCAAAGACTAAACAACTGTAAATTGCTTCTCACATTCATCAGCTACCTCTCAACCACTTTCTGTCCTGATGAGGACATCACCTTTTTCCTTCTCGGAACACAAACAAGCTTGCATGTGCACCCTTGAGCCTAGTTTTTAGTCTTCTCATTGAGCAGATTTGTAAGTCTATAGCAATTGCAAAAATAAGTAGGACAGGCCTTGGATAAATCAAAAATGTTTAAGGATGAGATTGAGAGAAGAGGGGTTTTCGTTCTTATTTAGAGGAGGTAATTGGAGGCCTGGATAGCCTCAGATAGCACAGCCTGGTTCGAGGTCTTTCTGAACTTCTGTATACAAGCAAGGTTGCTGCTTTTGGCAATGTGTTATGAAACCAATTTTGTTCTGAGAACTAAAATCTAATAAATACTGCTGCTGATAAGAAAGCGGAAAGTTACCTAAGAGGAGGTTTCAGAATATTGAGAGAAGTCCTCATATTTGTAGGAGTTTTAGTAAGAATGACTGTACTTGAGTGTGCGGAACAGCTCAGAAAAATAGGCCTGAAATTTCTAATTTGCTTCCAGGCTGTCACATTGCTACAGAAAGCAGTCAGAAGTTTCTTTGCTCAACCACGAGAGCCAGAAATTCCAGACTTGCAATGCCCAGCAGTTCTTGCATTAGACTGTGTTTGATCCATCATACCTATTATCCCTGATTAAATCAATTTAATTAGAGGAAAAAAATGAAGATGTAGTCCAGTATTTTCAGAATGCTGGACTTTTTTTCTAGTGTAGAAATGGATGGCAGAGTAACCCACGTCCTGTTAAGTTGTGCATAGTTTGACGTTTTACTTAGGAACCATTTGCCAGATGGTGTGACTCCAGGAGTATGCGCTCACCTCTGGCAATTGTACTGTAGGGTGTAGTTAATGATCTGGCTCCATTTGTGATCTTACATGATTTAATTACCAGCTTATAGTAAGGATCTCTTTACAGGGTTCTCTTTACAGTATTCTTACAGTTCACTTGGCTATATACACAATTTATGAATACTGTCTGTAGCTCATGAATTTACAAACCCTGTAACTGGCTACAGCCTCTGCACATGCTCTGTTCCCCCTAAAACACTCTTACAACTTTGCCGTGTGTCTTTATGCCATGAAATTAAAGAAGAAAATGATCCCAGTTTACCGTCTACAGTTGGTTGCAACCTTCGGCAACCTCAGCCTGTAGTTAGTACCGAAGCTCTTGTTTTGTACAGGAGTAAATTGAATTGTGCACATTGCGTAACTTTACCATTGTTGGTCCAAATAAGCAGCAAGAAAGTAGCTGAAGTACTTAACTTCTAAGTTTAAACTTGGTGACTTGTTTTATTGCCAGGCAGAGTTAAGGCCTTGAGGGCCTTTGAAAAATACAAGGATCTGGTGAGTTTTTCCTCATTTAATGCACTTGTACATGGCATCTTTTTTCTTAAAAAATTTGCTTCTTGCCTCAAACTGGCTTTGTAGGCTTGGTCCTTCAGTCTTTTCAGATGAAGAAAAAACATTCATTGGATTCATTGCAAATTCTCCAGAAACTCCAGATACTTTCTTGCCTGCTGTTCTCAGAAACTCTGCAGTGTTTTAGCAAATGAACTGTTGTTGTCATTTGTGTGTAGCATTGTAAAATAGCCCTGTTTTATTGGTACTTTTGCTATTATTTTGCAGTACTTCCTGGCAGTTCTGACTCCCCTGCTTTTACTTAGGCAATATACTCTGTGGTCCCTTCACAAATGCGTTAAAAATTGGCATCTCTCCCATGTGTATTTCTTCCTGACTCCAAGGTAGAAAGATGAGGTAGTCTAAGAGATGGGTGAGTTTAGGGAGAAATTAACATAAAAGTTGACCTTCCTCTAACAGCAAGGCTCGGCCTTACCAGCATAGCTCTTTGGCATGTGTCTTCTGTTACAATGAAGTTGACTGCTGCCTTTGAGAACTGGAGGCGAGACCAGAGGAAGACAATATGTAATTTTCAAGTCAGCAGCTTTCTAACATGGATGTTTAAAAACAGATAATTTTTCTATGTATAGAAACATAAAAATAAAAATTTCTTCTGAATGTTAAAAGGTATAAAATTCAGAGGGTAATAAGTCCTTTAGATAGAAGTGTATCAAGTGAGTACCATTTTATGGCATTTAAATCAGGTAGGATTAGCTCACAATTAGAAACAAGCAGAGAAGAGGTGTAGTATGTTCTTTATAAAAGTCGGAGATTAACTTTTTATATATGAAAGTCTTGGTGTTGGGGAGCTGTGCAGAGCTATAAACGTGTCTCTGTTTTCTGAGTACCACTCGAAAGGCCTCTCAGTTTTCCATCTTTAGCTTCTCACTTCTTCCATCTGTAAAATGGTGAACCTGTGACTGCCTAACAGTTGCAACTTGGGGGGACTTGCTTGTGTAAAGCTGTCTTTTTGCTATCTATTAATCCTTTATTTTTCCTTTGAGGGGTTCTAAACGAGGAAAGTTATGAGATGTGAAATTTTAAAAAAGGAATTTCCATGTGTTTTTTCTCAGTGGACTTGTGCTTCAAAATCCTTCACATCTTTAAGAGCCAGCAGTGGTTTATTTTCCTGTAGCTAGTTGCCATGTAAGTGATACCTTCAGAGCTTGTTGAAGGAGGTAGGATTGTCTTTTACGGTTATGATTACTGCCTGTTTTTCGTTTATACTGACAGAAGCAGTTGCCTTGTTCCTCATTACTGCAGCAGTAGCTTGGGAGCAGTCTGTGCTTTGCTGTCTTGGGTGGGAATGGAAGAGGCGTACCCTTCTTAATGCCTTGTCTTCTGGTAGTTCATACTGTGTTGGAGGCACTCTCTGAGTATGAGGAGATCTTTAGTCAGAAACAAAATACCGAAAAGAGGGAGTTAAAAGTTTTAAGATCTAAATATATACAGAATGTTTTAATGGAAGTTGCGAACTTGCCTATAAACACCTCTTACCTTTTGTTGCTGTACCATAGAAAGGCATTTTTTGGGAGGTACTCCAAAAAGAGGTAGGTTGATGACTTTGCTTGGGGTATCCAGAAAAAACAGTATGGAGTGTTCAAAGAAAGCTTTAAGTCTTATACAGCCTATTTGCAAACAAACAGAGAAGGTGATTAAATAGCAGGCTTGTAGAAGAGAGTGTGTGATGTCTGTACCTGCCTAGACTGACTTCAGCGCTCCACCTTTTTCTACTTAATTTACTGTTTTTTTCAGGCTTACTGTAGTTGGCTAGCATTTGTTTTCACACCACTGCATGTTACTTCTGTAGCTGTGGCAGGGTGGGCAGAATATAGAGGAAAATTTCTGTCTTCCAATTGTCTGTTAAACAGTGCTTTTTACTGAAGTACTGCTGATCAGGCTCTGCGATGGGCATGGATAGAAATGGAACTTTTCTGTTTTAAGCAGAAGAAACAAAATTCTGTGAAGAAACAGAAAAAATATCTAATACCAATGCCAGTGAAATGGATTCTTATTCTCCACCCTAAGCAGTGGTGGAGAGTTTGTATAAAGTTTGTGTAATTTTTTGCTCCATTTTCTTCATAGAGTAAATAATGATATTGACTTTGTTGAGCTGCTTTTGTTTTCTTGGTTTCCCCAGTATTTAATCTGCCTTTTCTTTAATTAGTGCACAAAAAGCATACCTGCACAAACTTCTTAAGCACCTTTTCTAAGATGTACTTGATTATTTTGTCCCGACTAGTGTATTTTTCACCTTTGAAAGTTAAGTGGATGGATTAGCTTGGAAACTGCAGTATTACGTTGCTTTTTAAATTATATGAAAGATAATTTTTCAGCCTATTGTAAAAGGAAGGGAGATGAGCAGGAAGGTATAAGAGGCATGGAGTAGTCACTCAGCCTGTGAGTATCATATTTACGTTGATTCTCTGTGCAGCTTCTGAAAAGCCTAGCTGCAGGGTGACATATTTAACGCAAGTCAGACATTCTGATCACACTCTTCTCCCGTGATAAGTTTTTGTTATCTTCATAAAAAAATCTCATAGACTAAAAGTCCACTATAGCTAATTCCTGATTTGTAAAATGTAGTATTTTCAATCCATTTTGCTTAATTATTGCTGTAGGGAAGGTTTTTATTGGCACATTTGATAAGAAGATTGTATAAATGAACATTTTTATAAGTACCATAACATTTAGAGTATTTGTTTTCCTGCTGAGTGTCATGTTGCTGTGTTATATCTTTATGCACAACAAATGGGTCATTTTAATCAATTTCTAGTTCTGTTTTTTTCTCCCCACAGTATCAAATTACTTCCTTGCTTTTCAGTTGCAGTAGACCTAGTTAGTACAGTTCTCCTATTGATAAAGTTTTTACTTTTGTCTACTTTGGCTGAATATTAATTGTTTTTCCTTGAAAATATAGTTATGATGTGTGTCCTGACAAAATAAGACCAGCTTAAACATAAAATCCAGTGAAGACGTGGACATTTCTAAGGCAGTCCTGACAGTAAAGTTCTGTATAATATCTGACTTGTACAGTCTGAAATTGATATTTAAAGTTATTGAACTCCATTGCATATTTGTAAGCATTTCATTGCAAGCCTGATTATAAATACATGCTTTTAAAGTCTCTTTGACTGCTGTTAGATGCTGGAAGATGTCGTCTGAACAGACATGTTACAAGTATGATTCTGCCTTTTTAAGTTTCTGAAGTGCAAAAAGGAAGTTGGGCCAAAAAATCTCATAGATAATCCACAATATTTAAATAAGTTCTAAAAGCTGGGCTTATTTAACCAAGTTAGCTTTCATTGTTCCTTAACTTTCTCAAATGTCAAATTGTGGATTTTTTTTTTAATAATTTCTAATTTGTTTTCTGTCCTCTGCAACAAACTTTTCAACTCCCTTAGCAGAGGATGTACTCTGGAACAGGCAAGCAGAGCTGCAAGTGAGTAGCTAGGATCTTTGCGTGGAGGAAGACCAGCATCAGCTTGAGGTTCAGCGCTTCCCTGTTGGCATCTTGCCCGCAATTCCATTTTCTGCACGGGAAGGGGGAGGGAAATTGGTGGAATGAGGCTAGAGGTTTCCAGTCAAAGTATCTGCACAGGACTTGGGAGACTTAGTTGTATCCTTAAATTTATATAATGGGTCAGATTACCTTTCTTCCAGGAGAGGGACTGCTGAGTGAGTGCAGAGGGATGGTTTTGGTAAATTTACAGTTCTGGGCTTTAAATCTACAGTGCCATGAGTACTCTTGCCAGTATGAAGTTGAACAATTGTGAGATTCTGCTTCAAAATATGAGTTTTTGTCAGTATTTTCTTTTCAGGCTTTCTCTGTAATCCTTTCAAGAGTAGGGCTAGCCACAGAAACCAAAAATGAACTGTCTGAAGCATTTGAACACAGTGTCTCTGTTATAATATTAAGAAGCGAGGACATCACATGTGAAACTGTTTAATTTGGGTTAGGAAATTACATTACAGTATTTTTACTGTGCAGCTCAAAGGAGAGGAGCTGATCTGTGTCAGAGCGTTTGCATCTTGCCAGGGTCAGTGAGCTGTGGGACCACTCCGGCGCTGTGCATCCTGCACCCGGACACGTTTTCCCCTTCTCCCTTGTACACAAACCGCCATGCATCTTCTTGAGCAACACACCTGCATACCTTTTCTTCTTAACCACATCCACGCTTACATACGAAGAGGCTGTCTGGGGGTGGCAAGGGGCAGCTGCCAAACCAATTCATGGTCCCTGCAGGTTGCACCTTGCTTGTGTGCCTTTAGAAAACATGATGGTGAGGTGAACCATATTCAGTTACCCTGTTGGTTCATACCTTGCCAGCGGCTCTGTGCTCCTTAGGCTATTACAAAGTGATTAGGTGTTCTACATGACAAGCATCTTACCAGGTCTGCTCAGGGTAGTACAAAAGGAGCCTGTGCTTCTTTGTTTGCATCCAGTTCACATTTGTGTTCACCATCACTGTGATTCTCCTCTGTGTTCTGCTTTTCTTCTGTCAGTTCCTTAAATGCATTGTTTTGTGAGTTTCTGTACAAAATGGTACTGTCAAGGAAAAGTAATCCTCTTGGTGATTATGAGCTTCCAAGCAAGCTGCTTTGTGGGTTAATAGCATGGGTTTTATTTTAAAAGCAATTGTATTGTTCTGTATTTTCTGTCTGCTTTGCAGAATTGCTGGGCTTACTTTCCTGTTACTTTTGTTAATTTTTTTTCAACGTGCAAACTAATGAAATTGCCAAATCTGGCTTCCTGGAGAAGTAATATGTACATTCTTGAAAGAGTACAAAGTGAGCATCTCCTGCGTTGCTAACATCTGTCCTGCTTGAGGCAATAAATACACAGTACAGTACATGCTGTCAAACAGTATCAATGCTGTGTATTTGACATTGAACAGGTGTCTGTACAATGCTGTGACACCCTTTCCAGGCATGCTTCAGGTGGAAGAGGGTAGGTCACCACCTCAATTATATGCAAGGTGGGTGATTTTCACTCGTCTCTTTTCCTATTGTTTACAAATGACAGGAGTCTGGTATCTGGAACCCTGTGGCATCTAAATTTGTGCCACTTGGCTTTGTGTGAACGTTTAGCAAACTGTAAAAGCTGCTATGACAAGTGACCTTTTTCACCGGTTAAAATACATGAAATATCACCTCTTTCACAGGAAAACCACAACCCACAGCATGGCCTACAGCCCCTGAGCAAATCTTGATCGGTATGGTTATATAAAATCACTACTAATGAAATAACAAATACATATTTCTAGGAATGCGTACTCACTGGCAAGGCAGTAATAGAAAGAGATTTCAAGGAGGAAAGGAAAATACTTTTTTTTTTGCTTATTGAGACAGATCCTGTTACTAAGAATACATTTTGAAGCCTTGTAGTAATGAAAGGGCAATACAAAAACAAAAATAGAGCCAAAGCTAATGAACATGCTTGTCTAGCTTGAAATTTATATGTAAAGAGAAGCTGCTTCTTTTTCTGACCCCTTCAGCGACATTTTTGAACTTCCATATTTGTAAGAGTAACTGAGTTGTCCAGCCAGACCGTGAGATGGAACCACACAGGGGGGACAAATGGCAGAGGAAATAGCACTGTGATGCTTTCTCAGTGAGGTTATAGCTGTCTCAGTGTAAGGCAGTGACAATTTCTGCTGTGCATATAATCAAAATATTACAAGAATTGCTTTGTAAGTGGTGTTTGTAAATGCCTTCCTTCCTCAAAAACATCAGGATTAGGCCCTGAGTTTTTCAGTAATACTGGAGTCGAGGCTCTTTGGATTACCTCTGGTGCATAGTGGCAGGCAGCAGACTTCTAAAGAAGGCTGAAAATGCTAGACGGTGTCTCTGTCCTCTTTTCCAACATCAACAGAAACAAGGAGTTGGGAGATGCTTGTGCTTGGCAATAAGTCATGTGATGAGATTGGGAATTTGACAGCAAAACAGCAGCTCTGGCTGGTGTATATTTCTTTGATTAGGTGCTTCAACACCAAAGGGTGCACTTGTCTCCTTCATGAGATGGAGAAATGTATTATCTACTGTGTTGGCATAGGAGAGTCACAGGCTTTCTGGAGAAGCACTAACACTGTACTGTAGGGGCCTGCCCACTGGTGGCTTAGGAGTGCTGTCATACGGAGTAGTCCTGCAGGGTTTGCAGCCTGGAACCGAGTATAGGGTTCATTAACTGCACAGAGGAGTTCAAATTCATGTTGTTTTTCCTCTTCTCCTGTTACGAATCCTAAATAAAGGAATTTCAAAATCTACATATACACATTTGAAAACAAATACCTGTCTTTGTTCAAGAGCAAGTGCATAAACGTTATACATACTGCCTGCATCACCTAAAGTCACAACTGGAAAGGAAGTGTGCTTTATTAGAAGATCTTAGAGTACTCGGGAGGAGAAGGTTCATTTGAAGATGCAATTTAGAGGCAGGAAAAATCTGTAGATTTAGGAAAGTCCATGTGACAGCAGAGGACAATTCCTGAGCTGTTTTTCCTTTTTACCATTTCTAGAACACTTTGCCTCTTTACATACTTATTCCTTTTTCCTTTCTGTCGTCCCATCTTCATGGGAACAGGCACATTGTGCTCCTATCAAAAAATGCTACAGATTCCAAAATGTCTTTGAAGTTCCTCTCACAGCAGCATTGCCATTGAAGTGGGACAGAATTCCTGGGGTTGGTGCTATGTCTAAGAAGTTCTAATACATGTTTTCAAATGCTGCCTTCATTTAACTACTCTCTTTTTTTGTGCGTGTGTCATTGTTGCTTCAGTTTCTTTTCTTGTGTGGTAGGGTATCTTCTGCTCCTAAAGGGATAGCATGGGATGATATAAATTCAAGAAACATGTTTAGGCAGTGTTTACAACACTGAGTTCCTGGATGGCAGTGTATTTCTATCTGTACTTTTGGAGGCTAACATTTAACAAGTTCTTGAGTGAGCGTTTTAGTTTCCTCTTTCTAAATTTGTGTCAGGTTGAGTGAACATGAAAGCCTTTCTGATAAGAACCAAAATGGTTCGTAGAGGATATGGATGAGATCAAGAATAGCTAGTTTTTAGGACTGAAATTGGTACTATTTGTTTTCCTTCCAAATGTGGATGTATTTGAGACAATATACAGGAGGAAGCCTTTAATGCTAAACCTTTTCAGGAGAACTGCTGTGCTGCAACAGCAAGGAGCTTCTCTTTTGGAGTGCACTGATTTGCCAAGGGTACTGCAGGCAGACAGACACGGGTAAGCTGGCACAGAGATGTCTGAGAACCGTGTAACCCAGAGCAGAAGTGCATGAAACAAATGTGGAGAGGTGGAGGCCATAAGGGCAATTAACAGCAACAGAGAAGCAAGGACGTGTTGTCCATGGGGAGCTGTGAGAGTTGAACCTGTAGAGGTTATTTTGAGTGAGGCTGAGGATGATTAACATGCAGGGAAGCGGTGCACTGAGAGAAGCTTTATGCCACATGACATAGTGCTTTGTTCTCAACCTGATATCTGAAAAGTCATTCTGAAAAGCTCTTGAAAATTCAAGTGTAGCATAATTTGAATTTATTTTGTTAGTGGAATTGCTTTAAAATTCACATTACCGTTTTAAACTGCAAACTCCCGTGGCCTTGAGGAAGTCACAAAGAACCTAGAGCCATCCTTGACTTTAAGAGTGAGGCCCACGATGCCTGCCTAGGACAGAGTACACTTGTGTTTACTGCCTTTTGAAGAGAAGACCCTGACAAAACTTTAGCTGAGGGAATGCAATCCAAGGGTGAGCCACAGACAAACAGCAGATTCTTCAAAGACATGTGGGACTAGTAAGGCAGAGGAAGGATATAACAAAAAAACCCCCATCAAACCCCAAGAAGACATTTCGCGTATTTGTTCTTTATGGATAGACTGATGAAACGTATTTGTCAGTGCCAAGCATGAAAAGTGCAGTCCTGTAACTTAAGCACCACCGAGACGTTAGGTTGTGGATACTTGTTCTAAACCCTTTCTTCCGTTCTTTGCAACAAAATAGTTTTGTTTTCAAAACATTCCAATCTGTCATAACCCAGCTTTAAATTTCTTGAAGTAACTTGAATGCTTTCATTAATGTGACTATTTTTAAGATGCTCAAAACTTGAGAACTTGAGAGACTACTGTCTTTTTATAGCTATGTGGCTTAAGACAAACAGAAAAAAATCAGCGTTCTGTTTTTCCCACTGATTTCTGAAGCACTTCAGTAATGTGCTTTCTGCATTAGCTTTTTTTTTTTGAACTGAAGAAGCACGTAAGAATTGCAGACCAAACATCAGTCAGTCTATAAAACTGCAAAAAGAGCTTTGCAGCTTGAAACCAAAATATTATTATTTTAGTATGCGTCTTCATATTAAAACAAAGCACTTCCCATTTTCAGTTATGTGGAATTGGCATGTGTTTAATTCTTTCACAAAAAGTTGCAGGGGTGGGGACAGTGTGATATTTGGAAGACTGCAGGTGGTTATTGCCACTAAAACCAATATCCAGTAATGTGCTGTTCCACAAACAGGTCTGGAACAGGTGCAAAATTAATCTTCTGCCATAGTGTATGTACAACATATGTTAGTATCTTCATGTTGGCTTTGTGGAAATAAAGTTTAAAAAAAATCTAGTTACATAGAGTCACCATTTCCTTATGATTTGCATCTAATTCTTACACTTCCATTAAAATACTCTTTGCAGGTTTGGAGTTTTGGTTTGGGTTTTTTTTTTTTTTTTTTTTTGGTTAAAGAGTAGTAACATCTTTACTTAGAGTGTAAAAGTGTTTGGAATATGTAGAGAAGAAAGCCTTTGGGCTAGGAAATTGCCTCTTATTTTGTCCCACAAAACCCCTTTCAGGTTTAATTGACTTAAACTGTGTAAAAATTACCATTTCATTTTTGCTGATTGTTCCTCGTAGAAGTCCTGTATTTTTGCGCAAATACCAATTGATTATGAGCATTCTGATGTAGAGTCAGGCTGTGCTGTCATTGAACACCAGCACTCCTGGGCACTGTAGAGAGCACACAGCCCAGGTGCTGCAGTAACGCACCTGGGAGAAGCAGAGTGCTTGGCTGGGATTCCTTCCAGTCTTGAATACAGTACGGGGAATCAGCCATGTACTCTCCACTTTATGAAAGTGGCGTATAAAATAATGTGGAAGAAGGTGACTGATCTCCCCTCAGGTAGATGAATGCTCTACAGAAAACAGAAAAAAACATTTCCAGAGAGTGTAAGATGGAGTGTGCTCATGTGCTAGCAGAAATATGGGTGAGGTGACCAAAAGGATTTTTCTACTATTTTTTTTGATTGTAATAAAAAACCCTATTTAAACTTGTAGATTTAATATATATATATATAAATACATATACATACATATATATATATATATAGTGAAAGACTGCAGATGTGTGAGTGAAAGTAATATCTGTTTTGCATACAATTCTGTTACCCTGTCTGTGAGCTGCACAGAGCCTGGAAATCAATTTGGAAAGGGGCAGGAAATCCTCCACCAAGAAGGAGAACGTTGCCTTTGGAACAGGCATCATCACGGGGAATAGCACAGCATGGGATTGAATTTCCTTGGCTGTTCTTGTTAGAATGTTGGACATGTTTTTATCCTGAAGTTACTGATACATTGCTTAATGTTAAGTGGCATTTTTTTGCATGTGAATAGATACCTATGTCAACAGTTGCCAAGTGTCCTTCAAGGCAAACAAAAAAGCAGTAGAACGAACTGTGACTGCAGAGATGAGCCTTTTAAATAAAAGCAAAACAAAACTGCTTCTTCCTGCCGGCTGTTGAGAAGTTTATTGATTCTCCCTCTAAATCCATTGAAACCCCAAGTGTGTATTTTCTTCTGCAGTAGGTGGAAGAAAGGCTGGTGAATGAAGTTCACCGCTCTCACAGTTGTGCCAAGGTATTTGTACAGCTACACTGCAGAATGGATCCCTGAAATGAATTAGAAAATGAAACAAAGGCAATATCTTGGAAGTTTCTGGAGATCGTGACTGCTTAAGTTTCTATTGGGCCCCACAAAAAAACCCTGGACTGGCACGGAGGGAAATAGACTGGTTTGGAGGTGGTTTTCAGTTGTTAGCATGAGGAAGGGTGTGATGTAACAAAGAAAATACAGATTTAAACTATGCCCAGTTCTTAACTGTTACACTTCTTTTTCATGGCTGCTGGACTCATGCTTTCCAAAAAAGGCAGTCGTCTCCCAGATTTTTAGCAGACATTGTAGGACTAGCATTTTGCTTTACAGATGTAGATAAAAGTGAGACTCTTCTGTGTGTATGTTTGTACCTTTAGTATTGCTACTAATTCAAAGATCAGGAAGATTTTTGGTAACTTGGTAAAACTTACTGTTTTCAGAAGTAGCAAAGAGAAATGACTTGCATGGAATTTATTAAGGTTGATGCATTTGCATTTCTTGTTAATGAAATCAGTGAGATGGAGAGACAATTAAATATTTGAAGAATTCCTACAAATTTAAAAAGCAGGAAATTGCTAAGCATTTTGGTTTGGGTTTTTTTTTTGTAATTGTGTTTGTCTGAAGTGCTATTTGATTAGATTCTTTTTCTGTTATTAGTATTGTCATTCATATGCTGAACCTTAAAATAATGTAATTTTTACCCCAAGCAATTCACAGTCTCAAAGAGCTTTGTGTATAAAGTTTGCATATAAAGTTTTACAGATGGTGAGCTAATCTCATGCTACTGTAGCTGTTTTAAAATAGTTTTCTCTTGTGCCCAAACATAAACCAAAGAATACAATAAGAAGAATTTGATCTGTAAGTAAAATACATGTAACTAAAAGGTACAGGTATGAAATAGCAATGATAAGAAAGTTACCTGATTGTAATCAACATGCGTTATGAAAGAGAAAATAGGAGGAGGAAAAGAATGGAAATTATGGAAATGTCAATATGGAACACATTTAGAGTAGATATTGTGCACATTAATAACAGATAAGATAAAATTGCCAAAATAGTTTCGGTTAAAGGATCAAGAGTGATGTGGAATGTATGGAATTGACTGAGGCAGGAAATGAACGGCTGTGGAGCAAAACCCTCTCTGAGCTGCAGGCATTAGCCTACCACTTTGTTTTTTTAACTAATAATTGATGTGTAGCTAGCTAAAGAAATCATAGAGATAAAGGATGTTGCTTGTAACATGCAGTGATACAAAAAGTAAAAAATGAGAAAGTTATGAAGAAAAGATAAAAAGAAATATGGAGATTAAGGCAACCACAACTGAAACTCAGAGATTCTTCTCTAAGACGATAGTGATTATTATCAAAAGGATTTCAATGTATTGAATTAGTATTTTAGATAAGATTTTCAAGTTGTGTGGGAGAAAAATGAGAACATCACTGAAAATCACTAAATTAAATTTGGAAGGAACAGGTTTAGTGGTTCTGTAGCTGGGAAAGTTTAAGAGAGATCTAAATTTTCATGCTATGGAAGTGCTGTCCTCAAGTAAGATGTCAGAAGCGGACATTTCTGGAGAAGCTCTATGTTAAAAATTCTCTGCAAAGCGAGATACTTGGACTTTCAGAGTTAGCGCCGCTTTGAGCAGTGGGTGTGGGGATGGTCAGGCCAGATGGCCTCCTGAAGCCCATTTCAAGATGAATTATTCTGCAGTTGCAGAGAGATTTCAGTTTTGAAGGTGTAATTAGACTCTTGTGCAGGGTCCTGAAAAAGAAGCTGAATAGCGTCATGACTAATTTAGTATTTAATCTGCTCTGTTTTATTTAAACAAGAAAAGTACGCAAGAGTGCCCAGGTTCCAGAGGAAGTCAAAGATGGGACCACCCTTTCAGTGGAGGAAAGCAACAGAGACATTATATCCACAAATCAAAGGGTCTCTTTTGTAGACAGAATTACACTTAGCTTTTGTGAGAGGTTCCTAATTTGTTTTGGCCCTTTCTAAAAACTGCATGATTCTAGTCGGTTTGTCACATTTTCCATTCTGGGTATTATGTTAAGGTGTCCAAGTGAATTTTCATTAGAAATGCGACTTAATGGGAGATGTACAAAAGTGCTATAACATTGCATATGAGTTCATCAGTGAAACTTACTCCAATTAAAATCACTCAGTCTCTACTAGATAATGGAAAATAATGAGTTGCTCACAACCTGGCAGACTCGGGATCTATGTCAAGCATTTACCAGTATTACTGTAGTTAGAATAACCTGGCATTGTATTAATTATTTGAAACATGCACAGTAAGGAGCTCTTTGATGAGAATGAAAGCATTGAAATGAAGTAAAAACAATATACAGGATAAAGGACCGAGGCAATAGTAGCTCTGTGTGCCTGGAGTGCAAATTTTGTGGTATTCCATGTTTAATATTAAAATAGCATTTGGGCATATATTTGTGGTTGGAGTTACTCTGGGCAGAACTTGTAGTGCAGGAAACGAACAATTTGGGACCTGAATTTTGATCTCTTGTCGTTCTTTATGATTATCGACTTAGTTTATTTTAAGAGTAGTACTAGCGATTTAAGCTCTTCAGGACCAACAAGCAGAGTAGTGTTTCAAGGACACCTTTTCCCTATTTCTTCTATGAATCTCTAATCTGACTTCACATTTTACAGTGTAAGATTTGGTGAGTGGGACATGAAAATTATATGTTAAAACTAATTACTAGTGCATCTCTGAAAAGCTTCAGCATTTTAAATGCTGAGCCTAAATTGCTATAGATTCCTTCTAAAATCTGCAGTGTTCTACGTTGAGAAAGTGTGTTGTTTTGATAGGTAACTTTTATGTTTACTTTCCCTAAGAAGATCTGAAATTAGTGGTGTGTTTTTTTTTTTTTTTAAAAAAAACTTGTTGCTTTGTGTCTGAATAAGGTATGCATTTATAAATTTCTTGCAGCAGAATCCCTTTTTGCTGTACTTAAAAATAGCATATTTTTGCCACAATTGGAAAGCGTTCCTTCACACTATTGCTAAATGCAGTTCTTGATTTTAGTCTAGCACTTTCATATTTCCTCATATCAGTGTTTTAACCTGTTAATTGATAAAGCCTCAGAATTCTGCAGTGGTTTCTTTAGATACTAAATTAAATAGAGTGGTAATTCTCTGTAAAAAAGCTGTGGAAGATTTGGATTCTGTGTATCTTTCCCCCTCCTGTTCATAAGTAACACACAGCAATATTCTTTATTTTAATACACTGTCTGCTAAAATTGCCTGTTGCCTCTCCTTCAGTGTGACAAGCTGCGTAGCTAGGTACACCTACACCCAAGCTGATGTGTGATGCAGGAATGGCCATAGACCTGTGGTTCCCTGCTGGCTCAGTGCTGTTTTGCCAACAGGTCTGCAGGCAGCAGGGTGATGTGCCGAGCCATCATTCAGATGCACAGTCCACAGAGCTTTGAGAAATGCCGTCCTGCAGCACCTGAGACTGTGCTTGCACGTTTGCAGTGCCTCTAGAAGTGAGTCGGGCACGAGGGGTGGTGTTGATGCGGTTTCCCGTCGCAGTGCAGTCAAAGCTTTTACCTTCTTTCAGTCCCTGGTGAACACTAGCATGAGAACAGTGAATGAGGGTGGAGAAGCTGGACAGTTTGCTAGGGAAAGCAGAGTAGTGGATGGCTGCATTTCTGTGGCATTGATGTCCTGTGTACATATGGTTGTTATTTTTAAACCTATTAGAAGATTAAGGTGTGTAAAACCAAAATCTACAAGTCAGTTATTAGACTGAATTCACATTTAGTTTTCATGAGGTGTAAGGAAAAAAAAAGATGGTTGTAAAATGTTATATTGCTATATTTAATAAATTTTAAAAAGTTTATAGAAAGCATATTATAAAATACAACATATGGATTATTGTCAGGCTGAGCCTGGAAGCAGTTTTGCTGTGATGCTTTTTCTTTTTTTAATGGTGGTATTCTGCCAGTGGAAGGTACTGCTCAAATTTCACATGAAGTGCATCCTAACCTGCTCTGTTCGCTGGTGATAAAAGTATGCTGTGCTTGTTAGAGAACATAGCAGGAGTAATAATGCTGTTGTCTTTCTCACATATTTAATCTAAAAATTATGCTTTGTTTAAAGGAAATAAAAACTGTGCACTGAAACATTCTACCATTTGCTTCTGATGTGTGCCCCCCTCCCTTTGGGGTCTTGTCTATTTTATTGATTAAATTCCTAAATTAGACTTCTGAAAAGTTTTGGAAATGCAAAATTAACCCTTTCTTTACCATAAATTAAACACAGTCTTTGCAGTGAAGTAGAGATCTGGCTATTTTTTTTCTCTATCGGTGCTGTCAAAGACAAGACGGACCTTCTAGGTGTGACAACTTAAACAGCAGCAGGCAGTTGTGAATTAGGAGTGGAATTACTTTTTTTAAAAAGACTGTATTTTTGAATAAAGTCCATTGGAATTCTGACATACTGCTTTTAATGATTCCTATTTGTAAATTGTTAAAAGCTTTACAACAAAAGAGAAGTATTTAAATTCTTTAATGTGAAACAGACTAATGCACATAGAGGTGCATTGTGTGTGATGCCACACATTGATGGTAAGTTCAGAAATAGAACCCAAACACTGTCTACTGGGAAGCAGGATGTCTTAACTCTGGTTCTTATGAGTACAGGGGAGCAAGGATATTCATAATATGTGTTGTTAACAGTTGACGCAATCTGAACTATTCTTGCACTGTCAGATACTCTGAAATAATAAATAAGCATGTCTGAGACAGGGCCAATACCTCAAAGTGAGAAATCGACACATTCTTTTATTGTCTTTCATTTTGTGCTGTAACCATTGTGCAGATCTGGACTGTATTATTGCATTTGGCTCATGTATGTTTTACTTTTGGCCATACAACTATGGCACACATAGCAGACTGGTGGGTGAGTGGATGAGTGGGTTTTGACAATTATGTTGTTTATGGCATAGTTAAAAACAGTGTATGTGAATCTTAGATTTGCATCTCAGTATGGCTATATTTTGTAAAATAAGGTTTTATAGAAGTAGACAATCTGGACTTGTGAGGGAAGAGGTAGATAGAGGATGGAGCTGCGCTAGTCCTAAAATTGCTGGCGTGTGTTGCCTTGCTTTCTCCAAGGGCTGCTTTCACACCAGCCATTTGGGCCTACATCAGTGTGTCAAACACGCAGGAGATGTTTTAGAGCTGCTTGTGGCGTAGGAGTTCCTGGTGCCTTCTGACAGAAATGGACAACTGGGCATAATTTTTAGAGTATATTTAACCAAATTACATAATCCTGTCTTTCAGGTCTTTGGATTCATTATTACACATTGAACATTACACATTTAATAATGAAACACATTCATTATTATTTGAATAACTTACTGTATACACTCTCATCAGGATATCAAGGCTATAGAAAATATCTCTTATGGAGAAAGATTCCCTATGTAATATGAATCTTATAGCATTATTATTAGTCTTAGGTTCTTGGTTTGGTCATTTTCATGTTTGCCAAGGCCCTGTGGCCAGGTTTGATACCTACTATATTCCATATATATTCAGTTACCAGTGTGATCAGTTTTCTGTTATTTCTGCTAGTAATTGTTTTAATCTCATCATTTGATAGATAGCTTGGTTGTCGAAAATAAAACGCTTGTGTATGTTAGTAATTTTTTGTGATTAATTTTTTTATGAGAAAGAGACTAATTCATTCCTTGTGCTCCATCAACCCAACTGGTTTGGTTTATTAAATTATGATACCCATGACCTTGGAAAAGTAATAAAAATTTCAAATGCCCTCTGCTGTTCTCCTGTGTCACTGTCCTAATGGGATAAATGACAGGAAGCAGAGAGAAATATGCTACATGGATAATTATAATTATTGTTTTTAAATTCTTGGTGTTATATTTAGTTCAGAAAACTTCATTTGTGTTTTGAGAAGCCAGGTTTTGTAACTCGGGTAACCTGAATTCTTTGTTTGGAACATTAGTTTTAATAATTGACATTTATATTCATTTCTAAACCACATTTTGGTCCTTTTGCGGAAAGCAGAGAAATAAGGCTTCCTCAGAGCAACAATTAAAATGAGCAAGGTACAGAATCCCAATATATTTGTGGAGGTGTTGTAATAGCTATCTGTTGAGGAGTACTGTTTTACTGTGTCCTGAAAGATACTTTTTAATTGGTGTTTAGAGAGAGTAAGCCCTTGTTTCACAAACTGTGAATATTTGGAAACAGGGTAGATGGTTAAGAGGCGCGGTGAATAATAATGTGGCAGACAGCTAGTTAAATTCTGGTGAATTTAGCAGTTCTTTTGATGTAAGGAGGACTTTTTTTTTTTTAAGTACATTTTCATTATCAAGGAACTAGAAAACACAGAGAGAAGTCAGAGCAGAATTTGTGTGCACAATGGAGATACCCAAATATAACTTTACTTCCCTCCAAAATTATATGAGGAGTCCATTGAGCAGAATAATTGCATGCAGCACTGGCTCAGAAGAAAACAGTTGTCTCTTGTTTACCCCTTCACTGTGGCCTCATCTTTTCAGCTGCAATTAAAGAATGTGTTAAAATCAAGTGAAGTGCGTTACTGGAGGACACATGCGGAGACTTTCTTTCCTTAATCAAATACTACAGCTTAACAACAAAAAGATACATGCATAAAAGATTTTAGCATGACACTATTTCAAATCTTAACGTTTTAGTTTTTCCTGGTATACAAGCAGCAGACTTTCCACACCTTGTTTTTTTGTAATAGTGGTAGTGTAAAAGGTTAAGGAACATTTTCACCTAGAACTGTATGTTTCTGACGAACTCCCATGTTCCCATAGCAATTTTAGTAACCACACGCTGTTTTACTGGAAGAGTGACTTGAGGATATTGCCTGATTTCTCTCTACCTCCCATGGTAAACCTTCTGTTTGTTTTGTGAATTTAGTAGTCAGAGGTGCGTGATAAAACTTGCCATCTCTTACTTAATGACACTTCGCAGCCAGTAAGACTGCCAAACTGCTATACAACTTTCCTTTTTACTTCATCAAGCAACACAGAGGAGCAGATCACAACAATTATTTTCTATCCTAATGCCTCATATTGACTGAAACATTTCAGTCTAAAAATAGATAAGTACCATAAAATAAAAGGCTTAAATGGGGAAAGGGACGTCTTCACACCTGCAAATGGGTCTAAAGAGAGGAAAAAGTGCAGAAAGACCCAAGTCAAGAAAATCGAGCTTTTTCGAAGGAGTGAAGCATGAGTTGGAGAAGGGGGAGAAAAGGTTAAGCTATGCTTATCATTGTAGGTTATATTAGATATAAAATTTAGGTGGATTTTTCAGCAAAACCACACTAGAGGAACAAAGTGTTTCTGCTCTTTCTAGTGACAACAGTTAAATTGTAGTGACACGTAAAGAACCCGTGTGCTATTTTGCAGAGAACATTACTGTCTCAAAAGTCCTTTAATAACTGGCTGACCGACCTGCATCTTTGATGCTTTAAGGGTAAGGGAGCAGTGGTCTGATACTCCTCCTCACATACTAAAATGACTTGCAATATAAATTGTTTTCTTGTGGTTATGGAGTTTGTGATTTCCCCTGTGTCTTCTGGTTTTCAAGAGTGGTAAATACAAAAAAAAGCAAACACGTTTCCTCCTTTCTCCCTGCTTTCTCTCCAACAACAAAAAAAAATTGAACCCCCGCCTATTCATATATAATAGTGTTTTGGCATGTAGTAGCCTATTAGTTAAAAGGCAAATAGAGTCAATGTTTGTATTACCCTAGTTCAGGTTTTTTTTTCTGCAAGCAGCAGATGAGACAAAATTTCACGAAAAGGAGGTGAAGGGTGGATAGGGAAAGAGAAAATGTGCTCTGTGTGCAAAACATTGTATCCATGGAAAATGCTTCTGTGGCCTTGGGAGAAGCCTACAAGTCAGTAAGACTAAAACTTGATCTCCACAGCGCACAGTTACGAATAGTTAGTACATCCATGGGTTCAAAAAGTGTGGTTTTTCTGTTGTGAGTGGTGTAGACCACGGTATATGGCTAAAAACTGTGGTGTCGGTGGTGTTAACTGAGCTTGTGTCTTACCGAGAACTTATTATTTTGCTTGTGAGTTCAGATTTCACTGGAAATTCAGCAATCTTTGAAATGATGTGTTTGCAGAAAAAAATTGTCGCTTAAATAGGCATACAATGTGACCCCACAAACTGTGGACAGCCTGGTGGGGGGAAGATAACCAGCTATTGTTTAAACTATTTTTACATTGCATTCAGGATAGATAGTTTGTAAAAGCAGAGGATAAATATGTAATGACTTTTTTTTTTTCTTTTGTCCTATAAGGAGAATAAGTTCTGGAGCTTTGTGCTTATACTTTTTCATTGGTCTTTCCCGTATTGCAAACAAAGAAAACCTGCGTTTCTTCTTAATTTACATACTGATGGAACCTCCAGCCAGCCGCCTTCAGCGTAAAATGGGGAGCATACAGATTATTTCTATAATATTGCCTGAAAATACTCCAGAATGCACTTGAAAATTAGAGCTCTACAATTCTGATTGTTCCTGTCCTTCAGGCAAAGTGGGACAAAGGCAACAAAGGACATCTGACTCTTACAGAAAGTAATTGTGGATTATTGTCATGGATTTTCACTGTTCCTTTATTTGTGTTTTTGTTATTTTAACCTGCTTATCAGTTTAAATTTTGGTGATGATTTCTTAAGTGGTGTCTAGGTAGTCAGGTTCGGTTATGGCCGTTTTGTAAAATAATGTTAACTTTGAAAATTTGACATTTTCTTGTCTGAGATTTCCTCCCTTGTTCTGGCTTCATAAATCTTGCCCTCAATGTCTGGCCATTTCAACTTATTTTTCCAACCCAGATGTGAAATATTGAAGACAGGAAATTGAAAATACTGAAATGTTTGAATTGAAAATGCTGAAGCTGGGATCGTGTAGTAAGCTGAGCCATGATTTGATAAGTAATCAGTTTCCCCGGTTCTACAGTGAATTAGTCTAAGAGGAAGCAATTGCGAATTCCCCTCTGCTGTATTTTGGGATTCTCCTTGCATGATTTCCTATCAGGATCCACAGAGATCATGTCAGTGAGCAATTAGTTAAAATAATCAGTTAAGTAGACATAAATTCAGCTTCTGCAGTAGCACTAACGAAACCGCAGACAAGCTGATTGTATACTCCTGCTGCAATAAGAAAAAGCATGAAATTTTTTGTTGTGATTTTGAAGAAAATATTGAGTAGGTGCAAAAAATCTTTAATGTTATCTTACTGATAAAGACATTACTGATGCTGACTCCTTTCTGGTGGCAAATTCCATGATTACATGAAGCATATAGGTATGTCTATACTATGCGTGCTGACTGACCCAGTGATAATTAGTGCTGCGGTGGATACGGTGGAAGTCGACAATGACAGTGCAGAGCAAAAGCGAGCAAGATTTTTTAACAGAAAATGACCCACAAGGGTTCCGGTGTTAAAATACTGCATGATATTTGCATACCATATGACTTAATCCAGTACCTTAGTTTTTTAGAGCTGCCAAATATTCAGTAGTGTTTTTAAGAAAACTTAAAAAAAAAAAAAAAAATCCACCAAAACAAACAAGAATCAAACCCACCACCATTCTGGATTATTTTTATTTCCTTGCTTCAGGAGGTTAAAAAAAAAAATAAATCATCAGTTACTCCCACTTCTGCACCAGGAAAGGAACCTATTTACACACTTACGTGGGGAGCCAATAATAAGGGTTGGCAGTGCTCCTTTAAAAGACACGCAGTACAGTCTGCCAATTGACTTGAGATATCAGATTGAAAATGTTAAGCTTTTTAAATAGGACTTTTATTATCCCATTATCTTGTTTCTTAATTAAACTCTAAATCAGGCGTTGTTTTAATTACCACTAGAGGTTTAAAAAAAAGAAGCATAAGCTGATACCGTCTTAACATTGCAGTGGTAGTCCACAGATCCAGTGGCACCAAGGCCAGGTTGTAGAACCCCATTCATTATTGAACACCAACTTTTTAGGTCTTAAGACATTATAAAAACTCTTGCAATTTCGTTCACCATAAACTTCAAATGTATCCATTGTGCTTGTTTTAGAAGTGTCTTGGCTTTAATTAACTCAGCCTGCAGGAGGAAATAATTGTGAGGTAAGAGGAATAAGCATACTAATGGTTCCTCACAGTTGCCAAATTTTACTGTGAGTACTAAAACTTGCATTCATATAAACTCACAGAATAAAATAGTCATGAAGCAAAGCTTAAAAATGAAGGCAACATGTTTGTCTTCATGTTGCGATATGACTGACTCAGTCTCTCTTAGGAATTTGTTACGCTGAGCTCGATGTACTTCATGTTTTTACAAGATATAAATAAGTTTTCTTTCACAATTTGCTGGAATATCGGAGCATAGAATTACTTTTTTAAAAAAACCAAAATCCTGAAGAGTAATTGAATATTGAGGACTAAGGTACCATTTGCATCTGTGGCCTTTTACTTCTCTTTGGGTTTGGAGACGTTTCCGAAGAACATCACCGTGTCAGAGAATCCTGGAACATTTTTCCCTAATTTGAGATTTGTGCATGTAGCAAGTTTACCTTGCGATGCTTGCAGCATACAACTCAATGTGAGCAGACGTGTTTTCGGAGACCAATGCAACACTTGCATGAAGTGCTTGTAGCGCTGCAGGACTCAGTATTTTTAACATGAATTTTTCAATTTGCCTTTTTCTCCCAGGTTTCATGCGAGAATCTTAGGTTTCATTTCTTCTAAAGAGGAGTGAACTCTTTCTGAACTGAGACCTAAGTGCCTCTCCTTGTTGTCCAAAAGGACAGCCTTCACCATGGTTACCAGATAGAAATATGAGAACTTGTGTACTTGTTCACAGTGTTTCTTTTGAATGCCAACATCCACGTTGCTGCTACTGGATTATTCATAAGGAGTAATTCTTTATTGGAAAATACTGAATCTTTTCTTGTATGAAGAGAATGGTGGGTAAAAAAAAAATGGTAAAATTCAGGTTAGGATTTATTCCAGCTTCTAAAAAATTGAGTCTTTAAGATCAGAGATGTTTGCATGTTGTCTCTGATTTGCTTCAAGAAAGAAAGAGGTTATTAGAATGTGTTTATAAAGTATGTTAATAAATGTTTGATGATTTGAGCATTGTGGTGCCTGGAAGTTGGATAAAATACTTACTGAAACATAGCTGCACAGCTACTCAGGTGTTCTTTTGTGCAGGTTCAGCACAGGTTGATATAACTTTTATTTTTATTTACATTTTGAAGTGATCATATTTTAAAGCGCAAGTAATCTACTCATGAAAAATCTGTTTCACTGACATAATGTATTCTTCTTAAAAGAAATATGTTTCTTGTAATCTGTCAAGACGGTTTTGAAAAAATAGCCTCCAATCCCTTTCATCGAAAAACAAATTAAAAAATCACTCAGTATTAGTAATTTTTTAAAAAGAGAAAACAAACAAAAGCTTAAAAATGCAAATGTTTGTGCCAAAGTAAGGATGCATGGGACATGTAGGCTTCATAATCCAACAAGCATCCGTGCTCCGGTTTCTTTTACGTATTAGAATTTCTTCAGCTTTCTTGTATTTTGTGTTTAATTACGTTTAATCCTGTGAAGTGTGAAACTATGGTTTAGGTCTTTGGGACTTCACAGATACTGTAAGTTTGAACTGCTCATGGGGAGTACTGAACAATACATAAAACTGCATGTACAACCCGTTCACTTCAGTGTGGCTAATTATTTGCAGATACAGGGGGTAGTTTTAGACTGGAGATCTGGTATTCACACTTGCACCTTTGTGCAGTAGAGAAGTGTCTGCTGTTTCATTAATGCTTGTTTCAGCCAGGCATTTGTTCTCCTTGTTTGAGCCATTACTGTCACTACCCTACAGGTGGTAAAGCAGTAGAAAATGAACTTTATCATCTAGAGCCACTAAATATAGGAAGGAGAGAATGGCACATTTAAAATGCTCCTGTTTAAAATACATTCAGCACAATTAAAAGTTGGTTTCTAATCAAAGTGTAAGGCTTCAGCGCACAGAAAATAAAACTGTCTCTACAAAAAAGGCAATACATGAAGCAAAGCCACTTTCAGGCGGGTTTATCAACATACCTAAGCTTCTTATCTCGGTGTTCGCCTTTCACAAACCTGTGCAGTTGTGGCCTACTTACTTCTTCCAATTACTATAACAATTTTCTAAATGCCCGTAAGCATTGGTGCTATATGAAAAAAAATTTATTCTCCCACAGTGTGCCCAGTTGAAATGCAGTTATTGGTTCATCACCTTTTTCCTATTGTAGCATCTTCTACAGTGTTTGAACTTAATTAGTTTCAGAACTCTGTTTTAAAAGAACACAGCTGTATTTCATGTCCATTGAAGCTTCTACATTGCTTTGAAGTTTTCACAGTATCTGAAGGGTGGGAAGGAAGCCCTTCATGAAGTTTTGCAACAAAAATAAATTATTAAAAATATTTTAAAAGCTCAATAATGACAGGGGAAAGGGTGGTTTTGCTGGTCGTTTCAGTTTCATGTGTGATTTTTAGGATTATACCTTTGACTTCCACAATACTCTTATTAACAGTGAATAATAAAATATTTTTCTCAAATACAGCAAGGACATCCAGTATTCAATACAACACTGATTTTAATTTTAGCTTTATAATGTTCTTATTGCGCATCTTATTCTAGCTCAACTTCCTTATTAATGATGTATTTGTTGGTATTTAATTCCATACTATATTTTTTGTAGGAAATTTACCAGCAGCTTAAACATACTTTTGGATTTAGGATTTTTGTTTGTTTGTTTGTTTGTTTTGGGGTTTTTTTTTGGTGGGTTCTTTTTTTTTTTCATCTAAGGAGCAGGTTGGTGCTCCTAGTCAAATTTCTCGACTTCCAAGTTAAATGTCATATTAAGTGTAAGCAGGGAAGGTCATTATGGTGTTTATGTTTTCAAAAGGAAGAATTGTCTGAGGGAAGCCTTTCTTAATAGCATCCAGAAAGCAGGGGATATTAAATGTATTTGGTTTGTATTGTTGTTTGTATTGTGCAATATACCTTTGAGCTGAGGTATTTGTTATCAAACAGCTGTAATCTCCATCAAGGGTTATGATTTAGGATTACTCGTCTGGATGCTGTTTGCAACACACTGTTTGTCTCCATTCTCTGCTACCTCAAAAGTGTCCTACAAGTCTTTACATCAGAGGGACAATCCTGGTCTGGCGTTGTAGGATGCATCACACTGTCCAGTCGGCTGCCTCATCCCAGTGAAGTTGCCTTACTGGTGCTTCCTGTGGTTCAGGTGATGCCCTGGAGGCTTCCTCTGGCTAGTTGTTTTCTGAGATTTGAGCCAGTGCTGTTTGCAGCAGCTTTCCTGCTACTAGGATGAGTTTTCTTCCTTTTATATTCCATCTGGAGGAGGAAAAGTATTACAAAGGAGGAACAGCATTAACGTATGTTTTATGTCAGGCTAAATATTGTACCATTATCTTCATAGTAATTGAGACTTGAGCCTTACCACAGGTAGTCATCATGTTGGTCTTGCAGAAAAAGGATGTTAAGAATTTTTTCTGTTTGTGTGGTGTGCTGAAGTTATTGAAAGATTCCTTTGGGTAGAATAGCAGCAGAGCATGGCACTTCGCTGTGCATTTCTACTGCTCGTAACAAGCTACCATGTTATCTGTGCCATAGCTTCATCTGAAAGTAATGTATTTTACTTAAGCTGAGTATTGAAGCGGTATACATAACATGGTACGTGATCAGGGACCTACAGGAAGGCTTTGAAACTTGAAAATTACAGAGGGGATGCATGCTGTAGACAGTTTCTCAAAACTTCTTGCTGGTGTGCTTCAAATCTGGGTTTTGAACAGCACAAATTACATCTAGAAGAGAGAACAGAAAAGGCAATCTGTTGGAGTTGGGAGGCTGTCGTCTTGGGATGCAGATACTTATTTTTAGGGAACTAATCTGAGATTGTGCTTTACATAGCCGCCAGTAGTTGGTGGATATTAACAACTTTGACGCTGTTAATATATACTGTGATCAGATAAAGCTGTCCTGTGGTTATGTTGCGCAGTTCTCATGTTACTGAGAAATGGAGGCATGTGGAAGAAACCGGCAGAGGGTGGACCTCACTCCTGATACTCTGCAGATCCATACTGTGATTTAAATCATTGTAAATGCGTAGTTGGATTTCCGCAGGGCAGAGACCCAGATAGCCTGTGTTTTTAACCTTGTGGTTCTTTTTCTTGTGTAAATACTAATTTTAAAAGGTGTGTTCTCTTATATTAGTATCTTTACATTTTCTATCCACGTTCTTCGAATTTAAGGAAAGACCTATGCAAAGAATTATTGGATTTTTCAATGTCACATTTGCTTTAGAAGTTTGCTATATTATTTCAGCCATTTTCCTCAATCTTCTTTTTTCAAAAAATGTGACATTAAAATAAAAAACTTTTCTTGATCTGTTTCAAAACTAAGGAGCAAACCCTACATTGGGAAAATAACATGCTGTCTTTTTGTAACTCTTACACCAACAAGAATGTCTTCCCTGGGTCAGCAGCAGGAGGAAAAATTACAGTGAAACAGAAATACAGTGATGTTATTGTTTTTTAAAGGTAAAGTAGCGATTTTTAGGAAAAAACCCATATTCATTTAAATTGTCATTATATCTTTTTCATTTGTTGTCATGGAATCCATCATAATGTTAATTACTGAATCAAGTAAATTCAGAAATCATATAATTCTCGTTAAATGAGTGATTTTTAGAGAAGCACTGAAAATATTAGTGCCTACTGAGATTATCGTAAACTTTCATAGAATCATAGAACAACTTGGGTTTGAAGGAACCTTTAAAGGCCATCTAGTCCACCTTCTCCTGCAATGATCAGGGATGTCTTCAACTAGATCAGGTTCCTTAGAGCCCCATCCAGCCTGACCTTGAATGTTTCCAGGGGTGGGGCATCTACCTGGGCAACCTGTTCCAGGTTAGACGACTAAGTATGTTTAAGCAGAGAATGCTATTTATACTGCAAGGACGAATCACACAGTGAAAGGTCATTGCCAAAGGCACCTGGTGTGCCAGTTATAGGTAAAGGGCTGCATGCCTGCCGGGTTGAAAAGGAATCCAGCATGTATGCTGCTCAGTCTAATTATAACGTTACAGATGGCCATTACATAAGGAATGCCTCCAAATCAATATCATCCATGCAGAGAGACTTCTAAGTATACCTGATCCTGAAAGAGCAGCAGCTCACTGTTTCTCTCTAGGAATGTAACTCTTGAAGCAGCAAGGTGCACTTTCCCTTCCAAGTTACCTTTTCTGTCATACCAACTCGTATTTACAGTTGACTTTCTCTCCCTGATCACAGTGCCCCCCTCCTTAATATGTGTTTCTTTTTTTACTGGATGCATGCATTAGGCTGGACTATATATTAGATGGAGATAGTTACATTTTATTAAAAATGAATGACATATGACCTGCTTAGGATCTTTTCATTAGATGTAGGAGTTTAGCTGAAAGGGAGTAAACCTAGCTAGCGAGAGAATAACATAGAGAAGCCATAATTGCCCAAGCCAAATTTGGCTTCAGGTGCCTACAAAAACTGGCCCTGAGTTCTCAGTAACAGCAGTAATGAGGATCAGTGTGTTAGCACAGTATCTGCAAGTGCAAGCTCTAGCGAACTGGAAGGAAAAGTACTTCCTAACTGTTCGTATGATCAATACAACAGTGTCTGAAACTGGGGGGGGGGGGAATCACATAATTTAAGTGAAGTTTAGGACTAATACAGGATTAGACATTAAATATATCTATCTGGTTTCATACTGAATGAAAATGCCTCCCCACCCCTAGAGCTCATCACCTTTCCTGCCATTGACAGTACCTAAAGAGAGGCTTGTGGTTGTATCAGTGGTCCATATAGTTCACATTTTTAACTAAGCAAGCACTTCTGTGTGAGAATCGTGAAGGGTCTGAACACCAGGGATTTTGGATGTGCCTACACGTCTGCTGTGCTGGATGCGCATTCATAATCTAGCCAGATTTATGTAAATAACTAGTGTGCTAGATATTTGGGGTCATTGCCAAGGAAGGCCATTGCTAGCCTGCTCTGGATTTACGGCTGTTCTATAACATATGGCTTTTCATAGCATAATGCCCTTCCTTAGGATAACGTGCAACTTTTGGGTAGGACAAGCAGTGTTTTGAAAGTCCACTACCCAATGTTTGAAAATAATAGTTGCCCTGCAGGGCTGCTAAAACTGTAGGTTTATTTAAGTATTACAGGTGTAATATATAGACTAAATAGGAAAGATTTAGATATGAGATGAGTTGCAGCAGCGCCTATCAAGCTGTTGTCTTGTCTTTGTAATTGTTCAGGTGCATGATTTTAGCTGGTTCTAATTAGTGGTGAAAAGTTACTATGCAGATTGAAGATAATTTACTCTATTGAGGTGTAACTACTTTAAAGCACCCGTATTTATTGATTTATCTGGAAATTGGAACGTTATTTTTAAAATGGATTAGCTTTTTAACATTTAAATACTAAAATTTATTATTGGTATGATACCAGTTTTGTGTTGGTATTTAATGACATATTACATGACAATGTTTCTTTAAAGATTTAAAAAATCATGTAAATTGCCCAGGATGCCGGGAGCTTGCTCATATCAAGTAGTATGGTTAGAGTGGTTGACTAGTTGATTTAGTTTGTTCTACAGTACAACATGGAACAGATGTTTATTACGAGCTTTCTGTGGGATTACAATATAGGGATGGGGAGAAAGAGCTAGAATTGGCAGACTGGTTAATTATGCAGAACAGCATGATCTGTAAAGTTGCTGTCTGGTGCTGTTGTATTTGGCATGTATTGCAGACGTTAAAAATACTCTGGGGTTTTGTTTAAGGGAGAGCCTGACAAAACTGCTTCTACCCCTTTAGGTACACTAGTGGTTATGTCAGAAAAGGTGAGTGTTTTAGCCTTGGGGCTAGAGTCCCTAAGCTGAGGAGTAGCTCAGAGTGAGGAGGTTTTACAGGGAAGTGCATGCAAATAGTCTTGTGCTTCTGCACTATACGTAGGAAAAGAGAAAATGTGGAAGCAACGACAGTCAAAAAAATGGCATCTGAGCTTGGATTATGGGTAAGGACAGGCCTGTAGAAAAGAGGACTGCTGAGATCTTCTGGCCTTCAACAACAGTAGTATTGTGTGTAACCATACAAAAATGCCTCTCGCTCCTGTGAAGTTTCTTGCCTCTATTACTGCTGGTAAAAACTGTTCAGAATACTGTTCATCTGATGACAAGAACTTCCAGTTCCCAGCTCTGCTTGTTAATATCCATTTCTTATGTGCCAGTGCTGTCTGTAGCTTTAGAGATTTTCTCCTTCCCTTTTCTTGCCTCCCTGATTCATTTATAGAGAGCACTCTCATTGCCTCTCAGCCTTCATTTTACTAGGCTAATTAAACAGGCTATGTTAGTATGCTCTTTGTACTCTCCTCTCCTTGCTTCCCAGGTTATTCTCATAGCTTTTCTCTGCACATACTTCAAGTTAAATCATGTTTTTTTTTAAGACAGGTGACCAGAAATGTTCGCAGGGTTCCAGTTGAGATCTTACCAGTTCCTTATAAAATGGCTTTAATACATCCCTATCTCCACTGAAAATTCCTCCCCTGGTACAGCTACATTGCAATTGCTTTTTTTGCAGCTGTATCTCTCTGACAGTTTGTATTCATCCTGATTGATTAATACATCCAAGTAATTCTCCTCCTCTGTTATTTCTAGCTGATGATCCTCTAGCTTACAGTAGAAATTCTTCCTGTTACCCGAGTGCTTGACCTTGACTTTGTGCTATTGGATTTTGTCATTACTATCACTTTGGTCCTCGAAGGCTATTCTTGCAATACAATGTTCTGATCTTCCTCTGTATTGATAGTAGTTCCAATTTATATTTTTTTTAACTGACATCAAGTGTCATTATTGTGATCCAGTTTTTTTGTTCTGTTTTTGCTATAAGGTTGGTTCTCAGAATGGTTTGTAAGGAACTCCACTCTTAATTTTATTCTAGTCCAATAGTTTCCGTCCACTTTGTAGTCTCACTTGTTCTTAGTAAAGCACTTGCTGTCTTGCATTCAGTTTATCTTTTTGTGTCTTAATTACAACTATCCATACAATTTGGTATTGTAGGACTTATTAAAGTACCTATTTTTAAGACATTCATTTCAGTGATCTAAAATTTTAGTTACCTGCACAATAGGAGGTTAACGTGGACTGTCTGCTTCTGGATGTGACCATATCTAAATCCAGCCTTTTCTGTTCGGGTGAGAATCTGTTCATTAAAACACAACATGACTTGATGAAAATGCCAAATGAAGAAAATTAAGTTCTTCAGTGTCAAAAGAATAGTCTCTCTAAATTTCATATGAACTTTTCTGAATATAAAATATGCTTTTTATAAGCCTGTCTAGGCCTTTCCATAAGGCTTTTATTTATAAGACTGTCTAGGCCTAATTTTCAAAAATGTATTAGGCAAGTAATTGGGAACCCTGGTGATACTTTATCTTTGGATTCTAAAAATTAATGTATAGACTCACAACTACATTGAGTTCTGCTTGATGCTTGCTGCATGCTGCGAGAAAGACAAGATTTTATAAAAGTTTTTGTGAGATACTAAGTTTTCCTCTTTACGGTGAAAAAGAATGTCAAAGATATTGCAAAAAATTCCAGTGATATTCCTCTAACAGGCCAGCCATGGGATTACAGAACATCTTAATGAAATACAATATTCAAGCCTGTTTTTCTTGCACAGAAACATACTCTGCAAATCTGTTGGAAAAGATCTGTAGTGGCGTGTGCCTTCCTTAACCAACGTGATTGTTAGACATAAATCGTACCTGTGTCAATCTTGCTAGCCTTCATCTTGATAGTACCTGACTGTCTCTTTTGTATTTAAAAATAGAAATGACAGTCTCTCCCCCTCTGCCTTTTTAGCTTGATTAGTTCATAGTTGGAAGTGTGAGACACTTGAGGGAAAAGCTAAATTGAAGGGTTGAGGCTCCCGTTCTGAATGTTAAGATCCATTGTTCTTCTTCCAGGAGCAATCGCTGCTGTCTTTTGTTAAAGTCATGTGAAAGTCTTCGTTTCAGTGCTTTTTACTGCTTGGCAGTTTCCCTGGTGCAGAGGAGTGTAGCTGTTGTGGTGACAGAGCAGTGAGCAGTGGGGAGGCAAGTGACCCTTCCAGTAGGCTGTGCTGGGTCCTTGGAGATGCTTAGGGTTGTGCTCAGAACACAGCAAAACTTACACCAGAGCAATGGGTAGTGACCTTCCTGCCATTTAGGCTTTCTAGGCTCAATTATATGCGAACTGGATTTTTGTTAATGTGCTCAAATTTGTTTTTTACCACAATGATTTAAATAATTCAAGGTGGAGGTCAGGCGTATGTGCTACAGTATGTTTTTGCTGTATCATGGGTAAGGATGGAGTGAAAGGTTGCTGGTTATAGAGGGCTGTGAGTGATTTTCTCCTGTTTCTATCTTAGTGTTTAGTGGCACTAAACACCATTGACAATGTGTGATGTTAAGCAGCAGTGAAGAACGCTTTATTTGCTTTGGAGAATGTAGATGCATATATGAAACAAACATTTCCGTGATTATAGAACAGAAATTGGTGGGATGGGAGTTGTGCTAACTAAGAAGACTCAGATTTTGTTAGAACTGGTATTATTTAAGGGGAAAAGAAGTAGGACGACTTAGGGGTGTGAAAATACCTCTTCTTTCCATATACTGTATTGATCCTATCCAAAGAAAAAAAGTATGTGCTTTATCCTTTCTCATGATTCCTCACTTTTATTTTTTAACGCTGGAAATAATACTTCTAATTACTCTCTGTCTGAGTCTGGTCAACCTTATTATAATTTCTTCACTTGATGTAATTAATGTTTTTTTTTCATGATTCCATAATTTTTTTGTGGAGGAAGAGCGCTATGATTTAACATGATAATATTAGTAGCAGCTTATGATCAAAGAGAAGAACAGATAATCTGTTGATAAACTTATGCATAAACCTCATTAATTTTTTGAATTTTCTGTATTGCAAAAAAGGTATGCAGGGTTTTGTACTTTTTAGTAGCTAAAGCTATTTGAAAAGATGTATTTTCACCTTGATACCATCAGAGGGGTGCAAATGCCATATGGTGAACTTAAGGTCTTTGTGGAGCTTGAGGGCATAGTGGGAAGTGTTTAAAAACAAGACAGTTCAGAGAGAGAAACACTAAAAAAAAGCGTATGTATCACTCCAAGCTATGTATATAAATACAACCTATGTATGTTCCTCCCCTCCCTTAAGCAAATATGCTATTTTCTTGTGGCATCAGAGGGTCTTTAAGTAGCTGTGTATCCCTGCACTTCTCTATTGAGACTTCTTCTACTCAGTCGGGGCAGGCTGTGATGCTTCAGTGCTGCATTAGCAATTATGAAATACAGCCCAAAGAGGCAGAAGATAAAAGAAGAGAACTTGTATGTTTTCTTATGGGAGATAGGACCCAGAGCACAATAGGGAAGGCATTACGGTGATGCCAAACAAACTTCTGGGGTATTCAAGCTCAATTTAACCTCCACGAAGTAACCCTGCTTTTGTGAAAATACTCTCAAGTATAGCAGGGAGTGAGCCTGGCCAACCATATCTTCAGACAAGTTTGGTTTAGACACTGGAATTGAATGTTAATAGATTAATTTGGAAATCTACTCAACCTGAAATTTAATTTAATAGAAAAAATGCAGAACTGTAATTTGACTTAGGCTGAAAATATTTATTTTTATAAACTTTTGCAGATGCTGCACCTTAATAACCCTCTCAAAGTGTTATAGCTAAGCCTTGTATATCTAGGTTTCAGATGGTCATAGATATTTAAGTAGTAGTGCAGTCCTGCGTTACAGAAATTGCCCCTGTGTTGTCAGAAACATGAAATAAAAAAAAGGAGTTTCTTGAAGCGATGTTATCAGTGAATTGTTTCTGTCTTTTATAGGCATAGAGAGTCTTTGTTTTAGTATTTCAGAAGCACTGGAAGTTGATGCACAAAGTTGTAAATATGGAGTTCTTTTTTGGGTTTTCTTGTTTGTTTGTTTGGGGTGGTTTTTTTAAGCTGAGAAACTTGACATCTGTCTCTGTCTCTTTATTTTTTTTCCACCTGAAAAGCCAGCAATTACATTAGGCCTAGTTGTCCGAAGATCTCTTACATTATTTTTAAGAGATTGTTTTCTTTTTTGTTGTGATGTGCTTGAAGGTGATTATTTTTTATTATTATTATTTATATATGCTTGACCAATGAGAGCTTAGTTTATCCCATTTGGTAGCTACCATTGTTTGCAATGAAGGAACAGAGGTGACTGTATATCCCTTTTTAATACAGTATCATCTTGAATCCTGACAAGTTACACCTAGATCATAACATGAAACCCCGGAGGATCGTTGGTAATGAAGAAAAAAGGAAATTAAAGTAAGAAAGCTCAGGAGTACAGAAGGTGCGTGCATAGAGGATAGGGCTATCTCATGACTGGGAGGGAAAAGGATGTGTCAGAACTGCAAGATTTACTTCTCATCAAACCCCATATGGTTTGGAAGAACCCAACTCAATGGGTAGCTTGCAAAATTCAGGGAGTTAGTTTGGACATGTAAGGAATGTGAGAGGTATTTTAATTCCTCTGAAAACTTGAGGTTATAGAACACAACTAACTTCTTAGAGTTACTGCTGTGAGAAATTAATACTGTTGTAACTCAGAAGAGGCGGCCAGTTATGTTTTTCTGTGACATGAAGGAGTGGTCAGAAAACCTAAGTGCTATCACTTTTCGCGTAGCTAGGGAGGATTGACTTATGTTTCTGTCTAAACATATACAGATAGCAGAGCAGAGCATTGAAAATATTGGTCATCATAACTATATTAATAAAATCCGCCAAATAAATCTGTACAGTGTATACTTACATTTTTATTCCTCATTGGGCACGTCCCAGGATCAGTACTGTCCTTGATCTAATTTTTCAGTCATCCTTGTAGTTGCTATCTAGTATATTCTTCTCATAAATATTTGGTATAGAGAAATACATTTCAATGAAATTGCTGAAATATAGCATTTGAAGTTAGGAGACTTACAAATAGGTTATAATTGTAAGTTTGTATGTTTTTGAATTAATCTGAGTTTAATTTACTGTAAATCTAATATGCAGATAAAAGAAATGTCCACTTCCACAAAAGAGTTAATAAGAATCAGTCTAACTGCAATGTATTCATTTTTAGATAATTATTATAGGTATACTTTGTGTATGCATTCTGGGCTGACCATATGGCTCGAGTATTCATTAGTACTTTAGATATTTAAACACTTCATATTTGTAGACAGTCTTAAACATTCCTATATAAACATCCTCTTTGTAAATGTAGACGGGAAAAAAAAGACTAGCTTCCAAGTTGCTCACTAAATTATTGAAATTAATCTAGTTATGCTGATCTACTTGCTGATCTTGCAATGTCCTGTAAAGTTCGTGTCATGATTACTGTCTGCCATTCTGTTGCTGCTGCTAGCGGTGATGTAATTTCATCTTTCTGTCACGGAATCAGATGCAACTACTTATTTTAATTGAGTTCATTGCTTGGTATAGCTGGAAAGAGCTCCTAGTTTGATTGCAGGGAAGTACGTACTTTTTAAGGTTTTATTTTAATTCACTAATTTGAAAGTTCATGTTTTAGTTAACTTGAGGCCTGAATTATTGCGAGTCAAATTACACTGATGTGGTATGTTTTTTCATGCAGCAGTTAGAAGGTCATGTCTTATTACTCATGATTTCCTGAAGCTAGAAGTACTGCTCCAGTCTTATTTTTCCTTGCTGTTGTCCTTTATTGAAGTATTCTTTTAAAAAAATCTACCCGAAAGGTTTGTTTTAAACCTTCAAGACTTTAAAAACTACTTCCAACTTTTAAAAGTTGTCTCTGTGTAATTCATGAATAAGACAAGTATCTTTATGCATTGCCTGTATGTGACATTGGAAGAAGAGAAACAAATTTTTTTTATGGCTATCGGTTAATTTTGTTTCCTTTTTTTTTTTTTTTTTTTTAATTCTGAGTACAACAGTGTTGATAAATTATCTTTTGGAAAGCACCAGCAGCTTTTTTTTTGTTAATTGCATCTCTAGATGTGTAGCTTTCCAGTCAAGACAGAGTCTAGGTTCAAGGACAATAGACTGGTTATCAACAGAAGATGTGACTGGGCTGAAGGTGAAAGAGACTTATTTTAAATGAATGAATGTAAACTAATTTGTCCTGTATTTTGTGGTCTCATCTGTGACATTTGTTACAGGATTATTCATAGTTATTTTAACTTGTTAGCAAATGTTTCAATAACCTGATCGCTGATGTGTAGGATTCCCCACTACCATCGGTTTTTTGGTTCAGAAAAACAGACTTCTCTTTTGCAATATTGGATTTCTTTACTCCTTTCCCCTCACTCACAATAAAAATACAGGAGTAGTACAAGTTAGTCTTCATAATCCAGATTCATCATTATTTGCAAACCTACAGGAACCAGACAATATGCTGGGGCAAAATCACTTACAAAACTCAAGCTACTTTTTCGCCATGCTGATTTGATCGTTTATAAATGTCAGCAAGACAAAGGAAAAAGTAAAATGCCACATGTAAGATGCACATATATAAGAAACTGCTATAGGTAATAGTGACTGCATTTTTTTCACTGTAGATGCTCAACCTTGAGAGTCAACACACTCGTTTGAAGGAAGATTCAGCTGTCATTTCAATGAATATCTAATTGTGGATTGATGGGGGAGCAGTCTGTAGAATAGATGCATGTTTAATAAATGATCCTGAATTAATTACTTGTATAGCATTATTGAGCTTAAGGCTACAGATTCAGGCACAGAAATCAGAGGATGTGTCTGCTTATAACTATCATCATCCTACTTTCTTTGACTACAGGACAACGTGCTGTTTTTTTCATAGCACGTCTCTTTTGTTGTAGAAGCTGTATAGTGAGTGAGGCAAAAGGTAGCAGGAAGAGAAATAACAGTCTCGTGACAAAGAAATTAGGATGTTCCTTGAGAATTCTTTGAAAAAGCTAAATAATTTTTGCCAAAAATTATTTAAGTAAATTTAAAAGCAAAGTCTGAGGCAGACACTTGCATGCAACATTTTAGCCCAAGTATTGCTGTTCTTTTTAGCAGTGTTGCCATGAGGTGATGCAGAGTGTATGGAGACATGAGGTGTAGGTAGCTTGAATGTACAGTACAAGGTCTTATAGGAAATTTATTTATTTATTTATTTCAAAGGTCAGGAGATCTAAATCAAATTTTAGCAAACTACCAATACCTTGTAAGTTTATTAAGTTGTATGTAAGACCATAAATTTTAGGTAGAAAGAAAGTGTGTTATGTTTCTCTTGAGTTTACAGTGCGATCTATGTATATGTCACTGCCCATTCTGTGTTAGTTAATAACCGAATACATCTACTATAAGAATTTTATTTGTATAGATGTCACTAATTGGTTACTCAGAACTTCAGAAAATCAAACTACCTTCTCTGTCCGTCTCTAAAAATATATATTCAGATTTTTAAGTACAGCTCTTGCCTTTTTGGACACTATTCTTTTTAATATGTTTTTTTTTTGTTTACACCTTTCTCACCCATAAAATAAAATCTGCAATGAACATAATTTCTAGATAATAAATATGTTTCTAGAATGACCAAATCCTGAGGTAAATGGTAGGGAAATATGAAAAGTGACATCATCATTCTCTGTTCTCAGTGCAAACGCCAGCAAGCATCCTTCCTGTAACTGTTACTCACTTGAACCTTGTATACATCCCAGGGAAAAAGCTTTCTGGAAGAACTTATTGGCTGCTTCTCTAAGTTTTACTGTAATTTGACCAAATAAGCAGTTTAGAGAGAGAAGCTCTTAACTTGTTGGGGACAATGCATCATGTTCTGATGAGATTTCATGCTTTGTAGCTAGTGACCAAATTTATGGCACTTCTAAAGAGCTTCACAAAAAGTTTCAGAAATATTTACATCCTGTTTTTACCACTTCAAACATATTTTTTTAAAAAAACACTGGACTCCTAATTTTCAGTTGCAATCATGTTTTATTTTTCTTTTATTTTTAGAATGGCAGGATTTAAAAAACAATAAATCTAATTGGAACATCTTTTGCTTTGTTTTCTTTTTTTTTTTCCTCACACAGAAAGAGTGGTAAGCATTAAATAGAGTCTCAGGTTTTATAAATTGACTTAGTAGAGAAGAGGTTTTAGTTTGCATTGTGATTTGTGAGATGTGGGATTTAAATGTGGTAGTTGTGGAGTTTGCATTTTAAATACAAGTCTAGAATAGATTTGAAGTTGGCAGTGGTAAAATATTGCCTGATTATTAAACCACTCCTTAATAGATACATACCTATAAATATAGTTGCCTTTCATTTGTTTATTTTGTAGCTATTGCATCATTCATTTTTATGACTTTTTGGGCCAATAAATAACAGGAAGTTTATAGCTGAAGCGAGATCTTCCTCTAAAACTCTCTCTGCACATTTTAAGATAATTTAATCTTCGTTCTTGTCCTCTTCACTCTTCTTTTTCATGCTGTTTGTTTTGACTACACTGTTTATTACATTGTTTTAGAAAAAGACTAAATGTAAAAAATAGTGATAAGTCTCTCCCTGCAGAATTGGAAACCCAAATAAATTATAGATAATATTGAATAGGTAATATAGTATTGAATAGAACAAAATTAGTGATGCCTTTATAATCTTTACAGTAGCATTTTCAGCTGCCCTGCCTTTTTTATTTTGGATTTGAGACCAGTGCTTAGACTTAAATTGTATGACATTACTTATCATAATTCTGCAATAATATTTCCTGTAGAGCAATACCTAGACTATAGGTTGGCTAGCTGAGTTCAATACATGTTTATACTGTCAGACAAAAAAAAAGGCTCTCATATATCTAATGAATATCTAATGTAGGGGTGCCTGACTGCAGTGGTCTTACTGGTGTGACTGTACAGCTCTTATATGTATAGTGGCACAGTTTGGGTGTTTAAATCACTTACAAAAGAATGGGAAAATTGGATGGTAATTTAGACTAAAAATCTCAAAATGACAACAG
Source organism: Chroicocephalus ridibundus (assembly GCF_963924245.1). Lineage (NCBI taxonomy): Eukaryota > Metazoa > Chordata > Aves > Charadriiformes > Laridae > Chroicocephalus > Chroicocephalus ridibundus. The sequence continues at coordinate 17,425,718 of NC_086316.1, forward strand.
CTAGATAATGGGACGTAGAAGCATACAGTATAGGGGAGAGAGGAAAATGTAAGGGGACATCCCTAGGTAGTAAGAGTGTTACAGGAGAACAGAAAATAGAAGCTGAGTAAGTGAAGGGGCAGCTCGGCCACAGTACAGTTTGTGTGGTGATTTTATAGAAATCCAAGCTATGGACCAAGTTTTTTGTCTCTTAAGTTCCAATTGATGCAGTCCATTGTCCCTTGCACTACCTTTGTCTTGAGTTACATTAACAAAACATAAAGTTTAGACTTTCTTCATTATTCCTTTGTAACCTCGTATTTCAAAACTAAGATTTCTTTTCTCCAGGAACTGAGACTCCTTTGTTTAGGACAAGATGTTGTGTATCAGAAAGATACAACGCTTTCTGGACAGGAAATATTGAAAGGGCAAGGCAGCTTTTCTACTTTCACTCAGTTAAAAGTACAAAAGCCTTTAGGCTTTTTTTTTCTTTATTCTATACTAACTTCTGTGGCTTGTGTACCATGTATGGTAGACACGATCTTGAACAAATGCCTAATTAACACTTATTTTATCATCTCATGTGTCACACCTTTCTGTATTTGCAAAATGGGATGCACAAGCTTAGATGGTTATTATGATTTTGAATTGATCTGGATGTTCAAAAAAGAGTTTGTGAAGAGGACTGTTTGTAGAGCTGCTTTTTACTACATTTTGTTGCAATATAAGAGGAATGTATTGTTTAGTTTTTTTCTTTTACTATGTAGTCATGACAATATATGTTTGGGTTTTTTTTTTCTTTTAGCTACTGGTTATTCATTTAACCACACGTAGCCTGAAATTATGGTATATATGAAAATTTATATTGATTTGGGGACAAGGAAGAAATTTTTCATTATGACTTCTTCATAGGGTCATTTTCATAATGATTTCTTAATAGAATTCATAATGAATTCTTCATAGGGCATAGTAATAAATAATTTCTAATTTGTTAACAAAATCCTTCATTTATTCAGCAAACTTTTGTTTGCTGCTTCTTGATGGCAGATGCAGACCTTCATTGGAAACAGGCTGGGGGTGACCGAACTTGTTGAACACTCACAACAATCCATTTTCAACAAGTGGAAGGGAGAAGCTTTGAGCAGGGAGGTTGGAATGTATCATCTCCAGAGGTCCCTTTCATCTTCACCCACTCTGTGACTCTGGAGGCTTGTTGTATTGCCTCCTTAGATGAAATAGCATAAGCATATGAAAAATGGGATCCTGCTTAGTATTGCTGGACTTGCTTTTATTCTGCATTACTGCAGAAAGTTTTTTGATGATTGTTTCCCCAGATACAGGTACAGGTGGCTGCAAGCATTTTGGGAGCAATGTGCAGTGGGCTGGCCAGAAGCGCTGCAAAGACCCGACAGGCTTTGGGCTGGATGTAAAAATAGCTATGCTAACTGTCCCAGTCGTGCTGGAAGCTGGCTGTGGTACCCTACATTTTCACTGTGCTCTCAATATAATAAAACAGAGAAGGTGGCGAGTTGGAAGGAGTCTCTGGTCTCACTGCTTGTGTTTGTCCTTTTGAACTTACAGTGTGTGTTGACAGGCTGGAAAGCAAAAGCAAATTGATGCAAAGATGTATTGTGCTTAAGCCTTCCCCAGGAGATACTTCTTAACTGCTTCTTTATGTTTCTTACATACTTTCTAGTGGGGCAAATTATCCATATTGCTGGAAAGGAAATCTTTCCATCTATATAGATATAGACAGTAAATCTCTCTTACTGCAGGTTGGTCTACTTACTGTGTTTTACCATGTGAAAGTGGCCATGGACTACAGATCCCTTTTATAACAGTCTTCTTTAATAAAGCAGGTTCTCTGAATGCTACATCATGCTGCCACTTTTGCCTGGACTCTTTTCAGTTTGTCCACATATGAAGTAAAGTAACTGGAATTATACACAGCTGATGCCTCGATTCTATGAAAAAAACCCACCCAAACCCCAAACAAAAACCCTCCATGTATGTGGTATACAACACTCCTGTTAATGCACTAGAGAGGGCAGCATCATCCCACTGTTGATTCCACTTGTGGTCTGCATTAGGTTCAGAATCCTTTTCTGCAGATTCAGATGGGTTATCTCTCGAGTGAACATTTCAGGATTAAATTTCTTTCAGTACTGCAGAAGGAGGCATGGTAGCATGATTCCTTTGTTGGTGAAGGTTTTGGGTTTTGTTTCCTCAAAACTTGGAACCATTTTTCATCCTGTAGCAAAGGAAAGGGAGAAGGAAATTCTACATTTGAAATGCTCGATATCAGAGTTCTGAGAGCTTGATTGTTTTCTTTGCTTTTCTTCCTATTTCCTCTCTTCTCCATCCCTCCTCGCCCCCAGCCCCCAAATCTGTGACACTGAAAGAGATTAAAGAACAGCATGAAGAGCTTTGCAGAGACTGACTGCAGAGGTCACTATTCTGTAGAGAAAAAAATTCTAAAACTTGATTTTTTTTCCAAGGAGAAAATAAAAAAGAGTTTCAGGAAAGAGTGCCATAATGTAAATCTTTCCATTGGAAAGTCTCTGAAAAGAACAAAAACCGGCTTAGGAAGATCAGAGAATTCTTCGTTCATTTTATGGGAGCAAGCATGGCTCTTTAGTCTTGAGGTCAGAGCCTATTCAGAATACAGCTGCTTTTTTTTTTTTTTTTTTTCCCCTAAGAGCATTTTAATCTATTCCTTGGATTCTATTTCAGATCGTATTTCCCAAAGAAATACATGAAAAGGAATGAATACATCTACATGTAAATCTACCATACTTATAAGAAATTGTCATTAAAAATAATAAGCAGAGCCACCTCAACAGTTTCCAGAGCATTTAGTATTTTCTGTGTCTTGTGCAGATTTTCTCTGCTGTGAGTAAACGATCCTATATGGCAGTAACCTTGGAAAAATAGAAGTGATAAAGTGTTTGTGTGTTATGTGGATACTGCATGAGAGAAGGAAAAAGCAAGGAGGGTGGAAATTGCTAGTGTAAGTATCTTGTCTGGATTGCACTTTGAATGTAATATAACTCTAAAGTAAAAGCAGTAATACAGATTTGTTAGCCCCAGTAAAAGCCATGTGCAATTGGCTTTAGTTAGTGTGCATCAATGTATTAACTTTCCAAGATGCTTTTCCACGGAGGACTGATATTTGTGGAACAGTGGCGAGAAGGCACATGTCATTTTTAGTCACTCGCATTTGTACCAACCAGGGGGCTGAGATGTCGTGTCAGTGTTAAGTATTATTCTGTCTGGGTGCTCATCAGAAGCTTCTGATGAAAAAAATCACTTTAGAACCCGGTCTGAATAAAGCACAATGGTTAAGTAGTGATTAACTTAGTCTGGATGAAAATGAAATGTAATTGTGTTTGTAGTTTTCATTAAATTCACAATCAGATGATACACCTCCTAATATTTAGCTTGTTGCCTTCTCTGTGGCCATGAGCATAGGATTGTGTGAGGATGTAAAATGGCTCATTTTTTACATGGAGAAGGTCTCTAAATGCAGACCTCTTACTGAACACCCAAGTAGCGTTATTTTTGTTACCCTCTTACAAACTCTTTGAATTTCTTATCCTTTAGAGCTTGTTATCTAGCTATAATCACTTTAGAGACTGGTGTTTAGGGGAAGATAAGGAAACAATGGCATTGTTATTCTTATGAGAGTAAAATTGTGTTAAGAATCAACATGGTATTTATTGCAAAAATAAATTCGGTTACAGGAGTTCTCCCCCCCCGCCCCAAGCTTTTGCCCACATGCAAAACAGATTTAAATAAGTAAATTAATTAATTAAAATATAAAGCAAACAAACAAACTGACATGTGCCTCTGGCACACTTTTCCTTTCAGATGAGTTCCGAAATAACAGATTGAATACAACTTCTTTACCAGAAAATCTCCAGCTATGCTGGTTTATAACTCTTAATTTATCATTAGTAACAGCTGCCAGGATATGAATTTTCATATGCCCTGAAAGGTGCATTTTAATTTTTTGCAAGGTTACTAAAAGGTGGTTTTCTCTTCAGTCCACATGCTTTTTCATTAAAGGCTATGAAAACACTCTCACCTGGAAGGCCATATGGAACATATTTAAAACAATGGCAAACAGCCTTTTCCTTACGCTACTATTCTGCATTTTTAATTTGCAAAATGGAGTCTCGGTAGTCTGCCTCTCTGCTGCCTGGGACAGTTGGCTGCTGCGGGCAGTGAAGTTACCACGACCTTGCAGTGTACCTTGCCAAGGCCAGCCAGCTGAACGCCGCCCCTGCCCGACGAGTTGGCTTCTGCTGGCAACTGGGAATATCTGCTCTCATCTGCAGTCCTTTGCATTGCTTCCAGTGGCAGCACATAGGTTAAATACTCTGCCAATAGTGAAAACATGCAAGGTAGAAAAGCTGCATGCATTTCAGTCCTTTACTAGTAATTGTGTTGCAAAGACTTTTCACCTCTCTCAAAAGCAAGTTGGAATAAGCTGTTTTTTAGGAGTTGCTGAATATTACAAATTCAGAACATGTGTGGTGGTCCCAATAATGGAATGATTCACTGGTTTATGGATATTATTTGCGTTACCAGCTACTGTGTGCACAAGTGTGAGAAAAAGAGTAATACCTTCATTACAGAGCAGGGGAATATACGCAGGAATTGGAGAGACAGGAATGCCTAAGAGGGTCCACAAGGTTATTATCCAAATCTCGGCCTTGGAAGTTTGTATGTCTTCACAGAAACCGACAGCAAAGAGATCTCATATGGGTTTCTATTATGACAGCTGCTGTGCTTCTGGTTTCATTTTGTGAAGCCTTGCCATTTTGAACAATACCTCATTTTTCAGTTCTCAAAGTTTTACTTAACAGTGGATATTTAAGGAGTTGTTCAGCTTTTTGCATGAACTGTGTCATTCCCGGAGGAGAAGAGTTGGCTGGTATATCAACACCGTATGTATTACTCCTGCTGATTCATTAGATCTAAAAATGTTCAGATGTTGGAGTTATACTTTTCATTGCTAATGGGTATGTGTTCCGGAAACTAGTCTGAAAGAAAATAATCCGGAAACTTTGATATATGTTTTGGGGATTGCTTAGTAGAGTCCTCTAACCTTTTCCTATTTTCTGTGTTTAAAAAACAAGCCACACACTTTTTAAAATTCATGGCCGAAGTCAGGTTTCTCTCCCCAGCCCTAAGTTATTCAATACCTGTTATTTTAGTTACTGTTATTCTGCTTTAGTAATCAGATTCAAGAGCTGCTAAATCATATACTGAAATAAATTCATTTCTTTTCATCTTAGGGGCTAGTGGTATAGCATTTAATTGTTTTCATAGCAGAATAATAAACTGTAGAAACTGAGGCCATGGTACTTCAGTGTATTTACTTCTGCAACTCTCTGGCTACATATTTGAATGTTTATGTGAATTATGTGATACGCTTTGGTATATTGAAAGCAAAGAGTCAGCTAAGGGAAAAATTAATAGGTGTAGAGTGAAACTGCAAGACATCTCCTAGCTGTGTGATACGGTTATATGCGTCTTTACCGTAGTTAGGTGTTTTACCTTTGCTGTTGTTAATACATGTTTGACCAGAATCTCTACTCTGAGGACAGCGAACCTTCAATATTTGGTCTCTCTTCAAAGTCTACTCTCATTTTATTTTCTGTGTGGTGTTTTGGTTTTGTTTTTTTTTTTTTTTTCGTAAGAGTTAGCTTTCATCCTAAGAGTTTTTTATGACACTTCCTCTGACATTTAAAGAGCAGTCTTATTCCCTACTTGTCATTGTATTGCAATCCTTGTGTAAGCCAAGCTGGTTTTGTTGCTAATATAAATAAGCTTTCAATTCCCTGAAATTCCTAGCATCCTTTTCCTGTTCTTGTGCCAACTTGAATCATATTCCTTGCAGACGGATCACCAGATTTGCATGTAGCCATTATGATGAGGTCTTACCAGTACCCAGTGCTGTGGGTTGCAAAGTGTTCCAGTAATTTAATAGCTGGGTTCTTGCTCTTATCCTGATGAGTCCTTTTCTATAAATTAGGAAAACTTGCATCATCTGACATGTGCAGTCAATGTTTGTCTTCTCATCCCCTAGCAATTTGAACTTATTATTTGTTACCTTCTGAGTTTGGAAAAAAGAGCAGAGGTATCAAAGATAATTTCTTTCCTGCTTATTTTGAGTGCAGGCCATACTGCTCCTGGTAAATCCTTGACTAAATGAAAAGCTGCAGAATGGGCTCGCACATCATCTGACTGAAAGAGTCCATATAAGTCATAAATGCCTTAGTCTTACCTGGACTACACAGTGTGTTCACACAGGCGCACAGCCCATTAAGAACTGTACTTAATTATTATCAGTTAATTATACTTTCAAGTTTTAGTTTCTCTACTTCTTCAAGAAAATTACTTATTCACTCAACAGTATGAAAGATCTGTTTTCCTCCTTTGATTGCCACAAAAGTTCTCAAATATTTTGGTTGTTTTTCTGATCTGTCTTAAAGAAATGTCAAGGTCTTGCCATTCAACTCCTGAACTCTTCAGTAAGGTTTCATTGGTTTTTATCTTACATATTACTGTGTGGGAGCTCTAGTCCAACAGACCATTTACATGTGCTTAACTTTGCATCTGTGAGACTTCTGTTGTCTTCCATGGATCTGTGCAGGTATTTAAAAGTGATGGAATTTGTATACTTTGTTGGATTGGAGCAACCAGGATCAGAAGATAAAAAGTATTGCATCTGCCTGAAAATTCCATGAGGATTTATGTTCACATTTTACATTTTCGTAAATGGACAAAAGTTAATCATTGATAAGCTCAGTGGAGTAATCACATAGGCTTTTCATTTTTGGGGGGGTTGGTTTAGTGTGGGTTTTTTCTTTCCCCTGCCCCCCACCCCCTTTTTTTTTTTTTTGGTACTCTTGTTGCTCTTGTTGGTACTCAAGGTAGTAGTATGACTTCTATACCTGAAAGAAAGAGTTGCTTGGCTGCTCAGTGCATATGCTTCAAAGCAGTTTAGGGTCAGATTAATTGTTGGTCAAAACAAATGATATTATTAAACTGTTACATACTTTATTAAAGTGGCTTACTAGCTGTTCTGTTAGAAGTGGTGGGGTGTTAAAACCTGTAGTTAATATACAATCATATTGCTGCAATAGAAACTGCATCTGTTGAGTCCTTGTACATGCTGGCACTTTTCAAGATGATCTTCTGAAAGTATGCTAAGCATTTTCTGTGTTTCCAAAAATTTGTCTTTGAGTTATGTATCTCTTGACAAATTTCCAGTTGTGTGTGAGGCTGCATTAACTCACCACGCCTACAGAGACTCCGTTTTCCCCCCTGAAATTTGTGAATGAATGAACAATATAGGTGACATTTGTTCAGCCTTTTTTTTTTTCATCTGTTACTCTAGTAAATAGATTAGTATGTGAAATCCACTTTAAATCTATTGGAAAAGCAGTCTAATTAAAGAAGTCAAGCTATTTACTGAAATGTGGTTGAAGCTGTTTCCTTGAAGAATAGACAAAAGAAGTTATTTTTGGTTTTAGGAAAACAAGCAGTGCGTGAGGCTGGCGATTTTACAGAAGTGAAGTTTGCGAACAATAGTATTACAAGAATTCCTCTTAGAAGATAAGCATTAAAATGTGTCAGTGCATATGTCTTTTTTGGATATTGTAATGCTTAGGCAATGTTTGACATAAATGTAAAATCAGTGTTTTAGATTTGCCATGGTGATAATAGTTTTGCAAGATCTGTGCCTTACTGTCTTACTGAGGGGAAAGTGGACTACAAGTATAGCCCAGTTTCTGAATTATTTTAGATTTTAAAATATATACTGTGTACTCTAAGTGGTTTTATTTTTTAATCTTAGCATTCCTTTGTATTCTTTCCTCTTAGCATTTTGTATATTTAAATGGTATTGAAGATATTAAAAGCTTGATTGTTGAGAAACACAAATTTACCTTACTTTCATGAAGCTCTTATGTTCAGAAATAAAGCCTTTCTTTAATATTCATACAAATCAAGATAACTTTTTTCCTGATTTCTAACACTTAAATTGTCTTTATGTGTTCTTCAGCATGTTGTATGTCCCATGATTCTCATGAGATTGTGTTTTATTTAAATCTGAACTGAGGCTAGAAGGCAAAACTATAATTTTAACTTTATTGTGTGATGTTATTAGAAGCTGAAGCAAACTGAGTAGATAAAGTACTATTGATACCTGTTACTGAAAAAGATACCTCTTTGGTTCTGAAGAGAAGGATACGACTGGTTGCAAATCCACAGTTCACCTCTGTGGGAGGAATGGTGTGAATGGTTGGTGTCTGTTATCATTTAACTTCTTCCTGGGCAGTGACTGCCTTTCTAAGGGTGTTTTATGAGAAGGGCTGTAAGTACTGTGATAGACAAAATGAAAATGGAGGAGAGTCAAGAACTCATACTAAAAGTGTCCTCTGGCCAAGTGTGGAAATACTTGTTTCTGTTCAGGCTGAGTTCCTCTGGAATCCCTTTTGCGGTCCTCCTGAGCAGCTGGAGAGGTGCGTGGCTGATACCAGCAGACTTTGGCTGCAATCCTGCTGCCTAGGAAAACGTCCCAGTTCATAGGATAAAACAGGAGGGGCAGATTTTCATAAATACAATGCTGTTCCAGCCTAAGCAAGCCTGAATGTCTACTTTTGTACAATTCCTTACTCTTTCTTGCCCACTCAGGAACTCCCAAGCCTCCATGGAGTAAACTCTCGCACTGGGATTTTCATCTTACTGCAAGCCACATGGTGTTGTGTGTTGCTATAACGGGGTCATAAACGACAAATTGAATCCTCTTGCATGGGAGTTTTTTAATAGAGGTGAATTTTAGACTATGACTATGAGGCAGGAATGGAGTGAGTGAATCTCCTGAGGTTCACAGGAGGCTGAGTGATATAGAAATGTTGACAGGACAGTAGAGATGGCTGTAACTAGCCAACTTTACTTATATCTTAGGAAGATGGTATCATGCAAGTAAAAGAGAAGTACTCTGGGAGCAGGAAAATGTTCCCAAACTGGATGAAGGAACAAGGGAGTGAGAAAAATAATCAGCATTTCCAATTAATTACATTTTTATGAGAAAATTTGCATCTTTGTCAGTGTGTCTTGTGTGACTTAAAAAAGGGCAGTAATCTTCGTGAGAGATGAGGTTCAATAGACACCATTATGTGCAGTTCTTTTCTAGAATTGTGCTCCTTCAGCTGACCAAGTGGAATACTGCTTTCCCTAGTGCCATTTTATGATGCTAATTATAAAAGTTTTCTGGAAACTACAAAAGCTGTAGTTTGGATGAAAGTGCCGTATTTTACAGGAATTATTCTTTCATATAAATCTCATTTAAAAGTTCAAGGATGCTGCATCCTGCGGAGCCATTGGGTGTTTCTATTTTCAGTACTTTGTGTGCTACTTGAGTCATATTGATTTCCAAATACTATAAAACTGTACAAAACAGGAAGACTATAATAGCCTTATACAGTAGCTGAGAGTGTGGTTTTTTTACTCCTAATTAAAGTATTTATTAAAATTGAAGGGAAATAGCTCAATGTAATAAGAAGCTGCATTTTCTCTGTTTGCAACCCAAGCTACTGTTTGAACTGATTCCAGTTGTTTCTTATTATTGTTCAAGTGTAAGCTTTATCTGCTGTGGAAGAAAAGTAAGGGAGAAACTTTCTTTTAATGTCTTCTCAAAAGGTAGGAACATACAATTTGTGCAGGTTGAAAGAGATGAAGACTAGCAATAATAAATTGTTGAAGAAAGAATAATTTTCCTTGTGCCTGTATTATCGTCTGATCTATATATCTGTATTTCATTACAATAATTAATATTCTGGAACACAAACTTGCTATAATTAAGCTACTTTTTGTTTCAGTTACCCTGAATGTTCTAAAATATTGGATAGACTTGTGATTGTGAAATAGTGCTAGCAGTTCACACTTACTTTTTTTTTTTTTAAGAATGAAGATGCTTGCAATAATTTTACTTTAGAGTAAGTTTAGAACTGTGGCAGCAGTATTTTCTGCTTCTAACATATACAGGTACCACAATACTTTACCTTTTCTTATGCAAAAAAACCCAGGGTATCTGTTTGGTTCCCCTTGGGAGGTTTTAAATTCTGAGACTTGATGGTTCCTTGTAGCTGGTCACTTCCTAAGAGTGATCAACAGTCTGCCAGATTTCCTGCACAGACATTAACTAGTCTGGTGGAAAATGTCCAGTAGGATTTATTTTTGTTCTCTTAAGAGGCTTCATTCATTTCTTCCCCTCGTACATGCCTGTGCCTTTCTCCGAAGGACAGGGACAAATGTCAGAGGCTGAAGCCAGCACCATCAGTGTGCACCTCCCTCAGGTCATGCAGAAAGCCTGCCTTCTGCTGGTTGCACGCTCCCCAGGCTGTGAGGGAGAGCTGTGCTCACGCATGGTGCTCTTGTGTTTTAGCCAACAGCATTTTACGAAGGTCCGCACAGCCTCTGGTTTTCATGTACAGCTCGTACACTGCATCATGTCTGGTTAGACAGGCCTTTCAGATGTGAAGATGGGTACCTGAAGGCGCCCCGCAGATATATCCTTTATTACAACTGGTGAAATTCTTCATGTAAAATAGGACAATATCAGAAAGAAGGTTATATTTGTCAATATAAAGGCTTTATTAATCTGGGTGGTGCAGGATGGTTTGGACCTTTGTCCACAGCTTGATAAGGTGACTGGGTTATTTCTGTAGCTCCTTGTGAACTGTAACGGTAGTGCCTTATATACAGGCAAATCTCAGTATAACTTCAAGCATGGGTAAGTGTTAAGCAGTTTGGCCAAAAATGCGTCATAAGCTTGTAACAGCAGAATATGAAGTCAGAATTTCCCAAGGCCTAAGTCCTGCCTCCCATCGATCTTTCTCTCATACTTCTGGTTCCTGCTTTTTCATAACCTTTTAAATAAAGCCTTGTTCCAAATTTGTCCGTTGCTGTTCTTGCATCCCCTACTTCTCAGTTCCCTGTACCTTTACTAAGGTCTGCCTTTCTGGGAAGATACCTCAGGAGTGTGAACCAGGCTGTGCTGAACAACAGAGAAACAGGAGGGTGATGTAAGGGGAATGAAAGGAGTAATTAGAGTATTCTGTATTCAGAAGTATCTCCTCAAAGAATCCAGCTAAATGGATAGAAGGATTAGGCCTGTGAATTAAGGGCCTGCCAGGAAGTTTGTTGCTTTGAAGACCAAGGAAATAAATGAATAAAAGCTTTACTAACATGGGGTTAAGAATATTCACTGCTGCCCTGTAGTTTTGCAGATGTAGAGAATAGCTTATTCAAAGCCTCTGGAAACCAGAAAGTGCATGATTTAATGCATTCGTCTTCCTCTGCGGGATTTCAATTCTGCTTTTCTGGGATGATGCCTTGCTGTATCTTCACAGGCTCGTGCATGGCCTCTGCAGGTGCCCCAACAGCTCTGGGCACAGAACACCTAGGCTCTGCAGGGCAAAGCCCTAACACGTCCTTCTTTCCCTGGCAAAATTTGGATTTTTAAATAGGTATGGCAAGTAGGGCTTTTCCCAGCACTGCGCTTACTCTTCACCAATTACACTAGACTTGCCTGGGGTCTCATTCTGAGATGCTCCTTTCACTTACCCCTCGCTATACTTTCAGGATTCATTGTCATATATGCCAGTAGGCTATTAGTAATTCCATGACACGAAGGCATTTTTGTTCATCTCTAGGGAACCTTTGTAGCTGAATCATTCCCACACAATCAATTCAGTTCAGTCCTGAAAGGAGGCATTCTTGATTCCTTGGGATAAATATATACTCTTTTCAAATCACAAGATGCAGCTCTTCCAGGCTGCTCTCACTAATAGCTCCACTGGTCGCCACACTGAGTGTTAACATAGTGAATGCAGCTGGAGTGTTTGCAAATATGTGCCGGAATGTAAATGTGTGAATACAGCATAAACAATAACACATTGTTCTAGTTCATTCACATATCTATTCATGTATCTTGTAGCAATTTTCAGGCCCCTGAGAACCATCATCTAGTCCAGCCTCTTGGCTATCCTTCCCATATGGGTTTCTCGGACGATAGCTTTCTTCAGGAGTTCATCTTTGAGCTCCAAAGAAATCAAAAGATGGACAACCTCTACTAATTGCAGAGGTTTTCCTATCTGTGAACCCTTGTCACTGAACCATTCCCAGGGACTGTTGGCAGTTCCCTGACTTCATAGCCAAGGTCATGTTGCAGGGGTGGTAAGTACATTATTTTGCGTTGCCTAAGGCACCATCTAAAAGCATCTGAGACACCACTGGCACACTTGAACTGCACTAACTGAGCTTCGGGACATTCAAAACATATAAAGAGTGGGGGTTTTTCCATATTTTTTTCCATCTTTACTTTTCATAGGAAAACTGGAAGAGGGCACTAGGATTCTTTGAATAAAGCTTTTGGGTGCAGGTATAAAACTGCTGAAGTTCCCATGCTTCGTTCTGTGTACATGGCTGAGCAAGTCCTTACAGGCTGTAATTCAGATGGAGAGGCATCTCGGAAGGAGTTAGCACATGAGGTGCCTTAAGGGGAAATCTCAAGAGCAGCCAATTGAAAAAGAATTACTTTTGTTGAACTTGAGTTTTGAGTAGTCAGTAATGCCAAAACATAACAAGGGTTTGAATATTAACTTCTGGACTGCGTTTTTCCACAGTCTCAGATATGCCCTTCCTCTCTTCATTTTCTGTATGTGATTGAGCTGTGCTTTGGGAGAGCCACAGTCTCTAAAGCTTTAATATTTTGTATTACTTTATCCGTGGTACTTTGCTGGCTTATTATTAGAACAACGCTTTCCAACGCTCTCTATTAACTTTCATAGTTATTCTTACAAACAGTAATTGATCTTTTGGTGAATTTAAATATCCTTCTTCAGAGGCATGCTGGGACATTTTTTCTGTGGCTGAGTGATAATCTTCTTTATTATATTTACAACTTTTAACAAAGCTCTGGTTTCTCAGCTAATTAAATTGTGTGGGGTTTCTTTCTTTTTTTCTTTTGATAGAATTATTTTAATCTTTAATGTTTTTTTTACCTCTTGAGATATTTTGAAAATTAAAATGATAATATGAAAAAGCCACAAGAAATATGTTATCCAGTCTTGGTTTAGACATTTGTAATGGATTCTGGAGCCTCAAGTGAGAATATATCAAGAAAAGTTTAATTCACTTAACCAGAATGACGAAGAAAGTTTGTTCAGCGTTATACTTCATTTTGGCACAATTCTATTCACATTTTAATAGAATTAACTCATGGTCTATGTACCCATGAATTAAGATTGTATTAATTTCCACTTTTTTATTCCATTTACTGTATTTCAAATACACATTTTGAGAGCAGCTGTTGGGGGGTGCCACATCATGCTCCTACTCTGTTATCCCCTGAATGCTGCAATATAGATTGCATTAGTAGAACTTATTTTATTTAAAATGCCTGAATATATTATTTTTAGGTAGCATCAATGTGTTTCAGAACATACAATATTTATACATTCTTTTAAATCATTGCAATGGTCTGTACTGTCAAGCCGGGTCAGGTCAGCAGAAGTTTTTTCAAAGTTGTTTTGAGTTCCTTGAAGAAATATATGCTGGTTGGTTTTTTTTGATCAGACAGATTTTTTTCTCTTGTTATACAAAAAAGCAGAAATACATAAGAAACACTGATTTTCCTAGTGCAAACATGAATTCTGTCTTGCTAACTTCAATATTATTATAATGATCAGTTCTACATGGATTCACTAATCTGAAGGTTTTCTTCAACAAAATGAACCAAAGCATTTTAATTAATAGGCTTTAGGACCTTTTCAGTATTCTGTCCTCCAAGTTTTGAAGTGGAAGGGTTTTGCTGAGTTTTTTAATTAGGAAATTTAATTTTTCCTTAATCTTACAACATATTTCTCCTGTGACATGCTGTGTAATGCCATTTTGTTCTGTTGATAAATGAAATATTCTAGAAATTTGTTAGTTGGAGTCATTTGGCTTTGTCAAGGTAAATACTTTGAATATGTCAGTATGCTCTTTGTTCTCCTTGATATTCAGTGTATTGAGGAGAGGCATGGCAACTAAGGCAGGCATGAGCTTCACAAATTAGAGACTGTTTTTTCAGGGATTTTCCATGTTGGGCAAGCCGTCAAGGTTTTGGTTCAAGCAAGTGGAATGTTTGAATTTTAAGGGTTGCATTTTGGTATTTTATTTTTTTTTTTATGAATTGTTACAAGAGTTGGCTAATCAGTAAAAGGAGGAAGGGATTCCGTTTGTGGAAACTGCATTTGAAAAATTTAGGGGGAAGATGAGAGCTTTACGAGTTGGAGCCAAGACTGCTTTTTTTGGAACTGGGGGAATAAGATGGTTTTTGGTGAGAAGCATTATTGAGGAACAGCAAAAAGTTACACCGTACTAGAGGCAGGATGTCAGAAACTGGAGTTCTATGTATATAGGCAAAAACATAATCACGAGGGCTAAACTGTGATAGAAGGGATCCAACATTGAAATGTTTGAGACAGGTTATCTTTTTCACTGCATTTGAGGTTAGTATGCTTCCTAAAGGCAAGAATTCCTATGGTATAAATAAGTGTGTTGTAATTAGAGAGGCAGAGGGTTCTTTGTGATGGCAGCAATGTGCCCTTGTGGCCAAGAAGGCCAACGGCATCCCGGGGTGCATCAAGAAGAGTGTGGCAAGCAAATCGAGGGAGGTCATCCTCCGCCTCTCCTCTGGCCTGGTGAGGCTGCATCTGGAGTACTGTGTCCAGTTCTGGGCTCCCCAGTTCAAAGAGGACAGGGAACTGCTGGAGAGGATACAGCAAAGGGCTACCAAGATGATGAGGGGACTGGAACATCTCTCTTAGGAGGAAAGGCTGAGGGACTTGGGTCTTTCTAGTCTGGAAAAAAGGTGACTGAGGGGGGACCTTATCAATGCTTATAAACACTTAAAGGGTGGGTGTCAGGAGCATGGGGCCAGGCTCTTTTCAGTGGTGCCCAGTGACAGGACAGGAGGTAACGGGCACAAACTTGAGCACAGGAAGTTCCATCTCAACATGAGGAGGAACGTCTTTCCTGTGAGGGTGGCAGAGCACTGGAACAGGCTGCCCAGAGAGGTGGTGGAGCGTCTGTCTCTGGAGACATTCAAAAACCCCCTGGACGCGTTCCTGTGCCACCTGCTCTGGGTGAGCCTGCTCTGGCAGGGGGGCTGGACTAGATGATCTCCAGAGGTCCCTTCCAACCCCCACCGTTCTGTGATCCCGTGATTCTATTTAATTAAAGAACTGAATAAGTATTGTAACAACATGTGGGAAAAAATGGCTTTCATCTTATTATTGGACAAAAGTGCTTTCACTTGTAGCATAAAATTTGTGTTTGTGACTCTTCACTCCTTGTAGTACAGATGTTGTCCACAAAGCCACAGGTTTTTGGTCCATACGATAAATACTCCAAGCGTGACTGAATTTGTCAGAGTGTTGGGCGACTTCCCCGGTGGTGAGGATTTCAACTGAGAGCGCTCAGCATCTTGTTGAACTTCACCCAAAAACTGGTAAAAGTTCAAGAGTTGCTGCACAACCACTTCAGTATCTCACTAGCTCTTAAGCCAGTTTGTTTTCCTGGGATTTCCTTGTGAAGGTATGCATTTAACTTTGTACAATCAATCGCTACATTAACCTTCTTTCTTTCCCTTTCTACTAGTATAGGGAAAAGCTCTATTTCCGAGTCTGTTCCCCAATCAACTCCCTCCGTCCCGCCTGAGGCAGAATGCTTCCCAAGAAGGCACGTCTGGTTGGCAGAGCAGGAGGGTAGTGAAGGGGTTCTTTCTTCTGCTTTGCTTAGGCGTGTAGCTCTTGCTTTACCTACTAAACGGTCTGAGCTCAGCCCACACGTTTTCCCGCTTTTACCCTTCAGATTCTCTCCGCCACTGTCCCCCTGGGGCAAGGGATTGAGCAGCTGCGTGATGCCAAGCTGCCTACTGGGATTAACCCCCAACACCTGGCAAGCCAAAGCCCAGGGACTCGGGAAACCAGAGCCCACTGCAGCGGCTCTTCTGCAAAACACCCCCTGACTCTGCGGCAGCTGCGCAGCCAGCAGCTTGTGCCCGCCTTCCCCAACAAAGCGATGCATGGCCACTCACGGACACAGCGTTAGTTCAAACAAACAAGTGATTTATTGACAACTTTGTACAGGGTGAAGTTCCCACAGGGAACGGACTCCCAGGAAGAGGGAGGGCAGTCACTGTCCAGGTGGTAGAGGCAGTCTCTGTCGCAAGGCTCCTTGCAGCAGTCTCTTCCTAGCGGATGCTCAGGACGGCGTACGAGTCACCTTGCTGCACCCCAAGCATCATGTGAATGAAGACAGTACTGCCAGAAGCATCCGTCAGCCGGAGCTTGCAGGAGCGCTTGGAGGGCAGCACCTTCAGATGGCAGTGTTTCGACTGAGGCAAAGCCACCCAGGCGTCTTTTACCATGTCCTGGAACCAGCGGGCCGTTTTCTCTACGTCCAGGTAGGGGCCGGTGCAGAAGGTGTCGAGGAGGCTGGGACCCCGATTTTTCCGCAGCTGCTCCTGGTGGCAGTGGAGGAAGCACAGCGTGTCCTTCTCCAGCCGCTCCCTCTTGCAGCTGCACTCCGGCTCCACGCGGATGCAGGAGTGCTTGGCCGGCATCCCCTCCATGGTGCCCAGCTCCAGATGGAAGGTGTGCCCGTGAGGAGGCTTCAGGGGCACCAGCAGGCGGTAGGTGGCATCATCCTCCTGGGGACCCCAACCTCCTAAAGCGCTCTCCACCCCGACGACTGCCTTCACGCGTGGCATCCCAGTATCCCTGGAACGCTTGTGGCAGATGCGGAGGAGATCATCTACCAGGGCCTCCACCTTCATGAATGACTCCGACAGTTCAAGGAGGCGCTCGACGGAAATCAGGCGCGCGTGCAGTGCAAGACTGGGTTTTGATTCTTGCTCCCGCTCCTCCGCCTTCTTTCCGGAACCGCTCTCCTTGCTGCTGCTGGCTGGCCGATGGCTCCTTTTCCTGAGCCACCAGCTGAGCCCGAGGAGCAGCACCAGGACACCAGCAAGAGCCCCCCAGGAAACGTCGCTCTCCTTCTGGCTCCACAGCTCCAGGTGCGTTTCCTCCAGATCCTGCAGCAGCCGCCTCATCTGCTTATCCAGAAAGTGAGCACGCCAACGCTTGCGGTCTTGCGTGGCCTCGTCCAGCTCATCGCCCACCGGCAGTGGGAGCTGGAAGACGCTTAGCACAGCAAGGAAGGACAGTAGCAAACTGGCAGCAGCCATGGCCTGCAGGAGGAGGGAGAGAAGGGGTTCAGTGGGGCTGGGAGGGCGGGCGGGAGCTGGCGGTAGCGGGGACGGCAGCCGCAGGGAGCTGGGGGCAGGCAGGAGGGGGGCCGAGGCAGCGGGGAGGCAGCAAGGCCTGCGCCCAGCCCCGCCGCCAGCGGCACCGGGCCTGGCCCAAGGCGCTCCCACCAGCGGCTGGGCCCTCTATGCCATGTGAGAACCCACCCCCCAGGGGCCAGCGTTTGTGCCCCGGCCCTGGTCCAGCCCAGCCTCCCCCCGCCAGCCCACTCACCATTGTCCCGTGCCGAACTGGGGCAGCGCTGCCCGACGGCGCCCTTTATAGCCGGCCCCATCGTGACGCGTCCCCTGTGGTGTCCCAGGCACCAGAGCGCATCACAGGGCAACCAGCCCCGCCCTGGGGCCACCCCCCGCCTCAGCGACCCACCGCTGCCCCGGGCAGCCCCAGCCCCGACCCCACACAGTCCAGACCCACCCGGCAGGCCGGGGCTCCCGGGAGTTCCCTTTCCAAAGCCGACACAAGCCCCCCCAGACCCTTACCAAACCTACTGTCAGGTGACGTGACCCGCAGGTGCTTTGCTCCTGGAGATCCCAGCCCGTGCGGTGAATCGGCTCCCTTGGTGCTGCCTCTGAGCTTGGGGTGGCGGGTGTGCTCTTGGTGGGCCCACCTGACACCCACGGGTGGGTGGTGGTGTGTGTGCTGGTGGTGGGGTGGGGCCTGTCCGCGGCAGGATCTCTGCTCCTGCTGTGCCGCTGCCAGAGGACGCTGCTTTCCCGAGGGTGATGGTGGGGGAGCGGGCAGACGTTTCCCGGTGGGCAAGTCCCACTGCCGATAGAGCACGGGCTTCTCTGTGTCCAGCGTGTTCAGTTCTGTGGTATCAACTCCCTGGGGAGCATCTGGGTCGGGCATATTCTCCAGCCGCACCCCGGTGAAGGCACGGAGGCACATGAGCGGTGCCTCTCGCTTGGTCCCTGCCCAGCCGGAGCTGCCGGGGAGTTTCTCGGCCCATGTGAAATCGCCACCAGGGTGGTGACGAGTGTGAAGGGAAAGCAGTGCCACAACCATCTTTGTAGCCACCGTGCTCTTCACCGGCTGCTGCGCTGGGGAGACAATCACTGAGAGGAGAACGCTGCCGCTCTCGGCAGAGGGCCGCTGCGCAGGCGTTTCCCTTTCCTTTCTGGCTCCCGCATTCTCCCGTCTTTTTCCCTGCACCATGAAGTCAGGTGAATGCCATCAGCTCCCAACAGACCTGGCTTCTCTAAGGTAGATCCACCATCACAGAAGCCAAAACCTTGAGTCCAAGTTCTGGGCTCCCCAGTTCAAAGAGGACAGGGAACTGCTGGAGAGGGTACAGCAAAGGGCTACCAAGATGATGAGGGGACTGGAACATCTCTCTTAGGAGGAAAGGCTGAGGGACTTGGGTCTTTCTAGTCTGGAAAAAAGGTGACTGAGGGGGGACCTTAGCAATGCTTATAAACACTTAAAGGGTGGGTGTCAGGAGCATGGGGCCAGGCTCTTTTCAGCGGTGCCCAGTGACAGGACAAGAGGTAATGGGCACAAACGTGAACATAGGAAGTTCCATCTAAATACGAGGAGGAACTTTCCTGTGAGGGTGGCAGAGCACTGGAACAGGCTGCCCAGAGGGGTGGTGGAGTGTCCATCTCTGGAGATATTCAAAACCCGCCTGGATGTGATCATGTCCAGCCTGCTCTGGCAGGGGGGCTGGACTAGATGATCTCCAGAGGTCCCTTCAAGCCCTTACCGTTCTGTGATCCTGTGATGGCCCTGACTCAACAGTTCATAGTAGTAAGTACACTGTTGCTGATATTAGTACAGTGATGTGGTGCAAAAGGTTTTCACACCTGTCTTACAGAGTGAGTTCTTTTCTAACTAGCTAGAATTTATTTTTCTTCTGCAACATTTCTTTTCTCCAGTGAAGCTAGGATTAAAAATATTCGAATTCTGGAGCCAAAAAGAAGTCAGTCTGAATCCGATATCTGAATTCATTTTAAAAGCACCCTGAATGTTCCTTTTCAGTGTCTGAAGAGTAGAGGGCAGGACAAGCAATGAAGAGACCACTGGTACTGTTGTGAGTTTGGTATTTTTTAATTCTGGGTGGTTAGTATATGAAGGCTGTGCATAGGCTGCTGAGAGCGGGAGACTGTATTGTGGCTTGTGGGAGAAGCAAGCATACCTGAGTCTCAGGCACTGACTGTAGAGTGTGTAGAAATCTACTGATGGAGAGCATGCTGTGTCAGTGTGAACGTGCCCAATGCTTTGGTAGTTGTGTTTTTCTTTTGTTTTCTCGGAGAAAGAAGAAGGGCTTTGGCCATTTTTACAGTTTTTATTCAGGAATATTTTTAGGAAAAATATGCTCTGTGATCAGCTGTCACCTAGGCAGCATACAGGAATGTTCTTACCCATTTTATGGATTTAGAAGAAAAGGAACTGAAACTGAGGGAGACTTTGAATTTTAACACAGCAAAAATATTCAGCAGTTTTTAGCCAGCATGCTCTTTTGAGCTGCTTTACTCAATTTGATAAATTATTCACAGATGACTGCAAATTCTAGCCAAATTGCTTATTTAAATGCATCATTACTGGACACCTCACCAGCTTCTCATCCATTTCAGCACAGTGTACTTCTACTTCATTTCAAAGCTTATTTTACTTAAGAAACCACTTTATTTTTCCTGGTTTACTGGCTGTGCTCAGAAAATGATGATTTTACTTCTCTTTTAAACCCATTTATATGTTGCTCACATTGGAACAGATACAACGTTTGACTATAAGGCTTTTTTCCTGCTTATCCGGTCCATTTTATATGATGATGCCTAAAGTAAGCTATTATTTAATGAATAGTTGTTTATTCATTGATTCTTAGACTTTACCCTTCAGATTTGGTTGTTGGATATTTCATACAGAATGGCTCAGGATTTCTGAATACAACATGTTTATATAATGCCTTTTGCTACTTAAATGTTTTAACTGCAGTGTAAGTTAAAAGAGCCTGGATTTTGTATCCAAACCCAAATTTTAATTGGCAGCCTAGTTCCCTCAGGTACAATTGTTGTTCAGTCTGCAGCATTGCGGAGTTAGGAAATCAAATCCCAAGGGCAGGGGGAAGAGAAAAGATTACTTTATTACATCTTCTTTTATATTATTTTTATATACTTACAAAACCCACCAGCAACACAAACGACATACTTACCGTGCTTTGTCCTTTGCAACAAAAGACAGTTGTCTTTATCTAGACAGCTGAGGACCATAATAACTACAAAGCTTTGTTCAGGTCTAACAGTAGGTGTGGGAAAATCACATAGAGGTAAGGATCTTGGTTTCTTTCCAAGCAACATATCAGACTCTGAGATAACCTGCATGACTTTGTATCTACGCTGTATGACACAGTAGCAGATGTTTGGCCAGCTGCCACCCAGAAGCACCAGTAGCCTTGAGGGTCTGGCTGGCCACCAGACAGCCTATTGGCAAGATCTTGGAAGCCAAAGCTTCCAGCAGCCCTGATGGTGCTGCTGTCAAGCCTGGAGACCAGAAACCAATGTCTTCATTGTTCATCAGCCAGAGGTGGCACTGGTTTGGAAATCCCAAACTGTTGGTGTCCCGGTACTTTTGCTCTGCAGCAGCCCTCTGGACAAATTGGTGGAAAATGTGAGAACCTCATCGGCCTTGTGTTCCTGACGTGTTCAGGTCCAGGGAGGCAGGCAGAGGAGCTGCCAGAAAAAACAGACAGTTTTCTAGCTAAGCTTATGGTAGAATTAAAATTTCTACAGAATCACGTCAAATTCAGCATTTTCTAGCAGAAGGTTGCTATACTGGAGCAATCTTAACCAGCCTTATTAAAAGCTCAAATTCTTTCAGCCTGAAGAAGAAAAAAATTGAGGGGGTTGGAAGTTCGTGGTAAGTCCTTTGCATCTGTGTGGTTATGATACTGTTCTGGTGGAGTCTAGAATAGGTCAGAAACCCAAAACAGCCAGAGTATTCAGAAGTTGTTAAGGGTTTGGGTGGTCTTGGGAACCAAACACAGGAGCTTGAAACAGTATAAAAGGTTTTGCAGTTCATTTAGGAATTATTTGAAAATTTGAGGGCGAAGAAAGATATGAGATTGTGCATAATTTCTTAGCCTCTTCACATGTTAATCCTGTTTTACCCTGTGGCAGATCACAACAGTGGTTTGCAAGGTGACAGGGTGTTTTGCTCATATTCAGTAGTTGAAATCTGTAACATTTTTCATATTTATATTTTTTATTCCTGAATATTTGTTAAATTTCTAAGCTCCTGGTTTAAAGGTTTTTTTAAATTACAGAGTTTAATTATTTGTATTTTAATTACTAGCATACCAGAGA